>NC_135956.1:33254238-33897571 GCF_053455715.1 Rhinoraja longicauda | reverse complement strand
GCCACTGGATTTTGAAATGTTTAACAATTTTCGGCAACAGTTGGTTTGACGCCAAAGATCGTTGCTTATCGTCTCCTGATGTAGTCACTGTCGTAGGTTGTCGTCAGGTTGTCGCCAGGCGACGTAGGTTATCACCGGTGCTGACTTCGTTGCATTCCATTGGCGACTACCTACGTCAACCGGCGACAAGTGCGGAAGCCAAAACAACGTGAATTGTCTTCAGTTGTCGGCGACACGGTCGTAGCTTGTCGTAGCTTGTCGTGGGTAGATGTAGGTTGACTTTGATTTTAGATTTTTTTTTAGATTCAGAGATACAGCGCGGAAACAGGCCCTTCGGCCCACCGAGTCCGCGTCACCCAGCGATCCCCGCACATTAACACTATTCTACACACACAAGGGACAATTTTTACATTTTACCCAGTCAATTAACCTACATACCTGTACGTCTTTGGAGTGTGGGAGGAAACCGAAGATCTCGGAGAAAACCCACGCAGGTCACGGGGAGAACGTACAAACTCCGTACAGACGGCACCCGTAGTCAGGATTGAACCTGAGTCTCAGGCGCTGCATTCGCTGTAAGGCAGCAACTCTACCGATGCGCCACCGTTCCGCCGTCGTAGGCTGCCGCAAGTGTGGTCGTAGGCTGTCGTAGGTGCGGTCGTAGTTGGATGTCCTAAGTCGCGACGATTGGGTCACCGGTTTTCGTTAGCTTGCCGTAGTTTGACGTCGACTAGGTGGTAGGTTGTGTAGCTAGTCGTAGACATTGTTGTAGAAGGAGGGGTTCAGTCGCCGGTGTTTCGGGCAACCTGCTACGACTATTGCAGTCACCGACAGTCGCCTAAAAAAACACCTAAGTGGAACAGGCCCCTTAATCTACCATGAGGCAATGGTGGGATGGGCTGAAATATTTATCATTGGCACATATCAATTTCAAAGACAACACCCAAATTAATCTGCAGAAACATAAAGAACTGCAGATGCTGGTTAACATACAAAGGGCGACAAAATACTGGAGTAACTCAGTAGGTCAGGCAGCATCTCTGGCGAACATGGATAGATAAGGTTTTGAGCCTTCAGTCTAGATTTGTCTAGAGTCTCTGGCACTGTAATAGTCAATAGTCAATAGTCGTTTATTTGTTACATACACATAAATGTGTAGTAAAATGAAACATTACCCGCAGTTGAACAATAAGACCAATAAGATTAATCAATAAAATTGCAATAACACATACAATCACAACTAACACCAAACAAAAAGAAACATCCATCACAGTGAGTCTCCTCCAGTCCCTTCTCACTGTGATGGAAGGCCAAAAATGTCTTTTTCTCTTCCCTGCCGTCTTCTCCCGCGGTCAGGCTGTTGGAGTTGCCACGTCGGGGCGGTCGGGGCTCCCGATATTGAAGCCCCCGCCGGGCGGTGAAAGGTCCACGGCCTATTCCAGGCCGCGCCGGATGGTGAAAGGTCCGCGGCGGGCCGACCCAAGCCCCGCGATTCGGGGCGGGCGAACACGCTGCCGCTGCCGGAGCTCCCGATGTCGGCCCCCATCCAGGGGGCTGCGGGCTTCCGACGTCCACGCGGCCCGCGCCGGAGCCTCCGGAGATGAGTCGCAGCCGCGCCCGCAGCATCCGCAGGCAGCCAGCGCCGCAGGTGGTGAGTCTGGGCCGCGGGCTCTGCGAACCAGAGCCCCAGGTGGTCCCAGGTGCATGGCCAGTGGTAGGCCGCAACGGGAACGGAGACACGACACAGAACAAAGGTCGCGTCTCCGTTCTGGAGAATGTTACAGTTCCCGTTCCCTCCCACCCCCCCCCCCCCCAAAAACATAACATACAACACTACATCATATTAAAACTACAATTCAGACAAAAACAACAAAAAACACAAAAGACAGACGGACTGCAGGCAAGCCGCAGCTGCGACGGCAGCGCTGGCTCCTGGCATTAGCTCTACCGCTACGCCACCGTGTTGCCCCTAAATCTAGACAAATCTAAATATACACATTTTTTAAATCTAGACAAATGTGAGGCATTGCACTTTAGGAGGATAAATGTAAGGGGAAAATGTATACTTAATGGCAGGATTCATTGGAGCATTGATGTTCAGAGGGATCTTGGGGTGCAAGATCTGATTGGATAGCATGCAAAATAAAGCCTTTCACTGTACCTCTGTGCGTGTGACAATTATTATAAACCTAAACCTAAGTCCATGGTTACTTGAAAATGGCAACACAAGTGGATGGAATGGTAAAGAGGGCATACAGTAAGTATGCCTTAATAGGTTGAGGTATTGAGTCAAAAGGTTTGTCGATATTTTACGCAGTTCTGGTTGCCACATTACAGGAAGGATGTGGAGGTTTTGGAGAGGGTTCAAAAGAGATTTGCTAGGATTTTGACTGGATTTAAGAGTACTGTCTATAAGGAGAGGTTGGTCAAATGTGCATTTTTGGTCTGGAGCATCATGGACTGCGGGGCGACTGGCTAGAAGTATATGAGACGCAAAGATAGTGTAGATAGTTGGGATCTATTGCTCCGGGTGGAAATGTCAAATATGAGAGGTGGGAAGGGAATGTTTAAAGGGATTTGCGACAATTTTTTTACAGAGTGGTGTGTGCCTGGAATGCACGGTGAGGGTAGGTGATTGAAACAGATATGACAGTAATGTTTAAGAGGTAATGTTCAAGAAGAATTTAGACAGAGACATGAAGAGGTGTGAGAATGGGGGGATATGGTTCACATGCAGGTTGATCTCAACCTGAAACGTCACCCATTCCTTCTCTTCAGCGATGCTGCGTGTCCCGCTGAGTTACTCCAGCATTTTGTGTCTAACTTCGATTTAAACCAGCATCTGCAGTTCTTTCCCACACATGCAGGTTGGCATCAGTTTAAATTACCATCATGGTCGGCAAAGACATCGTGGGCCAAAGCACCTGTTCCTGGGCTGCACTGATCTATGCTCGATATTCTAAGAATGCACTGAACTAATAAAGATCTGCAAGATGAGATATACCTCAAAGACATCTGCAATTATATTGCAAGTCGAAACAGCCTCAGAGGGAGGTCATTGCCGGCTGAGAATAACGATTAGCTGCACTAAACATGATACAGCTGTTACTCTGGCACTGAAAGATGATCCACACTTAGCAAACATGACAAGTCTCACATGGAAATCAATGAGATTTCAAGTGCAGACTGACACTGAGTTATCAGCAACAAAATGCAATGTGTTCGGTAATGTGTCAGTGTGTAGATCACATCTTCTCAGAATGCAAGTGAGAAGTAAGAGCTCTTTATAATTAATCAGTGGGAGCAGTGGGAAGCTATTGCAGGGATGCATTTGTACATCAGTGAACAAGCTGCAGTAATAAAGGAAGAAGCCTCTTAAGTACAGTTTTTGCCTCTTTATATTTACAATGTTTTCCCTTACAGTGGGCGAAGTGCTGAATATTACCACAGACAATTTCTACAAATACACTCAGCATTTTCAAATATATTCACATTACCATTCCTCATACATAAGGCCATCATTAAAGGGATGACAAAATGGGCAGGAAATGAACTGCAGATGCCGGTTTGCACCGAAGATAGACATAAAATGTTGGAGTAACTCAGCAGAACAGGCGGCATCTCTGGAGAAAAGGAATAGGTGACATTTTGGGTTGAGACGTCTGAAGAAGGGTCTCGACCCGAAACGTCTCCTACTCCTTTATCTCCAGAGATGCTGCCTGACCCGCTGAGTTATTCTAGCGTTTTGTGTCTATGAAAGGGGTGACTCAGTTCCATAGGGTTACATGGGATATACAATATACCATGGGAGGTTCGGTGGTGCAGCGGTAGAGTTGCTAGTGCCAGATCCAGGGTTCAATCCTGACTACGGACGCTATTCTCTATGGAGTTTGTATGTTCTCCCCGTGAACTGCGTGGGTTTTCCAGTTTCCTTCCATACTACAAAGACGGACAGGTTTGGAGGCTAATTGACGGTAGAATTGTAGATTGTCCCTTGTGTGTGTAGGATAGTGCTAGTGTATGGGGATCGCTGGTCGGCACGGACTCGGTGGGCCGAAGGGCTTGTTTCTGCACTGTATCTCTAAACTAAACTAAACAATAAACCCTCATTGTGCCACTCTGTGTCGCTGCAGGCCACTGTATAACCTCACTTATACGCCGTCTATAACATGAGGTTGATCTGTAATACTTTTCCAAAAGGGATTGGCCTTGGTAGGAAGTGTGGAGCGGGAGAATCTGAAAAGCGATAGGAAAAAAGAGGAAGTGATTGAAGCTCATTCAAATACCTGGCACAGTCACAACAGGAGATATCCACACAAAAAACTGGAGTAACTCAGCAGGACAGGCAGCATCTCTGGAGAGAAGAATAGGTGAGGTTTCGGGTCGAGACCCTTCTTGGGACCCGAAATGTCAAACATTCCATCTCCCCAGTGATGCTGCCCGTCTTGCTGAGTTACTCCAGCATTTTGTGTCTATCTTCAGTTTAAACCAGCGTCTGCAGTTCCTTCCTACACACAGTCACAACAGGCTTGCTTAACAGTTCCCTGTTGTGTTGTAAATGTCTGCAATGAGAGGAGGGATCATTGCCGCTTCTCATCCGCATTAAGTCAAAATTCAGAAGATTAGCGAGTCTGACTTTCAACATTATTCGTAATAAGGTGGATTAATTGATTGTGCAGTTAGTAGTTAAGGAATATGATATAGTTGGAATTATGGAGACATGGCTCCAGGGTGACCAAGGCTGGAAGCTAAACAAGCAGGGGTATTCAATATTCAGGAAGAACAGACAGAAAGGAAGAGGAGGTGGGGTGGCATTGCTGGTTAAAGAGGAGATTAATGCAACAGCAAGTAGAACATTAGCTTGGATGCTGTAGAATCGGCATGGGTAGAACTGCGAAATAGCCAAGGGCAGAAAACCCTTGTTGGCGTTGTATACAGACCACCAAACAGCAGTAGGGAGGTTGGGGATAGCATCAAGCAGGAAATTAGGGATGCGTGTAGCAAAGGTACAGCAGTTATCATGGGTGACTTTAATCTACATATAGATTGGGCCAACCAAATTGGTAGCAGCGCTGAGGAGGAGGATTTCCAATATGTCGAGGAAACGACTAGAGGTCAGGCCATCCTAGACTGGGTATTGTGTAATGAGGAAGGATTAGTTAGCGATCTTGTTTTGCAAGGCCCCTTGGGCAACAGTGACCATAATATGGTGGAATTCTGCATTTGGATGGAGAGTGACACTTGTCAGAGACTAGGGTCCTGAACTTAAAGAAAGGAGACTTTGAAAGTATGAGACGGGAATTGGCTGGTCGGATAGACGGGCAAATTATACTTAAAGGGTTGACGGTGGAGATGCAATGGCAAAGATTTAAAGATCGCATGGATAAACTCCAAAAATTGTTCATCCCTGTCTGGCGCAAAACTAAAACGGGGAAGGTGGCTCAACCGTGGATAACGAGGGAAATCAAGGATAGTGTTAAATCCAAGGAAAAGCATATAATTTGACCAGAGGAAGCAACAAACCGGAGGACTGGGAGAAATTTAGAACTCAACAGAGGAGGACAAAGGGATTAATTAAAGGGTCTGTCCCACTTAAGCGATTTTAAGGCGACTGCCGGCGACTAGGCTGTCGCCGACAGTTCGCAGGGGAGGCGCAGGCATGATCATGAGGATGAGGAGTCAGTGGATCTCAGTGCATCGCTGAGAAATCATCCAGTTTGAAATTTCTCGGCGACAGCTGGCTTGTCGGCAGGTATCGTTGCTTACTGCGGGCGCTGTCGCATGCCCCAGGTTTGATAGGTTCTCTTAGATGCATTTAGAAGCACATAATATTAAAATAAGTAAAGTCATTTCAAAATACCATAAAATGCTTGTGTTTAACCAATTTATTTACCGTCACGACATTTGACAGGTAGATTGGAGGCCACAGTTTGACGGTCAGGTAAGCGTGGGGATTTTCGCGATGTTTATGGCCTCAGCCATCACATTTAAAGTGGGCTCCAAACCCAGATATGCAACCCAGAAACCAGATATGCATCTCCTTTACATTTTCAAAGAATGCCCACACACTGTTCACAAAAATCCACTTAACCACTTTAAAAAAATTTTTTTTTAATACAGCTGTTAGTAAACTAGAATTAAATCCAGTTTATTCCTTGTTACGGTGAAGCTTGGTTTTTAAGTAACCCATACAAGATGTTATAGTTCAAAACTCTCAAGTACTTACTGACTTGTCAGTGATTTCAGCGAAAATCAGGACGCCGGAGAAGCATTGACAGCGTGTGTATCTTTGCGATGTTTCCGAAGACGCTGTAATCTCGACCTGACATGGCATTGTCGTGGTCATAGTCGTCGGGTAAAAGAAAATTTTGGCGATCTGCTATGACTTTGACAGTTGCTGGCAGTCGCCAAAAAAATCGCCTAAGTGGGACAGGCCCTTAAGAGGGAACATAAAAACTGACTCTAAAAGCTTCTTTTGATATGTAAAAAGGAAAAGATTAGTGAAGACAAATGTCCCTTACAATCAGAGACAGGTGAATTTATAATGGGAAAGAAAGAAATGGCAGAACAGTTAAACAAGTACTTTGGTTCTGTCTTCACTGAGGAAGACACAAACAATCTACCGGAAATACTCGGGGACAGAGGATCTAGTGGGAGGGAGGAACTGAAGGGAATCCACATTAGTCAGGAAATAGTGTTAAGTAAACTGTTGGGACTGAAAGCAGATAAATCCCCAGGGCCTGATGGTCTGCATCCCAGAGTAATCAAGGAGGTGGCCCTAGAAATTATGGATGCATTGGTGATCATTTTCCAATGGTCTCTCAACTCTGGATCAGTTCCTGTGGACTGGTGGGTAGCCAATGTAACTCAACCTTTTAAGAAAGGAGGGAAAGAGAAAACAGGGAATTATAGACCAGTTAGCCTTACATCGATAGTGGGGAAGATGCTTGAGTCGACTGTGAAAGATGTTATAGCAGCGCATTTAGAAAGCAGTGACAGGATTGGTCAAAGTCAACATGGATTTATGAAGGGGAAATCATGTTTGACTAATCTTTGCAATTTTTTAAGGATGTAAGAAGTAGAATGGATAAGGCCGAGCCAGTGGATGTGATGTATCTGGACTTTCAAATAGCCTTTGACAAGGTCCTACACAAGAGATTAGTGGGCAAAATTAGAGCACATGGTATTGGGGGTAGGATATTGACATGGATAGAGAACTGGTTGGCAGACAGGAAGCAAAGAGTGGGAATTAACGGGTCCTTTTCAGAATGGCAGGCAGTGATTAGTGGTGTGTCACAAGGCTCGGTGCTGGGACCCCAGTTATTTACAATTTATAATAACGATTTAGACATCTCCAAGTTTGCGGATGACACAAAGCTGGGTGGCAGTGTGAGCTGCGATGAGGATGCTATGAGGCTGCAGGGTGACTTGGATAGGTTGGGTGAGTGGGCAGATGCAGTATAATGTGGATAAATGTGAGGTTATCCACTTTGGTGGCAAGAACAGGAGGGCAGATTCAAGATGGCGCAGTCCAGTCCAGTCGCCGTCGTGGTAGCTCTGCGGGAACTGTGCGTTTTAAACTGGTATGTTTACTTTAAAATTATCCCTAAGTGCTCTAGCGTGTGCTGGCACTTAGCATTAACCAATGTACGACCGGGAAACGGTCGTAAAATTAAACTCGAGCGCTACCGGAGCACTATTAAACAGAAAACTACTCACCGATATACCGATAGAGATCATCAAAGGAGCGCACCGCGGCAGCAGCAGTGGGAGCGCAGGTCAGTGGGAAAGTCGGAAAAAACACCGAGGGAAGCGAGGGGGGATTCGGAACAGGCTGAGAGCCCAAGCCTTACGTCCACCTCTGCCCAGCATACTTCTGGCCAACGTCCAGTCCCTGGAGAACAAGCTGGATGACCTGAGGGCAAGGATCAGATTCCAGAGGGACATAAAGAACTGTAACATCCTTTGTCTGACCGAAACATGGCTGACCCCGCTGGTGCCTGACCAGGTGATCTGCCCATCCGAGTCCTTCACTGTTTTCCGGGCGGACAGAACGGAAGAATCCGGGAAATCCAAGGGTGGAGGAGTCTGCTTCTTGACCAATAATAACTGGTGTAATCCTGGAAATATTAAGACGCTTTCTCGTTCCTGCTCGCCGGACCTGGAACATCTAACTATCTCATGCCGACCATTCTACCTACCCCGGGAGTTCAGCTCGGTGATCATCACAGCCGTCTATATCCCACCGCATGCGGACACCGACGTGGCACTGTCCACCCTACACGATGTGTTGTGTCAACACCAAAACAAGAACCCTGATGCGGCTGTGCTGGTGGCTGGAGACTTCAATAGGGGAAATCTCAAAAAGGTCATGCCCAACTTCTACCAACACATCACGTGTGTCACCAGGGGGGAAAGAACTTTGGACCACTGCTACACGCCGTTCAGGAAAGGCTATAAGGCCGTTTCTCTCCCTCCTTTTGGAAAATCTGACCACGCTGCCATTTTCCAGCTGCAGGGACGTAAAGCGGTGGGCTGACCATTCAGAGGCCATGCTGCAGGATGCACTGAGCGAAGTCGACTGGAACATGTTCCAAGCAAGTTCCAGAGACGTAACTGAGTTTGCGGAAGCGGTTACGAACTTCATTGCCACAATAGCCGATACCATCATCCCCACGGTAAGGGTCAGTATCTTCCCTAACCAAAAACCCTGGGTGGACAGGTCTATTCGCGTGGCCTTGAATGCTCGCACCGCTGCTTACAACTCCAGCCTGGCATCCGGCAACATGGACAAATGCAAGGGAGAGTCCTAACGACTGCGAAGGGCAGTGAAGGATGCAAAAAGGAGGTACCGGGACAAGATGGAGTCACAGATGGAGCAGCAGGACACCAGGCGCCTTTGGCAGGGGCTACGGACAATAACTAGCTACAGGTCCAGCACCCCCTCAACCGGAAGTGCCGGCTCCTCCTTAGCTGATGACCTGAACTCTTTTTATGCACGGTTTGAGACGGGTAACACCACCAGCTCGCCGTCTAAAAACAGCACCGAAGGGGCGCTGGCTAGCGAGGCTGGAGGGGGATCCACCGCCGGGGATGTGCACACATTCTCGGTGTCCGAGCATGAGGTGAGGTGGGCTCTGACGCGTGTGAACACGAGGAAAGCTGGAGGCCCAGATGGTATATCTGGGCGAGTACTAAAGTCTTGTGCTACTCAGCTTGCTCCAGTGCTCACCATAATATTCAACCTCTCCTTGGCAAAGTCCGTGGTCCCTGCATGCTTCAAAAGATCCATCATTGTACCGGTGCCAAAGAATGCCTCTCCAGCGTGTTTAAATGACTACCGACCGGTGGCCCTCACCTCGGTTGTCATGAAATGCTTTGAGAGGCTAGTCAAGAAGCACATCTGCGCCCTCCTTCCTCGCAACATGGACCCACTACAGTTCGCATACCGTCCGAACAGGTCCACGGATGATGCGGTCTCCCAGGTTCTACACACCGCTCTCTCTCATCTGGACAGCGAGGGGGGCTATGTGAGGATGCTGTTCATTGACTTTAGTTCAGCATTCAACACAATAGTCCCCAGCAGACTGGTTGAGAAGCTGCTGGAACTGGGGCTGGGTCCTGGACTTTCTCACTGCCAGGCCCCAAGTGGTTAGGATGGGGGAACACACATCTAGCTCCCTCACCCTGAACATAGGATCCCCCCAGGGAAGCGTCCTTAGCCCCCTACTGTACTCCCTGTACACACATGACTGTGGGGCCAGGTTCAGCTCAAACTCCATCATCAAGTTTGCTGATGACACTGTGGTGGTGGGCCGGATCTCCAACAACGATGAGAAGGCCTACCGGGAGGAGGTGGCTGATCTGGCACTCTGGTGTCAGGACAATAGCCTCCTCTTGAATGTCACTAAAACAAAGGAGCTGATTGTGGACTTCAGAAGGGCTAAACATCCAAGGACATACACGCCACTGGAGATAAATGGGTCTATTGTGGATAGGGTGAGCAGTTTTAAATACTTGGGAGTCCGCATCGCAGAGGATCTGACGTGGGCAACGCACATTGCCGCACTGGTGGGTAAGGCTAAGCAGCGCCTTTACCACCTTAGACAACTGAGGAAATTCAGAGTGTCTCTGAGGATCCTTCATTGCTTCTACTCTGGGGCTGTAGAGGGCATCCTGTCCGGCAACATTACAGTCTGGTTTGGGAACAGCACTGCCCAGGACAGGATGGCCCTGCAGAGAGTAGTGCGTTCGGCAGAACGCACCATGGGAACTACACTCGTCCCCCTGCAGGACCTATACATCAGGAGGTGCAGATCCAGAGCAAGCAAGATCATGAGGGACCCCTGCCACCCCAGTAACGGACTGTTCCAGATGCTACGATCAGGCAAACGCCTCCGCTGTCACGCTGTGAAAACGGAGAGGATGAGACGGAGCTTCTTCCCACAGGCCATCAGGACTGTCAACTTTTATAACCCCAGAGACTAAATTTTTGTCGACACTAATAGTAACTTATTAACTTTATTTATATGCTGTAACTGTAATTCTTTTTGTGCACAACCCGCAGGCATTGCCACTTTCATTTCACTGCACATCGTGTATGTGTATGTGACAAATAAATTTGACTTGACTATTATCTGAATAGTGTCAGAGTAGGAAAAGGGGAGGTGCAATGAGACCTGGGTGTGCTTGTACATCAGTCATTGAAGGTAAATATGCAGGTGCAGCAGGCAATGAAGAAAGCTAATGGCATGTTGGCCATCATTGCGAGAGTATTTAAGTTTAGGAACAAGGAGGTCCTACTGCAGTTGTACAGGGCCCTTGAGAGACCGCACGTGGAGTATTGTGTGCAATTTTGTTCTCCTAATTTGAGGAAGGACATTGTTGCTATTAAGGGAGTACAGCGTAGGTTCACCAGGTTAATTCCCGGGGTAGCGGGACTGACATATGATGGGTCGACTTGGCTTGTATTCACTGGAATTGAGAAGGATGAGAGGGGATCTTATGGAAACATATACAATTCTTAAAGGATTGGACAGGCTAGATGCAGGAAAAATGTTCCCAATGTTCGGGGAGTCCAGAACCAGGGATCACAGTTTAAGAATAAGGGTTAGGCCATTTATGACTGAGATGAGGAAAAACTTTTTCACCCAGAGAGTTGTGAATTTGTGAAATTCTCTGCCACAGAAGGCAGTGGAGGCCAATTCACTGGATGTTTTCAAGAGAGAGTTAGATTTAGTTCTTGTGGCTAAAGGAATCAAGGGATATGGGGAAAAAGCAGTTACCGGATACTGATTTTAGATGATCAGCCATGATCATATTGAATGGCGGTGCTGGCTTGAAGGGCCGGATGGCCTACTCCTGCACCTATTTTTCTATGTTTCTATTATTATCAAACCTCCATGACTGAACCCAATTTCAGTCCACAGTCAGAATATTCTGCAATATCACAAACAATACCTTCTAATATAGTCTTGAGCGAGTCAATAAACACATGCAGAGAGCAGTGACAGCTGCCCTTTCCTTTTTGAGGAAAGGCTTTACTGAGTACGTGATAGAATTTTCAGAGTTGAACTGATATTTATCAACTGGAAACATTTATTTTGTCATCTACTGATCTGAGTAAAAATGACTGATCTTTAATTCTAACCAGTGATGCATCTTATAAAGGGGACCCCTCCTTGGATGTCATTACTCTGACCAATACTTTCAATTTGCCTTCACTATCCATGGCTAAAGGTCATATTTCTTTAGGCTGATGAGTTGGTAACATCAACATTCCACTATTTCTAAAGGTCAAAAGGATGGAGTACATCAAAATATTGCTAGAAACGAGCAAATGCTGGTTAATAAACTAAAACCAGTTGTGTACAAATTGGCTGCAGCATTTCCTCTATGTTTATACTCCAAAGGCACTTTGCTGGTTGCAAAATGCATTCGGAGGTACATAAAGGGATGAACTGACCGCGATTCACTCACCGCGCTGGGCAAGGCCAGAGTGGAAGCATTTACCGCCCTCTCCGCCTGCCGTGAGCACTGGTACGAATGGCTGATGCTGTCGTAGGCACCTGGGGAGAGGCAGCTACATCACTGCAGGTGTACAGAGATGTGGAAGTGCCAGAGGTCGGACGGGCCAGCGGTGGATGCCAGAGGTGGTCAAGGATAGGCTGCCGAGAACAAAGAGAGACCTGGCGTGGGGGGGACTGCCGAGAACAAAGAGAAACCCGGGGTGGAGGGGCCGCCGAGAACAAAGAGGGACCCAGTGTGGGGGGGACCGCCGAGAACGAAGAGGGACCCAGCATGTGGGGGGGGGGGGGGGGGGGGGAGGCACAGAGAACAAAGCTGCTCGGAAAACAACTAGGGACCATTGGGGACTACATTGAATACTTTGTAACTTTGTCAGTGCCCTATACGTGCCTCTTTGTTTATTATGTGTATGGTGTGCAGAACTAAGAATTTCACTGTGACATGGCACATGTGATAATAAAGTATTAATCAATCAATCAAGGTGCTACTGAAATGCAGGCCTTTCTTCCTCACACAGGATGGAACAATTCACTTGAACTAATCACTCTTTCCATTCTTTGTGAGTGAACATCGTCACTTGATCCCTTTTGAAGAACTTTTTAAAAACATATTCCAAAATGTAAATGCCTCTCGTCAAGAACTTGTGATTGGAGGTCTGCCACGTGTAATCTCTAATTTCAGTTGAGACATTTGGTCTAGTTATAAATAAAGTCAATGTTTGAGATGGCTTATTAGTCTTTCCTGTATGAACTGATCAACGTCAGGGTTGGCTGCAGGGAAATGACAACTGCAATAATATATTCCTAAACACTTTTCTACATCAATTATAATCTTGTTAGTTTAGTTTAGTTTAGAGATACAGCGTGGAAGCAGGCCCTTCGGCCCACCGAGTCCGCGCCGACCAGCGATCCCCGCACAATAACACTCTCCTGCACACACTAGGGACAATTTACATTTTATACAAAGCCAATTAACCTACAAACCTGTACGTCTTTGGAGTATGGGAGGAAACCGAAGATCCCGGAGAAAACCCATGGGGTCACGGGGAGAATGTACACACTCCATGCAGACAGCGCCCGTAGTCAGGATCGGACCCAGGTCTCCTGACGCTGCAAGGGCTGTAAGGCAGCAACTTTACCGCTGAGCCACCATGCCACCTAGATTAAGTCACTGTCCTTTAATTAATGCTGACATTCACTTTTTGGCACGTCATGCCACCTTAGTCTATTTATACTTTGAGATCAATAGATCGCAGAGGTTGGGGAAGGGAAATACTAATGAGGCCTCCATAATCCAGTGAAAGAGCAGGAGAGTCATAGGTAGCATCCTTGGCCTTTAAGAAGGCTTTTTTCCATGTCATGTACACTAACAATCTGATCGCTGGAGTATATTCATTGATGAAATAATAAATGGTCTTAAATGAGCAATGTGAGTTAAATAACTAATGGTGTTTCTTTCTCATATGCACTAAAGATGAGCTGGAGTAATGAAATTCTTGCGAAGATAGGGACAAAGTTCTGTCAGCAGGTCAGACAGCATCTCTGGAGAAAAAGTCATCTCTGGGTCTTCATTTCCAGAAATTCTTGCTGCAGCTTTGCAGGCACATCATAAGCAACAACAACAATAAATATACAGTGAATTGTCAGTAATTCTATGTAAACCAGCTCATGGTCATCTAATATCCAAAGTATGTAGAGTAACCACAGTTTGGAAGTGGTTCGGTGCTGAGGTAGAATTTGTGGTTAGATTTTGGTTTCTCTTGAAATGCACATGCTTGGGCATTAATGTTGTTGCAATAAACAAGCACACTCCGATGTATCAGAGTTCGGGCGGCACAGTGGCACAGCAGTAGAGTTGCAGCCTTACAGTGCCAGAGACCCGGGTTCGATCCTGACTATGGGTACTGTCTGTACGGAATTTGTACGTTCTACCCGTGACCACTTGGGTTTTCCCCAGGTGCTCCAGTTTCCTCCCACACTCCAAAGGCGTACAGGTTTGTAGATTAATTGGCTTTGGTAAAGGTTGTAATGTATCCCTAGTGTGTAGTGTACAGGGATCGCTGGTCGACGCAGACTCGGTGGGCTGAAGGGCCTGTTTCCATGCTGTATCTCGAAACTAAATTTCATAAGATATGCAGTTCATTGTGATTGATTTATGTGTTTTTTTCTCATTCAAAAAAGCATGGAAATAGGATTATCTGATTGTCACATGATAAAAGAGATTATGCAGTTCCTCTTTTGCATTTAAGACGAGTTTATGCAGTTCCTCTCTTGTAATACATCTCTTGCATTTATCACCTTTGTCAGAATATAAACCAAGCTAAAGTAGACTGTTAGAAGAATCAACAGATATGTGGCATGGAAGGAAGCCATTTAAGGAGTTGTATATGTGCTGGCTCCTCACAGTTTTTCTAGTGGTCCCATCACCCATTCTATTCCCATTGCAAAACAATGGGAAGACAGAATATTAAAGATAGAGACAAAATGAAGGGAACCTGCAGAGGCTGTGTATTTGGATTTTCAAATGGTATTTGACAAGGTTCCGTTCATTTTCATACCTCTACTTTCCCTCTCCCCTGATTCTCAGTCTGAAGAAGGGTCTTGACCCAAAACATCACCTATTTCTTTTCTCCATAGATGCTGCCTGACCCGCTGAGTTACTCCAGCACTATGTGTCTATCTTTGGTGTAAACCAGCATTTACTGTTCCTTCCGCCACATAAAAGGCTGGTGTACGAGATAAGAGTTTATGGTATTTTCAGGATGTGTGTTAACATGGATTGAAGACTGGTTATCACAGAAGATCGAGAGTTAAATAAATGTATTTTTTTCAGGCTGAAAAGATGTAACTAGCGGAATGCCTCAGGCATAAGTTTTTAATAATTTACTATTTATATTAATGGTCCGGAGGAGGAGACAAAATGTAAGATAATCTAGTTTGCCGATGATACAGAAATAGGTGGACGGGCAAGTTGTGATGAGGATATCGACATCACAACAGGATATAGATAGGTTGAGGGAGTGGGTGAAAACTTGGCAAAGGGAACTAAATGTGGGGAAGTGTGAAGTCATGTACTTTGTTAAGAGGAATCAAAAGGCAGACTATTATCTTAAGTAAGAGAGACTTAAATGAGTGAAGTACAGAGTAGTTGTGCATGAATCGCACAAGTTAGCAGATAGGTGCAGCATGTTATTAAGAAATGGCATATTGACCTTTATTGGGAGGTATTGGCATTTAGGAATAGAGAGGTCTGTTGCAACTGTATGGGGTAGAGGGTTTTGAGGCCCCACTTAGAATACAGTGCACTGTTTTGGTTCCCTTATTTAGGAAATTATATAGTACCATTGGATGCATTCCAAAACAAACAGGCTAATTCCTGCTTCTAGCTTAATAAAAACAACTCAATGGTTCAATGGTGCATTATTGTCACATGTACCTAGGTCGTGAATCTTTTACATACTGTTCATACATAAGCACCTGGGTGCAGCGGTAGAGTTGCTGCCTTACAGTGCCAGAGACCTGGGTTTGATCCTGACTACGGTCTGTAACAAGTTTGTACGTTCTCCCTGCAACCACGTGGGCTTTCTCCAGGTGCTCTGGTTTCCTCCCATATTCCAAAGACGTGCAAGTTTGTCGGTTAATTGCCTTCTGTAAATTGTAAATTGTCCCTGGTGTTTAGGGTAGCGCTAGTGTATGGGGTGATCGATGGTCGACGTGGGCCGGAGGGGCTGTTTCCACGCTGTGCATCTCTAACGTCTAAAGTCCAATGTAAAGGCACAATCTGTAAAGGCACAGAGTGTAAGATTAGTAGATTACACTTAGGCTGTACACAAGAGTCGCCACGTTTCTGGGTCTGTCTTGTATCCTTCAAGTTCAAGACATTACGATACGATACGATGGAACTTTATTCATCCCAGGAGGGAAATTGGTCTAAACCCTGCTTTGGAGTCTTAACCTGGCGATAAAGGCCCGTTGTCCTGGCGACGACCCTGGTTTGTAGTTGCAAGGTCGGCCCGGCAGGCGATGTTGTGAATGGCTTCCTCCATCGCTCTGTGCAAGGCCGGCCTGGCCAGGTAATGTTGTGGATGGCTTCCTCCACCGCTCTATGCCACTGCCGGTCACGTCCGGTTCACATACCCGGCCTTTTGGAGCTATGGTTACACATTTTTTAATGCCGCCTGTTATGGTAGATATGGGAGAATTAATGAGGCTTAACGTTGCAAAAGTTAGGGAGTAATAGAGAAAGACAACACAGAAACAAGCACTTTGGCCCAGCGAGTCTGTGCCGACCATCCTTAATTAATTCCATATTCCCATCAAGTACGCCAGACTCTACCACTCACCTGCACACTAGGGACAATTTACAGTGGCCAATTAACCCTCCAACCTTGCACATTTTTGTAATGTGGAAGGAAACCTGAGCATCCGAATGAAACCCATATGATCGCAGACAGAATGCGCAAACTTCGCTCAGACAACGCCCGAGGTCAGGATTGAACCCAGGTCTCCGGGGCTGTGAGGCAGCAGCTCTACCAGTTGCACCTCTGTGCTGCCTCAACATTGCTGGGCAATCTTTGTTTGTTACAGTCTTGACAGAAGCAAGAACATAGTGTGAAGAAGGGTCTCGACCTGAAACATCACCTATTCATTTTCTCCAGAGATGCTGTCTGACCTGCTGAGTTACTCCAGCTTTTTATGTCTATCTATAGAGTCATAGAGTGATACAGTGTGGAAACAGGCCCTTCAGCCCAACTCGCCCACACCGGCCAACAATGTCCCAGCTACACTAGTCCCACCTGCCCGCACTTGGTCCATATCCCTCCAAACCTGTCCTATCCATGTACCTGTCCAACTGTTTCTTAAACGATGGGATAGTCCCAGCCTCAACTACCTCCTCCGGCAGCTCGTTCCATACACCCACCACCCTCTGTGTGGAAAGGTTAACCCTCGGATTCCTATTAAATTTTTTCCCCTTCACCTTGAACTTAAGGCGAAGGTGTTGGTTAGATAGACACGAGGAGGGGCGAGGGGGAGGGTAAAAAAGATGATTGGGGGAGGGGAATGTTTGTATAAGCTACTTAAAATTAGAGACACCAACATGCAGCTTGTGTGGTCAGTTACCCAAGGGAATATATGAGGTGTTGGTTGGAACTGCAGACAGATGGCACGTTGGAACATATATTACCCTGATTTAATGGTGATTTAAAGGACTTGAATCAAACTAATTCCTTGAAAATGCTACTAAAATCATTAATTATGCCTCCTTGATGCCCAGATGCAATGAACTAAAACTACTGAGCATGCCATTCAAAGCACTTCAGTGGTGGTGCTGACTCGTCCATTAAATCCTGTCAAAGTGCCCATTAATGCTATAAATAGCACTGAGTCCAGGGTCCCTGCTGTAGAATAGGAAACTTTGATGGCTGATGGGAAGAATCAGATGTGGGAAGTCTTTGTCATGGCAGGAAAGTCACCATTCACAAATAAGGGAAGAAAGGAGTTGAACATCAGCACGTGACAAAGCCATTCACGGGTTACTGAATGGGCTCCTCTCACTCCCTCTCCTCCAACAATCCGCCCTCACACTGCCCTCACTCAATATTCCATTCACGAGCCCGTGGGTTCATTAGGGAGGTCCAGTTGATCCATCTGAATGTCTAACAAAATGCGAGCATTATGTTTTGTGGAATCCGTAGTTAGTTCCATTGATAAGTACTGACGTTGAGTGCAATCATTATTCCTTTCTTTTTATTATTTTGCCATGATAAACAGACAGAGTAACTTTGAAATGATGATTCAAACCTGCCATGGGCACAGAAGCAGAGTAGAGTCCAAATTATTATTTATCATGGCCTGAACAATATTTTATATCTCCCTTAAATTGTTTAATTTGATTAGATTAATTTGGCATCATGTTCGACATAGACAAAAGGAGCTGAAGGGCCTGTTTAAGTGCTATTATACTTAAAAATGAAATATTACTTTGAATATGCCTTATAGTGGTCTCGTCTTGCATTGAAGCCCCTCATTTGAAGTTATACCCTTTCCTTGTCGGCAATATTCCCTACTGGGTGAAGATCGCAGCAGAGTTCCTCAACTCACGGCACTGTAGCGAGGAGGAGAGGGGAGAGAGTTTGTGAGAGGGGAAAGGGCGGAGAGATCATGAGAGGAGCAGAGAGAGCGTGAGGGGGGGGGAGAGTTTGTGTAGGGAGTGATGGAGGGAGAAGGGGAGAGAGCTCATGAGAAAGGGAGGGAGGGAGGGAGGGAGGGAGGGAGGGAGGGAGGGAGGGAGGGAGGGAGGGAGGGAGGGAGGGAGGGAGGGAGGGAGAGTTTGTGAGAAGGCGTGAGGGGGGAGTGATTTTGTGATGGGGCAATGGAGGGAGAGGGGGAGAGAGTTCACGAGGAGTGAAGGGGAGAGAGTTCATGAGGGGGAACGATGGAGAGAGAGAGGGGAGAGAGTTCATGAGGGGGAAGAGAGGGAGGGAGGGGGAGAGAATTTGTGAGGGGTAACGATGGAGGGGAAGGGGGAGAGAGTTCACGAGAGGGGGAGGTAGGAAGAGGGCGGGAGTTTGAGTGGTTGGGCAAGGGAGGGAGGTGGAGAGAGTTCGTAAGAAGGGAATGGAGGGAGGGGAGAGTTCATGGGAGGCAGAGCAAGGGAGAGAAGGAGTGGGAGAGACTTTGTGAGGGGCAGCAAGGGAAGGAGGGGGATAGAGTTCATGAGGGGGCACGAACCTGATAACCTGTTCTCAGGATATACCACAAAGCCAGAGACCTTCTGAATTAAATATTGAAAGTGTAAGAGAGAGAACAGGAAATTCTCTCAGTAGCTAGCCAATATTTAGCCCTCAACTAATGAAATGGATTATCCGTTTGATTTGTTGTGTAGGACATTGCTGTATTCAAGGAATAATTCATCAAAAGCAAAGCAATGTTGGCAACTTTTAATTACTTTTATTAAAATTACCAAATCATTCCTGAAGCATCTTCTTGTATAGATATGTCCTCTGAAAATATTTAACATAACTCATAGAGTAATCGGGCATGGAAACAAGCCATTCGGCCCACCAACTCCCTGTTGGCCATCAAGTACGCATTGACACTAATCCCACACTAATCATATTTTATTCCCCCCAACATTTTCAAATGCCCCAATTCACCACAGATTCGACCATTCCAAACAAACATGAGAGGCAATTTAATCTACCAATATGCTTGTCTTGGGAATGTGGGAGGTAAATGGGACTTCCAGTAGGAATCCATGCGTTCGCAGGGATAACGTGCAAACTCCACACAGACATCACAGAGGTTGTGATTGACTCCATGTTTTGCTGGAGCTGTGAGGCAGCAGATCTACGAGCTTTGTCACTCACTGTGCTGCACTCTTCCCTCACCCTAAGTTCCAGTTCATTGAGCCTGATTGTGAGATATATACCTTGAAACTTTTGCTCTAAAATCCTTGTCCCTTTCCACTGATCTCCACTTGCTCCCATCTTGATGCTTTTCAACAATTTTGAATAATGGACATTTGGCACTTCACTTACTTGAGTTAACAGCACAACAGGGCAGCACAGAGGCTCAGCGGTAGAGTTGCTGCCTTGCAGAGCCAGAGACCCAGTTTCGATCCTGAGGATGGGTGCTGATTATTTGGAGTTTGTTCGTTCTCTCTGTGACCACGTGGGTTTTCTCCTGGTATTCCGGTTTCCTCCCACACTCCAAAGATGTACAGGTTAATTGGCTTTGGTAAAAATTGTAAATTGTCCCTAGTGTGTGTAGGATAGTGCATGTGTACGGGATGATCACTGGTTGGCGCGGACTCGGTGGGCCAAAGAGCCTGTTTGCAAGCTGTATCTCAAAAGTCTAAAGTCTAAAACTACCAGAAGAAATTCTGATAAATATTCAAGAATGGCCATTTGTAAATCCACAAACTGATATATGTTATAGAATCATAGAGTCATGCAGCACAGAATCAAACCCATCGGACACCATGTCCATGCCAATCATCATCTACCTCACATATTGATCGCGGAATTAGGCCATTCGGCCCTTTACTCTACCATGTTATCATGGCCACGAATAGGAAAGAAAACTGCAGATGCTGGTTTAAATCGAAGGTAGACACAAAATGTTTTGGAGTAACTCAGCGGGTCAGGCAGCATCTCTGGAGAGAAGGAATGGGTGAGGTTTCGGGTCGAGACTCTTCTTCAGACTGATTAAATCATGGCCCATCTATCTATCTTTCCCTCTCAACCCCATTCTCCTGCCTTCTCTCCATAACTCCTGACACCCAAACTAATCAAGACTCTATCAATCTCTGCCTTAAAAATATCCATTGACTTGGCCTTCACATCCCTCTTTGGCAATGAATTTCACAGATTCGCCACCCTCTGACTGAAGAAATTCCTCCTCATCTTCCTAAAGGTACGTCCTTTTACACCCTGGCATTTGGTCCCAGATCCTGCCACCAGTGGAAACATCCTCTCCACATCCACTCTATCCAGTTATTTCACTATTGGGTAAGTTTCAATGAGGTCCCCCCCTCATCCTTCAAAACTCCAATAAGGACAGGCCCAGTGCCGTCAAATGCTCATCATACGATAACCCAATCATTCCTGGGATAATTTTCGTCAACCTTCTCTGGACCCTCTCCACGCCAGCACATCCTTCCTCAGAAATAGGGCTCTAAACTCCTCACAATACACCAAATTCAGTCTGACCAGTGCCTTACATGTCATTCTGCAGCGTAGGTTTACCCTCCTCACTATCAACATCATCGATTTTCACGGCATCTGCGAACTTACTAATCATATCTCCCAAATTCACAACTAAATTGGTGTTACATACCAAAGAGCAAAGATCCAACACTTTTCACAGATTTCCAGTCACAAAAACAACTCTCTGCTGTCACATATCACTATTACTAAGCCAATTTTTGATGTAATTTGCCACCTTGCCTTGGATCCCATGTGTTCTGACATTCTGGAGCAATCCTTGTGGGGCCTTGACTGGACTTTACAGAACTCCATATAAACCACAACAACTGCACTGTCCCCTTCAATATAGTTATTTATCTCTTTTAAAAAAATCTAATAAATGATTCATTCAGAATATCCTACCAACAAATCTAAGCTGATCAATTCCTGCCTTTCCAAGTATAGATTAATTCTGCCCTTCAGAACTTTTCCCAATAATTTCCTTACTACTGACAGACAAATTGGTCTACAATTGTCTTGTTTATTTCTTCTTGAAAAACATACCATATTGCTGTCTTGCAATCATGAGAGGAATTCCTCGTGAGAGGAATAGAGAGGGTAATTGTGTATTTTACCCAGAGTAGGGGAATCAAGAACCAGAGGACATACAGTGCCCTCTTTAATGTTTGGGATAAAGACCCTTCATTTATTTATTTGCCTCTGTACTCCACAATTTGAGATTTGTAATAGAAAAAATCACATGTTGTTAAAGTGCACATTGTTAGATTTTAATAAAGGCCATAGCGTAAATCATAGCGTTTCCACTTCACATATTGTTTCTTCAAAACACTGCAATCAATGAGTGCAAAGTGATTTCCCTTACATTCGGCCAGGTTGAGTGACCCTCTATTCTGTCTGTAATAAGAGGATAGACACAAAATACTGGAGTAACTCAGCACATCAGGCAGCATCCCCGGAGAAAAGGAGTAGATGTCGTTTCAGTTCAACACCCTTCTTCAGAACTTCTGTCTGTAATGTTTAGTTTAGCTTAGAGATGCAGTGTGGAAACAGGCCCTTCGGCCCACCGGGTCCAAGCCGATTGATTGTGACCGCTTCACATGTACACTAGTTCTATCCTATACACTAGGGACAATTTGCAGAAGCCAATTAACCTGCAAACCTGCGTGTCCTTGGAATGTGGGAGGAAACCAGAGCACCCAGAGAAACCCCATGCGGTCACAAGGAGATTGTACAAAACTCCGCACAGACAGCGCCCGAGGTCAGGATCGAACCCGGGTCTCTGGCTCTGTAAGGCAGCAACTCTACCGCTGCACCACTGTGCCACCCAAAATAATAGCTTTCCATAGTAGCATAATAGCTTCTATCGTTTTACCTGTCACAGTATTAAACTGCGTAGGAAGGAACTGCAGATGCTGGTTTAAGCCAAAGATAGACACATAATGATGGAGCAACACAGTGGAACTTCTCTGGATAGGACTGGGTGATGTTTTAGGTCGAGACCCTTCTTCAGATTTAAACAAGCTGACCACCAGCTTTCAGCCTTCCTCCCTTTTGCAAAACAATTTTAGATTTGTTATTTTTCAATCTAATGAAATCTTCTCCAAATCTAGGGAATTATGTCAACTTAAAACCATCACATAGCTATCTCACCAGCCCGTTCTTTGAAAAATCCGAGATTAGGATCTGAGGACAAACTATTTCCGCGGTATCACTTCCTGAATTGGTGTAAATTTCGTGCACTCCCTTTCCCTCCCAATTTCTGATTTATATTTTCCCTCATGAAAACTCTCGGAAATTACCTGCATATCTCATTTTACATTATTAACTACCCAAACCCACTTTCCATTGGAACACCCAGATTGTTACCACTTTTAAATAGAAAACATCAAAAGAAATGCTTCTTGTCTCAAACATCCTCCCTGCATCCATTCAGTGGAAGAGTGTTGGTTTTGATGGGATCACCTTGTATTCAGGCTGAGTCCATTCACTCTCTTCCTATACGTCAAATACACAGACTCTTGTTAGACTCCCTCTATAAACCCTCTTCTTTCCCCTTTTCTCTCATTATCTGACATCCTTTTGGCTCCTTGTCTCATTTTTGTCCCCTTTAGTCTATTGGTCAAAGGGTCATAAGGGATAGGAGTAGAATTAGGCCATTCGGCCCATCAAGTCTACTCCACTATTCAATCGTGGCTCATCTATCTCTCCCTCCTAACCCCATTCTCCTGCCTTCTCCCCACAATCTCTGATACCTTTTGTCACCATTTTGTCTCCTTCATATCTCTAGCCTTTGTCCACCCATCTGTCAATCAAGATTCCCCTACACCTGCATCTGAAGAAAGGTCTTGACCCGAAACTTCACCCATTCCTTCTCTCCACAGATGCTGCCCATCCCGCTGAGTTACTCCAGCATTTTGCGTCTATCTTCCGTTTAAACCAGCATCTGCAGTTCTTTCCTACACCACATCACTTGTCCTGCCCCCTCCACTTTTCCAGCTTTATTTCCCCTAATTCAATCAGTCTGAAGAAGGGTCCCAACCCAAAATGTTGCCAATCCATGCCTTTTAGTTTTAGTGATACAGTGTGGAAACAGGCCCTTCGGCCCACTGAGTCCGTGCCCACCTACAATCACTCATACACTATTTCTATCCGACACACAAGGGACAATTTACAGAAGCCAATTAACCTACAAATCGGCATTTCGTCTTTTCAGCCCGAGAAAACCCATGTGGTCACAGGGAGAACATCCAGAGAGTTGTGAATCTGTGGAATTCTTTGCCATGGAAGGCAGTGGAGGCCAATTCATTGGATGTATTCAATGGAGAGTTAGATATAGCTCTTAGGGCAAACTGAATCAAGCAATATGGGGAGAAAGCAGGAATGGGGCACTGATTTTGGATGATCGGCCATGATCATATTGAATGGCGGTGCTGGCTCGAAGGGCTGAATGGCCTACTCCTGCACCTATTTTCTATGTTTCTATGTTTCTATACAAACTCCGTGCAGACAGCACCGTAGTCAGGATCAAACCCGGGTCTCTAGCGTAGTAATCCAGCACTGTGCTCCCCTTCCAGAGATGCTGCCCCACCGACCTGTTGAGATACTCCTGTACTCTGTGTTCTATTCAATATTCCAGCATCTGCAGTTCCTCATGTCTACTCAGTAGCAACTAAATCCTTTGCTTCAGTAGAGGGGGTGTTGTAAATTTTTTAAGAAAAAAGTAAAACCGAATTGTTCTTTCGAAGTTGGATGAGACAACATGCCTTTTCGAGCTTCTTCAACTTGACATAAAGTCTATTACAGTTTTTCTTGTATATGAGAAGCTCCACTGTTATGAGTCTGAGTGACAAACCTCATTATAAACCATTTGTTTTAAACCTGGGAACACAGTAGGCAAGGAGCCTGGGAATTCATTTCAGGTCTTATAAAAGATCCACAAAAGATGGTACATGTTCAGAAAGAGTTACTAATGCCTTTAGAAACAAATGTTTGTACTTGCGCTGCTATTTCAGATAGGAAAGTATATTCCCAAGTTTCACTGAATGGAAACACTGAATTATTTCTGAAACATGCAAGAATTTGTAGAAACTCCAACATGGCTTTTGACAGCAAATTATGGATAGAAGATAAAAGCTGAAACTGACATAATCGGTTTGGATTTGTTTAGATTTACTTCAGTATAATTAGAAATAATTATCACTATTGGCTGCATGGACTCTGTAGGGGTGAAATTAATATTCAGTTTCAGTGCAGCACAGTTTTGCCTGAGGGCTTTTTTTTCCTTCATGCAGTTTATTGAAAGGCCTTCATTTGGAGTTTTGTTCTGAATAAAGTAAAGCCTTGATCATGTTCAGCAAGAGGCAAGTTGCAGTTATGGGCCAAAGCAAAAGGCACAAATGGATTCCATTTTCAATTCCTTTTCTTCCTGTAACTGTGCAAAGAGCTTTTTGCACTGCACCATATCTCGAGATCCAGTTTCCTGTTAATTCACTTGCACTTTATTCTGTCTTTTGCACTTTATTCTGTCTTAAAACTGTTACAATTTGTTTCGTTGGGTTGTTGTTTAAATCAATTAAATTATTGCATCGTATGGGAGGCGCATTCCCAATCTCGTTGTACCCCTGTACAATGACAATAAAGATATATTGTATTGTATTGTATTGTAATTCCATCAGTACTGCCTGAGCAGAAATGTCCCAGCTAGTTCAAACACAAAAGGACACAAAGTTCTGGAGTAACTCAACAAGTCAGGTAGCATCACTGAAGAACATGGATATGTGACATTTCGGGTCGGGACTCGAGTCTGAAAAAGGCGCTGAGCTGAAACATCCATCTGAGACCCTCTTCTCATTTTAGAGATACATTATGGAGACAGGCCCTGCACTGAGCCCTCTCTGACCATCGATCACCATTTCACACTTGTTCTATATTATTCACTCTTTACACACTACACGCAATTTACAGAAGCCCCAATTAACCTACAAACCCGCACATCTTTGAGATGTGGAAGGAAACTGGACCATCTGGAGAAAACCCATGCGGTCACAGGGAGGATGAGCAAACTCCACACAGTCAGCACCTGATCTCAGAATCAAACCCAGGTCTCTGGCGCTGTGAGGTAGCAGCTCTGCTCCCCCTCACCTTTCAACCTTTCACAACACCCCCCCACTTACTCCCCCACCCCCTTCCCCTGAACCTGGCTGACCTTGCAATGCTTTGTTATACTTTTTTGCGAATGTTTTCACTATTTAAAGAAGCATAACTTTTCACAGGCAGAGTATGATGGTAAAGGTTTTGTAAGCTATCCAAGAGGAACAGCACCTCAATTATGCTTGGGTAGCTTACAACCCAACAGTATGAACATTGAATTTTCCAATTTTAGATAATTTCTATGAACACTTCCCTTCCCCCTTTCCTTTCTCTGCCCCCCCCCAACCCACCCAACCCCTGACTTCCAACCCCCCCCCACCCCTCTCCTTTCTTCCCCTTCCCCCCCACTCCCTTCCCCTGACCCAGGCTGACTTTACACCAGTTTCTACCCCCACCTCACTAAAAGTCTGTTAAATAGCTTCACAGTTCATAACTATGTATCCCTCTTGGGCTCCCACCTGCTACTATGTCTAGCCTTTGTCCAACAATCTGCCTCTCTGGGAACCCCTTCGTCTAATGTCATCTGTTGCCGCCCATGATTTGCCCTGCCTCTTTCCACTGTCGTTTTTTTCCCCTGCTTCCCCCATTACAATCAGTCTGAAGAAGGGTCCCGACTTTAATCAGAGGGTGTTGAACCTGTGGAATTCATTGCCATAGAAGGCTGTGGAGGCCAAGTCAATGGATATTTTAAGGCAGAGATTGACAGATTCCTAATTAGTATGGGTTTCAGGGACTATGGGGGGAGAAAGCAGGAGAATGGGGTTGAGAGGGAAAGATAGATCAGGCATGATTGAATGGCAGAGTAGACTTGGCTAAATAGCCTAATCCCGTTCCTATTACTTATGTACTTATGAAACATCACCTATTCATTTTTGGCAGAGATGCTGCCTGTCCTGCTGAGTTACTCCTGCATTTTGTGTCAATCTTTGGTATAAACCAGCATCTGCAGTTCCTTTTTATTACAAAGATACTGACTACCCATTGTACAGCACAGCTTATGTTTGCCAGTTCTAGAAAGAACCAGAAAATAGACACAAAATGCTGGAGGAAGTCAGAGGGACAGGCAGCATCTCTGAAGAGTAGGAATGGGTGACGTTTCGGGTTGAAACCCTTTTTCAGACTGATGTCAGGGGAGAGGGAGATACATAGATAAGGAAGTGTGAAACCAGGACAAATGGGATGGAAGGTATCACAAAATGTTGGAGTAACTCAGCGGGTCAGGCAGCATCTCAGGAGAGAAGGAATGGGTGACGTTTCGGGTCAAGACCCTTCTTCAGACAAATGGGATGGAGATCAAGGAAAAGGCAGAATAGATCATTGTTAGCTGGGAGAAGGTAATAAATGTAACCTTCCAGTTTATGCACAGGTCGGGGCAGTTGTCAAACGTAGCTCCCAATATTTCCACCATTTTCCACCAATAGAGACTTCCAGCTTTGATAACGTTTCTCTTTTATCCTAATTAACATTGTGGTGCAGAGCCTGCCCCTGCCATTTCATTTTGTGTTGTGAATCAAACAAAAAAAACGAACTGGCAACAAAAGATTTGGAAAAAAAAGCACGCTTTGCACAGAAATACCATGCATTCTCAGAGGAGAAATAAAACTATTTCATGCTTGAAGAGTCTGTTAGATCATGAAAAGTTCCCTCAGGACCAAACACATTGCCATAGATCCGAGAGCTGGACTCTGATGATGCATTGTATAGATTGAATTTAAGATGATGTTTGTGTTGGCTTTCATGATTGTAAAGCAAACACTACACTGTCGGACTAAACTACAGTACGATTTTAAAGCGGCAGTCCAAATTCATTGAGCTGGGATTACTGACTAAACAGACTTCACACTGTGTTGCACAACAGTAGAGTCGCTGCCTTACAGCGCCAGAGATCTGGGTTCGAACCTGACTACGGGTTGTCAAGTGTGTGGCCACTTGGGTTTTCTCTGGGTGCTCTGGTTCCCTCGCACGCTCCAAAGACGTATAGGTTTGTAGGTTAATTGGCTTCAGTAAAAATTGGAAATTGTCCCCCGTGTGCAGGATAGTGTTAGTGTACGGGGATCGCTGGTTGACAAGGACTCGGTGGACTGAGGGTCCTGCTTCCACACTGTACCTCTAAATTAAACTAAACTAAACTAAAATCACAATCAAGTCGTCCACAGTGTACTGATACAGGATAAAGGGAATAACGTCTAGTGCTAGATAAAGTCTTGTAAAATCCGATTAAATATAGCCTTAAAATCACGTTCTTTTTGAACACTGTCACGAATTATAACATTAAATTTCTTTTCTCTGTTCCAGAGCTTTTACGAAGGACAATCTGCCTCGTGGGATTCAGCCAAGAAAGATGAAAACAGGATGAAGAACAGATATGGGAATATCATTGCTTGTGAGTACTGCTACGCTCGGAAAGTGATCCCAAATCTTGCTAGACTACAATGTATCATAAAAGCAGCAATACGGCTGTGGCAGTGCTGACTGATCTTAGTTTGAGACAGTCCGCTGAGCCTACAAAGTTTTTAAGCCTTTTGATTATTCATCTCTTGTCTGCTGATGCTAACTATAGATGCCTGAGGCCATTTGTGGCCCAGTATCTGTAATCTTCAGTAAATGTCTTGCTACATTTGCCTCTGGCCACACGCTTGTATTTTACCCAGCTGTGAGATGCTAACTCATCACCGTCTCAAAACGCTTCTTCTTTGCAGCAAAAAAAGGGAGGCAGGGTCGAGTTATCGTAAGCCTAAGTTGTCATGCCTTCCAAGCAGCGAGGGAAAAGGTCAAGTAAAAGAGAAAGCTGTTGGTTCTGTTGAATACTAGAACCCTGCCAACCTGTCCTCACTCTCAAATACTACCTCTCCATAAGACCATAAGACAGAGGAGCAGAATTAGGCCATTCAGCCCATTGAGTCTACTTTTAGTTTAGTTTAAGAAAATAACTGCAGATGCTGGTACAAATCAAAGGTATTTATTCACAAAATGCTGGAGTAACTCAGCAGGTCAGGCAGCATCTCGGGAGAGAAGGAATGGGTGACGTTTCGGGTCGAGACCCTTCTTCAGACTGATGTCAGGGGGGCGGGACAAAGGAAGGATATAGGTGGAGACAGGAAGATAGAGGGAGAACTGGGAAGGAGGAGGGGAAGAGAGGGACAGAGGAACTATCTAAAGTTGGAGAAGTCAATGTTCATACCACTGGGCTGCAAGCTGCCATATGAGGTGCTGTTCCTCTAATTTCCGGTGGGCCTCACTATGGCACTGGAGGAGGCCCATGACAGAAAGGTCAGACTGGAAATGGGAGGGGGAGTTGAAGTGCTCTGCCACCGGGAGATCAGTTTGGTCAATGCGGACCGAGTGAGTTTAGTTTAGAGACGCAGCACCGAAACATGCCCTTCGGTCCACCAAGTCCGTGCTGACCATCGATCCCCGTACACTAGAACTATCCTACACTGGGGACAATTTACAATTTTACCGAACCCAATTAACCTCCAAATCTGTACGACTTTGGAGGGTGGGAGGAAATCAGAGCACCCGGGGAAAACCCACGCGGTCACGGGGAGAATGTGCAAACTGCGTACAGACAGCATCCGTAGTCAGGATTGAATCCGGGTCTCTGGCACTGTAAAGCAGCAACTCTACCGCTGCACCACCGTGCAACATCCTGCCATTCAATCATGGCTGATCTATTTTTCCCTGTCAGCCCCAATGCCCTGCCTTCTCCCCGCAACCTTTGATGCTCTTCCTTATCCATATCCACGATGTATTCAGCACCCTATGGTGACCAACATTCATGGAAAACCTCCAGAGTCCGGACACCGCAAGTTCCCACTCCAGAGGCACGTGGGCATGGACTTAAGCCCGGAAGAGGTGCAGGCAGTCGACTTAAGCAGAACCCTCGACTGCCCGCTGCCTGGGCCCTTGGATGGTCATCTTGGTCAGGCTGAGGAGCAACCAGACAGGGAACTCGCTCGGTCAGCATTGACCAAACTGATCTCCCAGTGGCCGAGCACTTCAACTCCCCCTCCCATTCCCACCCCTGACTGACCCTCCTCCCTCAGTACCGGGTGACCACAGATCAGGAGCTTGGGGCTGAAATCAGCTTTTCCCAGTGATGGTGAGCTCCACACCCTCACCAGGGAACATTGGATCAGCCATGATTGAAAGGCAGGGAGCGGCATGCATGGTGGTGCAGCGGTAGAGTTGCTGCCTTACAGCGCCAGACTAAATGATGCATGGTGCTCTTGTGAGGTTGGATTCTTATCCCATCACACTTCATCAAGGTTTCATAGTCAGCCGCATGGCCACTGTCATTCTCCTCGAGCAAACTGAATAAACTTCTACATAAAAGATAACCACTGCCTGGAAAACCGAATGATGCTATTGAAATAGAAAAGACTTAGCACAGAATTTGTTCTTGTTTGGGGCAGTTCTAGGCTCATCTCCATGGTGGTGACCTTTACCTCAATTTCTCCCTCGGAAAATGAGCAAAATGATAATCAATATCTACCCGGCTGTATATCACGAAAGTTCATATCCTCAGACCTCTTTCAACTATATTATAAAATTATTCTAGAGTTTTTCCCCCTTCGTACGTGCAATATTTTACACTTGCCCCAATATTTTTACATTCTCATCACCAATGTTCTTTGCACTTCCTTGCTTAATAGCTAACATCATAATACCTCATATCAAGGATATCGCATACATTTGTTTAAAATTGAATTAAGGTAGGACAACTCTCTTAATTGCATCACCATTATTTCTTCTGATATGAAGAGCCTGTAGAATTTTGAAGGCCATCGCTGTGATAAAACAGGATCATGTACGTCATTGAATGATTTGTGCGTTGGACTTGTAAATTAGTTATTGAAGCCCCATTCCACTTCTCCATATCATGTACAGAAGACCCCAGATTTATATTGGTTCTCGTTCCCCATCAGCAATGTTGTCTATATGCAAATTGAATTTAGAGTTTTGTAGCAACATTCAGTCACATTCAGCGTTGCGTAGAAACAGTGATGTTTAGTTTAGTTTAGAGGTACAATGTGGAAATGGGCCCTTCAGCCCACCGAGTTAGCGCAGGCCAGCGATCACCCATTCACACTAGTTCTATTCTACACACTAGGGACAATTTACAGATGCCAATTAACCTACAAAGCTGCATGTCTTTGCAGTGTTGGAGGAAACTGGAGCACCCAGAGTATATGCAGGCCTGTTTTCATGCTGTATGAATGAACTAAAAATGAAACTAGATGTGGTCTTCATGAAGTGCTGGAGTAACTCAGCAGGTCGGGCAGCATCTCGGGAGAGAAGGAATGGGTGACAATTCGGATCGAGACCCTTCTTCAGACTGAAGTCTGAAGAAGGGTCTCGACCCGAAACGTCACCCATTCCTTCTCTCCCGAGATGCTGCCCGACCTGCTGAGTTACTCCAGCACTTTGTGAATAAAAATGAAACTAATTGTTATCTCAATTCTCCTTATGTCTATCCCACTGTTTCTTTTACTTTGTACCAAATGTGGCCACTCCTGACGTTATGCTTGTTAAGTCATAGAGTCATACAGCGTGGAAACAGGCCCTTTGGCCCAACTAGCCAACACTGAACAATATGCCTCATCCACACTAGTCCCATCTGCTTGTGTTTGACCCATATCCCTCTGAACCTGGTCTATCCATGTACCTGTCCAAATGTTTCTTGCGATAGTAACTGCCTCAACTACCTTCTCCTGCAGCTCGCTCCGTAAGGTCTGTGATATTTATTGACTAATCGCTGGCTGTTTGGTTCTTCAGATGATCATTCCCGGGTCCTACTGCAAGCTTTGGAGGGTGATTCAAATTCTGATTACATTAATGCAAACTTTGTGGAGGTAAGTGACTGAAAACTGGAACGTACCTTTAAGAATTTCTTTTAGCTGATTTAAAGCCAGTGATGGTTCTGATTTATGGGTGAATGAAGATTCTTTTAAATGTAAGAAAATAACTGCAGATCGCTGGTACAAATCGAAGGTATTTATTCACAAAATGCTGGAGTAACTCAGCAGGTCAGGCAGCATCTCAGGAGAGAAGGAATAGGTGACGTTTCGGGTTGAGACCCTTCTTCAGACCACGGTCTGAAGAAGGGTCTCAACCCGAAACGTCACCTATTCCTTCTTTCCTGAGATGCTGCCTGACCTGCTGAGTTACTCCAGCATTTTGTGAATAAATAGATTCTTTTAAATGTGTGTTCCCAGAGTTTGAGACCAAATAATTTGAGATGGTTGAGACACAGAACAGAGGCAGGTTAAAGCTCCTTTTACTCTTGTTTACAATGTGACTGGGCAGCTTGCAATGCTCTTCCCTGCTTTTGCTCTTCCCGTACCTGTCATGCTGTGACTTCTCATGGAAATGCTGCTGGTGTAACACTAATAGACAATAGCCAATAGGTGCAGGAGGAGGCCATTCGGCCCTTCGAGCCAGCACCGCCATTCAATGTGATCATGGCTGATCATTCTCAATCAGTACCCCGTTCCTCCTTTATCCCCATACCCCCTGACTCCGCTATCCTTAAGAGCTCTATCTAGCTCTCTCTTGAATGTATTCAGAGAATTGGCCTCCACTGCCCTCTGAGGCAGAGAATTCCACAGATTCACAACTCTCTGACTGAAAAGGTTTTTCCTCATCTATGTTCTAAATGGCCTACCCCTTATTCTTAAACTGTGGCCCCTGGTTCTGGACTCCCCCAAAATTGGGAACATGTTTCCTGCCTCTAATGTGTCCAACCCCTTAATAATCTTATACGTTTCGATAAGATCCCCTCTCATAATTAAGGACACAAAGTGCTGGAGTAACTCAGCGGGTCAGGCAGCATCTCTGGAGAAAAAGAATGAGTGCCATTTCAGTTGGGAACCCTTCTTCAGACCCGACACGTCACCCATCCTTTTTCTCCAGAGATGCTGCCTGTCCCGCTGAGTTACTCCAGCACTTTGTGTCTATCTTCGGTAAAAACCAGCATCAGCAGTTCCTTTCTACACTGATTTAGGACTGTTCTATTCACTGACCTGGGTCTATCAGAAACAGGCTATCTGTGTGGTCATTGTCCAGCAGACACTCTTTGGGTTGAATTATTGAACCATAAGAGGTTCTTTCAAGTGAGACGAGGTCCCACGAGGAAATGAGTATCTGTGATTGCCTTGTGTCAGAATGCAAGTGATTTTGTAATCATTCTGGTTCACAGTTTCTCAGGGAATTGAGAAACTTTCTAAAGAGACCAGAGATGTGGAAGTAGTTTGTTGTCCATTATTGGAACATTTTATTTAACAGCTAATTTATCTTCTACCCACCTTAGAGTGCTTGAAGACAACACTGAAAGATATGGATTTTATTCCTGTTTCTCAGTGAGATTAGTTTTTACTTTAGTTTAGTTTAAAAATACAGCACGGAATGAACCTTTCGCCCCACCAAGACGGCGCCAACCAGCGATCCCCGCACACTAACACTATCCAACACACGAGGAACAATTTACAATTTTACCAAGCCAATTAGTCTACCAACCTGCCTGACTTTGTGTGGGAGAAAACTGGAGCACTCGGAGAAAACCCAAGCGTGTCACGGGGAGAACATACAAACTCCATACAGACAGCTCTCCTGCATTGGTGCAGCATTCCCTCCTCCCCTTCACCCCTCCCCCATCCCCTTCACCCCTCCCTCCCCTCCCCCTCCTCCCCTCTCCCCCCCCCACCCACTTCCCCCATGCCATTCTCCCCTTCACCCCTTCCCCCATCCCTCCCGCCGACCCCCTCACCCATCCCCTCGGCGGGCGACGGCCATCTTGTGGATCCTCTGCCACCGCCTTTGCGGCACGCTGCACCATGGGAGGAAGGTCAGGCGCGGGGCACGCCGGGACGGGCGTCGGTCCTCCCACTGGTCCTCCCGGGGGGGGGGGGGCGCATTTATTAAGGTTTATTCAGTAAACTGTTTTTAAAAAGTAAAAAAAGTGGGTTTATTCACACCACAGGGGAATGGTGAGTAGGGTGGGCCTAACATTTTTGCGCTGTCATGTAGCGTTTTGGCAGTGTAGAGGGCATGGTACACACATAAAGACATAAACATATACACACAAACAAACCGAGAGTTTTAGTAATATACTAGACCGTTGGGCCCAAACCTCTCCTGAGTTGGTGCAGCACACTCTCCTCGCCCACTCCCCCCTCCCTCCCCTTCCCCCTCCCCTCCCCCCCACTCCATCCCCCTCAACCCTCTCCTCATAGAGGAGATGCAAACTCCACATAGACGGTACCCAAGGTCAGGATCAGGATCTATGAGGCAGCAGCTCTACCCGCTGCGCCACTATGCCGCCCATTGTTATCTGGCCAATATTTATCTTCACTCCATCCCTCGATGCTCTCCACCCTTCCCTCCTTCTCCAACTCAAAATGCAATCCTTCTCTTACTTTCCCAGACATTGTGACTCTATTTCTCCTTCCATGAATGCAGCCTGTCCTACTGAGCAACTGTCCTACCTTCCATTTTTATATTTTGGAATTGGAATTCTCACTCATTGCTAAGGACATAAAAACACTACAGATTCTGAATAATCAAAAAAGACAGAATATGTTGGAAACACTCAGCACTTCAGACAAGATCTGTCGAGAGGGAGAGGAACAGAATCAATATTTCATATTGACAGCCTTTTGTCAGAACTGGAAGTGGAAACACAAGAGTTCAAAACCCCAAAGTTATGAAACGAAACATGAGTTATTACTGAGTATAATATATAAAACTCCAGCAAACTCCTCCTCACTCACCACATTCAAAACATCACTGAAGTCTCACCTGTTCAGTACTGCCTTCAACCACTGAAGGTCACCTCACCCTCTGTCTCCTTTCTCTGTTCGTTTACTTATTTATCTATTTATTCACTTCCCTATGTTCTTTAAATCCCTGTAAAGCGTCTTTGAGTGTATGAAAAGCGCTATATAAATGTAATGCATTATTATTATTATTATTAAAATAAACTGAAATTTCATATAATCAAAAGAAAACCACATTGTGTGGAAGAAATGTGACCCCTGGTCACATTATGGTAATATGTGAAATGCTAACGAATGTCCTCTGTAACACATTTCCAAAATTTGGTTTAAATGACTCAATGCAATTGGTTTTCAAAGATAGAGTTGAGCGGGCAGTTCCCACCACTTAGAACATTCAACTGTAGATAGCTTTCATTGGGTCCTTGTAATGAAAGAAACAATTAAGTGAAAAAATATATATATACATATTTGTCAGATAAGAAGAAAAAGTCATGAAAATGCAAAACAGATTAACCGGCATCTGAATGTATCTGATTTTGAGTGTGTCAAAGTACCGAAAATTGGTCTGATTACAACATAGAAACAAAGAAACAGAAAAAAGGTGCAAGAGCAGGCCATTCGACCCTTCAAGCCAGCACTGCCATTCAATTTGATCATGGCTGATCATCTGAAATCAGTACCCCGTTCCTGCTTTTTCCCCATATCCCTTGATTCCTTAGCCCTAAGAGCTAAATCTAACTCCCTCTTGAAAACATCCAGTGAATTGACCTCCACTGTCTTCTGTGGCAGAGAATTCCACAGATTTACAACTCTCTGGGTGAAAAATCTTTCCTCATCTCAGTCCTAAATGGCCTACCCCTTATTCTTAAACTATAACCCCTGGTTCTGGACTCCCCCAACATCAGGAACATTTTTCCTGCATCTAGCCTGTTCAATCTTTGAAGAATGTTATATGTTTCTATAAGATCTCCTCTCATCTCAATTCCAGTGAATACAAGCCCAGTCGAACCTTTCTTTCATCATATCTCAGTCCTGCCAACCCGGGAATGAACCTGGTGAATCTACCCTGCACTCCCTCACTAGAAATAATGTCCTTCATCAAATTAGGAGACGAAAATTGCACACAATACTCCAGGTGCGGTCTCACCAGGGCCCTGTAGAACTGCAGTAGGACCTCTTTGCTCCTAAACTCAAATCCTCTCGTAATGAAGATTAGCTTCTTTCGCAATGAGGATTAGATAGCTGCTGTACCGGCTGGCTTACTTCCAGTGACTGATGTACAAGCACACCCATCGTTGCACCTCCCATTTTCCTAATCTGACACCATTCAGATAATAATCTGCTTTACCACCAAAGTGGATAACCTCACATTTATCCACATTATACTGCATCTGCCATGCATCTGCACTCTCACCCAACCTATCCAAGTCAAGCCAAGTCAAGTCGTCAATTTTATTTGTATAGCACATTTAAAAACAACCCACGTTGTCCAAAGTGCTGTACATCAGTTCAGGTACTAAGAAACGAACATACAATGGCACACAAACATAACAGCACATACATACACAGTTCACAGCGCCCCCTCAGAGGGCCTCAAACGCTAGGGAGTAGAAATAGGTTTTGAGCCTGGACTTAAAGGAGTCGATGGAGGGGGCAGTTCTGATGGGGAGAGGAATGCTGTTCCACAGTCTCGGAGCTGCAACCGCAAAAGCGCGGTCACCCCTGAGGTTAAGCCTAGACCGCGGGATAGTGAGTAGCCCCAAATCGGCCGACCTGAGGGACCTGGAGATAGAGTGGTGGGTGAGAAGATTTTTGATATAGGGGGGGGGCAAGCCCGTTTAGGGCTTTGTATGTGAATATGAGGAGCTTGAAGTTGATTCTGTACCATACTGGGAGTCAGTGGAGAGAAGCCAGAATCGGGGTGATGTGGTCCCTTTTACGGGTACCCGTCAGGAGTCTCGCTGCGGTGTTTTGGACCAATTACAGGGATGATTGGCTGATCCCAGTGTATAGGGAGTAGCAGTAGTCTAGGCGGGAGGAAATGAATGCGTGAATGATTTTTTCAATGTCGTCAAATTGGAGGAATGGGTTGATTTTAGCTATGGTACGAAGCTGGAAGAAGCTGGCTTTTACCACAGCGTTGACTTGCTTGTCAAACTTTAATGCACCCTGCAGCCTCATAGCATCCTCCTCGCAGCTCACACTGCCACCCAGCTTTGTGTCATTAGCAAACTTGGAGATGTCTCATTTAATTCCCTCATCTAAATCATTAATATATATTGTAAATAACTGGGGTCCCAGCACCGAGCCTTGCGGCACACCACTAGTTAATTTCTTCTGCAGAAGCATTTTAACAATTTTGAAGTAGTTCACTGTTTTGATTCTCAACATTTATAAGACAAAATCATTGCATTAGAACAAATTCCTACATTATCTTACTGAGCTCTTATTTCATCTTCTAGGGCTACCACAGACCGAACCATTATATCGCCACCCAAGGTAAGCAAGTGATACATTTATTAATATTAGTGAGCAGAATCATGGTGCATAGCAGACAAGGTTCATATGTTGTTATAGTTTTGGCTATTCACCAGCATCAATAAAGAGAAGGAAGTGCACCACGCATTATATTTACAGTGGAGAAACTTTTGCAAGTAAGATGGAATTCTTTGATGTTACTGATATTCAATGCAGCAGAGATGGAAAAGACTTATCTAGTTTCATGAAGGATTAACAGGGTAAATACTTAGGGGGCATTTTCCGTTTAACCAATGGGCTTAATCTTAGAGTCACGGACGAACCATTCAGCAATGATGGAGAACTTCTTACACGAACGGCTGTAATTTTCAACCCTGTAGCCAGAAAGTGCTCACTCATTGAGTACTTTCAAGCTGGATCATGTTACACAAGTGGAATCAATGAAATGCCAAAAATGTAGAAATATAGTAGAACCTTATTAAATGATGGCACAAACATGAGGGGTCATTTAAGGACACAAAGTGCTGGGGTAAATAAACAGGTCAGACATCTCTGGAGAAGATGGATAGGTGACGTTTTGTGTTGAGACCCTTCTTTAGAAGGGTATTTTGACTGACTCCAACATCCATTCTAAATGTCCCAATGGATTGGACAGAATTGAAGAGAAGTGATCACAGGACTCAATGACGTCTTTGAAGGCATTGGAGAAGATAGGAAGTTTGGACATGGGGAGTAAAGATGAGGGATGGTCCCTTTGGACCACTGAAAGGGGATGGACAGGAGAAGCTGGTTTTGGCAACCAGGTTAAGAGTGCAAAATAATGCCAGATGCTAATGGATAGATCATGGGTATCTTGTGCTAGTAGGAAATGAGGAAGTTAGAAGGGATATGGTTACACGCACCATGAAGAATTGAGTAGAGAATCCTCAATCGAGAAACAGGAGGCAGATTGGAAGCACTTAGTGGAAGGTGGCATCATATAAGCAAAGTGGACAGAGATGGAGAAACTTCCAGAATGGAAGGGTGCCCTCTTAAGAAGTGAGATGGGAAGTTAAGAAGTGAGTGTGGTCTAGATGGCTGGGGAAGCAAGGTTTACTGCCAAAAATTGATTGCTATCTTAATCACTAAATTGGAGATAGGGAAGTCAAAAAAGGGAAGGGGTGATTCAGAGGTGGAATATGTGAAGATTGCAGGGGTTATGGGGCTAAGGCAGGAGAATGCGGTTGAGAGGGAAAGATAGATCATCCATGATTGAATGGTGGAGTAGACTTGGTGGTCCGAATGGCCTAATCCTGCTCCTAGAACTTATGAACTTAAGAATTAGACTTTATACTTTAGATAAACTGCATAGAAATAGGCCCTTCGGCCCACCAAGTCCACGCCGACCTGCAATAACCCTGTACACTAGCACATCCCTACACATTTGGGGCAATTTATAATTTACAGAATCCAATTAACCTACAAACCTGCACATCTTTGGAGGATGATGAGTAGGATGGAAATTGGGAGATGAGCAGGATGGCAATTTGCAGCAGGCGGGAAGAAAGTGCAGGAAATGGCACAGAGCCAGAATTGGTTACCAGGAAATAGGTTGGAGAGACCCCCCTGAGTGGACTGAATCAAAGAATACTTAATGTATCCCACAAAGTTGCAGACATGGCATACATCCATAGCAACATCTTTTACATGGAGGAGGTCACTGGAATCAAAGGAGAATTTTCTCACAACGAAAAGACATTTAACCAGGCAAAGGAGGGGATTAGAAGATGGGATCTGTTTGGGCCTCTGTTCAAGGAAGAAATAGACAGAGTGCAGAATATAGTTCTCAGCATTGTAGCTCAGCAGTTCCCTAGACAAAGTCCAATGTCCGCAATGGGGCCATTGGAAAGCAAACCACTGCTCTATTTTGTGATCTTGTTCGTTGACGTGGCTTTGTGCAACATATGAGGCAGATGACATTCATTCAATTTGGCGTCATGTTCAGCACAGACATCGTGGGCCGAAGGGCCTGTTCCTGAGTTGTACCGTATTATGCTCCACGGTGCTGGAGGGTAGAACAAACCAAACCCCATACACAAAATGGCCAAATCATCCCCTGGTTAGATAGGTGTGAGGTGTCCCAAGTGTGTCTGTAGTGCAGGTACATTCAGAAATATTTTAAAAAAATTGTTATAAAACATCCAAACTCCAAACTTAAAAATTAAAACATTCTAAAATCTTAAAGAAATAGTGTTCCTAAATATTTAAAGATACATATAAATATTTCAAAATGTTCAAACCTAGGTACAGTAAAAATCTATTCAATCAGTTCAGATAATACAATCCATAAATTCAATCAAGTCAAACTCAAGTGCAATATGTAGAGCAAAGGGGATGATACAGAGTGCTGAATATAGTTCTCAGTATTGTAGTGCATCAGTATCCAAGGCAAAGTCCAATGTCGGCAATGGGGTGGAGGTGAATCAGACAGTACCCTAGCTTATGCGAGAACTGTTCGAAAGCCTGCTAACAGAGAGGAAGAAGCTGTTCCTGAGTCTGGCAGTGCGCACTTTCAAGCTTCTCTACCTTTTGCCCAACAGGAGCAGGGAGACGAAAGAGTGGTTGGGGTGGGACAAGCCTCTGATTATGTTTGCTACTTTTCCGAGGCGTGAAGTGTAGATGGAGTCAATGTTGGGGAGTCCGGCCTGTGTAATGAAATGGGCTTCACCGACAACTCTCCAATTTCTGAAGGTCTTGGGCACAGCTGTTCACAAACCAAGTTGTGAAGCAACCCGACAATATTGTGCATCTGTAACCACTGTAACACAGCTTCGTATTTGTCCAAACTTGCATTGGAAACCAAAATCCCCTCATGGTTTTGTACAGAAATCCTAACATTTGCCTGCAAATTTCCAGGCATTACCTTTTAGTCCCAACACTATCTGATAAAACTCCATCTGGTCACAGTGTCCATCCATAATAAATTAACGTGTGCAGGAAAGAACTGCAGATGCTGGTTTATACCGAAGATAGACACAAAAAGTTTCTGGGTCGAGACCTTTCTTCAGATTGGTCACGACCCAAAACGTCACCTATTCCTTTTCTCCAGAGATGCTGCCTGACCCGCTGAGTTACTCCAGCTTTTTATGTCTATCTTCATAATAAATCCAAGTTCTTCCTCGCCATTATTCTGTAATAAAACATAAACATAGCACAAAAAGTAAGGAAATTTGTGTTTGGTAGATTATTTCTTTGTTGTAACAATGCTTCTTGGCAATAAATCTTATACCGTTGGAAAGCCTGTTTATTTCCCTTTTAAATGGTGCCACATTTGTAAGGAACATGCATTTGTGGGATGAGCAGCAGAGCTGAGTATATGGGTTGCACCCATGAAAGATTTGCCAAATCTTCTCTGCCAATGCCAAACAGCTTATTCTGCTGTTGCTATTGACTCTTGCTTTGAGCTTCTGGTACCCCCAGGTGCTGACAATCAGGTGCCTGGGACCGAACTCTATCCTCCAAGATGACAATGCTCGCCCCCACAGAGCAGGGTTTCTCAGACTACCTCCAGAATTTGGGAGTGGAGAGGATGGAATGGCCTGCCAGCAGTCCTGACCTCAACCCCATTGAACACTTGTGGGATCAGCTTGGGCGTGCTGTTCGTGCCAGAGTGACCAACACAACCACGTTGGCTGACTTGCGACAAATGCTGGTTGAAGAATGGGATGCCATCCCACAACAGTGTGTGACCAGGCTGGTGACCAGCATGAGGAGGAGGTGCCAGGCTGTTGTGGCTGTGTATGGTTCTTCCACACACTACTGAGGCTCCTGTTTATTAAATGAATAAATTGTTAAATTGCCAATATGTCTTGTTTCTTCAGACTTCAATCATCCAATCCACCAAACAACACCGAACAAGAGTCAATGGCAGAATAAGCTGTTTGGCATTGGCAGAGAAGATTTGGCAGATTTTTCATGGGCGCAACCCACATACTCAGCTCTGCTGCTCATCCCACAAATGCATGTTCCTTACAAATGTGGCACCATTTAAAAGGGAAATAAACAGGCTTTCCAACGGTATAAGATTTATTGCCAAGAAGCATTGTTACAACAAAGAAATAATCTACCAAACACAAATTTCCTTACTTTTTGTGCTATGTTTAGTTAAGTCAAGGCGTCAAACTAAAGATTTTGTGTTAAAGCACCACGTCACTCTGTACTGTATTCGATTCAACCCAATGCTTCAGTGCTTGATCTGTCGTGCGTTAATTTCTCACCTTATTAATCTGTACTCAGCCATAGCATCACTCCACGATAAATCCAAGTCCAGTCAGAGTGCTACCCTGAATAATCCTGCCACGGAGCGTTAATTTGAAGCATTGTCACGGCACTGGTAATATATTTGATGCGAACTCCACAGATTTTGGTAGACATGCGGACAGTTTGAGGAGCTGACAAGAAAGGATAAGCGGTGAATTTCAAACAGAGGGCCAGGATAGAGTGGATGTGGAGAGGATGTTTCTATTAGGACCAGAGGGCCCAGCCTTACAATAAAAGGACTTACCTTTAGGTTTTTTTTAGCTTAGTTTAGGGATACAGCGCGGAAATAGGCCTTTCTACCCACCGAGTCCGCATCATCCCTAGCCATCCCTGTACACCAACACTATCCTACACACTGGGGACAATTTACAATCTTTACCGAAGCCAATTAACCAAAAAACCTTTACGTCTTTGGAATGTGGGAGGAAACTGGAGCTGCCAGGAAAACCCACGCAGTCACAGGGAGAACGTACAAACTCCGTACTGACAATATCTCGAGTCAGGATCAAACCCGCTGTTTCTCTAAAACTAAAACTGAAGTAAAGATAACACTGTAAATGGACGCAATCAACCACAATAGGCAGAGCAATGGGAAAGATACATAGAGTGATTGTATCTGATGAATGAATGAATAATGAATGAATGAATGAATGAATGAATGAATGAATGAATGAATGAATGAATGAATGAATGAATAAGTTTATTGGCCAAGTATGTACACATACAAGGAATGTGCCTTGGTGCTCCGCTCACAAATAACAACACAAACATATAGTTAACAATTAAGAATAAAGCATAAACAATAAGGATACAACATTATGATCTAAACATGTGGGTGAAAATAAACCAGAGCAAAAAAGAAACTACATACTTTGGTTATTGAGTAAACTACCACTCGTGGAAAAAAGCTGTTTTTATGTCTGGCTGTGGCGGCTTTGACAGTCCGGAGGCGCCTTCCAGAGGAAGTGCTTCAAAGCGTTTGTGGCCAGGGCGAAAGGGGTCAGAGTTGATCTTGCCCGCTCGCTTCCTGGCTCTTGCAGTGTACAGTTCGTCAATGGGGGGAAGGTTGCAGCCAACAAGCTTCTTAACTGTGCGGACGGACTCAATGATAGCAGTATAGAATTGGACCATCATTGATGATAGTAGAACCTCCTCTAGGAAGACCTACGATCCTCCAATGCCATTTTAGGAGATACATTTCTACATTTAATTTTCTGTAATCTAAAAGAACTAAGAAACGTGAGGTGGGTGGAGGGGGTAGGGGGGGTGGTAAATAATGTTTCAAATCATTTATGGTGTGGCTGTCTCAGCAGAAATGTCAGTACCTCTTTTGAATGACATTGGTCCATCCACTGAATGCATTCCTGTAATGCAATTGACCAATATGTTCTAGGACAATGTGCTAACACCATGGGCAGCACAGTGGTGTGGAGGTGGAGTTGCTGCCTTACAGCGCCAGAGACCGGCACACTCCAAACACTCCCACACTCCAAAGGCATACAGTTTTGTAGGCTAATTGGCTTGGTAAAATTATACTTTGTCGCTAGTGTGTGTAGGATAGTCTTAATGTGTGGGGATCACTGGTCGGTGCCAAGTCGGTGGACTGAAAGGCCTGATTCCGCGCAGTGAAAAACTCTAAACTAAAGTAAACTAAACTTTGCTCCGGAGGGAATGAAGAACCGGCACCGCATTTCCAAGTGAGCTTGGAGCATGACCTGAAGGAAACCTGCAAGTGACGGTGTTTCTAGATGCCTAATGGCCTTGTGCGTCATGGTGGTGGTGGTTGTATTTTTGGGAAGCGATGCAGAGGGGCCTTGACAGCAGAAGGAATGCAATTTTTAGATGGCACAAGCTTTAACGATGGAGCATCATGGAGGTTGGGAATGAGTGTTTAGGATGATGCATAAGGTTGCCAGGACTTGAGGGGAAGAGCTATAGGGAGAGGTTGGGCAAGTGGACTTTATTCCTAGGAGCGCAGGAGACTGAAGGGTGATCTTGTGGAAATGAATGAAATCATGAGGGGAATAGATATGGTGAATAGATAGGGTCTTTTATTCAGCATAAGGGGACGAAGAACTAGAGGGTTTAGGTTTAAGGCGAGAGGGACAAGATTTAATAGGAACCTGAGAGGCAACCTTTTTACGTAATGGGTAGTAGGTATATGGAACGAGATGCCAGAGGAGTTAGTTGAGGCAGGTACTATAACGACATTTAAAAGACACTTGGACAGGTACATGGTTAGGAAAGATTTGGTTCCCAACATGGGCAAATGGGACTAGCTTAGATGGGGCATGGATGAGTTGGGATGAAGGGCCTGTTTCTGGGCTGTATGACTCTATGGCTCTATGACAATCAAATGGCCCGGACAGAGTCACATGTTGTTGGGAGTGTGCTCCTTCGGGCAATTGCAGAGTTTTTGTATGCACTCTTGACTTGTGCCTTGAGGATAGTGGAAAGACTTTGGAGAATCTGAAGATGAGGCACTCAAGTAAAATAACGCTCAAGCATTATCTAATTGTTTCACAATTTTTTATTGAGTTCCTGTTAACATAAAGTCTTGATGCACAAATGTAAATGGATGTAACTGAAATTGGCAAATGTAATCAGTGGTAATAGACTTGCAATTTGGTTTAAATAGACTGGGGAGTTACATAATTACCTGTTCATTAGTGTGTTGCCATTTCTGCAGTAGGCTAGGATTTACTAAAACCCCCGGGGCTGTCTTTCAGTCTAGTACTTGCTTGCAAGACAATGGCAAGATGAAGTCTAGCTCTAATCTGTCATAAAGGTATTATTTCTGTTGGGAACAACATAACTTATCATGACATTTCCAATCCCTTCATCTCAGCTACGCAATGACGATGCAGTAATTCTCATATCAAACCTGTGCATTAGGAAGATAGACACAAAATGCTGGAGAATCTCAGCGCATCAGGCAGCATCTCTTGAGAAAAAGGATAGACAATAGACAATAGACAATAGGTGCAGGAGTAGGCCATTCAGCCCTTCGAGCCAGCACCGCCATTCAATGCGATCATGGCTGATCACTCTCAATCAGTACCCCGTTCCTGCCTTCTCCCCATACCCCCTCACTCCGCTATCCTTAAGAGCTCTATCCAGCTCTCTCTTGAAAGCATCCAACGAACTGGCCTCCAGCAATTTCGTCTTTTATAATTGACTCCAGCATCTTCCCCACCACTGATGTCAGACTAACTGGTCTATAATTACCCGTTTTCTCTCTCCCTCCTTTCTTAAAAAGTGGGATAACATTTGCTATCCTCCAATCCACAGGAACTGATCCTGAATCTATAGAACATTGAAAAATGATCTCCAATGCTTCCACTATTTCTAGAGCCACCTCCTTAAGTACCCTGGGATGCAGACCATCAGGCCCTGGGGATTTATCAGCCTTCAGTCCCAACAGTCTACCCAAAACCATTTCCTGCCTAATGTGGATTTCCTTCAGTTCCTCCATCACCCTAGGTTCTCCGGCCCCTAGAACATTTGGGAGATTGTGTGTATCTTCCTCTGTAAAGACAGATCCAAAGTAATGGTTTAACTCGTCTGCCATTTCTTTGTTCCCCATAATAAATTCCCCTGCTTCTGTCTTCAAGGGACCCACATTTGCCTTGACTATTTTTTTCCTCTTCACGTACCTAAAAAAACTTTTGCTATCCTCCTTTATATTATTGGCTAGTTTACCCTCGTACCTAATCTTTTCTCCCCGTATTGCCTTTTTAGTTAACTTTTGTTGCTCTTTAAAAGAGTCCCAATCCTCTGTCTTCCCACTCTTCTTTGCTATGTTATACTTCCTCTCCTTTATTTTTATGCTGTCCTTGACTTCCCTTGTCAGCCACAGGTGTCCCTTACTCCCCTTAGAGTCTTTCCGCCTCTTTGGGATAAATTGATCCTGCAACCTCTGCATTATTCCCAGGAATACCTGCCATTGCTGTTCTACCGTCTTCCCTGCTAGGGCCTCCTTCCAGTCAATTTTGGCCAGCTCCTGCCTCATGCCTCTGTAATCCCCTTTGCTATACTGTAATACTGACACTTCCGATTTTCCCTTCTGCCTTTCCATTTGCAGAGTAAAACTTATCATGTTGTGATCACTGCCTCCTAATGGCTCTTTTACCTCTAGTCCCCTTATCAGATCAGGATCATTACACAACACTAAATCCAGAATTGCCTTCTCACTGGTAGGCTCCAGTACAAGCTGTTCTAAGAATCCATCTCGAAGGCACTCTACAAACTCTCTTTCCTGGGGTCCATTTCCAACCTGATTTTCCCAGTCTACCTGCATGTTGAAATCTCCCATAACCACCGTAGCATTACATTTGTGACACGCCAATTTTATCTCCTGATTCAACTTGCACCCTATGTCGAGGCTACTGTTTGGGGGCCTATAGATAACTCCCATTAGGGTCTTTTTACCCTTACAATTCCTCATTTCTGTCCATACTGATTCAACATCTCCTGATTCTATGTCACCCCTTGCAAGGGAATGAATATCATTCCTTACCAGCAGAGCAACCCCACTCCCTCTGCCCACCTGTCTGTCTTTTCTATATGTTGTGTACCCCTGAATATTCAGTTCCCAGCCCTGGTCCTCTTGTAGCCATGTCTCAGTGATCCCTACAACTTCATACTTGCCCATGACTAACTGAGCCTCAAGCTCATCCACTTTATTTTTTATACTATGCGCAGGTGATAGGTGACGTTTCGGGTCAGGATCCTTCTTTAGACAGAAAGTAGGGGGTGTGGAGAGGTGTTGAAGAGCTGGAGGTGAGAAAAGACCAGGACAAATCAGGGCCGGCAACAAATGGATAGATTTAGAGGGATATGGGCCAAACGTGGGCAGGTGGGACTAGTATAGATGGGGCATGTTGGTTGGCGTGGGCAAGTTGGGCCAAACGGCCTGTTTCCACGCTGTATGACTATGATGCCATAAATGCTATCAAATACAGTTTAGCATAAAGTTACAGAAGCGTAGTCACCAATTTGCTCTTTGGTCATTGAAAAGGAGAAGCTGTTGGTGCATGAAGCATGCATGGGGAGGTTTACCCTCAAGAAACCTTCTTCAGAAGACTATGTTACACCACACAGCCAACTGGCCAGGCGAAACCTTATATAAATTGCCTGAAAGTGAGAAGACAGATCTTGGGTCTCTTTAAGATAATTAATACGATAAAATGAGGCAACCATACCATTTATTAAAGACGCAAAGTGCTGGAATAAATCAGCGGGTCAGGCAACATCTCTGGAGAACATGGATAGGTGACGGGTCGGGACATTGAAGAAGTCTGAAGAAGGGTTCTGAGCCCATCCATGTTCTCCAGAGATGCAGCCTGGTCCACTGCATTACTCCAGCATTTTGTGTCTTTTTTTGTGAGCCAGCAACTGTAATTCCTTGAGTTATAAATTCAGGCTCAACTGTCTTAAATTTTTGTGCTCAATTTGAACTTTAAGAAGGTGGAAAATAGCTGCAATGAGTTTCCACCTCCACCGATATTTTAATTAAAATTTCAGAAGCCTGGAAAAAAAATCGTCCCTTCAAAAACACTGGATAAAATCAATAATGTAAACACTGGAATAAAAACCTTTAAACAAATATTCATGAGCTCCTTCCGTTCTGGGACATCCCTTGAGTCCATTCCCACAAACACATCAAGAAGACCAAAGCTGATGTACACGTCAACAATTCAATAACTTTTACTTCAAAGCTGAATCTTAATGAGGCGCATGGATGAAATGGATGCCAATACTTCAGCTCATCAGAAGATCGGGAAATTGTGGGCCTGAAGGAAAATATCTTTGGGAATCTACTCCCGGTTCCTAGTCCCTTGGTCCCTCTCCCCCTTTTGCCCAGTAAACTGGTCCCACCTGCAGCTTTATAGGACTTTGATTAGGCCGCATTTGGAGTATTGCATGAGGTTGTATTCGCTCCATTACAGGAAGGATGTGGAGACTTTGGAAAGGGTGTGGAGAAGGTTTTCCAGAATGATGCCTCGATTAGAAGTTATTATCTACGGGGAGAGGTTGGACAGACTTGGATTGTTTTCTCTGAAAGAGACCTGAAAGAAATGTAGAGGCACAGATGGGTAGACAGTCAGAATCTTTCTCCCTGGGCGGATGGATAAAATATTGGAGGACACAGCTTTTAGGTGAGAGGGACAAAGTTTAAAGGAGAAGTGCGGGGCAAGATTTTTTTGTACAGAGACTGGTGAGTGGTGGAGGCAGATTCGATAGTGGTGTTTAAAAGACTTTGGGATAGGCACATGGATAAGCAGGGAATGGAGGAACATGGATTACGTGCAGGCAGGTAAGAGTTGGTCTTGGAATCATGTTCGGCATGATTCGACTTTAGACTTTATAGATACAGTGCGGAAACAGGCACATGGGCTCTCCGCTGACCAGCTATCACTCGTGCACTAGCACTATCCTAAACATTAGAGACAATTTACAATTTCACCAAAGCCAATTAGTCTACAAACCTACACGTCTTTGGAGTGTGGGAGGAAACCGGAGCACCCGGAGACAACCCACACCATCACAGGGAGAACATACAAACTCCGTACAGACAGCGTCCATAATCAGGATTGAACCCAGGTCTCTGGCGCTGTAGGGCAGCAACTCTACCACTGCACAACGCTCTTATGTTGTGGGCCAAAGGGCTTGTGTATGCACTGTTCTGTTCTATGGACACCTCCTGACATTCAGGACATGCAAACTCAGCCCTATGGATCTGATAGCACGAGAGCCCATGTAAAGTAATCACAGCTCTCCATTATATGATGTGGGTGATCAGACAAGCGCAATCCTTAACATACATAGTCATGGGGTTCCTGGCATGGATTAACAGCAGGAAAAGATATCTTGATGTCTCTCAGGCATCTGCTTCTCTGCACCATTGATGAATGCTGCTTTTCACAGATTACTTTCTCATTGGCAACCCCATGGAGAGGCCCAGGAGATCTGTCTTGTTACTCAGACGTAGTAAATGAGAGTGTGTTATTGAGATGACAGACTCATCTCATTAGCACAGATCCTAAGAGCTTGTCTACCTGCCTCAGCAAACAGATGTTTTATTGGCTCTGTCAATGTGCTTCCGAAGCAACTGTTAAGTAAATAGTGCTCCTTAAGAGAAAGCTCTGTGGAACGTGTGAATGCCAGATTGTGGCCGCATAAACACTGGAAACAAGTGAATCGAGGCGTTACCGTGCTCCGTAAAGCTCTAAGCACTGACAAAGATTTTACTTTGGATGATTGTATGCAATAGAATTCAATGATTCAATTATATGTTATGGTGACTGACATGTACAGTGAAATGGTTTGCTTTCCACACAACCCGGTAAAATCATGTACAGTAGCAGACCTCACCTAAGGAGTACACAGGTATGGCCACGTTTTGGCCCCGACAAAGTTACAGATGTTGACCAAACAGCCTATCTATTCCCCGCAACTGTACGTGGCAGCAACCCACACACAACCCCCCCACCTCCACCCCGCCGGATCCACATTCAATCTCGATGCCACCCCAGGCGGGTCCCAGGCTGTTATCAATAAATAAAGAACAGAACTAATATGCTGGACCAGGGAAACATAGATCATTAGAAGTGGGAGTGAAATCAAATGGAAGCATCAAACTAAAACGGTCACTAATAGGCACTAGTCATCGATGATACGTTGGAACAGTGGGTGTGCTATTGAAGATAGTAATTAGAAGCCTAGACTAATAATCCAGAGACATAACCCCGCTAGCAAATGCCTCGCCCAAGGAACGGGTAGTGTTGGGGAAGTGGGGGTAATGAGTTTAAAGGTGGCATGGTGATGCAGCAGGTCACAAACTTGCCCCCATTGATTTAGTGTAGTTTAGTTTAGAATTACAGCTGGGAAAAAGGCCCTCTGGCCCACCGAGTGTGTGCCGACCAGTGATCACCCATACACTAGTTCTATTCTACACACTAGGGACAAGTTATAGAAGGCAGCAGTTCCACCGCTACGTCACTGTAGCGCCCAAAGTACTGGGTTTAGAGGAACAGAAAATACATTTCTTAATGCTGAAAGGGATGCAGGGAAAGGGAAGAAAGCTGGAATAGGCTACTGAAATGGATTAGAGTCACTAAGGAGGATACAAGCAATCTCCCAGAAATACTAGGGGACCGAGGATCTAGTGGGAGGGAGGAACTGAAGGGAATCCACATTAGTCGGGAAATGGTGTCAGGTAAACTGTTGGGACTGAAGACAGATAAATCCCCAGGGCCTGATGATCTGCATCTCAGAGTACTCAAGGAGGAGGCCCTAGAAATCGTGGATGCATTGGTGTTCATTTTCCAATGTTCTCTCGACTCTGGATCAGTTCCTGTGGAAAATGAGTGTAGCCAATGTAACTCCACTTTTTAAGAAAGGAGGGAGAAAGAAAACATGGAATTACAGACCAGGGAGCCTTACAAAAGGAGTGGGAGATGCTTGAGTCGATTGTTAAAGATGTTATAGCAACGCATTTAGAAAGCAGTGACAGGATTGATCAAAGTCAGCATGGATTTATGAAGGGGAAATTATGCTTGACTAATCTTCTGGAATTTTTTGAGGATGTAACAAGTAGAATGGATAAGGGGAAGTTAGTGGACGTGGTGTATATGGACTTTCAAAAAGCCTTTGACATGGTCGCACACAAGTGATTAGTGGGCAAAATTAGAGCACATGGTATTGGGGGTAGGGTATTGACATGGATCGAGAACTGGTTGGCAGACAGGAAGCAAAGAGTAGGAATTAACGGGTCCTTTTCAGAGTGGCAGGCAGTGATTAGTGGAGTGCCACAAGGCTCTCTGCTGAGATCCCAGTTATTTACGATATGTATTAACAATTTATACGAGGGAATTAAATGTGACATCTCCAAGTTTGTGGATGACACAAAGCTGGGTGGCAGAGTGAGCTGCGATGAGGATGCTATGAGGCTGCAGGGTGACTTGGATAGGTTGGGTGAGTGGGCAGATGCATGGCAGATTCAGTATAATGTGGATAAATGTGAGGTTATCCACTTCGGTGGCAAGAACAGGAAGGCAGATTATTATCTGAATGGTGTCAGATTAGGAAAAGGGGAGGTGCAACGAGACCTGGGTGTGCTTGTACATCAGTCACTGAAAGTAAGCTGCAGGTACAGAAGGCAGTGAAGAAAGCTAATGGCATGTTGGAGAGGATTTGAGTTTAGAAGCAAGGAAGTCCTACTGTGGTTGTACAGGGTCCTGGTGAGGCTGCAACTGGAGTATTGTATGCAATTTTGGTCTCCTAATTTGAGGAAGGACATTATTGCTGTTGAGGGAGTGCAGCGGAAGTTCACCAGGTTAATTCCCGGGATGGCGGGACTGACATATCATGAAAGAATGGGTCGACTGAGTTTGTATTCACTGAAATTTAGAAGGATGAGAGGGGATCTTATAGAAACATATAAAATTCTTAAGGACAGGCGAGATGCAGGAAAAATATTCCCAATGGTGGGGGAAACTAGAACCAGGGGTCACAGTTTCAGAATAAGGCATAGGCGATTTACGACAGATGAGGAAAAAAAATGTTACCCAGAGAATTGTGAATCTGTGGAATTCTCTGCCACAGAAGACTGTGGAGCCCAATTCACTGGATGTTTTCAAAAGAGAGTTAGATTTAGCTCTTATGGCTAAAGGAATCAAGGGTTATGGGGAAAAAGCAGGAACAAGGAACTTATTTTAGATGATCAGCCATGATCATATTGAATGGCGGTGCTGGCTCAAAGGGCCGAATGGCCTACTCCTGCACCTATTTATCTATGTTTCCATGTTGACAGGCAGCATCTCTGGATAGAAGGAATGGGTGTCTTTTTGGGTCCTTCTTCAGACTATCTTCAGTGTAAACCAACATCTGCAGTTCCTTCCAACACAGTTCATAATTCAGATTTTAGTTGGGAGTTCATCGTGTTTAATCGCGTGATGGTTGCTGGGATGAAGCTGGGTGACTCAGTGGGCCAAACAGCCTGTTTCCATGCTGTATCTCTCAGTCTATTGGTCAAGGAATAGGCCCAAAGGTTGAATGGCCTATCCTGACCCAAATCATCACCTATCCAACTTCTCTAGGGATGTTGCATCACCCTCTGTGTTACTCTGGCACTCTGTGTCCTTCAATGACTGAAATAATGGCAGCAGACCTGGACATTAGTAGTGGAGTCATTGTGACGTGGAGAAGGCGATGAGGTTGGAAGTTTAATTGTATGGGATGTCTGCCTTTGATGTGTACCCTTTAGTGACTTCAATCACAAGAGTTTCTCTTCTCACAGCGCTGGTTTATGCTACAGGAACAGGTTGAGTGGAGTTCAGTGGTTGGCTACCAAGAATGAACAAGTGTACATGTCAAAGACTAGGGAAAAAACTTCAAGCAGGATAAACCCCCAAGAACAACACCAGTCAATTGTAGTGCAAACCTTAGGGATTGTAACATCTAGTCCTACTAATCAATCAAAAGAAATAAATTAGCTGGAATGTAAAATGAGGAACGAAGCATAAGAAAGATGACTGCAGTTTTTAAATCAAGTAAGCATTAAGCCTAGTATAGTTTTTATAGAGATGCAGCATGGAAACAGGCCCACCGAGGGCCTCACCAACCATCGATCACCCATTCGCACCAGTTCCATCCACTCCCTACGCACATGGGGCAATTTTACAGAGGCCAATTAACCTGCATACCAGCACAGAGCAACCGGAGGAAACCCACACTGTCACGTGGACAATGTGCAAACTCCACACAGACAGCATCTGAGGTCAGTCTGAAGAAGGGTCTCAACCCAAAACGTCACCCATTCCTTCTCTCCTGAGATGCTGCCTGACCTGCTTAGTTACTCCAGCATTTTGTGTCTACCTTGCATCTGAGGTCAAGATTATATCCAGGTCTCTGTGGCTGTGAGCCAGAGGCTGTGATGTGCATTTTCATATGTGCATGTTTATCAGCCAAAGGAGCAGAATTGGGCCATTCGGCCCACTGAGTCTACTCTGCCATTCAATCATGACTGATCTATTTTTCTCTCTCAACCCTATTCTTCTGCCTTTTCCCCACAACCTTTGACACCCTTATTAATCAAGAACCTAGCAATCTCTGTTTTAAAAATACCCATCTTCCTTTTTCCTATACTTCCTTTCTATTTCTTTGCCATTCATTCTGGAGGTAAATTGTTAGAAAGGTCCAAACAGAAGCCATAGTCTTAACTTTGAGTTGAGCTATGTTTCTGTAAAGGTGGCTGTAACGAGTCTTGAATGAAAATAAATCTTCAGCTGCACATCCCTCCTTTAAAGGGTGTTAAAAGTGTTTAAAAGCTGCATTTTCAACAGTTCACCTGTCATGAAGACTTCTTTGTAAGCACATCTGCAGCTCTCTTCACAGACCATAGGCTCATTTTAAAGCTTTGCCGCCTGAAGTTTATGCACAACAAATAGTGGTTCAAACGGTCTTCATTTCCAGTCCCTTGGCAGATTGACAACTTCTACTCTCATTGCTATTGTTATAAAAAGCTGACAACGTGTGCCACAAGCTGTTAACACACAATGCTGACAGCATTTCTGATGATGCACCCAATTAGTCAGGGCAGGATAGCAACCATGGACCCTGAGATGAAGTCAGAACAAAGCACCGTGTAATTCAGTTTCCTCACTCATGTTTATTAATCTGCCGTTGTATTGCTCCAGTACTGCCTTTTTCATTTATTTATTTGTCCGCTTGTCTTTAGAAGAGAACACAGTTAAGAGTCAATCATAATGGTGCATATCTGGCTTGAAATATCAGTATAATCGAACAACATTAACGTAAGATCCAGTGCAAGTAAAAATTGCCTTTAATTAAATTATGTTATGACTATATTGCTTCTTGTAGTCAAGGTGGCTGACAATGTTTGAAAGCTCTCCATTCACTATTTAATAGAGACATTAACACGTTAATTAGTCATGCTAACCAATATGTTTTCAATCAAATTTTCTCTGCAGGAGTGGGAATTTGCAATGGTCTGGGGATTGACATTGAGAACAAGATAGAGAGATACACAGAGCCTGTGCTTTGTGTCTTACACAGCGACTAATTGCACTGTGTAAGCCTGCTGCAACCTCTCATCTTTCACTCTGATGTGGGTTCACCTTTAGGCTTCCCACGACGGTAACAGTTTAGCATCAGAGACTTTCCGAATACTGGTCCACATTGTCAAGGACATTGAATACCTAAAACCAAGCAGAAGCAAGTCAAATAGAACTGAACATGTTGAAATGCATGGGCAGGGGTAGAGTTGCTGCCTTACAGGGCCAGAGACCGAGTTCGATCCTGACTATGGGTGTTGTCGGTGTGGAGTTAGTACGTTCTCCCCGTGACCTGCATGGGTTTTTCTCCGGGTGCTTCGGCTTCGGTTTCGTCTGTCAAAGGTCCGCCCAGAGTCCGATGGTGGATTGAGAACTACCTACAATCTCCAAAACATGTGTATGGACCTGATCCAGGGTAGTCCAGTGTAGGAACAGAAAATCCAATCACTTGAATGGAGAAGTCTACATGCAAGGGAAAAAGACCAGTTATAATTAATTTACATAACGATTTCAGAGTTTTCCAGCATTTTAAGATATTTTTAAATTTGTGATTTTATATTTTACCATTCAAAAAAAATGTTTATTGGGTATACCTAGTTTCTGAACATTTTCGAATGTTTCTATCTTTCAAAATGATTCAGAAAAATGTAAGATCATTAGTCAATTTTGACAGCTGGCTGATTTTTCTTTTAAGGATTCCTGTGGGCCGAGCTTGTTTTGGTCCCAGCACTTAACAAGAATTATAAAGAGCACACTGTGGTATCCGCATTACACAGGCATGGGTTAACATAGATACCTGGAAACAGAAAATAGGTGCAGGAGTAGGCCATTTGGCCCTTCGAGCCAGCGCCGCCATTCAATATGATCATGGCTGATCATCCAAAATCAGTACCCGTTCCTGCTTTTTCCACATATCCTTTGATTCCGTTGGCCCAACTCTCTCTTGAAAACATTCAGTGAATTGGCCTCCTCTGCCTTATGTAGCAGAGAATTCCACAGATTCACAACTCCCTGGGTGAAAAAACTTTTCCTCATCTCAGTTCTAAATGGCCTACCTCTTATTCTTAAACTATGAGCCCCTGGTTCTGGACTTCCCCAACATGGGCAACATTTTTCCTGCCTCTAGCCTGTCCAATCCTATGAGAATTTAAAGCAGGTTAAGCTGGTTAATGCCTTCGACATTCTGGCCTGTTTGTCACTAAACACCCATCAAACACCAGGCTAGTTTCCAGCTGTAGTTCTGTGTGGAAGTGATTGAGTTGCAAGTCTGCTTCTGTTCAGCCAGGCTCATAAAAGCTCACTGAAAAGTCTAGGGATGGAATTTTTCATAAGCACTGTCATTTTGCAAATAGTAAAATAGTAGTACAAACATTTTTACGCCAGGAAAACTGTACATAAAAAGTGAGTTATTAGAGCAGAAAGTACTCTCACAAGGTTTTCCTGCTTCAAATAATTCTTGGTGGGGACATCAAATATTTTCCAGAAGTTACTGTGGTACTTTTTTTTTCCATTTGTAGGTTTAACAACATCAGTGTTACTTGTAAATCTTCCTTTCTTAAATGGTTCTTAAAGTTGGGCCCAAAACATTACAAACATTTCCCATTGCTGAAATTTATAGCTTGTGACAAATATAAAATTGTTTTGTCAAACACTGACGCCCAGTCTGCCAAGGCCTTCTGGATCTCTCGGTTGCTAACAATATGAACTCCTCTCCCCACTACCATGCTGACCTTTCTGTACTGGGCCTCCTCAATTGCTAGTGGGAGGCGACATGCAAAATGGAGGGACAACTCCGCATATTCCACCTGGATAGTTTACAACCCAACGGTATAAACATTAAATTCTCCAATTTTAGGTAACAACATAACCCTCCCCCTCTCACTTCTTCCCCCATATAACCCCTCCCTCCCCCACCCCCTCCAAACCTTCTTTCTCATCTCCCCCCCCCCCCCCAACTCCACTGCATTCCACTTGGACTCGCATGTATTTCTCATCTTCCACCCCTCCACTACACCCTACATTCCTTCCTCCAGCTTCACAATTCGCAACTCTTCAACCCTTTTTGTCGCACACCTTCTGTCTTTTCATCTCTGGTCTTTGTTCAACCATCGGCCTATCGAAAAACCCTCACCAGCATCTGCCAGGCTTTGTCCTGCCCCCCCCTCTCTTTTAGTTTTCTTCCCTTCACGCCCCACAATCAGTCTGAAGAAGGGTCCCGACCCAAAACGTCAACTATCCATGTTCTCCAGAGATGTTGCCTGACTCACTGAGATACTCCAGCACTTTGTGCCCTCTTTTATATATCAGCATCTGCAGATCCATGCTTCTACAAATATATTCTCGGCCGCTTCTAATGATCTAATTAAGTGGATAACCCCACTGAAGAGTACATGAGGTCAGAAATACATGGTCATGAGTTTAACATCATAAGTTAATTGAAAATCACAAAATACTTGCATGAAAGTCATAGTTGTGCTGAGGATATAGTCCATTTGGCGCGAGCATGGAAACAGATGGATATCTATTAAAAAATAACAACTCTAAAACAGTGGTTGATGGTAACTTGGACCCAAGCCCATTTAAAGATTACGGTATGTTACTTTGATCCCATCAATGTAAGTACTTGGCTTTACATAGCAATACATGGTATCTCTAACATAGACAATTACCAACAGCCCCTCTGAAAGATCATGAGATATTGACCACCAATGCCATAGACTGCAACTACTCGAAGGGGTACATTGTCAATGCAGTTGATATATCATTAAAATGAATTCATAGCACAGCTCAGAAGCCACTTATTTTATCCTCATAAGCACAACAACATCAGGCTATTATCCACTACAAATAGACTCTGAACCTTGGGGGACTTGGGGACATTATATTTGACTTTGCACTATCATTGACTATTTATTTGTCTGTTTGTTTTTTTTCCAATATACTGAACTTTTTTTGTTTTTTTAATGGGTTTGACAGAGTACCATGTTTACCAATCTGTTGTGCTGCTGCAAGTAAGGATTTCATTGTTCTGTTTCAGGACATCTATCTATCTATATATTACTAAAACTCTCATCTTGTTTGTTCCCTCATATGGTTGTTTGTTCCTCCGTATGTTTCCATTGATCCCACAGCCAAACGGTACAGGACAGTGCGACAATTTTAGGCCCACCTTACTCACCATTGTCCTGGGGTCTGTATTACGTGTTTCAGTCAAATTGGTCTTATATTTTTTAAGTTATTGATATTTTTAAGTTTAAAAATTAACTTTTCAACTTACCCTGGCTGTCTTCAGCGTTCGGCGATACAAGTGACGGGAGTGGCGGCCAATGAGGAGGGGGGGTTGGGGGGCTGCTGAGCTGTCGAGCTGAAACTTTAATAAATGCGCATTCCCCACCCCACCCCCCCGCCGGGAGGACCTGCACCCGTCCCGGTGTGCCCCGCACCTGACCTTCCACCCGTGGTGCAAGGTGGCAGCAGAGGGTCAAACAAGATGGCAGGCGCCGCCGAGCTGCGTTGTCGATGTCACAAAGGGACATCGTGCGCAATTGGGCCCATTGATCTAATAGAGATGTTTCCCGACTTAACATGCTTCGACATACGATATTTCGACTTTGCGATGGTGCAAACGGCAGCGACCCGTAGCAGGCCACAGCTCGGTTCCGGCCACCTGATCTAATACAGATGCTCCCCGACTTACACTACTTTGTCTTACGCTATTTCGACTTTGCCCTGGTGCAAATGGCGGGGGGGAGGAGGGGAGGATAAGGGGGGATGGAGTGGGTGAGGGGGGAGATAAGGGGTGTTGAGGGGGGATGGAGTGCGTGAGTGGGGGGGGGGGGGGTTGCAAGGAGGCTTGCCGGGCCTGCAGGAGAGATTTGGACCCAACGGGTCCACACCCGTCTAGTATATTACTAAAACTCTCATCTTGTATATTTGTGGGTTTGTGGATAGATTTGTTCTCGAAATACAGATAAAACGGTAGATGATAGCACAACAATTGGTACATGATAGCTCAGCAGATCAGGCAGCATTTCAGGAGGACATGGATAAGCGATGTTTTGGGTTGGGACCCTTCTCCAGACTTAGTCTGAACTAATTTAACCTGAAGAAGGATCCCGACCCAAAACATTGCTTGTCCGTGTTCTCCTGAGATTCTGCCTGACCTGCTGAGCTACTCCAGCACTTCGTGTCTTCTTATTAAAACAGTTAATCTAGTCGTTACCTCTTAGAACTTAATGCTGGCACATTTTCCTACATTAAAAATAGTAACTACACTTCAAAAGCTTTTGGTTAATTGTACCAAACTTTGTGATGTTCTGAGTTTGTTAAAGGCACTATATAAATGCAAGTGTGTCCTTCTTATTGAGCAGTAGCACATATGGCAGTCATTAGTGTAATTTACTGTAGATTGGTGTTATGTATCCCCAGGAAATGTATGAAATCAGGCATGCATGACATTTAACAAGTAATGTGCTGTGGCATAATTTGTTTCCTGAAAGCAATTTAAACAAAATAGTTCTTAATTAGGGTAAAACTACCAGCGCTTCATAATATAAATGTAGCCAATTTGCATATGTAAAGTCAACTATTGGAGTCACAAATCTGGAGATGGAAAGTGAATGTAAATGATATGGAAACGATTTATTTTTCAACTCCAAGTGCCTTTCAAAACGCCTGCAGCGCTTAAAATAATTAACGATGAAAAGGTGAATGTTCGCCTGCTGAGCTCAGAATACAAGTGGTGTCCTGAACATCACACATTATACTTCATGAGATTCAAGTCTCCTGCCAATCCCCTCTGTAATTGCCCTCCCTGTTTTTCTATGATATAGGCTGAGGTCCAGCCCATTGGCATTTTTTTCTATCAATTGCCCTTTTTCACATTTAGCATGGATGAAACCGCTAAAATCAATAAATAGATTAGATAGACACAAAATGGTGGAGTAATTCAGCGGGTCAGGCAGCATCACCTCCAGATTCAGGGAAAGTTTCTTCCCAGCTGTTATCAGGCAACTGAACCATTCTACCAACCACTAGAGAACAGTCCTGAACGACTATCTACCTCATAGGAGACCCTCGGATTATCTTTGATCGGACCTTACTGGCTTTCTCTTGCATAAAACATTATTCAGGTTATTCCCTTTATAATGTATCTGTAAACTGTGAATGGCTTGAATGTGATCGTATATTGTTAGCACGCGACAAAAGCTTTTCAATGTACCTCGTGGTACACATGACAATAATCTAAACTCAAACTCTGGAAAAAATGGATAGGTGATGTTTCTGGTCAGGACCCTTCTTCAGACTTATACTAATAAATAGAAAGTTGTGTACCTCTTTTGAACTCCTTGTCTCTCCTGTTTTAACAACGGATTATGCTGAATTTATAAATGTGATAAAGGCCCTGGTGATCCAACCTTGATACACTCCATTTAGAGTTTATAACTTTGGAAGAACTTGCTTTGTGACATCCTTTACTGATATGTGATCACTCGGCTGATATTATCATATCATATCATATATATACAGCCGGAAACAGGCCTTTTCGGCCCACCAAGTCCGTGCAGCCCAGCGATCCCCGTACATTAACACTATCCTACACCCACTAGGGACAATTTTTACATTTACCCAGCCAATTAACCTACATACCTGTACGTCTTTGTACGTACCTGTGCCCATATTAGGAAATGTATGTACGTACCTGTGCCCATATTAGGAAATGTGGGCACATCAAGGTCCCAAGGACATTCAAATGCCAAACATTTCAACTCCCCTTCCAATTCCCATATTGACCTTTCTGTCCTAGGCCTTCTCTAGTCCTAGGCCTTCTCTGTTGTCAGAGTGAGGCCCACGCAAATTGGAGGAACAGCACCTCTTATTTCGCTTGGGCAGCTTCCAACTCAGCAGTATGAGTATTGATTTCACTAATAAGTAATTTCAAATAAATCCTGCCTTCTTTCCACCCCCAATCTTTCACTCCCCCTCCCCCCCCTCCACCCTAGACACCCTACTAGTTCTACTGTTCGCACCCTTGTATCCCTGTCGTTGGCACAATTTCCCAGCCAACAATGGGCCATTATGGGCTTCACGCTCCCTGAGGTCATCTATTGCCATCCCTGTTTTATTCAGGTCTTTTCTTACCTCTAGATTCCTCTCACAAGCACCCCCCCCCCCCCCCCCCCCCACCTCTATCTTTCAATCTGAAGAAGGGTTCCGACCAGAAAAGTCACCTATTCCTTTTCTCCAAAGATTACACCTGAACCGCTGAGTTACTCCGTCATTTTGTGTCTATCAACTGTTTCTAATGTTGTTGGTCAAACAGAGTTCTTTACAAGCTGTTGAGCTCTTGGCATTCATGTGAGAGGTAGATTCATCCTTAATTTAATAGAATTCTAGAAATTGTAGGCCATACTAGAAGGTAGATTGCCTATCATGTCCTTGCCAGTGGGAAGGGAGCTTTCTAACCAAGTCCCACATTTTGACTGAAATTCTATAACCCTGAGGGTCATTGCACTTCAAGTGCGATGAGAGACGATTAATGCAAGTTAAGTTGCTTTCCAGGCGAATGTTTCTTCTTTATTGTTCCTCTAATCTTTCCACCAATAACATCTACTCTGCGCCTCTTGGATTTTTTGTCACTCAGCTGAGAAATACGCCCATGTTATTCAATCCAAACTCTTTGATATTTCAATTAAACTTCATTAAATCTCCACTCACCCATCCCTGTTCAAAGAAAACAACAGTGACCTATCTAAAACAGGTCCCCAAACTGAAACATTGACTGGTTTCTCTTTCCACAGATGCTGCCTGACTGACTGAGTTTTTCCAGCATTTTCTGTTTTCGTTTCAGATTCCAGCAACGAGCAGTTGTATTAGTTTGGCAACAACCCCTCGAACCTTTCCTTTTACTAAAATTTATCAGTCCAGTCCTAAATGTTCTGTGCAAACTCTAGTGCAATCAAATCTTGCCGGTAATGTGGTCTAACAATTATGCAAACACTTCCTCCATAACCTCCTTGCTCTTGTATTTTGTACTTCTGAAAATATTTGTTAGGCCTATTTAGGACAACGTGGAAACAGGCCCTTCAGCCCAACGAATCACCTCCAACCACGATCACTAGTTTTATCCTACACATTAGGGACAATTTACAGAAGCTGATTAACCTACAAACCACACATCTTTGGAACTTGGGAGGAAACCTGAGTACCTCGAGAAATCCCACGCGGTCACAGGGAGAACGTACAAACTCCATACAGACAGCACCCATATCATATCATATCATATATATACAGCCGGAAACAGGCCTTTTCGGCCCACCAAGTCCGTGCCGCCCAGCGATCCCCGTACATTAACACTATCCTACACCCACTAGGGACAATTTTTACATTTACCCAGCCAATTAACCTACATACCTGTACGTCTTTGGAGTGTGGGAGGAAACCGAAGATCTCGGAGAAAACCCACGCAGGTCACGGGGAGAACGTACAAACTCCTTACAGTTCTCCCAAACTCCATAGTCAGGATCGAACTCAGGTCTCTGGCGCTGTAAGGCCGCAGCTCTACCACTGCACCACTGTGTCGCCGAACCTGCGGAAATACATTTTAAGGTGGCTCTGGTCTCTCAATTGAGTGGTCGTACCTTAATCAGTATGGTATCTGCTGTTTCTGCAGTACAATCTCCTGTAAATCTCCTGAGCCTTGAATTTACAACATCCTAACTCAGCCAACACTACCTATTGTCGCTGGGGAAACTTACATTGTGATCTGTCTTGTATATTCAGCCACTAGTTTAGTTTATTATTGCTGCATGTACCAAGGTGCACTATTTGCATGCAATCTATTCAAAGAAAAGATTATACATGATTACAATCAAATTGTCCCCAAAATGATACGGGATAAAGGATATGATGCAAAGCAAATGAAGATTTATCCCATTTGTGTGTCTGTTCAGGGTGGCACAGTGGTGCAGCGGTAGAGCTGCTGTCTCACAGAGCCGAAGCTCTGGGTTTGGTCCTGACCTCGGGTGCTGTCTGTACGGAGTTTGGACATTCTCCCTGTGACTGCATGGGTTTCCTTCGAATGCTCTGGTTACCTCCCGCATTCCAAAGATGTGTTGGTTTGTAGGCTAATTGGATTCTGTAAATTGTTTAGTTTAGTTTAGAGATGCAGCAGCAAAATAGGCCCTTCGGTCCACCGAGTCTGCGCCAACCAGCGATCCCCGCACACTAACACCATCCTACATACTGGGGACAATTTACAATTTTACGACGCCAATTAACCTACAAACCTTTACATCTTTAGAGTGTTCCAAATGTGTGAGATTGTACTCGTGTACAGGTGATCGCTAGTCGGCGTAGATACGGTGGGCCAAAGGGTCAGTTTCCCCACTGTATCTTTAAACTAAATTGCAGTACTGGACTTCTTCGAAGATCGAAGTGCCTAGATAAACAGGAACAGCCTGGATCGCCAGTGACCCTGCATGGGGTGGAATTACTTCCAAGGAAAGCATTTTTGCAACATCAACAAAGAGTCAGAATGGCTGCCAGGGAACTGAACAAAGGGATGGAGATTGCTTTAATGTCGATGTTATGGTAAAATAATAGAGGAGATGAATACAAATGAAGGAATGCAGAGTAAGCGTGACAAAGAAACTGAATCAATCAGATCCTTTATAAATTTAAAAAAATCAAAGAACGTTAAAGATAACAGTATGAAAGTAATTTCACAGACAGCATGGGTGGAACTGATTAACATGTCATTTTTGTAATACTTATTAAGTGCAACATTAAAGGAAAAATACTTTCAAAACCATTCATTTTCTTCAATTCTGGGCAGAAAGTGAAGCATTAATATTTCAAAAGGTAGTACGCTTCAATTGAAAGCAAAGCAGCAAAGATTAAGTTTACTTCAGTGTAACCAGTTTCGGGATCAAACAGCAAAGACAAGCTGCTAATGAGAGCTCTGGAGAGAGATTGAACCCACACAAAATGGTAGAATATTGTGGAAGGAGAAAGTTTCAGAACTTTGCTTTCATGGAGTTCAAGAGAATTCAGATGATTCTATGTTTTGCGCTCTGTTATGTTTAGTTTATTATAACGTGAACCGAAGTACAATGAAAAGCTTTTTGTTATGTGGTATCCAGTCAGTGGAAAGACTATACATGAATACAATCAAGCCGTTTACGGTGTACTGATAAAGGATAAAGGGAATAATGTTTGGTGCAAAATAAAGTCCAAGAAAGTCCGATTAAAGATAGTTCGAAGGTCTCCAACTCCTGATTCTATTTCAAATTGTCAAATATTCATGTTAAGTAACTTTAACCTCTGGAATTTTTTGTAGAATCACTTCGGAGATTGGAAGCTGGCCAGTGAAATCACTGTCTTAGTTGCTATTTTGGTTCCTCAGAATATGGAATAGAAGTTTACAAGGTGTAGGAAGAAACTGCCAATGCTGGTTCACACCGAAGATAGACGCAAAATGCTGGAGTAACTCAGCGGGACAGGCAGCATCTATGGATAGAAGGAATGGGTGATATTTCGGATTGAGACCCTTCTTTAGACTCGTTTTCTGACTCTTCAAGTCTGAAGGAGGGTCTCGACTCGAAACGTCATCCATTCCTTCTGTCCAGAGATGCTGCCTGTCCCACTGAGTTACTCCAGCATTTTGTGTCTATCTTAGAAGTATAGATTGAATGTTTGTAATGTTTGTCGTTGCTTTATACTAACATCCAGATTCCTTTATTGTGTGTGCAGGACCAATGCAGGAAACAGTGTACGATTTCTGGAGGATGATTTGGCAAGAGAACTCTGCTACCATTGTCATGGTGACAAACTTGGTGGAAGTTGGAAGGGTGAGTATGCCGAGAAATGAAATGAATGGTCAAGAGACTTGTGAAAGCTTTATCTTAACAGGATGGTGAGTTCTTCACAGAGAGCGAGTTTCTTCACTGTTCACATTCCAGTCTTGGTTCCCATCATGTTAGCCATGTTTCTTTTTAACAAGTCTTGGTTCTCAGCCTGGGCTCTGGTCATGAAAGAATGGATCTTATATTCTTATATTTACTGGAATTTAGAAGGATGCGAGGGGATCTTATCGAAACGTATAAAATTCTTAAGGGATTGGACAGGCTAGATGGAAGAAAAATGTTCCAGATGTTGGGGGAGTCCAGAACCAGGTGTCACAGTTTAAGAATAAGGGGTAGGCCATTTAGGACTGAGATAAGGAAAAACTTTTCAGCCAGAGAATTGTGAATCTGTGGAATTCTCTGCCACAGAAGGAAGTGGAGGCCAATTCACTGCATGTTTTCAAGAGAGAGTTAGATATAGCTCCTAGGGCTAACAGAATCAAGGGATATGGGGAGAAAGCAGGAACGGGGTACTCAAAGGGCCAAAAGGCCTACTCCTGCACTTATTTTCTATGTTTCCATGAAGATTTGATTGCTGAATACAATACAAAGAGGAATGATTTGTAAATAAGATTTGTAAATCGCAGATGAGGTTCTTTTATCTTGGCATTATGTCTGGCACGGACATTGTGGGCTGTACTTTTCAGAGTTGTACTTTTTGTCTTCTATGTTTTATGTAATTTCCACAGTATTGATGTCACTGGTTAAGAGTTAAAAGCCGGGGTGTGGTAATATTGTGGTTAAATTATTGGATTAGCACTGGACTGAAGTGGTTGAGGCAAGTACAATACAAAATTTGCAAGAAATTTTGGACAGGTACAAGGATAGAATAGATTTCAAACGCAGGAAATGGGACCAGCTTAAATGGGCAGGGGTGAGTTGGGCTGAAGGACCTGTTTCCATGCTGTAGAACTCTATGGGTGAGTTGGGTTGAAGGGCCTGTTTCCATGCTGTATAACTCTACGTCTAATGCTCTCACTTTCACAGCTGGCGAATTTAAATTCGAGTAATTCAACATTTAAAAAAAGTTAGTCCTCCACAATGCTGCGATAAAAGGTCAAGATTGAGGTGAAAGCCCGCCCATTAGGGAGGCTGATGTCAGCTAGAGAAATCTGCTCTCAATCCTGTCTTGCCGATGTGTGATGATTGAACCTTAAGGATCAATTGAGGATGGACAATAACGAGCATCCTTGCCAGTGACATAATAAACTACTAAATAGTGCAGATAATAAAACCTTTGTTGAGCGCCACCCTGTGCCACCTTCGTTGCCAAACCAATATTTAACTCCATTGATTTCTATTTTTATTTTTAATCTATATTTTATCCATCTATATTTTACGCTGCCTCGGCAAGGCCACCAGCATAATCAAGGACGAGTCTCACCCCGGTCACTCCCTCTTCTCCCCTCTCCCATCAGGCAAGAAGTACAGATGTGTGAAAATGCACGCCTCTAGATTCAGTTTCTTCCCAGCTGCTACAAGGCAACTGAACCATCCTACCAACAACTAGAGAGCAGTCCTGTGCTATTATCTAACACATTGAAGTCCCTTGGACTATCTTAAATTGGACTTTATCTTGCAATAAACATTATTCCCATTATCAAGTATCTGTATACTGTGGACAGCTCCATTGTCATCATGTATAGTCTTTCCGCTGACTGGTTAGTAGCACGAAAAGCTTTTCACTGCACTTGTGACAATAAACTAAACCAAACTAAATCATGCGGTTTCCAACTCACCTCCCGCTATATGAGAGTATACCCACAGCAGAGGATTCAGGAGGCTCAGGCTGGTCTTTGGTTCATGTGTCACAGTTTATCTTTTCCAAAATCCCCCTCCTGAATTTGGACTCTGTTCCCGACTCAAATGCTGCCTGCGGGATTAGTTTAGTTTAGTTTAGAGATGCAGTGTGGAAACTGGCCCTTCAGCCCACGCTGACCAGCACACACTAACTCTAACCTACACACACTAAGGACAATGTACAATTATACCAAGTCAATTAACCTACAAAGCTGTTCGTCTTTGGAGTGTGAGAGGAAACCAGAGATCCTGGAGAAAACCCATGCAGGTCATGGGGTGAACGTACAAACTCCATACAGGATCGAACCCGGGTCTCTGGCGCTGTATGGCAGCAACTCTACCATTGTACCATTAGATATTGCCTTTTGTTTTTCCAGATCCAGACTTCCCTCTCATTTCCTGCTGTCAGAGTGACATGAAAGCTGTGTTTTGACTGCTTTAGTCAAATGAACGAGTCCGATAAACCAGTTCTCAAGCAGCAGATCATGCAGCTGCTCACATCTGCCCCGCTTGCAATGGGACTGAAGCCTCTGCTGTGCTATAAACAGACATCCGTCTACAGTGGTTGCCAACACTCCTATTGCTCTCAGATGCAAAAGCACAAGTGGCAATTTTACTTAATGACTTTTCAATATGTTTACCAGTAAAATATATTTAATTTAAAAGACGGCTGAGGAATAGCTGGCTCTTAGTTGATGCAGTGAACTGGCACATTCCAAACAAAAAGCGGTCTTTTTATTATTACTTACCAGTCATCGAGTCATACAGCATGGAAATTCACCCCAAAAACTGGCCCTTCAGCCCAACTTACCCATGCTGAACAACATGCCCCATATACACCATCATCTCGCTCCATGTACCCACAACCACCTTTTGGTTAAAAAATTACCCTTCAGGTTCCTATTAAATCTTTCCCCCCTCACCATAAAACCTATGTCCTCTGGTTCTCAATCTGTTCCTAGTCACTTTGTGCATTGGGTTCATGGTAAAGTGAGGCATCTAATTAAAACTTATCAGGCCTTCGTTGCCAGAATAATCACTCGGGTGGCTTGTGACCCCGAGAATATTTATGTAGGAATACTTTGAATAAAAGATCTCCTTTTTGTGGGAGAGGCATTGACTGAGAGGATAAGTAATGCCTAGAGAGTCAGGTAATATCTCACCCATCCACGACCATCATTCTATTGTGTGTGAAGCCTGACATAATTTACCTAATATCCTGTACCCTGCCAGGCCCTATATATATCCTTGTCTTCACTAATCCATGTTAGCTCTTGGTTACCCAATACCTCAAATCTGACATCCTGATAAAACTGGAGCTTTATGAGCTGTTCTACATACCTGCTGTTAGGGAAGGACCCGAAAGAAAACAAAGGGTTAGAATCAGGCCAACCCATTAATTTACTCCAGCACTTTGGTTTTTGTTTTGGTAAACAACGAACTGTGGTTCCTTGTGTCTCCATCGTGGGGTTCTTAAAGGAAATGCAACATAGACGTACCATATCGGTAGGTCCTGACCTGATATTTCACCCATCTATGTTCTCCAGAGATGATTCCTGACCCGCTGTGTTACTACCAGCACTATTTTAATCTTTATTTTAATTTTTTATTTTAATGGGGTTTTAATTTTTTTTTTGTGTACTTGTGTCTCTACCAGAGTTATATGTGGCTTAAATAAAGAGAATGAATTGATTGATTGATTGATTGATTGATTGATTGATTGATTGATTGATTGATTGATTGATTGATTGATTGATTGATTGATTGATTGATTGATTGATTGATTGATTGATTGATTGATTGATTGATTGATTGATTGATTGATTGATTGATTGATTGATTGATTGATTGATTGATTGATTGATTGATTGATTGATTGATTGATTGATTGATTGATTGATTGATTGATTGATTGATTGATTGATTGATTGATTGATTGATTGATTGATTGATTGATTGATTGATTGATTGATTGATTGATTGATTGACACCTTATTACCATATGTACATGTCACAGTGAAATTCTATGTTTTGCAAACCATACACAAGGTATGCAAACAGTCGCCATGTATAGGGTGCCAACAACATTACATTCATTATAGTCCCTAATGGTTTCTCTTTTTTCTCTCAGTGGCCCCCCAAGCCGGGTCCCTCTTTGTTCTCGGTATCTCCCTCACTCCCAAAAAAAAGTGTTTAAAAAACATTTGGACAGGTACATGGATAGGACAGATTTAGAGGGATATGGGCCAAATGCAGGCAGATGGGACTGGTGTAAATAGGGCATGTTGGTTGGTGTGGGCAGTTTGGGTTATAGGGCCTGCTTCCACATTGCATGTCTCTGTGACTCCATAAAGCAATGCTTTGTTTGAAGTACTTAAGGCGTATACATGGAGTCATTGAGTCAAGGTATGAGGTGGAACAGTTTGGAGCAAAGTTAAATGCTTGATTTCAGCAGCAGTCGAGGGCCGACGTAAAGAGAGTTTGGCTGGTCCACTTGCTGACTTTGGCAAGCAACCTCCAGATATGACAAAGGCATTCAAAAACAACAGAAATCTCTATTTTCCTTATTTCTGGAAGAAGCTCATTTAGTTGAGAAAGATTAATCTTGCACAGAGGAATGAAATTCCAAACAGCCCAACAGATTTAAAGCCACAGGGAAGACATTAGTATTTTATTTTCATTGACAGAGTTAATAGAGGCCAGGACTGTTCCAACTGAGAGGTTTGTCGTGTTGTGTAGTAAACTCAGTGCTCAAGGCCAAAACATTAGTTTTGGTGTAAAACAACATCTTTCGCTGTGGCAATTTTAACGTACAATCTCTCGGAATTGCGCAAATACTTTAAAAGTACATGGACCTTGAAAATGTGCTGTGTGAATGTTTAACTGCAGGTTTTTTTGTTTGTCCGGAATTTTAATGGGACAGTGATCTCCATTGAAATAACAATAGCCACAGAGAATTGTGTAGGAATGCTGCACTGTCTCCCATCAAAGGTCATGATGTTCCGAGCCTGCTCTGTGTAATTGACATGTCAAAAGGAAGTGAAAGGTGCCAGTTGCACGAGCCACCATGTTGGGAGAATAGTGACAGAGAAGTGAACCACAAGTTCACAAGTTATAGTAGAATTAGGCCATTCGGCCCATCGAGTCTACTCCGCCATTCAATCTTGGCTGATCTCTTCCTCCGAATCCTATCGGCCTGCCTTCTCCCCATAACCCTTGACACCCGTTCTAATCAAGAATTTGTCTAACTCTGCCTTAAAAATATCCACTGACTTGGTCTCCACAGCCCTCAGTGGCAATGAGTTCCACAGATTCACCACCCTCTGACTAAAGAAGTTCCTCCTCACCTCCTTCCACCTCATCTCCAGCACCCTTTAATTCTGAGGCGATGACCTCTGGTCCTAGACTCTCCCATCAGTGGAAACATCCTCTCCACATCCACTCTATCTACGCCTTTCATTCTTCTGTAAGTTTCAATGAGCTCCCGCCAGCAGAAGAGGACACCTGCAACAATTTCACTGGGCAGCATGGTGGCACAGCTGGTATAGTCGCTGCCTCACAGCGCCAGAGATCTAGGTTCGATCCTGACCTTGGGTACTGTCCGAGACACGATTTCCCACTTTCTTCAGCCTTCAGTTCTTCATCCAATAAGAGCAGCTTTTCTTCTAAGGTTTATGAAATGGCAACACAATGGTGCGGCGGTAGAGTTGCTGCCTTACAGTGCCAGAAATCCAGGTGTGATCCTAGCTATGGGTGTTGTCTGTATGGAGTTTGTACATTCTGTGACCATGTGGGTTTTCTTCAGGTGCTCTGGTTTCCTTCCACATTCCAATGAATGGTTTGTAAGTTAATTGGCTTCTGTAAATTGTCTCTAGTGTGTAGAGTAGAACTAGTGTATGGGTGATCGCTGGTCAGCAGGGACTCGGTGGGCCGAAGGGCCTGTTTCCACGCTGTATCTCTCTAAATGTTGCATTATAGAAGAGAGGAGAGATTAGAGGGATAAGACAATAGACAATAGACAATAGACAATAGGTGCAGGAGTAGGCCATTCAGCCCTTCGAACCAGCACCGCCATTTAATGCGATCATGGCTGATCACTCTCAATCAGTACCCCGTTCCTGCCTTCTCCCCATACCCCCTCACTCCGCTATCCTTAAGAGCTCTATCCAGCTCTCTCTTGAAAGCATCCAACGAACAGGCCTCCACTGCCTTCTGAGGCAGAGAATTCCACACCTTCACCACTCTCTGACTGAAAAGGTTCTTCCTCATCTCCGTTCTAAATGGCCTACCCCTTATTCTTAAACTGTGGCCCCTTGTTCTGGACTCCCCCAACATTGGGAACATGTTTCCTGCCTCTCATGTGTCCAATCCCCTAATTATCTTATATGTTTCAATAAGATCCCCCCTCAGCCTTCTAAATTCCAGTGTATACAAGCCCAATCGCTCCAGCCTTTCAACATACGACAGTCCCGCCATTCCGGGAATTATCCTAGTGAACCTACGCTGCACGCCCTCCATAGCAAGAATATCCTTCCTCAAATTTGGAGACCAAAACTGCACACAGTACTCCAGGTGCGGTCTCACCAGGGCCCGGTACAACTGTAGAATGACCTCTTTGCTCCTATACTCAACTCCTCTTGTTATGAAGGCCAACATTCCATTGGCTTTCTTCACTGCCTGCTGTACCTGCATGCTTCCTTTCATTGACTGATGCACTAGGATACCCAGATCTCGTTGAACATCCCCTCTTCCTAACTTGACACCATTCAGATAATAATCTGCCTTTCTATTCTTACTTCCAAAGTGAATAACCTCACACTTATCTACATTAAACTGCATCTGCCATGTATCCGCCCACTCACACAACCTGTCCAAGTCACCCTGCAGCCTTATTGCATCTTCCTCACAATTCACACTACCCCCCAGCTTAGTATCATCTAAGGCAGCAGGGTGGATTAGAATGAAGAGTAAGCTTGTTTGGACTACAAACTAATGGGCATATATGTAGAGTCTTAGAGTCATACAGCATGAAAACTGGCCCATCAGCCCAACCTGCCCACACTGACCAACATGTCCAATCTACATTAGTCCCACCTGTCTGCATTTGTCCCATATCCCTCTAAATTTATCATATCCATGAACGTCTAAATGCTTCTTACGCATTGCAATAGTACCTAACTCAACTACCTCTTCCGGCAGCTCGGTCCATATACCCACCGCCCTCTGTGTAAAAAAGTTACCCATCAGGTTCCCATTAAATCTTTCCCCCCTTACCATAAACTTATGTCCCCTGGTTCTCGATCCTCTCTATGTTATTCTGAGAATAATTTGAATTTAAGTCACTTTTTTTTCTCATCAACAACAGTGAAACATTCATTGCAGAGTTTTAAAATTATTTGTTTATTCCATTCAAGGTCAACAATCTCCTTCTTTATTTGTTTATGCATGTCGACTTGGACTTCTGAATTTTTAGTGACAATCTCTACCTGATACCGTGCCTGATAATGCCCCAGTGAATTTAATCTGCATGTAAAATGTACCATCAGAAACTAGCATGGATAATAATATTAAGACCTTCCCCCCTTTCTTTCTGCACATTGAAATGCCTTACACATGGTGTAGTTACTTTAATGCTTGACTGGAGATCATCCTTTGCAGATCTTAGGTTTTGTTCCCTCTGAACAATTTCTGTCAAATATTTTTTAATCTAAATCCATCCTGTGGAAGGGAATAGGTATTATTGATATCTTTCATATTTTTTATTTAATTATTTGGAACATGAGAACTAGGAGCTGGAACAGACCATTTAGCTCCTTGAAAAAAAGATACAAAGTCTGGAATAACTCAGTGGGTCAGGCAGCATTTTGGAGAACATGAATCAGTGATGTTTCAGGTCAGGACCCTTTTAACTGCAGGTCAGGCAGCATCTGTGGAGAAGATGACTAGGTGACGTTTCGGGTCGGGTCCCGACCCAAAACTTCTCCCTATTCATGTTGTCTGGAGATGCTTGACCTGTTGGAGTTACTCCAGCACTTTCTGTCCTTTTTTTGTAAATCAGCATCTGCAGTTGCTCATATCCCCCTTTAGCTTCTTGAAAATCATTGCTGATCAGAACTTGTGTGATTCCCTTAATCTTCGATTCCCCTCATCCAAAAATCTATCTCAGCCTTAAATAAACTTAATGACTTAAAATCCACACTTCCACAATTTAGAGAATTTCAAAGATTTGCAGCACCCTGAAAGAAAAACATACTCTGAAACTGTGACTGGCTTACTCAATACACTCCTGCATTGGGATACTTCCTTTTATTCACAAAATGCTGGAGTAACTCAGCAGGTCAGGCAGCATCTCGGGAGAGAAGGAATGGGTGACGTTTCAGGTCGAGACCCTTCTTCAGATACTTTCTTGCAGCATCAAACCTGCCAGCCCCACCCATCTCACACATTTGAATGAGATCACATCCTGTTCTGCTAAACTTCCAACAGTTGGAGCCCATACTTAAGGCCATTGATAAAATGTAATGATTCCACAATATTGGGAATTCACCGTATTGTGTTGCACTACCTAATATGCTCCCACATCACGTTTTTCTGAACCTTATCTCTGCTACTCTCTAGAGGGTCCCTTATATCCCCCTTGAACAATCCCAGACTCACCATTTACTGCATAAGCCTCTGTGAGCCTCGTCAATTAAGCCTCTGAATTGGTGCATTAGCTTGCAGGGCACCACCTTGCAGGAACAGGCCCGTCAACCCACAATGCCTGTGCCAAACATGATGCCAAGACCAACTCTGATCTGCCTGCAAATAATCCAATTCCCTCCATTCCTTGTTTATCCACGTGCCTATCCAAAAGCTTCTTAAATGCCACTATCGTATCTGCCTCCACCACCACCCTTGGCAGCGGTAAAATTATACAGCAGACCTCACCTGGGCAGTAAACAAGAGTCGCCACGATCCTGGCACCAACAAAGTTACAAAGAGTTCATCAAACAGTTTTTATCTTCTGCTCGCAGTGGCGAACTAGGCCATCTGACACACATGGCCACAGGTGGCCCCCTGCCAGGACTTCCTTCCCTCTCGGCGGCCACCTGCCGGGTCCTCCCATTGTTCTTGGCACCTCCCGCCGGATCGCTCTTCATTCTCGGCAGTACCCATCTTGATTGCCACCTCATTATTGGCGACCCCCCCCCCCTCGCTGGGTCCCCCCATCGTTCTCAGTGCCCCCCCCCCTCCACTGGGTCCCCCCTTCGTTCTTTGTGGCCCCCACCCGGTCCCCCCTTAGTTCTCGACACCCACCTTGCCCTCCCCTCCCCCCCCTCCCCCTCCCCCATGGTCCCTCTGGGGGAGGGAACATATGTATGTTTCTGTGCACACACTCATGTCTTTCAGTACATGTGTGCTTCTGTGTCCGCGTGTATGTGCGGTTTCCCTATACATTAACGCCTGTGGCTCTATGTTCCTGAGTTCACAGAGAGTGTGTGCCTTGTGTTTTGACTTATTGCCTCATCCCCAACACATCAATTACGATAGAACTGGATCATGACTCAGAGTCAAATGCACCAGTTAAAGAGCAAGGTATTTAGAAAAAGCAGCAAGTGTGGGTCGAACTTTGGCAGGCAATCACAAGCAGCGCAAAGTCAATTAGAAAGGATGAGGGAACACGGGTTCTCATTTTTTATTTTCATGGCTGTAATTTGTTCAAAAATTAAAATGTAATCACCTCATTAACAATGGCATCTTATTTGTTGGTTCACTGCCAGCAGAGTTCTAATAATACATTAATGAAATCTTTTGTAGTAATCAATATGCTGACAGTAATTTGCTGTTTGATTTGGCAGCAGGCAGGGTTTGGCAGTGGACTGGGGGGGGGGGGGGGGGGGGGGGAGGCAGAGTTTGTTGATTGGTCTGGCAGCAGCTGTACATCAGCCTGCATTGGGTTTCAAAGGGCAGGTGCGTTGAATTATAGTTCAAAGTCACATGTAATAATGTGAGGCACCTTATCAGGCTTTCTGATAGTGAACGTCCTGGATAGAGTGGATGTGGATAGTGGGATAGTCTAGGACCCGAGGCCACAGCCTCAGATAAAAGAACGTATCTTTAGAAAGGAGACGAGGAGGAATTTCTTTCGACAGAGGGTGGTGAATCTGTGGAATTCATTGCCACAGATGACTGTGTAGGCCAAGTCAACAGATATTTTTAAGGCAAAGATTGACAGTTTCCGGGTTAGGAAGGGTGTCAGGGGTTATGGGGAGAAAGCAGGAGAATGGGGTGGAGAGGGAAAGAGAGGGAAAGACAGATCAGCCATCAGCCTAATTCTGCTCCTATAACTTATGAACGTCAGTTGTCCTTTATTCTTCCATCACACGTGAAGTTGGAGGTAGTTTACAGTGTTTGGAGAGTTTAATAGGCAGTCAGTATACTTTTCCTTTTGTTGGCTCACCTTGCTTTATAATTAAAAGGGTAATTGCTTTGCAGTAAGATGTCTCCATTTATGATATTGAGAATGCCCTCATAATCCCATGGGAACCTTTCTGCCCAAAATGGAGCATCCTGGACAAAGCAGCTCACCACCTCCATGACACACTGGTCAACCTGAGAAGTACCTTCAGCAAAAACTAGTTCCACCAAGATGCAGGACAGAACGCCACAGGAGATCCTTCTTCCCTGTGGCTATCAAACTGTACAACTCTTCCCCCTTCTGTCGTGGGGTAGACTGAGATTGACTCCCCTCCCCTTCCCCAATCTTTGCACATCCCCAATCCTTTCCACTTGTCACTTTAATTTCATGGATTTTGTGTTTTTATAACAGTTGGCAGATCAATATCCCTCCTGGGATAAATAAAGTTCTATCATATTGTATTGTATTGTAAGGCAGCTCCCTGCTATTCCTACCAACCATTGTAAAAGTATTAAATGCATCAATATTCATTGCCTCAGTTACACTACCCATAGATCTGTTACATAGCTCAGTACGTAGTACATGCCTTTAATGTGATGTATAAGAGATTTGATCAGTGCTGTGGTTGTATAATAGGTATGTATATTTATATTAGTCTGGGTCTGATTTTGCACGCAATAGTGACACCAGGCATTTGTTACAATTATATTTCAGGAGATTTTAAACTGTACTTAAGCGAGTCGTTTTGTTGCAGCACCTTCTGCAGATGGTCTGAGTCTTGTGTGGACAAGGCAAATAATTGTGTCTCCATAACATTCAGAATGAAGAATTATTAATAATCATAATCGTAATCATACTTTATTAGCCAAGTATGTTTTACAACCTGAGGAGTACCTTTGCCATACAGTCATATCAATAAAAAGCAACAGAACACACAAAATACATTTTAACATAAACATCCACCACAGTGACTCCTCCACATTCCTCACTATGATGGAAGGCGAAAAAAAGTTCAATCTTCTTCCCTTCTTTGATCTCCCGCAGTCGGGGGCCTCGAGCCTTCCGTTGACGGGACGGTCTTAGCTCCCGTAGCCGGTGGTCGTGTCCTCCGCGTGGGGGCAATCAAGCTCTCGCATCGGGGGAATCTCAGCTCCCTGCGCCGGGCGATCTGACACCGGGTCGGGGCTAGTCGAACCTTCTGCGACTTTGGAGCTTCCCGACACCGGTCTCTACCGAGACTGCAAGCTCCTCGATGTTGAAGCAGCTCTAAGCCGCGGTTGGAGCGTCGATCTCAGGCAAGCGATCGCAGACTCTGATGGTACGTCCGCAGCCCCGAGGTGAGGCTCAAAGTCAGTCTCGAGCAAGGCCGCCAGCTCCAGAGCGACCGCAGATAAGATTCGGAAAACAATCACATCTCCGGCAAGTAAGAGATTGAAAAAAAGTTTCCCCCGACCACCTCCCCCATCCCCCACATAAAACAAACCAGTGAACATTAACACAAACTTTTAAAACACACTAAAAATTGCAAAAAAGACGAAAGGACCGACAGACTGTCGGCGAGGCTGCCATCGCTGAAGGCAATGAGCAGCAGAGAATATTCAATATCAAAACTGGTGGGAAAAGTAAAGGGTAAAAAAGAGAACAAAAAAAATTAATAAAAAAGATAACAATGGAGGGAACATTTAAAAAGATGTGATTTATTTTTAAAATCTTCAGTTTGAATTTATATAAGGGGTAGGTGAGGTCGCATTTAGAATATTGTGTTCAGTTTTGGTCACCATGTTATAGGAAAGATGTTGTCAAGCTGGAAAGGGTACAGAGAAGATTTATGAGGATGTTGCCAGAACTCGAGGGCCTGAGCTGTCGGGAGAGGTTGAGCAGGCTAGGACTTGATCTTATAGAGGCGGACTGATGTTATAGAGGTGTACAAAATCATGAGAGGAAAAGATCGTGTCAAAGCACAGTCTCTTGCCCAGATCTACATTGGCTCCTGGACTTTAATTTAAAATCTTTCTTCTGGTCTATAAATATATCTATGATCAGCCATGAACGAATGGTGGAGCAGACTCAATGGGCTGAATGGTCTAATTCTGCTCCTATGTCTTGTGGTGTTATGGATTTCATCTCTCACTATAGTTTGGACCTTCTCCACCCCTGTTATATTTAAGATGCTTGTACATCTTTAATTCAATTTGGGGCGGCACAATGGTAAAGTTGCTGCCTTACAGCACCAGAGACCTGGGTTCAATCCTGACTCCAGGTGCTGTCTGTATGGAGTTTGTATGTTCTCCCTGCAACTCTGGGTTTTCTCTGGGTGCTTCGGTTTCCTCCCACACTCCAAAGGCATACTGGTTTGTCGGTCAATTGGCCTTGGTAAAATTGTCACTCGTGTTTGTAGATTAGTGTATGGGAGGAATCGCTGGTCGGTGCGGATTCTGTGGCCCAAAGAGCCTGTTTCCGCACGGTATGTCTAAAGTCTAAAGTAATGTCAAGCAAAATACTGCTGTTAAACCCATGTCTTTCTCCTCCCCCCCCCCCCCCCCTTCCCCCAGACTTCCTCACCCTATGTTCCCCCTTTAAAACACTCCTCCAAACTTGCTAAGCTGCCTGAATATCCCCTTATATGTCTCGGAGCCAAAGTTTCTTTGATACCTTCCTACAATTGGTTTGAGAATCTTTCCCAATATGTTGCTGCTGGTATACACACGAAAAATACCAAATTGTTACTTTGTGTTGACGCAAGAAGAACGTCCATTCTAAAAGATGGTGCTCTTTACTTTTTTGAAGGTTATACCTGCATTTCATGACAGCAGGAATTCTCCAGCTTGCATTTACTTTAGAGATACAGCGCGGAAACAGGCCCTTTCGGCCCACCGGGTCCGCGCCAACCAGCGATCCCCACACATTACCACTATCCTATACCCTTCTAAGGACAGTTTTTTAAAAACATTTACCAAGCCAACTAACCTACATACCTGTACGTCTTTGGAGTGTGGGAGGAAACCGAAGATCTCGGAGAAAACCCACGCAGGTCACGGGGAGAACGTACAAACTCCGTACAGGCAGCACCCGTAGTCGGGATCGAACCCGGGTCTCTGGCGCTGCATTCGCTGTAAGCCACCCGTGCCGCTCATGGTTGTTATTTGCCCTGTGTCCATTCATCTAAGAGGAAACAGAGGGAGCATGGTCACCCAGAGAGTTGTAAATCTGTGGAAGTCTCTGCCACAGAAGGCAGTGGAGGCAAATTCACTGGATGTTTTCAAGAGGGAGTTAGATATAGTTCTTAGGGCTAACGGAATCAAGGGATATAGGGAGAAAGCAAGATTGGGGTACTGATTTTGGATAAGCAGCCATGATCATATTAAATGGCTCGAAGGGCCGAATTGCCTACTCCCGCACCTATATTGTATGTTTCGATGTTTTTATGTCACCATCGGACCTCGAATGAATCATCTTATGAGATGCAGTGCCTTTTACTGTCATGGACAGGATACATTGGACTGCATTTTGTTGAGATAACTTTTAGATGGTAGCATTTAAATTCAACCTGCTGCTGCAATTGTCCAGGAAGCCCAGATAATTGGATGCCAAAAAAAACCTGAATGTGAAGATCTAGGTAGATCTAATAGTTAAAGTTCACCCAGCAGTGAAAGGACATTAAAGTCACAACTGGTGCCAGACATAGAAGACAAAATGTTTTTGTAAAACCTCAACCTGGTTATCACTTAAAGGGTTTAAGCATTGCAGAAAAGACTGTGACCTTCCAGTCTAAAGGGAAGGAAGTTTGATGTATATCCAATCTGATGACAGGAGTCATTTGTTAAGGATGGACTCCTTATTAATAAGATTCATCCATTAAGAGGAGAATTATTAAACAGAATAGTTTTTCCCCCCAAGAGAAAAGGTTGATTCATTTTAGCAAAATTCTTGATCTGTTCCTACTGCAAAGAAGGAGATGAGATATACGTGAAAATAAAATAATAGTTTTAAACAAAATGTGCTACCGATGTACATTGCACTTAAAACCTTTTGTGCCTAAAATGGAAATTAATCTGTAATTTGTGACCACTTTATATTGATGCTATTTAAGGTCAGTATTGTACATCAGCCTGTTGTTTGCCCCATCTAGATCATTATGTTTAGGCAGCTCCATTGTTTCTAAGCAATGGATTGAAAATTATCAGGTAATTACTTGTTCATTTGAAGGGCGGCGGTACATGGGTTTACATTCAGGTCGTGGCCATGAATTGAAATCGCAGTAAAACTGCCAATTTTCGCATCATTGAGGTTCAGTGACTTGTGCAGGAATACTAATGTAGGGGTCAGTGGTTCCTTCGGCATAATGCCAGGATTCAGCGGCTCAGCATGCCAGTGTGTTTACTATTCAGGTAAACCCCATGTTTGGCACTGTAGTTTATGTGAATTTTTCTTCAGCACAATTTCACCAATCTCTGAAACCTTACAGAATAGCAGTCTAAAGACGTCAGGAAACATTTTAGTTTAGTTCAGTGTAGTTGAGAGATATATCATGGAAACAAGCCCCTCGGCCCACTGTCTGCACCGACCAGCGATCGCCGCACACTAACACTCTCCTACTAGGGCAGTTTACCATTTTATAGAAGGCAATTAACCTACAAACCTGTACTGTACGTCTTTGGAGTGCGGGTGGAAACTGGAGCACCCGGTGAAAACCCACGCAGGTCATGGGGAGAAGGTACAAACTCTGTACAGGGTTCTGGGGAGTGTTATAGAGCAGAGGGATCTGGGAGTACAAGTTACATCGTTCCCTGAAATTGCCATAAGTAGATAGGGTAGTGAAGAATGCTTTTGGCCTTCATCCATCAGGGAACAATGTGTAGACGTTGGGACATTATGTTACAGTAGTGTTACAGTATGTCACATTATGTTACATTGGTGAGTCAGAACCTGGAGTATCATATATCATATCATATATCATATATATACAGCCGGAAACAGGCCTTTTCGGCCCTCCAAGTCCGTGCCGCCCAGCGATCCCCATACATTAACACTATCCTACACCCACTAGGGACAATTTTTACATTTACCCAGCCAATTAACCTACATACCTGTACGTCTTTGGAGTGTGGGAGGAAACCGAAGATCTCGGAGAAAACCCACGCAGGTCACGGGGAGAACGTACAAACTCCTTACAGTGCAGCACCCGTAGTCAGGATCGAACCTGAGTCTCCGGCGCTGCATTCGCTGTAAAGCAGCAACTCTACCGCTGCGCTACCGTATTGTGGACACCGCTATAGGAAAGATGCCATTAAGCTGGAAAGTGCAGAGAAATTTTAGATATTACTAGGGCTTGAGGACCTGAGCCAATGGGAGAAATGGGCAGGGTAGGACTTCATTCCTTGGAGCATAGGAGGCTGTGGGTGATCTTATAGAGGTGTATAAAATCATGAGGGAAATAGATAGGACAAATGTACATTGTCTTTTTCTATGTATTTTCTTGGGGAATCAAGAACTAGAGGACATAGGGTTAAGGTGAGAAGGGAAATAATTAGTAGGAACCTGAGGACCAACTTTTTTATACTGAGGTTGGTGTGTATATGGAACGAGCTGCCAGAGGAAGCGGTTGGGGCACTTAAAAGTATATGAGCCAAACGTGGTGTTTCTTGGTCAACGTAGAGGGAGTTGGGCCAATGAGCCTGTTTCTGTGTTGTGTGACTTTGCGGCCCGATGACTCTATTAGAGGTGAACGAAGTGGTAAGGTGCTGTGTATGTTAATAAGGAAAGGTGAAGCAGCATCTCATTATCCCAAGGCTGCTTTTTTTTCTGAAGATAAATTTACTTTCTTCATCTATGTGGACTTAAGCTGTTTTAATTATGCCTTTTAATATCACTGAATAAACCTCCGATTGCTGATTACATTGATATTGTTCTTGGTCAACAGGTGAAGTGCTGCAGGTATTGGCCCGATGATACAGAAATCTACAGAGATATCAAAGTAACCCTCATTGAGACAGAACTGCTAGCTGAGTATGTCATCAGGACATTTGCAGTAGAGAAGGTAAGGAAACAGCTTTAGGTCATTGCATTTTGGTGAAACCTATTCATGGTTAATATTGGCCAAGTTGCCCAGTCTCACTTGAAGCATCATGTTTAGGCAGTAGCAGGTACTATCTCAACGTTTAGGAAACATTTAGACAGGTACATGGATAGGACAGATTTAGAGGGATACAGGCCAAACGCAGGGAGGTGGGACTAGTGTCGATGGCCTGTTTGCCAATGTAGGCAAGTTGGGCCAAAGGCCTGTTTCCACGCTGTAAGACACCATGACTCTGACTCTAATCGATTGATGAAGGGTTCTCAATCAGAAATTATGACTCTGTTTCTCTTTCCACATATGCTGCATAACCTGCTGAGTGTTTCCAGCATTTTCTGGTTTTAATTTAGATTTCTAGTATCTGCATTTTGTTTTCTTGATTTAAATAAGTTTTTACTGATTTAGACTTTAGAGATAAAGCATGGAACCAGGCCCCTCAGCCCACCAAGTCCACACCAACCAGCGATCACTTGGTACACCAGCACTATCCTATACACTAGGAACAATTTACAGTTTACAGCAGCCAATTAACCTACAAACCTGTGCATCTTTGGAGTGTGTGTGGAAACCGGAGCACCTGTAGAAAACCCACACGGTCACAGGGAAAATGTACAAACTCCTTACAGACAGCATCCTCAGTCAATTCAAACCTGGGTCTCTGGTGCTGTAAGGCAGTATCACTGACAAACCAGCACTTATTACTGATGTCCTTGAGAAAGTGGTGGCTTACCACTCTCTTGAACCATCTGTTAGTTGTTAGTTGGTTTAGCTAGCTAGGTAGATTAGTTAGTTAGTTAGTTTGTTAGTTAGTTTGTTCGTTCGTTAGTTTGTTAGTTCGTTAGTTAGTTAGTTTAAATGACTCTCTACTGCACATCGTATGTATGTCTGCACTTTTCCATGTAACTCTACAGTTCTTAAGAAGATGTATTCCCCTGTCCTTTTAACAGAGAGGTGCTCATGAGATACGAGAGATCAGGCAGCTCCACTTCACTGGCTGGCCTGACCATGGTGTTCCGTACCATGCCACTGGGCTCCTGGGCTTTGTCCGACGTGTAAAGACAAAGAATCCAGCAGGTGCTGGACCTATCGTGGTGCATTGCAGGTAGGTGCTATCTCATTAGTTGAGGGGGGAAGGTTGATAGGGGGAACGATTTAATAGGAAACTGAGGGGTCACTTTTTTGCCAAAGGGGGTGGTGGGTATATGGAACAAGGAGGAGGTAGTTGAGGTAGGTGCGATCATAATATTTAAGAGGCATTCGGATAGGTACATGGATAAGATAGGTTTAGAGGGATAAGGGCCAAACAAAGGCGTGTGGGACGAGTGTAGATGGGAGGTGTCGGGCGGTGTTGGCAAGTTGGATCAAAGAGCCTGTTTCCACGCTCTATGACTCCATGCCTCATTAGCACATGAGGACAAAGTAACTCATTCACCCCATAAAACCTTTTCCATCATTTAGAGCAAACAAGAGTGGACAATGATTTCAGCCTTCATTCCATATCCCCTAATACATTAATCTACCAAAACCTAGCAACCTGTTTTGACATTTTCAGTAATATGGATACAGTAATGTGATCACTTTGATCTTGGTTCTGTGCTAAATATTGTGTGCTTTCAAGTTAATGGCTAAGCATAAAAGTGAAATTGTGCACCGTTTGGTAATTATCAAAATAAGCAAGACTTTATTTATTTTACTCCAATTCTAAACATTTTCCACTTCGTTACAATGAATTTGTCTCAACTTCTTTGGCTTTGTGAAGATTTTAACTCTGAAGATATTAATTCCCTCTGAGACTGATGGTAAACATTTAGACCCCAGAGACTCGAATCTGGTCTTCAGCAGACTGAAATCTGACCTTTTGTGTCTTTTCAAGTAATGGTAAAACATAGAAGATAGAATAGCACAGAACAGGAACAGGACTTTCATCCCACGATGTCTCTGCAGAATATGGTGCCTATTGAAACTAATGCCTTCTGTCTGCATGCGCTGCATATCACTACATCCTTGACTGTTCATGTGTCTTCAATACCATTATCATATCTGCTTCCACCACGTCCCCTACCAACATGTTCCAAGCCAGTTCCACAGCAACCTTCCACCATTATGCTCTGTCTTCTGAGTGTAAACCACTTCTGAATCCAAATTACCAAGTCACCCTGGATCACATGCACCTTAGATCAGTTTGGAGATACAGATTGGAAACAGGCCCTTCGGCCCACCGAGTCCATGCCAACCTATCTACATGGATTCTATGTATCTCACTTTCGCAACCACTCCTTGCACATTAGGAACAATTTACAGCGATCAATTAGCCTACAAACCTGCACATCTTTGGGAGGTGGGAGGAAACTGGAACACCTGGAGGAAACCCATGAAGCCGCAGGGAGAACATGCAAACTTCACACAGACACCATCTCAGGTTTGGATCGAACATGAATTTCCAGCGCTGTGAGGCAGCAGCTCTACCAGCTGTGTCACTGCACCCTTCTGGATTATCCTACTATGAGGAAACTTGTCAAACGCTTTACCAATGTCCACGTAGACAACATTGACTGTCCTTCCCTCTTCAATCACTTTGTCACTTCCTCAAAAAACTCAATCAAGTTTGTAAGACATGTCCTGCTGCAGAAAAACCCATGCTGACTATCCCTAATTAGCAAATTCTCTTCCAAATGTGAGTAATTCTTATCTCTAAGAATCTTATCCAATTGCTTCCCTACCACTGATGTGAGGCTCACCAGCCTAAAATGTTGTGGATTATCCTGCATGGATAGGACAGGTTTGGAGAGATATGGACCAAATGCTGGCAGGTGGGACTACTGTAGCTGGGAATACTGTAGCTGGGACAGCTGGCTGGTGTGGACAAGTTGAGCCAAAGGGCTTGTTTACACAATGTATCACTCTATGACTCTATCCCTATTTCCCATCTTAAGTAAAGGAACAACATTGGCTGATCACCAGTCCTCCATGACTGTGCTAGAGAGGATACAAAGATCCTTGTCAGGACCTCTGCAATCTCCTCTCCTACCTGTCTCAATAACCTGGATAGATCCCATCAGGCCCTGAGTATTTATCCACCTTAATTCTCTTCACGAGACCCAACACCACCTCCTTCTTCATCTCAAAATGCATTAGTGTGTCCCACATTATTTTCCAAGGAAAAATTAAAGACAAGTGGATGGCGAAGAAATAATGAATTGTTACTTTCTGACAATATCTAAATAATGCAGAGTATTAACAGACCCAAGGTGCTTTAGAAACAAAGAACTACAGTTGCTGGTTTATATCAAAGATAGACTCAAAGTACTAGAGTAACTCCACGGGTCTGGCAGCATCTCTGGATAGAAGGAATGGGTGACATTTTGGGTCGAGACCCTTCTTCAGACTCAACCTCAGGCTCTTCAGGTCTTCAGTAAAAAGGATAGGTGACGTTTCAGGTCTGGACCCTTATTCAGACTCTACTTCGACCCAAACGGTCACCTATTATTTTTCTCCAGAGATGCTGCCTTAGCCGTTGAGTTACTCCAGCACTTTGTGTCCATCCCAAGGTGATTTAATTAGGCATCAATTGAAATCCATTCATGGAAACTGTGGTATCTAGGGGATATAAAAATGGCTAATTCGATTATATTCAAAGGAGTGTCGTGGTGTTTCTGGCAGGTTATGGGATTAAAGTTAATTGTCTGTCTTTCAGCGCTGGGGCAGGAAGGACTGGGTGCTTCATGGTCATTGATATCATGTTGGACATGGCGGAGAGGGAAGGGGTTGTCGATATCTACAACTGTGTCAGAGAACTGCGATCTCGCAGGGTCAACATGGTCCAAACAGAGGTAAGGATTCCCAATGATCTTTTAGGGAGTGGCATCGTTCATTGCAAAATCCTTGACATGTTCGGGAAGACCATCAATGCAAAAAGTAGAGGACCCTGCTCAGTCCATCATGGGCAATGACTTCCCCATCTTCAAAGTCTCTGCCTGAAAAAGGCAGCCAGCATCATCACCCTGGCCACACTCTCATTTCACTCCTGCCATCGGGAGTCAGGGGTTCTGGGGAGAAGGCAGGAGAATGGAGTTGAGATGGAGAGATCGATCAACCATGATTGAATGGCAGAGTGGACTTGATGGGCCGAATGGCCTAATTATGCTCCTATAACTTATGAAGATATAGGAGCCTGAAAACTGTAACGCTCAGGTTGAGGAACAGTTTCTTCCCTACAGCCATCAGGCTATTAAACACAACAACCTCCAAATAAGCTCTGAACTACATAGACAAGGGGGCATTATATCACATTTATATATATATTATATATGTGTGTGTGTGTGTACATGTGTATATAAATGTAATATATATTTAAAAATCATGTACCTGTATATAAATATATAAATATTAATGTTCCATATAGATACATATTTTGTCTATATATATTTTGTTTATCTATTTATTTGTCTTTGCACTATTATTGTTTGTTTGTCTATATACATATACATATATATATATTTATACACATAATTACACATCGGCGAGACCAAACATAGACTAGGCAATCGTTTCGCTGAACACCTTAGCTCAGTCCACCTGGACCTACCTGATCTCCCGGTTGCTAAACACTTTAATTCCCCTTCACATTCCCATACTGACCTTTCAGTCCCAGGCCTCCTCCATTGTCAGAGTGAAGCTAAATGCAAATTGGAGAAACAGCATCTCATATTTCGCTTGGGCAGTTTACAGCCCAGGGGTATGAATATTGATTTATCTAATTTCAAGTAAAACCTGCATTCCCTCCCTCTCCATCCCTCCCCCACCCAAGTCACACCAGTTTTTTGTTCTCATCTAGCAATCAGGAAACAATAGCCTGTTTCCTTTACCATTGTTACTTTTTTGCATATCTTTCATTCATTTGTTCTATATCTCTCTACATCATCGACTATATCTCTCTTTTCCCTTTCCCATGACTTTCTGTCTGAAGAAGGGTCTCGACCCGAAACATCACCCATTCCTTCTCTCCAGAGATGCTGCCTGTCCCGCTGAGTTACTCCAGCATTATGTGTCTATCTTCGGTTTAAACCTACACAGTTTTCCTACACATGATCATTTGTTGTTGTTTATTATGGTGTATATGGAGTGTGATGCAGCAAGTAAGAATTCCATTGTTCTGTTTTGAGACATATAACCATATAATATTTTTGACTCTTGAACCTCAAATCAAATTTCCCCCTAGAAGTTAAGTGCACATGGACTGTTAGCTCCATTATAGAATGGCTGAACTGGCTGTCATCAACGAACTAAACGCTTCCCTGCATGGAGATTAGGATGGAGAAAGAATAGATCAGCAGGAGTCTTCTTCCCCACAACGCACAAAGTCACACAACCATTAATAGTATGTGAGGGCTGGCAATACTGGTGCGTAGAGCACAGTTAATATTTTATCACTCGGGCCTGTATCATTGCCTGGAGAAGGATTCTAGGCAGGGCGTGGGTGCTGTCATTGAATCAGGGGATCCGAAGATATGGGTTCCCAAATGTCCCATGCAGCTTATTTCATCCTGTTTCCAGAGGTATCTGGTTGGAAGATTGAAAAGCAGTAAAGCAGGAAGCCTGCTTCACAAGGCAGAAGCCCACAAGGAGAAGCAAGTATTTTGCACAGCGAATGAGAACCTGCGTGTGGTGGGAAAGGGCATCTTGTTTATGATGAGGAAACTCTAAGGGCCGAGTATCATGGGCAAGGTCATGGTAATATTGAGATGAGGACGGGTGAAACATCTGAGATGCATGTAGACCTGTGTCATGGGAACGGGATAGGAAGGAACTGCAGATGCTGGTTTATATCGAAGATAGACACAAAATGCTGGATCAGACAGCATCTCTGGAGCAAAGAAATAGGTGAGACGTTTCAGGTTGGGACCCTTCTTCAGACTCTGATCTTCAGATTATTCAGATTCTTCTTCAGGGTTCTGACCTGAAATGTCACCTATTCCTTTTCTCCCGAGATGCTGCCTGACCCGCTGAGTTACTCCTGCATTTTGTGTCTATCATGGGAAAGGGGGCTTGATCACAAACGATGGTCAGGAGGGACAGATGGATGAGCAAAGGGGGGAAGCAGAAATGTTGATGGACCCTGGAAGATGACCAACACCTGACCCACACAAAAGGAAGTCACCTCATGATTTCAGTCCTTCTCAACCCAAGACCCAGGCTACTCAACTACCCATTTACACCAGACAAGCTGCTAAAGTGCATGCAAGCAATCTCATTATAATCTTCACAAGACCAATCCACTTGCAGTGTGTGGATCCTGCTTCCTAGGTGGGTTTGAGTTGGGACAAGTTTAATGTTTTAAACCATTCAATCATTTTTTAATTAATGCCCAGAACCATATTGCACCCAAAGAACTTTGCACCATTATGGAGGTCGGATACATCCAGAAACATTGCTAGTAATCCCTGTTGCTCGCAGGGTAATTTTGAGTATGTGGTGTTATATGAATTACATCTCACTCAGCAAGAAATCATTAAACCTCATGCTCAAAAGTGCAGCTGTGAAAATCTTTTTTCAATCTTTAATTCCTGCACTTTTATTGATTCTACTTTGATTGAAAATTGACTGCTCTCTTTAACTCAACAGGAACAGTACGTATTCATCCATGAGACCATTCTAGAAGCTTGCCTGTGTGGCGACATAGCAATTCCAGCCTCTCAGCTCAGGTCTGCTTATTATGAGATGAATAAGTTGGAGCCACAAACAAATTCTTCGCAGATAAAGGAGGAGTATAGGGTATGCAAAGTATTTTTTCTTAATCGTTTCTCACATTACCGAATATAATGTCTGCACATTCAAAACTGATCAAAACTGATCAAATTAGGGTGGCACAGTGGCATAATGGTTGAGTTGCTACCTTACAGTGCCAAAGACCTGGGTTCGATCCCAACTGCGGGTGGTGTCTGTACGGACTTTGTACATTCTGCCTGTGAATGTACTCCAGGTGCTCCGGTTTCCTGCCACACTCCAAAGACCTACAGATTTGTAGGTTAATTGGCTTCAGTAAGTTGTAAACACTTTACATACAGCATTCTTAGTCAGGATCGAACCCGTGTCTCTGGCACTATAAGGCAGCAACTCTACCACTGCACCATTATGCCACCCCATTTCTAGGCGAATTGTGGGCAAACCAAGGGATTATCGAGCTGTAACATGGCCTACTGACTGTCAATGCCCCAAGGCAAGCATACCATAGGCTTTCTTTATCAGTCTATCTACTTTCAGAAAGCTATGGACTTGGATGCCAAGATCCCTCTGTACATCTGTCCTGTTAATGATCCAGCCATTTACAGTATACTTTCCCCTTTCATTTGTCCTCCCAAATCATAACGTCTCACATTTACCGAGATTAAATTCTTGTTTTGCTTAAGGTTGATTCAGGTCACAAATCCATTAATATATGACTATTTATTGCAATCCTCTACCCCAAATAGTTCATACATTCTGAGTCAACTGAGTTTATTTCTTGCCTCTATCAATCTGAAGAAGGATTCCGACCCAAAACATCACCTATTCCTCTTCTATGGTGATGCTGCCTGACCCGCTGAGTTACTCCAGTATTTTGTGTCTCTTTTTGGTTTGTCTCATCGCAAGTTTGCCCAAAGTGAATAAGAATCATTTTTTTTGCATCACTGGATGAAGGAAGCAGGATGATTATCCATCTGAAACATTGACACTTAGTTGCATATCAAAACAAAAAAACAGCAGATGTTGGAAATCTGAAATAAAAACAGGAAATGCTGAAAATACTCAGTTGGTCAGGCTGCATCTGTGGGAAGAGAAATGGAGCAGGTTGAAGACGCTTCCTCTGAACTGAAATCTGACAAAGGGTTTTCAAACTGACACATAGATGACCATTTGCATCTCATTTGGAGATCTGGACGTGGCTGTTAAAGCCAGCATTTATTGCACTTCCCTAATTCCCATTTAAGAAGATAATGTTGAGCCACCACTGTAACTGGGTGGCTTACTGGGATACTTAAGGCCAAACCACATGAAATGTGTCCAGAGTCTCATAAATGGGTAAGGACAACAGATGTCCGATCCTGAAGAACATTAGATGTTCAGTGGTTCTTGTTCTCATCATTTCTAAGTTGGCATTCCAACTTAGGAACTGAATTTAAATCCCACAGCTCCTGTGGTGGGATTTGAACTCAGGCTCCTGTATAGTTGCTCTGGTAATTTAACAGCTACACCATCACCATACCCCTGTTTACCTCATTAAAGTAAATCAGCCATGATGGATTGGTCAGTTTAGTCCACACTGTTTAGTCTCCCTCCCAAGCTTGATGAAAATTGGCGATTTAGGGAATCTTTTGGATAAAGCCTGAGAGAAAATACTATTAAGCAAAGTTCAAAGTCAGAAACTCTATCCACAACACTGGAGGTTAACTGTGTGCAATAATAAAGTTTGACTGAAGTGTGTGCAAAAAAAGAATTTCACTGTCTAGTTTAGTTTAGTTTATTTACAGTGAAAAACCTTTTTGTTGCGTGCTGTCCAGTCAGTGGAAAGATTATCAAAGCTTATGGGGAGAAGGCAGGAGAATGGGGTTCAGAGGGAAAGATAGGTCAGCCATGATTGAATGGCGGAGTAGACTTAATGGGCTGAATGGCCTAATTCTGCTCCTATAACTTATGAACTTATGAACATGATTACAATCAAGCTGTCCGCAGTGTACATGTGCAGGATAGTAAAGTAAAGTCCAATTAAAGGTAGTTTGAGGGTCTCCAAAGAGGTAGATGGTAGCTCAGGACTATTCTCATTAGTGATCGGGAACGGTCCTGAGCTACCATATACCGCATTAGAGACCCTCAGACTATCTTTAATCAGATTTTACTGGACTTTATCCATAACTCAGTACATGTGATAATAAAGAGCCATTGAATTGAACTATAGAAATGACACATTCATAAATACCCTGACACACGAGGCTGTGCCTTTGGGGTGGTTTCATACGTGAAGAGATGGGAATGTCAATAAGGGAAATGCAGACAAAGTGAATAGTTCAACTGAGTTCATCAATTTCTCAGGTTTTGAAAAACCATTCTGCCACCTTTCTCTCTCAGACTCTTAATATGGTGACCCCAACTCTTCGAGTCGAGGACTGCAGCATTGCCCTGCTACCCCGGAACCATGAGAAGAACCGATGCATGGATGTCCTTCCACCAGACAGGTGTCTTCCATTCCTGATCACTATAGATGGCGAGAGCAGCAACTACATCAACGCTGCCCTAATGGATGTGAGTATTTGTCGAGAACACATCGCATAAGAAGCCTTAATGGTTCAATGGTGCTTTTATTGTCACTTGTGCAAATTGTGAAATTCTTTATCTTATAAATAGTCCAGTAGAGTATTGCCATACCCCTGACCCCTGATTAGCAAGTGTAAATTTCCCCGGTGTTCCATTTAGAACAGAGATGAGGAAAAACTTTTTTAGTCAGAGAGTTGTGAATCTGTGGAATTCTCTGCCTCAGAGGGCAGTGGAGGCCAATTCTCTGAATACATTCAAGAGAGAGCTAGATAGAGCTCTTAAGGATAGCGGAGTCAGGGGGTATGGGGAGAAGGCAGGAACGGGGTACTGATTGAGAATGATCAGCCATGATCACATTGAATGGCGGTGCTGGCTCGAAGGGCCAAATGGCCTTCTCCTGCACCTATTTTCTATTGTCTATTGTGTGGGATGAATAAAGGAATATCTTACAGAAAATAGATAATATCTGGGGAGAAGGCCCCAGTTTTCATGCTCCATGCAACCTCCTGCAAGATTCCTCGACTCCGCTTGTTACTTACTGCTTTTGATGAGGCAGATCTGATCGTCACATATGATGCTGGTCATCACAAGTACTGTTTCAGCCTTGTCAGGAACCCTGAGCTCAGTCCTCTACTCTCCTCCCCACATCCCAGTCATCCAGCAAGCCCCCACACTTCATGTGTCAAAGTCATATTGCATGGAAACAGGCCCTTTGGCCTAATTTGCTCATGATGACCAAGATGCCCCATCTACACTAGTCCCACCTGCCCTCATTTGGCCCATATCCCTCTAAACCTTTCTTATCCATGTACCATGTGCAAGATGCAACCTGTCAGCACGTGTCTCTCCCTATGACACATGTCCCTCTCTCAGCTCAACTGCTCATCCTTGTACAACCAAACTCTTCAACCATAGTGTGGTGTGTTAGGCATTCCACTCTTCATCAGCATAATCACATGTATTTCTAGGATTTATATGGCATTCCACACAAATCTGAGTGCTCCCTCTTCCTCTCACCCCCTCGCTCTCTCTCTCCCTCCTCCTCTCCATTTCCCTCTTCCTCACCTCCATGGCAGCCATTTTGTGTGGTGTGGTACTCTGGTTGCCATGGTGAGTGTGCCTTTCATGGGAGACCATTAGTGTAGGTATGTTAATGTGCTTGTGATTCAATCAGGAGCTACACGAGTCCCACTTAGCACTTGTTTCAGCTGTAATCCATCCTAAAATTGTTTCAGATTTTGTTTAGTACAATTTTTGTTTAGTACGCTGTTTATTAATGGGACCTAAATGGCCATTAGTGCGAAATGCAAACATTGTTTAGCATGTTAGTAAAGGATCAAATCAAATTTTTAGACTTCATTTGTTTTTCATTAAATATTTAAGTTGAAGGAATGTGTTGAATTTATCCAATTACACATGATACAAAATAATACCTGGATTAGTAATTTAGGTGTTGTGGATTCAAATTTCATGCAGTTATGTTGTCCATATGAAATTAATGCCACTATCAATGTGGCTACAGTAGTAATTACCTTACACAATACAAGTAAACGTGCTTCACAAATTTCTACTATCTTTCACTATCCTTCCAGTCTTTAATTAAAAAAACAGAAAACATTGGGAAAAAACATTGAAACTAGAACCATTTACTCTGTCTAATTCTTTGTTTACAAAAGGACACACAGTGTTGGTGTACTCAGCAGGTCAAGCAGCATCTCTGGAGAACATGAATAAGTGATGTTTCAGTTTAGTTTATTATTGTCACGTATTACCGAGGCACAGTGAAAAGCTTTTGTTGCATGCTATCCAGTTAAAGAAAAGACTGTACATGATGACAATCAAGCTATCTGCACCATACAGGTAAAGGTTAAAGGGTACAGCATTGAGTGCAGGATATATTGGGTCGAGACCTTTCTTCAGACCTGAAACGTCACCCATCCAAGTTCTCCAGAGATGCTGCTTGACCTGCTGAGTTACTCCAGCACTTTTTGTCCTTTTGTGGTATTAGCCGGCATGTGCAGTTCCTTATTTCTAATTCTTTTGTTCATGTTTTCAGAGTTATAAGCAGCCTTCAGCTTTCATTGTTACCCAACATCCATTACCAAATACTGTGAAGGACTTCTGGAGACTGGTGTTGGACTATCACTGTACATCAATCGTCATGCTGAATGATGTGGATCCTGCAAAGGTATGTGGCTGGGTAAAATACTGAAAACCAAGGGAACTTTTACCAAATCGGGGAGTGCATCTGTGCATTGAGAAATAGACCACGTTTCAGATCCATGATCTTTCTAATGCAGCAAATCAGTGTATATGATTCAGGGTCAGTTTTACACAAAGAGACTGTGGTAGTATCTTCTGGGAAACAATAGTACTATCAGTGGCTGCATCCTCACCATCAAGATTTACCTAGAAAATGTGGATACTATTGTAGTTAGTAGTTCAGATTACAATATAAATAATTACAAAACTGTGCAAAATCTGGAAGTAAATAATTACAAAACTGGACAAATATTTGCATGGATTGATTGCAATTGGTTGTTGGAAAGATAAAGGAAGGAAACCGGCTCTTTGGCCCAACAGGTCCACACTGACCATTGATCATCTGGTCATGCTAGTCCTATGTTATCCCACCTTCACATAGTGCCCTACACACCAGTGGTATTTTCAGAGAAACTAATTAGCAAAACAAACCTACAAAGCAACACCTCTTTGGGATGCGGGAGGAAACCAGAGCACCCAGAGGAAACCCACGCAGTGACTGGGAGAACATGCAAACTCTGCACAGACAGCATCCAAGGTCAGGATCTGACCCAGGGCCCTGGTGCTGTGAAGCAGCAACTTTACCAGCTGTTCCATTGTGCTGGCTGAGATAGGATCAAAGATTAAAAAAGGATCAAAGAAACAGATTTCCCACCACAGGGTGTCAAAAGGTGACTCTTAGACAATAGAATGCTTTGGAAAAGTGAATACCAACATAATTTCCACAATAATCTGAAGGTTATCAACCCTCATTTCCAGTTAATCGGTCATGACATATGAGTTAAGAAAGCTATAGGTAAATATAACTACAGATAAAAATAACAGCAAAAGCAAACTGCTGGAGGAACTCAGCAGGTTAGGCTCAAGGGAATTGGAAGAAGGGACCTGACCTAAAACACAATCTGTTCATTTCCCTCCGTAGTTGCTGCCTGACCCACTGAATTCCTCCAGCAGTTTGTGTCTTGTTCCGGATTCCAGCATCTGCAGTCACTTTTATCTCCATTTAGTTGTAACGGGCCTGTGCCCTTCTGTAAAATAACATGGCATAAGCCAATATCTAGTGATTTTTTTTGAGTCGTTATCTTTCTCGAAATCATTGGATAGCTTTTAGTTTTCCAAGTTAGACTTGGAATATAGAGGGAATGTGCAGTAGACCCATCTCATTGTTTTTTGTAATACACGCCATTTAGAATAGTCATTTCTAAACTCCTTAGATAACTGCGACCTAAGAGAGTCCTAGAAGCATGTTTAATTCAGGCAAGGGATGCTATGCTGAGGCTTTATAAGGCACTGGTTAGACCGCATTTGGAGTATTGTGAGCAGTTTTTGGCTGCATATATGAGAAGAGTCCAGAGAATGATCCTGGTTAACATGTGAAGAGCGTTTGATGCCTCTAGGCCTGTACTTGCTGGAGTTCAGAAGGATGGGGGAGAATCTCTGAAACTAATTGACTAATGAAAGGCCTAGATCGAGTGGATGTGTAGAGCATGCTTCCAGTAATGGGAGCGTCTAGGACCATAGGGCACACTCTCAGAATAAAAGGACGTACTGTTAGAATGGATAGGGATGAATTTCTTGAGTCAGGGGGTGGTGAATCTGTGGAATTCATTGTCACAGTTGGCTTTGGAGGTCGTCATTGGGATTTTTAAAGCGGGGATTGACAAATTATTGATTAGTAAGGGTGTCAAAGGTTATGGGGAGGAGGTTGGAGAATGGGGTTGAGAGGGAAAGATAGATCAGGCATTATTGAATTGCAGAGTAGACTCGATGAACCGAATGGTCTAATTCTGCTCCTATGAACATGAATTCCTCCAAGCGGAAACAAGGAACAACAACGTCACCTATTCATGTTCTTTTGTTTTTTTTTAACAAAGTTTATTTCTGATTTTTATTAATACAGCTTTGATAATTCAATGCATGAACACATTAATGCTGCTAAGTATCCCCCCACCCACCACCCCCCACCCGCAATACCATTCAATATACTAAACATAAAACACAAAAACAACAAAAAAAACCCAGAGAGGAGGGAAGCAGAAAAATCGGAATGTTAAGACATATCAGGGACCATTCTAATATTTCAATTCCACTCTTAATTACATACACACATATCAAAGACGCTACCCAACCATAAAATTATCAGAGCCTAAAGCATCAATACAACTAAGAAAAGGTTGCCATATCAATGTAAACTTGTCAGCTGATTCCCTAACAGTATACCTAATCTTCTCCAATTTAATAAAATACAACATATCCCTAATCCACTGTGCAAATGTTGGAGGGTTACAATCTTTCCATCTGATCAAGATTTGTCGTCTGGCCACCATCGTGGCAATAGACAAAAGATTTTGTTTATTATTATTTAATGCAAGATTTTGTGTTACCACACCGAATAAAGCAAGGGGGGCTGATGGTTCCAAAGATTCATTGGTAGTTTGGGCATATCAAATATTAATTGCCAAAAATTAGATAACTTAGGACAATCCCAAAACATGTGAATTAAAGTGGCTTGGTTCTGCCTGCAACGGTCACACGTGGAGTCTATATTGGGTGTAAATTGGGCTAGCTTAGCTTTGGTCCAGTGCAACCGGTGGAAAATCTTAAACTGCATAACAGTATGTTTCATGCATATCGAAGATGTGTTCTTCATGTTCTTCTGAGATGCTACCTGACTTACTGAGTTACTCCAGCACATTGTGTCTTTTTTTTAAATCCCCCAAACTATTTTTGAAAGAAGTAGTGAGAAAGAATAATTTCCAGCTTCATTGTATGCCCGATATTCCCAGGCTTGAAAGAAAATGTGTCATCAGTGTAAAGCGTTCTGCAAGCTTGTCAGGAAGATTAGAAAGAGATTGAGTTCAATAACTGAAGAACTGCAGAGGGCGTTCTTAAGGACACTTTGCTTGAACCTATCATCAAAAATGTTTTTGCCTGATTACTGAATTGAGATCTAGATTATCAGATTTGAGTGGGTCAAAGTTTCAGAGGCAGGTAATGTTGTAAAATATCAAAGTTACAGGAATTTTGAGTGTCTGATTTTCCATTAAAGTCTGACAGCATTGTCTTTCTTGATGATGCTCCACTAAGCCACCAATTGAAGGTTGCAACTCAGCTGGTGGATAATGTGGGAGATGAGGTGAAGCAGAATAAGTCATTCCCTTTTGGGGAAGGTGAAGAATTTATTGACTGTTTAACCATTTTGAAAAACGTCAACTGTGGTCACACGTTGTCAGATTTGAGTTTAGTTTATTTTATTGCCGTGTACCGAGGTACAGTGAAAAGCTTTTGTTGTGTGCTAACCAGAAAGACAATACATAATTACAATCGAAACATCCACATGATAATGGGAAAAACATGAATAACATTTAGTGCAAGATAAAATCCAGTAAAGTCTGATCAAAGATAGTCCGAGGGTCTCCAATGAGGTAAAAAGTAGCTCAGGGCCGCTCTCTAGTTGTTGGTAGGATGGTTGAGTTGCCTGATAACAGCTGGGAAGAAACTGTCCCTAAAACTAGAGGTGTGCATTTTCATACTTCTGTACCTCTTGTTGATGGGAGAGGGGAGAAGAGGGAGTTACCGGGGTGTGAAACGTCCTTGATTATGCTGAGAATTGAACTGCCCAAGAGGCGAGCAAGGCCTTCTTGTGGTCATCGACTGAGTGTAGAGCAATAGAATTTGAGACAAATTAAGCAAAAAAAAACTGGGAACTTTAAAAAAATGTGCCAGAATCCTTGGAGAGAGAAATAGAGTTTATGTTTTAGCTTATTAACTATCATCAGAATATTAATGAAACTGTAGCTTCCATAGTTGTGGATAAACAAAAAGTAATTAACCCTGTACCCTTGGTCTATAGCGTTTCATAAAAAGATACATGGAAACAGACTCTATGTCCCACTGAGTCCACGCTAACCATCAACCACCCGTTTACATTAATCCTACATTAATCCCTCGATGTAATTCTCCCAATATTCTCATCATCTTCCCCAGATTGTGCCACTCACTTTTACCGCAGGGGTAATTTAGAGTGGCTAATTAACCTGCCAGCCGGCACATTGCGGGGCATGGGTGATACAGTGGTGCAACTGGTAGAGCCGCTGGCTCACAGCGCCAGAGACCCGGTTTCCATCCTGACCGCGGGTGCTGACTGTGTGGAGTTTGCACATTCTCCCTGTGACCACGTGGGTTTCTTCCGGCTGCTCTGGTTTCCTCCCACATCACAGAGATTTGTGGGTTAGTAGATTTATTGCCCTCTGTAAATTGCCCCTAGCATGTCAGGAGTGGATGTGAAAGTGGGATAACATAGAACTAAAGTGAATGATGGTTAGCCTGGACTCGGTGGGCCAAAGAACCTGTTTCCATACTGTACCTCTAAACTAAACTAAAAATCATTGGCATGTGGGAGAAAACTGGAGCACCAAGAAGCAGCCAGAGAGCCAGACAGAGAAGTGCAAACTATACATTGACAGCACCTGCAGAATTGAACCACTCAAAGCCATTGAAATTCTCACTTATTTAGTTTAGTTTAGTTTAGAGATACAGCATGGAAACAGGTCCTTCGGCCCACCAAGTCCGCGCAGACTAGCGATCCCGGTATACTAACACAATCCTACGCATTAGGGACAATTTACAATTTTTACCAAAGCCAATTAATCTAAAAACCCGTACATCTTTGGAGTGTGGGGGGAAACCGGTGCCCCGTGGAAAGCACATGCAGTCATGGGGAGAACGTACAAACTCCATACAGACAGCACCCGTAGTCGGGATCGAACCCGATCTCCGGCTCTGTAAGGCAGCAACTCTACCGCTGCGCCACCGTGCCGCTCCCATTTGTTGTGCCATCACTTCTCCACATGTGATTTATAAATGCCACTGGGTTTGGGACACATTATGTTGAGGAGGTGTCATTCTGATATCGGTGTCAGTGGTAATAGTGGCTTTGAACCATGAGCTCCTAACTCTACCTCATTGCATTATTCTGTAATTGCATGGTATTTAATGTTGATTCTATGTGCCTTCTGCGAACAAGGGATTTAATTGCATCCTGATCTATATATGACAATAAACCGATCTGAATCTGAAGCTGAACCTGTGTACGATATGATACGATACGATAGAACTTTATTTATCCCAAGAGGGAAATTGATCTGCCAAAAGTCATAAGACACAAAATACATGAAACATGAAATTAAAGTGATGAGTGGAAAGGATTGGGGATGTGCAAAGATTGGGATGGGGGGGGGGGGGGAGGGGGTGAGGGGAGTCAGTCTCAGTCTACCCCACGACAGAAGGGGGATGAGTTGTACAGTTTGATAGCCAGTTTGACTATCAAATGTAACCTCACATTATAAAGAAACTACCGCTCCCTGACATGGAGAAAGAATTCCCATCAAACCAACTCAGTAGGAGGTCTTAGCACAGATCCTCACTTAAACACTTTATTCTGTTCAGAAAATCCAACTGACAAAGAAACCTTGGTTTGATTGAAGATTGTCAAGTTTCTTCAAGGCCTGACTTCAAGAGAGCTACTTTTGCTTCTGAAGAAGTTATGGCAGGAGATTGAAAGAAGCCCATCAGGGAGCACCATGAAAGTTGATTTGGCTGCTTCGATATTAGGCAGTAAATTGCCAGAACTATGTGAGGGACAGATAAGAAAACAGATTTCGGCAGGCAATAAACATCAATGAAAGTACTCATGTTCTTCGATTAGTGGCTGAGATAACTCTAATGATCTAAAAGCAGCCAGGTTTTGCACTCTGTCAAATAAAAAGAGAATTTAAATGTTGATTCTTGTGCTTGCCTACTTTTATTTTTTATCACTCTGATAGATAGTACTTATTCACTTAGCTTCTCCGAAGAGTGAAGTAGAACAAATTATTTTTAGGACCATTAACTTGCTCTTCTGCAATATGTGTTTTGAACTGTTGTGATCTGATGAAAAGTCGTATGGAGACACAATAGACTGCAGATGCGGGAATCTTAAGCAAAACAAAAACCGCTGGAAGAACTCAGCAGCTCAGGCCACATCTGTGCGGGGAAATTGGACAGACAATGATTCGGGTTGGAGCCTTTCTTCTGACTGAAACGTCATCTGTCCATTTCCTTCCACAGATGCTGCCTGATCCACTGAGTTCCTGCAGCACTTTTTCAAGAAGTCCCTTGTCTAAGAATGTAAGTAGAGAGAATCCTGTGAATTATAAGCTGTGAACCTCATGTCAGTGGTAGGGAAACTATTGGTGAGGATTCTGCAGGATAGGATTTACTTCCATTTGGAAGAGGAAGGGTTAATTAAGGACAGTCAGCAAGAAGGATCTCGACTCAAAATGTCACCCATTCCTTCTCTTCAGAGATGCTGCATGCCCTGCTAAGTTACTGTGTCTATCTTTGGCCTTGTACTTGGCAGGTTGTGTCTTATTAACTTGATCGAGTTTTTTGAGGAGATGATGAAGGTGATAGATGAGGGTGGGGCAGACTAGGATTTTTGTAAGGCTTTTGATGAAGTTCCCCATGGTAGGCTATTCAGAAGATTAAGACGCACAGGATTAACAGGTATTTAGCTGTATGAATTCAGAACTGGTGTACTGATGTAAGACAGAGGGTTGCGGTGTATTTTCCGCATTTGGCCCATACCACGTTAAACCTTTCCTATCCATGTACCTGTTCGAGTGTCTTTTAAATGGTGTTATTGTACCTCCCTTGACTACCACCTCTGGCAGCTCATTCCATATAACCACCATGTGGTATGCTTGCCGTCATTGGCTGGGGCATTGAGTATAAGAGTCAGGAAGTCGTGATGTAGTTTTATGGAACATTTCTTAGGGCAGACTTGAAGTATTGTGTGCAGTTCTAGTTATCTCAATACAGGAAGGGCGTAGTGGCTTTGGAAATGGTGCAGAGGAGGTTTATCAGAATAATGCCTAGGTTAGGGGGTTTTAGCTACAGGGAGAGGTTGGACTGTTTTCTCCTGATGCCGGAATGTCGGAGGTTGAGGTGAGACCTGATAAAAGTACATAAAATCATGAGGGGCCGAGGTAAACAGTCAGAACCTTTTTCCCGGAAAGGAATTATCAAATACGAGAGGGCATAGGTTTGACGTGAGGGAGACAACGTTTAAAAGTGGGATTGGTGGTGCAGACAGATACGAGAGTGGCATTTTAGAGTCTTAATGATAGGCATCTGGATATGCAGGGGATTGAGGGATATGGAGTGTGCAGGCTCAAAATAGTTGGACTTGGTGAATGCTCTGCCTTCAACACGGTCATCCCCACCACGCTCATCACCAAACTCCACCAGCTAGGCCTCAGCTCGTCGTTATGCGACTGGATCCTGAATTTCCTGCTGGAGCGACCGCACCTGTCCTCCACTATCACCCTGAGTACCGGCACACCACAGGGCTGTGTATTGAGCCCCATGCTCTACTCCCTCTTCACACACGACTGTGTTCCTGCATTCGCCACCAACACCATTGTTAAGTCTGCAGATGACATAACGGTGATCGGGCTGATCACCAACGGTGATGAAACACACTACAGAGCGGAGGTGCAGAACCTGGCGGACTGGTGCTCAGATAACAACCTGTCCCTAAACACCTCCAAGACCAAGGAGCTGATCATCAACTTCAGGATGTCACATAATGGAGAATACGCTCCGATCTTTATCAACGTGGAGAGAGTGTCCAGCTTCAAGTTTCTGGGCACTCACATTTCGGAGGACCTCACATTGTCCACTAACACCGCTGCGCTGGTCAAGAAGGCACAGCAACGACTGTTCTACCTGAGAACACTGAAAAAGACTGTTCTGCCCCAACAGCTGCTGACGACCTTCTACCGCTGCACCATAGAGAGCATCCTAACGCATGCCATCCCAGTGTGGTATCTCAGCTGCACGGAGGCAGAGAGGAGAGCTCTTCAGCGGGTAGTCTACAGAGCTCAGATTATCGGGACGCAGCTTCCAGCCTTGGAGGGCATCTACAATACACGATACCTCAGGAAAGCCACCAGCATTCATAAAGACTCCTCACACCCATGCGATAGTCTGTTCGAACTTCTACCATCCGTCAGACATTACAAGGCCGTCTACGCCCGCACCTCTAGACTTAGGAACAGCTTCATCCCCAGAGCTATAGCTGCTCTGAACTGGTCCTGCTGAATGCCCCCCCATGAACTGTCTCCTTCGGATGGTCACGTCGCACAGCGACCCGGCACAGAACTATTTGCACTTTATACTGTTTTAACTGTTTCTAATTTTGTTTCTCTGGGTTGTCTAAACTTCTGTTGATTAGCTAATTAATTAATTGCATCGAATGGAAGTCGTATTCCCAATCTCGTTGTACTCCTGTACAATGACAATAAAGATATATTGTATTGTATTGTATTGTATTGTATTGTATTGTATTGTATATCCGGCACAGATATTGTGAGCCGAAGTGCCTATAGCTGTTCTATGTTCTAAGTAATAGCGTGGCCCCGTTTAAGATCTTTGTCCATCCCTGAGAGGCTTGCCATTTTGGCCCGGCACCAGTCATGATCATAATATCTCTCATCCTCCTACACCGCTGCACTCTGTGACCTGTCGAGACACTACTGTCCGAAGCCTGGTGTTTCTAAACTCCAAGATCTGGAAACAGTGCTACTGAACTCTAGTGGATGAATGGGGGATTGTTGCACTGAGATTTTAAAGCAGTCAAATGCACTAGAAAATTGTGGAACCAGAACCACAAGCAAATAACAAAATAATTTGCTTCTTTACAGTGAAGGCCAAAATTGACCTGAATTTCACTGCATTTGTCCTGCAGAGTTATTATTTGGCCACCACATTTCAATGGAGGCTTTCAATGGTATTCAATTATACTTTATTGTCACTTGTGCTGGTTGTGGGTACTGTGAAATTCTTTCTTTTTGCATACAATCTGGTAAAGCCACACAGCAGATTTCACCTAGGCAGTGCACAAAGAATCGCCACGTTTCTGACGCCGACAAAGTTACAAATGTTCATTGAACAGTTTTATCTTCTCGGCTCGCCGCGGCGAATCAGGCCTGCAGTCGCATGTGAACACAGGCTCATCTCCCTTCGACCTTGGCACCCCCACCCCACCACCGGTCCCACCTTGACCTCGGCGGCTCCCCACTGGATCCCCCTTCATTCTCGGCGCTCCCCCACCCGCCGTGTCCCCCTTTCATATCAGCGACCCTCCCCCCCGCCCGGTCCCCCTACATTCCCGGTGGCCCTCCTCGCTCTCGGACGCCCCACCCCCGGTGAGTCCCCCTATGTTCTTGGCGCTCCGCAAACTCTCCCACCAGGTTCCCCTTTGATCTCGGCGGCCCCCACCGCCCGGTCCTCCCACGTGCTCGGTGGTCCACCGCTGGGTTGCTCTCAGTCGCTCTCCTCAATCTCAGCGGCCTGTCCGCCGGGTCGCGAGGCTCCACAGTGCATCCCTGAAGCCGTTCAGCTAATGGGAACACCCCCTTTCTCATATAGGGGGATGAAGTTTGGATCAGGTCCAAGTAGATGAGGCACTAGACCCAGCTGGATGACTTTTTCAACTAAAAAGCATCCGCAGAAGAGTTCCTTGGCAAAATTCACCATATGTGTAGATGGGACTAGATGATTAAGTGCACATTAATCTGCAGCTCTGGGACTACTCTTTTAGTGTGTGAAGGGGAAAATATCAAATTGTGCATTAAGTGGCTAGGTCACGACGCTGGGGCCATTTCTAATGGAAACAATATGAAGGGAATTGTGGACCATGTCATTCACACTCAGGAAGCACAAAAAACAGCTGCTAGTATCCACATTTGGCTGTGTGCAATTGTTTAGAAGTGACTTTCTTGCCTTTAACCTTTCACTTACTGTTTTTAGTTTTTAGTTTTTTAGTTTTCATGGTAATGCGTGGAACAGGCCCTTCAGCCCACTGAGTCCGCGCCGACCAACAATTACCCGCGCACCAGTTCTATCGTACACACTAGGGACAATTTACAGAAGCCAATCCACCTATAAACCTGCACGTCTTTGGAATGTGGGCGGAAACCTGAGCACACGGTGAAAACCCACGAGGTCACGTTCTTCAATGTTGCATCCAACTACCACACCCCCGCAAAGCTTTTAACATAAAACTTTGTTGACCATTTAATATTTGTTGAGTCTTGGCTGTTTAAGAACACCCACGTTTATCTATGTAACCAATGTAAACTAAAAATAAAAAGCAATTCCTTCAAGCACATTGGAGGCTTTTGGAGGTTGGCCTTTCGATAGTACAATTGTTTTTGTAGTGGTAATTGGTGGATCTAAAAGGCCTAGATAGTGTGGATGTGGAGAGAATGTTTCCAGTAGTGGGAGAATCTAGGACCAGAAGGCACAGCGTCAGAATATAAGGACCTTTAGAATGGAGATGAGGAGGAATTTCTTTCGTCAGAGAGTGGTGAATCTGAGGAATTCATTGCCACAGGAAGCTAAGGAAGCCAAGTCATTGGGCATTTTTAAAACAGAGATTGACAGGTTCTTAATTTTTAAAGGTGTCAAGGGTTAGGGAGAAAAGGCAGTGGAATTCTCTGCCACTGAGGGCAGTAGAGGCCAAATCACTGGATGAACTTAAGAGAGAGTTGGATAGAGCTCTAGGGGATAGTGGAATCAAGGGATATGGGGAGAAGGCAGGCACGGGTTATTGATTGTGGACGATCTGCCATGATCACAATGAATGGCGGTGCTGGCTCGAAGGGCCGAATGGCCTCCTCCTGCACCTATTTTCTATGTTTCTATGTTTCAAATGGAGTTGAGAGGGAAAAAATAGATCATGATTGAATAGCGGAGCAGACGCGATGGGCTGAATGGCCTAATTCTGCTCTGTCTTATGATCTTATGATAGAGTCATAGAGTGATGCAGTGTGGAAACAGGCCCTTTGGCCTAACTTGCCCACACCGGCCAAAATGTCCCAGCTACACTAGTCCCACCTGCCAGCATTTGGTCCATATCCCTCCAAACCTGTCCGATCCATGTACCTGTCTAACTGTTTGTTAAATGTTGGGATAGTCGCTGCCTCAACTACCTCCTCTGGCAGCTTGTTCCACACACCCACCACCCTTTGTGTGAAAAAGATCTAATGTTAATTATCTTTTCTCCAACCAGCTATGCCCTCAGTACTGGCCAGAAAATGGCGTGCATCGGCACGGCCCCCTGCAGGTGGAGTTTGTGTCTGCAGACCTCGAAGAGGATATCATCAGCAGAATATTCCGAATTTACAATGCATCCAGGGTAAGGACCGACTTTGTTTCACACTGAGAGAAAAGACACAATTAAGATCTGTAGACAGCCTTTCAAATTCCACTCTCCGTATCTCAACATACTTTCCTCACGAGTACTTGACAGTAACTTAAGGGTGCTGAGGAGAAGAATGAGTTGGTTCTGTGAATCCTTATAGCTCAACAGCTTTGCTGGATAGTACTTATAACCTGAAACGTCTTCACTTTTAATACATAATCTTGATCTCTGGCCCTAAAAATGCCATTTTTAAAAGTATAAAATGTGTCATTTTCTTTGCATATTGCTAACATTTTATCATCAGCACGTTTTACCTACTAAACATCAACACTGGTTTGTTGTAATATTTGCTTTGAATGGGAATATTAAAAAGAGGAGCTACCGTGTGGGAAATGTTCTGTTGTTTTATAAAATGTGCTAATTGTTTAATGAAGGAAGAATCTGAGTACAGTGGTACAGGATACATTTTTAACCTTTCTCCTTCATTGATGTGGTCAGGGTTGAACAGGTGGATTTCAGTCACCGCTCTCACTAATGACTTTTTTTTTTACATAGTTTGAATAATATTAGCGTGTAATTAGGAGGCATTTAACTGATTCAGTTTAACAGCAGTTTCAATTGAAAGGGCAGCTTCATAATTGTCATTTTGTAACTCCATCCTGCCAGTCAGTGGTTCACTGAAATAAATGGGCTGTGTTATACTGACAGAAGAGTAGTACGGAATTTGAACTAAGATATTATTTGAAGAGGCAGCGCAGTGGTGCGGCGGTAGAGCTGCTGCCTTAAAGCGCCAGGGACCCGAGTTTGATCCTGACCACGGGTGCTGCCCCTACAGAGTTTGTACCTTCTCCCCGTGACCTGCATGGGTTTCCTCCAGGTGCTCCGGTTTCTTCCCACATTGTTAAGAGTGTGCTCCGGTTTCCTCCTGCACCGTTACGTTAAGAGAAACAAATTAGTAAAGACAAATGTGGGTCCCTTGAAGACGGAAACGGGTGAAATTATTATGGGTAACAAGGAAATGGCAGAAGAGTTGAACAGGTACTTTGGTTCTGTCTTCACTAAGGAAGACACAAGCAATCTCCCAGATGTACTAGAGGACAGAGGATCTAGGGAGACAGAGGAACTGAAAGAAATTTGCATTAGGCAAGAAATAGTATTGGGTAGACTGATGGGACTGAAGGCTGATAAATCCCCAGGGCCTGATGGTCTGCATCCCAGGGTATTCAAGGAGGTGGCTCTAGAAATCGTGGACGCATTGGTGATCATTTCCCAATGTTCAATAGATTCAGGATCAGTTCCTGTGGATTGGAGGGTAGCTAATATTATCCCACTTTTCAAGAAAGGAGCAAGAGAGAAAACGGGGAATTATAGACCAGTTAGCCTGACATCGGTGGTGGGGAAGATGCTGGAGTCAATTATTAAAGTGGTAATAACGGCGCATTTGGATAGCAGTAAAAGGATTGGGCCAAGTCAGCATGGATTTATGAAGGGGAAATCCTGCTTGACTAATCTAGGGTGTTGACATGGATAGAGAATTGGTTGGCAGACAGGAAGCAAAGATAAGGAATAAATGGGTCCTTTTCAGAATGGCAGGCAGTGGCGAGTGGAGTGTCGCAAGGCTCGGTGCAGGGGCCGCAACTATTTACAATATATATTAATGATTTGGACGATGGAATTAGAAGTAACACTAGCAAGTTTGCAGATGACACAAAGCTGGGTTTCAGTGTGAACTGTAAAGAGGATGTTAGGAGGTTGCAGAGTGACTTGGACAGGTTGAGTGAGTGGGCACATGTATGACAGATGCAGTATAATGTAGATAAATATGAGGTTATCCACTTTGGCGGCAAAACAAGGAGGCAGATTATTATCTCAATGGTGTTAAGCTAGGTAAGGGGGAGGTGCAGCGAAACCTGGGTGTCCTTGTACACCAGCCACTGAAAGTTGGCGTGCATGTACAGCAGGCAGTGAAGAAAGCTAATGGCATGTTGGCCTTCAAGCGTCTTTGAGTATATGAAAAGCGCTATATAAATGTAATGCATTATTATTATTATAATGAGAGGATTTGAGTATAGAAGCAAAGAGGTCCTTCTGCAGTTGTGTAGGGCCCTGGTGAGACCACATCTGGAATATTGTGTGCAGTTTTGGTCTCCTAATTTGAGGAAGGACGTCCTTGCTATTGAGGCAGTGCAGTGTAGATTCATGAGGTTAATCCCTGGGATGGCGGGACTGTCATATGGGGAAAGATTGGAAAGACTGGGCTTGTATTTACTGGAGATAGAAGGTTGAGAGAGAATCGTGTAGAAACGTATAAAATTATAAAAGGACTGGACAAGCTAGACGCAGGAAAAATGTTCCCAATGTTGGGGGAGTCTAGAACCAAGGGCCACAGTCTAAGAATAAAGGGGAGTCCATTTAAAACTGAGTTGAGAAGAAACTTTTTCACCCAGAGTTGTGAATTTGTGGAATTCTCTACCACATAAGGCAGTGGAGGCCAATTCACTGGATGCATTTTAAAGAGATAGATAGAGCCCTAGGGGCTAGTGGAATCAAAGGATATGGGGAGAAGGCAGGTACAGGTTACTGATTGTGGGTGATCAGCCATGATCACAATGAATGGCGGTGCTGGCTCGAAGGGCCAAATGGCCTCCTCCTGCACCTATTTTCTATGTTTCCAAAGGCGTACAGGTTTGTAGGTTAATTAGCTTTGGAGAAATTGTAAATTGTCCCCAGAGTGTGTAAGATAGCGTTAGTGTGCAGGGTTCGCTGGTCAGCATGGACTCAGTGGGCCGAAAGGCCTGTTTCCACGCTGTATCTCTAAACTAAACTAAAAGCTAAAGTTTCTATACCCCATCCCCACCCCTCCCCACTACAATCAGTCGGAAGAAGGGTCCCGACCCGAAGCGTCACCTATCCATTTTCCCCAGCGATGCTGCCTGACCCGCTGAGTTACTCCAGCATTTTGTGTCTGTCTTTGGTATAAACCAGCATCTGAAGTTCCTCGTTACTACATCATGGTTACTCAAGGTTGTGTGATGATGTTTATTTTTCCATGTGTCGTTCTGTCTTCTGATGGGTACGTGAACATTCAGCCTCAAGACGGCTACAGGATGGTGCAGCAGTTCCAGTTTCTCGGATGGCCCATGTATCGGGACAATCCCGTCTCCAAGCGATCCTTCCTCAAGCTCATCAGACAGGTGGAAAAATGGCAGGAGGAGTATGACGGTGGGGAAGGTCGCACGGTCGTCCACTGTCTGTAAGTCACGCTCGATTCTCTCTCACAACCTCTACTTCACCTCTTGTACCACCAAATACTCGGGAAAGTGTGTCAAACAAATTGAATTGACCAAAAATGTGAATGCAATACCGTGACACAAACACAAAGATTGTTGATTCCGGTGTGGAATTAATTGTTTATGATAGTGCGTGATAAATCTTTCCATTTTCCCCTTTGGAAGACTAGGGCTTTGCAGAGTGTAACAGTTTACTTTGAATAATAGGCTCACTTTTGGGAGTTATTTAAATAATTTAGCAGAAGGTTTGTTTGAAAGGGCAAGACCTTGATTGTACACCTGAAAACCCACCAGCCAAGTGACTCAGTGTGCTCACAATGAGCGCGGTTTCCTCACTGGAAGTGGAGGAGTACAGATTGATCTCGCATCTCGGGGATTAGATCTGACTCCAGTTTAGGTTAATGTGACAGAAGTAATCACACTGTTTGCTGACTGCATACAATGTAGTCTAGTGGCAGTGAGTCGCCAGCACAGACCTGCAGAGACATTTGTCACAACTTGAACACTGCAGAGGCGGCCTGACTCATGCAACACAGGATCATCTCCAATGGTTCACAAGGACCTGTCCTTGCCCAGGTTTGACCTGATACAATGAGAGGTAATGAGGTTCAGAAGCAGTGTAGAGAAGTCTAGGGTCACTCCCTCCCACCTGCACCTCACTGCCCTTTGGTGGATATATCTGAACAAAGAGACAATGGAGTTGGTCTTAAGAATGTCATGAGTCAAGAGTGTTTTATTGTCATATGTCTAAAACCAGAACACTGAAATTCTTACGTGCAGCAGCACAACAGATATGCAAACATCTGTGAAAACCCCATAGTAAACAACAATAAAAAATTCACTATATATATTAAAAAAAAATAATAATAATAATAGTAATGGGATAAAGAATGAATTATTTTACGGGTAGGTGTAGGTGTGTGTGTGTGTTTGCGTGTGTGTGCACGTGTGCATGTGTTTGTGTTTGCACATGTGTATTTGTGTGTGTGTGTGTTTGCGTGTGTGTACACATATGCATGTGTGTGTGTGTGTTTGTGTGCATGTGCATTTGTGTGTGTTTGTGTGTGTGCACGTCCGCATGTGTGTGTGTTTGTGTGCATGTGTGTGTGTACGTGTGTGTGTGAGCGAGTTTGTGTGTGTGTTTTGGGAGCCCAGGCTGCACCTGTGAAGGCAAACGGACAGGCGATGTTTTGGGACCCTTCTTCAGATATTCAGTGTCTGAAGGAGGGTCCCCTCTGGAAAGGTCACCTCTCTATTTCCGTCACCAGGGCTGGGCACATGCCGCCTAGCCTGCTGAGTTCCTCCAGCACATGATTCCAGCTTCCGCCATCTCCTGTGGCTCCACTGTGCATGTTGGGATCGGGATTGTAATGTAACAGTGAGGTGAGCGCTAAAGTCGTGCCCCAACCTTGGTGCGTGTGCAGGAATGGCGGAGGGCGCAGCGGGGCGTTTTGTGCGATCAGCATCGTGTGTGAAATGCTGAAGCAACAGAGGGCAGTGGATGTGTTCCATGCTGTGAAGACACTGCGAAACAACAAGCCTAACATGGTCGACCTGCTGGTGAGTACGAGCTGACCAGATTTAGTTACTTTAGTTTACAGATACAACCCAGAAACAGGACCTTCGGCCCAACAAGTCTGTGGTGACCAGCGATCCCCATATGCTAGCACTATCCCACACATTAGGGCCAATTTTACAATTTTTACTGAAGCCAATTAACCTACAAACCTGTACGTCTTTGAAATGTGGGAGGAAACTGGAGATCCCCGGAGAAAACCCACATAGCCAAGGGGAGAACATACAAACTCTGTACAGACAGCACGCATAGTCAGGATCGAACCAGGGTCTCTGGCGCTGTCAGGCAGCAACTCTTTGGACCACTGTGCCTTCCCCCAAGATGAATCTCTGCAGTCCTTAATTTACAGGCAACAAATGCTTACCATTCCTGCATTAGCTTTTTGGCCACAGTAACTGGAGTTGGAGAGGGTTCGGAGGAGGAGTACGGGAATGATCCCAGGGATTTTTTAGATTTTTTAGATTTAGATTTAGAGATACAGCGCAGAAACAGGCCCTTCGGCCCACCGGGTCCGCGCCGCCCAGCGATCCCCGCACATCAACACTGTCCTACACCCACTAGGAACAATTTTTACATTTGCCCAACCAATTAACCTACAAACCTGTACGTCTTTGGAGTGTGGGAGGAAACCGAAGATCTCGGAGAAAACCCACGCAGGTCACGGGGAGAACGTACAAACTCCGTACAGACGGCGCCCGTAGTCAGGATCAAACCTGAGTCTCCGGCGCTGCATTCGCTGTAAGGCAGCAACTCTACCGCTGCGCCACCGTGCCGCCCTTATGGGTGGGTTGGGTCAACCTATGAGGAGCGTTTGATGGCTCTGCGCCTGTACTCAATGGAGTTTAGAAGGATGAGGGAAGACCACATTGAAATCTCCTGAATAATGAAAGTCCTAGATCGAGTGGATGTGGAGAAAATGTTTTCAGTTAAACATAGAAACATAGAAAATAGATGCAGCAGTAGATCATTCGGCCCTTTGAGCCAGCACCGCCATTCAATATGATCACGGCTGATCATCCAAAATCAGTACCCCGTTCCTGCTTTTTTCCCCATATCCTTTGATTCAGTTAGCCCTAAGAGCTAAATCTAACTCTCTCTTGAAAACAGTTGTGGGAAAGTCTAAAACCAAAGGGCTCAGCCGCAGAAGAAAAGGACGTAACGTTAGAATGAAGATGAGGAGGAATTTCTGTAGCCAAAGTGTGGTGAATTTGTGGAATTCATTGCCACGTCATTGGATATTTTTTAAGTAGAGATTCATGGGTTCTTGATTAGTAATGGTATCAAGGGTTACGGGGAGAAGGCAGGAGAATGGGGTTGAGAGGGAACGATAGATCAGCCATGATGGATTGGCGGAGTAGACTTGATGGGCCATATTGCCTAATTCTGCTCCCACATTTTATGATCTTATGAATTACACATATGGCCTAGAACTTCTGTAAGGGCTCCCCTACATTCCTTGCAAGATCCGTATCAACTCAACAGAAAACCCAGCAGGAGGAAATAGTGAGAAACGCCATCCTTCATGGAGGGAATTTTCACTGTCATTAAATGTGCTGCATCTCACTTAGGGACAGTTAAGATTGGGGAATGTGTAGGAAGGAACTGCAGATGCTGGTTTAAACTGTCTGAAGAAGGGTCCCGACCCAGAACATCACCCATTCCTTCTCTCCAGAGATGCTGCCTGTCCCGCTGAGTAACTCCAGCTTTTGGTGTCTATCTTCGGTTTAAACCAGCATCTGCAGTTCCTTCCTACACTGTTCGACAATCACTTGCTCATGCTAGTTCCATGTTATCCCACTTACTTGTCCACTCTCTGAGGAGCAATTTACAGAGGCCAAATAATCTTCAATCGCACACGTCTTTGGGATGTGGGATGAAACCGGAGCACCCGGAGGAAACCCAAGCAGGCACAGGGAGAATGTGCAAACTCCACACAGACAGCGCCCTGGGTCAGGATCGAACCTGGGCCTCTGGCGGTGTGAGGCAGCAGCTCTACCAGCTGTGCCACTGTGCTGCCCTGTATTTGGGATCAACATTAAATGCTGGCTTTGCCCATACTCGGGGAATGAAAAAAACCCTTACGCTCTTGACCCACTGGTCCGTACATTCCATTAAAGAGGGGGTCAATTATAAAACGAGGAAAAGGATTTTGTTCGCATGCTTAATTTGCGTTTGTCTTTCAGGATCAGTACAAGTTCTGCTATGAGGTGGCGATTGAATGCTTGAATTCTGATTGATGGAGGTCTGGCAGACACCGCGGCAGCCGATATGGCCCACCCCGTCCAGACTGAGAAAGCAACCCCCTGATTCCTGGTAAACTGTGATGAAAGAGCTTCACATCATCAGACTTCAGTTCTACAAGCCAATGCTTTCCTTAGTTTTTATTCCACTCGCTGGGTCCCCTGTGGGAGCTCAGAGAGAGAGAGAGAGAGAGAGAGAGAGACTGTAAAAATCTGCTTGCACTGCAAAACTTTTACTTTAATCCACCAGCTCTCTATACTGTAGCTGTTTAATATTTAAAATAAAATTGATATTCATATAAATGTACACACATTATTCAAAATATTGTTAGTTAGCTGTTGTTACTAAAAGAGCACAATAATTTTTATTTTAAATGCAAAGTATTTTACTGACAGTCTAGAGGAGTTGACTAATGCCCAGAGCAAACGTTAATCCATTAAACTCAAGCCGAAATACTTCACTAAGTCTATTCCAGCCATAATCCTCCTGACAGACTGAGACGATATCCTCCATGACTCTCAATCTCTGGCCAGGAACCCTTTCATTTTTATCCCCGTGTAAAAAGCTTAATTTACTCTCGGGTCACTTGTGACCATTTCATTCTTTATATGAACAATACCAATTGAAAAGAGATTGAGTCTTTATGTCGTGGTTCTTATACAGTCACCATTTCTAGCGGTTTCCATTTTATTGTAATCTTCCATCATTCTGTTTTCCTTTCACTCTCCAACCACCAACTTCACGTTCCTTGATTACTCTTTGGGAAGCAGTTCAAAGCTTTTTCCTTATATTAAAGATTCCACATCACTGCACGTTATGCCAATTTCACTCATCGAGTCAGAGTCATAGAGCTGTACAGCATGGAAACAGGCCCTTCAGCCCAACATGTCCTTACTGTGTATGTCCTGCCCTGGTTTTACACACAAAAGTGCAACACCTCACACTTGTCAAAAGTAAATTCCATTTGCCATTCCTTGACCCACCTTCCCAATTGAAGTAGATCTTAGGTAAACTTAGATATTCTTCCTCACTTTCTACCATGTCTTTTCATGCCATCTGCAAATTTACAAACAATGTTATGTACATTGATTCCTTCTAATTCAACGCACCCATTCAATTAGGCCTTGCCCAATCTGCATTTCCTCTCCGGATACTGTGTATCCATACTTAACTTTATCCAAAAGAAATGTCAAACAATTGGAATCGGCCCAGCATTGATAGCCTATTGAGAAAGTAAGTTTCAGATTTCCACCCATCTTTGAATTCCTAAATTGTGGGGTGATGTAGCAAGTGGGAGGGGAGAGAGTGTGTTAAGTCCAAATGCAATGGTCAGGTCGGTTAATCACCATCTCAATGATTAGTACGCAACCAAAGTGGTTCACTGTACCTCGGTACATGTGACAATAATCTAAACCCAAACTAAAAGTTGTCTATTGCTCTATGATGAGATTTTACACTCAGGCTGCAGGTTGCCACAAACAAGGATGCCTTATCATCTAAATCAGTGAGTCCAAGTGTCCAAGCAGCTTTTGCATGTGCATCATTTGAAAACACGTGAATGTCTAACCCTTGTGCCGTGTAGCCTGTTCCCCTTGCCAGTGGCAGTACTGAATGGGCAGCAAGCAACCTTCCATCTCACCCTGAGGTGTCAAATTCTGATTAGGGTGATCCTGGATTTCATGACCACAGTTAATGCCATTCCTGTTTAGGTGGATGGTGGTTGGCGGATTAATTGGCTCCTTGAATTATCCCTAGTGCAGATGGGTGGGAAGGGAATCGGAATGGAGCTGATGGACATGCGAGGCCAAAGTGAGGGAATGGGAGGGCTTGATGGCCCACCTGGATTTGCAGGGCTGGGCAGGCCTTCTTCTCTGTCATGAGAAACTTGTCCGGGGTCCCATGCAGCAGGAATAGTGTTTCATGGTGTTCAAAATGTCAGGTTCTGACACCTTGAAATTGCACCAATTTGCACTCATTTTTATTTGTAAAAACATAGAACATAAAACATAGAATAGTGTAGCACAGAAACAGGCCCTTTGGCCCATAATATCTGTGCTGAGCAAGACACAAAAGACAATTCTTATCTATCGGCACATATTCCATGTCCCTCCATTCCCTGCATATCCATATGCCTAATCAAAAGTCTAAATGCCACTATCATAAAATCTAGGAAGAGTTAGGCTATTCAGTCCATCAAGTCTATTCTGCCATTCAATCTTGGCTGATCTATCTTTCTCTCTCAACCCCATTCTCCTGCCTTCTCCCTATAACCCCTGACCCCTATCAGATCACTTCCCGACAGTGTGTTCTAAGCACTCACTACCAACGATGTAAAAAAAAATCTTGCCCCGCACATCTCCTTTAAACTTTACCCCTCTCATCTTAAAAATGTATTTGTGTGTGCTTCAGCACAAATAATCCTATTTTCACACCCAAGGGTGATTCATTTTAACCAATATCATCAGTGCATGCAGTGTGGTTCCCTCTCTGGTGCGAAAGGCTGAGCAATCAACCTGTGCTCTGTTACTCATTGTCAAACCATGAGCAAACACTGCACCGTCACAACGGAGGTAGGACATTGATGTCTTTCTCCTTCATTGCACCTGGCAAAATGATCACAGATGGTCTGGCTGATCAGTGCTCAATGGTATTTGCAGACATTCAAACCTTCGGTAGAGCTGCTGCCTCACAGCGCCAGAGACCAGTTTTGAACCTGCTGTCTGTGCAGAGTTCACACGTTCTCTCTGTGACCGCGTGGGTTTCCTCCGGGTCCTTCAGTATCCTCGCACACTCCAAAGATATGCAGGGTTGGAGGTTAATTGGCTTCTGTAAATAGTCCCAAGTGTGGAGGATGCAAAAGTGGGATAAGATAGAGCTAGTGTATGGGTGATCGAAGGTCGGTGTGAACTTGGTGGGCCGAAAGGCTTGTTTCCACACTGTATCTTTAAACTAAACTAAACTTTAAACTAAACTAAAATAAACTAAACTAAACTAATCTAGAAGCTGTGGGGATGGTGTTATAAGTTGTAAAGTTAATTGATCATATTTGAGGAAAGAAAAGATGCGAATGGACAAACTAATGTTTCTCGTTCCTCCTTTCCTTACTTGCATATGAAGTGATCAGTACTTTGTGCTTTCCTGCATTTCTTCTCCCTGTTGTGAAGGAAAAGGAAAGACACTGGAACAGTGGTCTCCCACTCCTTTGGAAATCACTTTGGAACAAAAGTGACTAATTGAGAAAATGGCAACAGAGAAGAAGGAGGACAGAATAATGCTCTCTTCCCTCTCCCGACACAGGCCCGTTGGCTTAGAATGACTGAGACCATTTTTTTCAATGTTTCCCACTGATAAAGCATTAATAATGTCAATATTATCAGTCAGCTCTGGTGTTAGTCAACTTCTAGAGGAATTTGATTGTTGTAGTACTGGGTCACTGAACACGTTGCTGTTCGAGGCACAGTATGCATTTCAATTTTGTGGAGAATACAATCCCTGGTTACCTTTATAATCCTTATATTCAACAAAAAAAAACATTTAGTGTACGTGGCTAATATAGACTTAATGGACCATTTGTATGTGTGAAAGTTTTCCTTTCCTTTTGCTGTAATTGTTCCCCCAACAGCTTGTCAACTTACGAATTATTGCTGGTTGCAGCTATAACAACAGCAAATGCCAGAAATTAGTCAGACCCTCAATGAATGAGCCAAAGCTTTTTGTTTCTTCATTTGTTTATATTGTAAATATTTATGAATCATCGGATTATTTATTCATGAAGAAAACTCCTTTTGTGAAGCACATTGAGTGACAATCATTTTTTTTCCGGAAACCTTAGTATTGTCCACAGAATGATATTGTTAACTTTTTGTTTATCTTGTATTACAGTAATTGATTGTGCAATAAAGAATTATCAGACCAGCATTCTGGATGTCCTTTGCAAGTGCTACATCTTCCCCTTTCTGTTGTCTTGCTGCTGTGGCACTGTTAATGAAAATATATCATTCAAAGCCATGGTCCATTTCCTCAAACGATGGATCAGGGGACAAAATATTCCAATATCGTCTAAAATGGGTTTAGTAATCAATTGCTCACAATGTTTTCAAATACCATATTGTTTTAAATTAATGGTTGCAATTTGAGAAGATGATAATGAGGAAATAATTCTGTTAGATAAATATGTAGTGAGGCTGCAGCCATGAAATCATTTATCTAATTTGCAGCCTGCCTGAGATTTGTTATAGAATTTTAGAATCCTCCTGAATTTTTTCTTTGATTCCTCTTCCTCGGGTGACCATTTGTTTGAGCCAGTGTATCATGGCTCAAAACATGTCTTCCCTCACCCCCCCCTACCTACCCCCCCCCCTTTCCCCCCAGTGGAATTGTGGGCAAATCTAGTGGAGCAATGGCTAATCCAAGCCAGAAAAGCCCAAACATTAGCCCGTAGCTATAACAATGTCACCACCCTCAGGCTTCCAGAGCTGTGTTAAAACAATAATACCCAGTCAGACACTGAAGGTCATATCCAGGTACTCTGAATGAAGAAAACAGTCCATGAGAATCGTTCTGAGCTCAAGATACTAGAATACAAGTATTCTAGTATTTTTCAACAATGTTTTGCTTGTAAAATGTTACAAGACATATCACAAGGGATGTGTTGGCACAGTGGTGCAGCATTAGAGTTGCTGCCTGAGTCCTGGGTTCGATCCTGACTATGGGTACTGCCTGTACGGAGTTTGTATGTTCTTTCTGTGACCACGTGAGTTTTCTCCGGGTGCTCCAGTTTCCTCCCACACTCCAAAGACGTACAGGTCTGTAGGTAATTGGCTTTAGTAATTGTATGTAAATTGTCTCTGGGTTTGAGCTGGTGTACTGGGTGATCATTGTTCGGCACGAACATGGTGGATCGAAGGGTTTCTGCGCTGTAGCTCTAAAGTCTAAAGAGAAGGATCAAATAATACACAATGCAAACACACAGGACATTTTGGTCAAAAGCATAGGTTTGAGCAGAGCCTTGGATGGTGTACAAAATGGAGACAAAATGAACTGCAGATGTTGGAATCTTGAATAAAGTCCGAAGAAGGGTCCCAATCTGAAACGTGGCCTATCCATTCCCTGCCTGATCCGTAAAGTTTCTCCAGCACGTTGTGTTTTACTCATGGTGTAAAAGATGCTGCACTATCTATCATGGTTAGTATGTAATTATATACACCAATCGTTTCTGGGTCAAAGGGTGTTGTCAAGATGGATGACGCCAAATACTGCAGGCTTGTAAATAGCTCAGAAATTATATTGCAACATAACTCACCAAGAACCCACAGCAAGATCTGCAATGCTTTCAGTGCAATGCAGCATAATGTTGGACAGATATATCACCTTTGTGGTGTACAGTGGACATGTGACATTTTCACCAAGAGAGCAGTGGGCATAGGAGCTGCCAGAGGAAGTAGATAAGACAGGTACTATAACAACATTTAAAAAGACATTTGGACCGTTGCATAGGCCTGGCTCCCAGCTACGAAGAAGGACCCGGCAGGCTGTGGCCGGCAGGGGGGAAGCTTGGAAGTTGCCGAGCTCAGTCCCGAAGACTGAAGAGCCAAGGAGGAGGGGGCCGCTGGCGACAACAGGCGAGAGAAATAGACCGGTAGGAGAGGGAACAGGGTATTGCCTCCAGCACCTTCAAGGTCGGCTGCAGGAGGCACCCCCTGGACACAAAGGCAGTCGTGCGAGGAGAGGGACGTTGGTTCACAGGCTGGGCCAGTCGAGTGCGACGGAGGAGGCCCTGCAGCAGCCTGGGGCTTTCCTGGATCAGAAGCCCCTCCAGTACATTGAGCGCATGGACCAGACTTTGGACTTTTGTAACTGGGGCCAAAATATGGCGACTCATGTACGTGTGATCTGTGCAAAAAGAGTTGTATCTATAAAGAGTGATCAGTGCAAAAAGAGCAAGGCGGCTGTTGGCTGAAAGTAAGTGAATGTGAATTACAGGTAAAAGTCCGTTTTAAAAAGAGCGCCAAAGGGACATTAGCAGTTATTCAGTGAAGCAATACCTCCAAGCTCATCAGAGGAAGGCAGGATAGGAGTGAGTGCAGGATTGGCTGAGCAATTAAATTAGAAGTTTGGTAAATTGGCCAATTTAGCAACTGATATATGCAAGGCTTGCTCAAGGCTGTTGAGGGAAGTGCCCTGTGAGAAAAGTGTGAGTCTTCGGCGAGGTGAGGATGATATGCTTGTTTTTAAACTTGATTTATGTTTTTTGACACTGAAATAATGGTGGACAAGTGGAACAGGGAGTTAGTGGATATGAATGTAGGGCTGGTGCAGGCATTTAGATTTCTAGACCACTGGGATCTCTTCTGGGGTAGGGGTGACCTGTACAAAAGGGATGGGTTACACCTTAACAGCAGGGGGACCAACATTCTGGCAGGCAGGTTTGCTAGTGTTACACGTGTGGGTCTAAACTAAGTAGTGGGGGGGAGGGGTTGACAAATTGGGAGTATAAAGATGGAGTTAAAGGGGAAGCAAATCCAGGAAAAATTGCATAAGACTCTCGAATAAATGGGAAGGAAAGTTCAAAATGGGATAAGAGAGTAAGGTCAGGGCCAATGATGGTGAGAGGGGAGGTGAATACCAAAGTTAAAGTGTTGTATTTGAATGCACGAAGTATAAAAAATAAAGTGGATGAGCTTGAGGCTCAGTTAGACATTGGCAAGTATGATGTTGTGGGAATTACAGAGACATGGCTACAAGAGGACCAGGGCTGGGAACTGAATATTCAGGGGTATATGAGTTATCGAAAAGACAGACAGGTGGGCAGAGGGGGTGGGGTCGCTCTGTTGGTGAGGAATGATATTCACTCTCTTGCAAGGGGTGTCATTGAATCGGGAGATGTAGAATCAGTATGATTAGAACTGAGGAATTGTAAGGGTAAAAAAACCCTAATTGGAGTTATCTACAGGCCCCCAAACAGTAGGCTCCAGTACAAGCTGTTCTAAGAATCCATCTCGGAGGCACTCCACAAACTCTCTTTCCTGGGGTCCATTACCAACCTGATTTTCCCAGTCTACCTGCATGTTGAAATCTCCCATAACCACCATAGCATTACATTTACGACATGCCAATTTTAGCTCCTGATTTAACTTCCACCCTATGTCGAGGCTACTGTTTGGGGGCCTGTAGATGACTCCCATCAGGGTCTTTTTACCCTTACAATTCCTCATTTCTATCCATACTGATTCTACATCTCCTGATTCTATGTTACCCCTTGCAAGGGAGTGAATATCATTCCTTACCAACAGAGCGACCCCACCCCCTCTGCCCACCTGTCTGTCTTTTCTATATGTTGTATATCCCTGAATATTCAGTTCCCAGCCCTGGTCCTCTTGTAGCCATGTCTCAGTGATTCCCACAACATCATACTTGCCAATGTCTAACTGAGCCTCAAGCTCATCCACTTTATTTTTTATACTTTGTGCATTTAAATACAACACTTTAACTTCGGTATTCACCTCCCCTCTCACACCGGACACAATCGGCCCTGACCTTACTCTCTTATCCCTTCTAGAACTTCCCTTCCCATTCATTCGAGAGTTCTTTACAATTTCTCCTGAATTCGCTTCCCCTTTTAACTCCATCTTCATATTCCCAGTTTGTCAACCCCTCCCCCCACTACTTAGTTTAAAGCCACACTTGTAGCACTAGCAAACCTGCCTGCCAGAATGTTGATCCCCCTGCTGTTAAGGTGTAACCCGTCCCTTTTGTACAGGTCACCCCTACCCCAGAAGTGATCCCAGTGGTCTAGAAATCTAAATCTCTGCTCCCTGCACCAGCCCCTCAGCCATACATTCATATCCCCAATCTCTCTGTTCCTGCCCTCACCAGCATGAGGTACAGGCAGCAGTCCAGAGACAACCATTCGACGTCCTACTTCTCAGTCTTCTTCCTAACTCTCTAAACTCACGTTGCAGTATCTCCTTCCTCTTCCTCCCGACGTCGTTTCTTGCCCACGTGCACAACTACTTCCGGTTGATCGCCTTCCCTCACTAGGATGTTCTGAAGCCGGTCAGTGATGTCTTGAACCCTGGCACCAGGGAGGCAACAGACCATCCTCGAGTCCCGCCTGCCGCCACAGAATCTACTGTCCGTACCTCAGACAATAGAGTTACCCACTACTATGGCTCTTCCTGACTTCGGTCTTCCCGGTCGAGTTTCCTTGCCTGGGTTTGAGCCAACATGTCTGCCGCTCGGACTGGAAGCGTCTTCTGCCCCAACAGTTCCCAATAGGGTGTACTTGTTTGCAATAGGCACAACCACCGGGGTCTCCTGTAGTCCACGTTCACTCCCCCCTGAAACAGTCTCCCACCTTCGCTCGACCTGGACCCTTGGCGTGACAGCCTCACAGTAGGTCCTGTCCAGGAAACTCTTGCATTCCCGGATGGCCCTGAGGTCATCCAGCTGCTTTTCCAACTCCGCCACACGTCCATTCAGGAGGCACCCGACTAGTTCAGGTAGTTTAGCTTATTTTTGTTTAGTGTAGTTTTGTTTAGTTTATTATTGTCACATGTAGTGAGGTTTCGTGCAAAGCATTTGTTTGCGTGCTATCTAGTCGCAGAAAAGACTATACATAATTACAATCAAGCCGTCCACAGTTAAAAGATAAAGGGTACAACATTTAGTGTAAAAGACATTTAAAAGACATTTGGACAGATAGATGAATATGAAAAGTTTAGAGAGATATGGACTGAATGCAGGCTGCCTTATTCCTCTCTTCATTCCTCCCTTCTATAATGCAATGTTTAGAGAGATACACCAGGGAAACAGCCCGTTAGGCCCACCGAGTCCGTGCTGACCTGTAATCACCCATACACTAGATCTAAACAACACAGTTGGGGCAATTTACAGAAGCCAATTAGCCTACAAACTCGCACGTCTTTAGAATGTGGGAGGAAACCGGAGCATCTGGAGAAAACATGTGCGGTCACAGGGAGAACGAACAAGCTCTACACAGATGGCACCCTTGGTCAGGGTTGAACCCGGACCTCTGGCGCTGTGAGGCTGTGCCACTCCAGATGTAAAATGAAAATGAAAAGTTTAACTGAAGGTAAGAAGTAAAAAACAAGAGTTTGTTGTATTTGGGCAAAGCCCAGAGAAAATCCTAGATAACCTTGCAGCCCATTAAAGAAAACTGACAACAGTACAGAGAACCCAATGGAATACAGGTTGCAAGTGACAAACTCAACACTCAGCAAGAAGCAGCTGCTGGATACATTTGTAATGTGTTTGAAAGAGCTGCAGAAACTGGATGGAAAATACAATTTCAGGATTTGAGTAGCTGCCAGTAACACAGCTTGCCGACATCTCTCAGTAACTTTCTAAGTGAAACAGAAGGCTTAGCTTGAAGGACAAGTGGAGGTCGTCATGCCAGTGGATGCTTCTTCCTCTTGAGACCAAGTTTGGTGTGTGCAGAAGTATGCCCTTTACCAGGAACACCAGGTACACCCAGTGAAAAGTAAAATTAAAAACTAGATGTTGGAAAACAAAACTGTAGATTACTGGAGACACTCAGCAGATAAATTGGAAACTGTCCCCAGTGTGTAGGATAGTATGGAGTGATCACTCGTTTGGTGCGGGCCTGGTGGGATGAAGGACCAGGTTCCACGCTGTAACTCTAAAGTTTAAAGTCCAAAGACAAAGTAAATGTTATTATCAAGGATGACATATTATGTTGTATTGCCAGAACAAAGGTCAGTGTAAACAACATGAGAAAATAATTAATGTGTGTAAGAAGGAACTGCAGTTCCTAACCCTAATGCACTGCTGGTTTAAACCAAAGATAGACACAAAATGTGGAGCAACTCAGTGGGACAGGCAGCATTTTTGGAGAGAAGGAATGGGTGATGGGAAGGAAGAGTCTCGACCCAAAATGTCACCCATTCCTTCTCTCCAGAGATGCTGCCAGTCCCGCTGAGTTACTCCAGCTTTTAGTGTCTTATCTGAGAAAATAATTAATCCCTTTCAAGAGTCTGACAGATTCCTTTGCAGTACTCTACCCTTCCATTCAACCATTCTCAAACAAGACTCTGATTTATTTCATGCCCTTCCATTGCAGTATCTCCTTCCTCTTCCTCCCGACGTCATTTGTGCCCACGTGCACAACTACTTCCGGTTGATCACCTTCCCTCGCTAGGATGTTCTGAAGCCGCTCCGTGATGTCTTGAACCCTAGCACCAGGGAGGCAACAGACCATCCTCGAGTCCTACCTGCCGCCACAGAATCTACTGTCCGTACCTCAGACAATGGAGTCACCCACTACTATGGCTCTTCCTGACTTCGGTCTCCCGGGTCCAGTTCCTTCTTACACACATTAATTATTTTCTCATATTCAGTATTCTGCCCTGTGAGATATTTGTTGCTACCAAGTTCTTGGGTTACCCACGCATTCTTCCACCTTCCTTCGGTTGTTTACATTCCCTCCCTGATGTACATTTGATGACTGCATCCTCAGTCATCAAATCACTTCCTGTCAGGAACAAATGGACTAATGGTGGCAGTTTCCTGCCACGTTGCAAGCTGCCCATTCAGTCACGTCCTCCCGCAACCTCCTTTCATCCCCATTGCGCTGCGCTTCCTCTCCGTTTCTTAAGCAAACATCATTATCTAACAGGAAGCCTTTTGGAAAGCCAGCATACTTGTTTCCAATCTGTCATCAAATCTGCTCCTCCTAAGTTAAAAGTGGTACACTTCCTGTGATATATGCAAATACATTTACAAAATTATTACCAATCAAGTTGTAGATTTTGCCTTTCCTATGAACTGTATGCTTGCATAGCAGTAATCATTGAAGAAAAAAATCATACCTTTATTTACAAAAGCAACTTTTGATCGAGCAGTTGTGGTAAGATGGTAAAATCCTGGTAGTGCCTCTGCTTTTTAGACATTATCCACTCATATTCTCGTTTCGTACACTCCTACAAAGAGTTCTGCTGAATATAATCCATAGATCTTTGACTTTACATCACACACCCATAGGGATTGATCATGTTCCTTCGTTTGTGCAGAGTGGATGCACTCCCAACTGTTTCTTTGCTAATCCTTTCAAATTTCCTTTGACAGGGAATAATTTTAAAGAGACTTGAGGGACAGATTTTACACTCAAAGGGTGATGCACATATAGAAAGAACAGGCAGAAGAAGTGATAGAGATGGGCACAATTATGAAATGTTTTAAAGACTTGGACAGGTATATGAATAGGAAAGAGTTAGGGTGGTGCAGTGGTGCAGTTGCACCAGAGTTGCGGGTTCCATCCTGACTACGGGTGCTGTCTGTACAGAGTTTGTATGTTCTCTCTGTGACCACGTGGGTTTACTCCGGGTTTCCAGTTTCCTCCCACACTCCAAAGACATGCAGGATTGTAGGATAATTGGCTTCGGTAAGTGGTATCATTCTCCGTAGTATGTGTAGGTTAGTGGACGGGGTGATCGCAGGTTGGTGCGGACTCGGCAGGCTGAAGGGCCTGTTTCTACGTTGTATCTCTAAAGTCTAAAGTTGGAGGGATATGGCCCAAGCACAGGCAAGTGCAACTCGCTCGAATAGGCAACTTGACTGGTATAGATACGTCGGGCCAAAGGACCTGTTTCTGTGTTCTCCAGCTTTATCACGCTAGAACTAAACCGTGGCTAACCTGTTTACTTCTGCTGATGGGTTATGGATTAGATATCATGTCTCAATGGCATAGTCAGTATTCTGCACGTAACTCCTGCATTCCCTCCCCTCTCCTCACTCACACCCCACCACTCCATCACCCTAGTCGTCTAACCAGTTCCACTTGCCGCATCCTTGTATCCCATTTGTTATTACACCGTCCCCAGTCAATAATGCTCCATTATGGGCTCCATCATTCCTGAGGTCATCTGTTGCTGGCTCTGATTTGTTCTGGCCTTTTCCTGCTGCCAGTTTATTCTCTCCCCACCCACCTCTTCTTTCAGTCTGAAGAAGGATTCCAGCCCGAAACGTCATCTATTCTTTTTCTCCAGGGATGCTGCCTGACCCATTGAGTTACTCCAACAGTTTGTGCCTATTTTCTCCAAGTAGACAAGGCTTACCTATATACCAGAAATCATTCCCTGCCTATAGGGCCAGTTTCTGCACTGTATCTCTAAAAGTAAAATTAAAACTATAGTTGTGCGGGTCAGTTCAAGAACCTGATGCATGTAGGAAAAAAGCTTTACTGAACCTTGTGGTGTTGACTTCAGGTTTCTGTATCTCCTGCCCATTGGTAGCAGCGGGAAGAGGCCAAGGCGACCATTTAATGATAGATGTTGTCTCATGTAGATGCATGTGTCTTCTGTTACATATCTCTCTGCAGTTTTGCTACTGCTGAATGCATCTCTTGTATTCAATCTTGCATGCCTACCAAACCCTTTTGCTTTATCCAGTCCTTGATATACTTTGAGTACCAACGCTTGTCACAAACTAGCCTTTCTAACTTTCAGCCTCATGTGCTGACGAGAAACAATAATTTTTTTTAAACTTTCTATTTTAGGCAAACAGCTGAGATCTGAATAAATATCTATAGAGGGTAACGTAGGAAACAATTTTCAACATTTCTGCACCAAAAACAGCATTGCCTTTTCTGTCACCTCATGTACTTGTTAAACCTCTGAGCTCTGAACAAGAAACTTGATGTCAGTATTTATACATTTAGTTCTGAGTAATCACAAGGAGTTTAGATCTCAGTTTTCTTCAGTAAAATGTCAAAGTCGCAAAACTATCCTAATCAAATGGCATATAGAATTATGTTCATAAGTCATAGGAGCAGAATTAAACCATTCGGCCCATCGAGTCCACTACGCCATTCATTCATGGCTGATCTATCTTTCCTCTTTTCAACCCCATTCTCTAGCCTTCTCCCCGTAACCTTTGACACCCTTACTGATCAAGGTTCTAGCTTACAACCCTCTAAAATAATAAACACCTCTGGAGTCTGAATAAGTTTAGCATTTATACAGCATGGAAATAGGCTCTTCAGCTCGCCGATTCCACGCCGACCAGCAATCACCCCTTACACTAACACTATCCTACACACGAAGGACAATTTACAATTGGCAGAACTCAATTAACCTACAAACCTGTACGTCTTTGGAGTGTGGGACAAAACCAGAGCACCCTGAGAAAACCCACGTGATCACAGGGAGAACGGGTGCAGTCTTACAGCTCTTGCAGCACCGGAGACTCGGATTTGATCCCGACTACGGGTGCTGTCTATAAGGAGTTTGTACGTTCTCCCAGTGAGATCTTTGGTTTTCTCCCACACTCCAAAGATGTATAGGTTTGTAGGTAAGTTGCACAATAAATATGCACAACTTCCTTTTTTTTTCTCTCTTTCGTTTCTTTTTTTCTATTTATTCACTCACTCATTCAATGTGGACATTACTGGAAATACCTTCTTATATTGCCCCTTCCTTATGGTTACTGAACTGACAAAGTTCATAGAAACATAACCACATTGTTGAGTCTGGAGCCACATACAGGCCATACTGGCTAAAGATGGCCTGAGCAGTTTGCACTTTACTTTAACATCCAACCTTCTGCCAGCATCCCTAAGAAAAATAAAGACATCACAGGCTGTGCAACGCCAGAGATCCGGGTTTGATCCTGTCTACGGGTGCTGTCTGTATGGAGTTTGCACGTTCTCCCTGTGACCACGTGGGTTTTTTTCTGGTGCTCTGGCTTCCTCCCACACCCCAAAGACGTACAGGTTTGTAGGTTAATTGTCTTTGGTAAAAATTGTAAATTGCCCCCAGTGTGTAGGATAGTGCTAATATATGGGGAGTTGGCGTGGACTCAGTGGGCCGAAGGGCCTGTTTCTGCATTGTATCTCTAAACACATTTTTGAGAAATGTCAAAAATCAAAATTAACACGCTTGTTAAAGTGAACATCACTTGTCATCTACAGGCTGAATGTAATTCACAAAGTGATGGATAAAATTGTTGGGTCTAATGATGAAATAAAGGACATTTATTCTGACAGCATCTTTCCCTTTCAGGAAATGTCAAAGCACATAATAGTTAATGAAATGCTCCTGAAGTGTGATCATCGTTATAAAGTAAGAAATGACATAGAGAATTTCTAGATAGCCACCCCTCACAAACCGCAGAAACAGGGCAGCACAGTGGCGCAGTGGCAGAGCTGCTGCCCACAATGTGAAGGACCCGGGTTTGATCCTCGGGTATGGAGGTTGCGCGTTCTCCCTGTGAATGCATAGGTTTCCTCCAGGGGTTCCAGTTTCCTCCCACAGCTCAAAGACATGCGGGTTTGTAGGCTAATTGACCTCTGCAAATTTCCCCCCAGCGTGTAGGGAGTGGATGAGAAAATGAGATAATATAGAACGAGAGTGAACGGTGGTCAGTGTGGACTCAGTGGGCCGAAGGGCCTGTTTTCATCCTGTATCTCTAAACTCCTGATTTGCTTCAGGAAATGGTACACAAACTACAGTATTCACCAAAGGTATTTATTCACAAAATGCTGGAGTAACTCAGCAGGTCAGGCAGCATCTCAGGAGAGAAAGAATGGGTGACGTTTCGGGTCGAGACCCTTCTTCAGACTGAAGAAGGGTCTCGACCCGAAACGTCACCCATTCTTTCTCCTGAGATGCTGCCTGACCTGCTGAGTTACTCCAGCATTTTGTGAATAAATACCTTCGATTTGTCCCAGAATCTGCAGTTATTTTCTTATACTACAGTATTCACCAAAGTAGACATGGTGGAAAGCTTCAATTCTGAGGAGTAAATATCACCAACAACTTGTCCAAGGCCAACCATATTGAAGCAATGACCAAGAAAGCACACCAATGCCTGTACTTCCTTAGAAGGCTCAGAATGTTCAGCATGTCCCCAACAACTCTCACCAACTTCTACTGATGCACCGTATAAAGTATTTTATTGGGATGCATCACAGCATGGTTTGGGAACAGCTCCATCCAAGACCGTTAGAAATTGCAGATAGTTGTGGACATAGCCAGACGATCTCATAAACCAACTTCCTTTCCATTGACTCCATTTACACTTCACGCTGTCTCAACAAGGCCACCAGAATAATCAAGAACCGGTCTCAACCCAATCACTCCCTCTTCTCCCCTCAGGCAAGAGGCACAGAAGTATGAAAATGCACACCTCGAGATTCCGGGGCCATTTCTTCCCAGGCAGCTGGCGACTGAACCATCCTCTCACCAAAAAGAACATTTAAAAGACATTTGGACAAGTCCATGGAGAGGAACGAATGAGAGGGATTGGGGTGAAACGCGGACAAATGAGATCAACACAATTAACTGCCCAGCTTCCCTGGTGAAGGCCTGTCGATCAGGAAATTAGACCAGGCACTTCTTGTGGAGAGTCACCCAACTTGTCCATTGGTCCACATCCCTACTGTAGCTTCAGGCTGCATGAAACTGTCACTTTAACAGCACTGATCCATTTTGAGTTCTGCAACACCCTCTCTCACTGCACCCCCTCTGTGATTCCTCCTGCTCTCCGGCTCTACGACCATTGGCTTTGATCTGTCCTTTTCATACCTTTCAAGTGCACCTTTTCATACCTTTCAAGTGCACCTTTTCATACCTCAAGTTTCACTCTCCCCTGACCCTGAGTCTGAAGAAGGGTCTCGACCCAAGACATCACCTATTCCTTTTCTCCAGAGATGCTGCTTGACCCGCTGAGTTACTCCAGTATTTTGTGTCTATCTTCGGTGGAAACCAGCTTCTGCAGTTACTTGCTACACATGTGTTTACTGTTGCTGTGATTTCTGCCTACCTAGTACGGAGCAGGAAATGGTAAACAAACTGGCTGCCATTTAATGTCTCTTAAAATAACCCAAAGTGAAAAGTTATTTTGTGCTACAATTAAGGGACAGGTTTCAGGCACTAGTAGATATGGATGATCACACAGAGCCAAATGCAAATAATATCAATATTAGTACTGTGTGGGAACAAACCAAAATAGCTTATGTGAAAACCAGTGAAGCCTGCCTGGGGTTCAAGCAGAAGATAAAGAAGGAATGGATAACTGAAGACACATGGCAAAACATTAAAAATAGGAGAAAATTAAAGAAGCAAATAAATGAAACAAAATCCAAACAGCTGCAAGAAAGATACAAGCTGCAATATCAAGAAGCAACAAAGCAGTTCAGAGGAAAGCCAGAGCTGACAAACGGGCGTACATGGACGATCTAGCCAATCAAGCAGAAGATACAAATAAGAAAGGAGAGCAAGGGAAGGTCTACAAGATAACCAAAATAATCTGTGGCAAACATCGTCGAACCACTGAGACACCAATTGTAGACAAAAAGGGCCGACTCCTAACAACAGAAATAGAACAAGAAGCCTGCTGGGTGGAACATTTTAATGAAGTATTGAATAGAACACCGCCCATAATAGAGGCTAACACCAAACAAGCAGAGGATGACCTAGATATTAGTATTGAATCACCAACAAAGGAGGAAATTGTTATAGCCATTAAGTCCCTTAAAAGTGGAAAAGCCCCTGGCCAAGATAACCTCAATGCAGAACTGTTTAAGGCGGACCCAGAACTTGCAGCTGAAGTATTTGTACCACTTTTCACAGCTATTTGGGAAAGAAAGGAGATACCCAACGACTGGTCAGAAGGAGTCATCATTAGGATCATGACCAAAGAAAGGCAACTTAAGAGAGTGTAACAATTGGAGAGGGATCACCTTTCTATCAATTCCAAGCAAGATTCTGGCAAAGATTATATATAATACATCGTACCTCAGAAGCAGTAGACAAACAGCTCAGGAAAGAGCAGGCAGGATTTCGTGGTGGGAGGGGATGCATTGACCAGATATTTGCCCTGCGTAACATTATAGAACAGTGCACAGAGTGGCAGAGACAGATATACATCAACTTTGTTGATTTCGAGAAAGCATTTGACAGCATCTACCGGGACAGTCTCTGGGGCATATTACGAATGTATGGGATCCCACAGCACATAGTCGAAGTAATTAAGAGCTTCTACGCCAACTTCTCTTGCAGAGTAGGGAATAGTAACCACACATTCCAGGTGAAGACAGGAGTTCGACAAGGGTGTGTGATGTCAGCGCTACTCTTCAATATTGCTATTGACTGGGTGATGCGTCAGACAGCCGAAGATCAAGCAAGAGGCATACGATGGACCCTCTTCTCAACATTGGAAGATCTTGATTTTGCTGATGACATAGCTCTGGTCTCCCACACTCACAAACACATGCAGGAAAAAACATCCTGACTTAGTGACTTTGCACAACAAATTGGCTTGAAGATAAACCAGAAAAAATCTGAATTAATGACACTAAACATCCAAAACCCCTTACCAATCCAAGTGAATGGAAGCAACCTTCCCATAACTGAGGAGTTTATTTATCTTGGTAGTAAAGTCAGATACGATGGCGGAGCACAAAATGACATTAAGAACCGGCTAAACAAGGCTAGGAATGTTTTCAGAATGCTAAACAATGTATGGAGGTCCCAGCAATACAGCACCAAGACCAAGCTGAAGATATACGGGAGCTGTGTCCTCTCCACCCTGTTATATGGCTCAGAATGCTGGAGAATGACAGCGAGTGACATCAACCAGCTGTCAGTCTTCCATACTGAGAACCTGAGAGGAATCCTTAGAATATTTTGGCCAAACACCATATCCGACCAAGATCTCCTTGCTCAATGGCAGCAAGAGAGCATGGATACCATCATCATGAGAAAGCACTGGAACTGGATTGGCCATATACTGAGAAGAGAACCAGACAGCATCCCAAGAATAGCCCTGCACTGGACACCAGAAGGGAAAAGGAAAAGAGCGAGACCCAAAACCACATGGTGTCGAACTGTAGAGGAGGAAATGAAAACTATGGAATTGACCTGGGGTAGTGTCCAGAAACTAGCCCAGAACAGACAGGAGTGGAGGACCTTCGTTGTTGCCCTAAATGCCAGGAGGCATAATGGGCAGTAAGTAAGTAAGTAAAATAAATAAATCACAATAACACTTATTTTTTCACAAAAAGTAATGGATGACATTTTTTTAGAGAAAAGAGAAATAAAGAAAAATAGGGCAGCACGGTGGTTCAGTAATACAGTTGCTGCCTTACAGCCACTGCCAGAATCCCGGGATCGATCCTGACTACGGGTGCTGTCTGTATGGAGTTTGAACGTTCTCCCCGTGACTGCATGGGTTTTCTCCAGGTGCTATGGTTTCCTCCCACACTCCAAGGATGTACAAGAATGTTGGTTAATTGCCTTCGAAAAACTATAAATTGTCATCAGTGTTTAGAATAGTGCTAGTGTATGGGGATCGCTGGTCAGCGCAGACTCTGTGAGCCAAAGGGCCTATTCCCGCATTGTATCTCGAAACTAAAACTCAATTAAATGAAACTATCTTAAGGCAGATGCCCCAATTTTGTGATTTTTTTTGGTGCCTTCAGGTTTGACATTGGGGTTAACAGCACACACACAGAGCATGGAAATGGGTGAAAATCCAATTTCTAATTCCCTGCATCCATGGCTAGATTTGATGGGAATCAGAGGAACTGCTAAAATGCCCTACAAGACTGCCTGGATGAGAGGATATTACTTATCGGGAGAGGTTAGACAAATTGGAATTGTTTTCTCTGGAGTGTCAAATGTTGAGGAGAGACCAGATAGAAGAACATAACTTATGAGAGGTATGAATAGGTTAGGCAGTCAGAATGTTTCCCTGGCTGCAAATGTCAATGTCTAGAGAGGTGAGAGGGATAAAGTCTAAAGGGTTTTTAACACTAAAAGTGGTGGGTGACTGGAACACACTGCCAGGGGTAGAGAGGCAGGTGGTAGAGGCAGCTACGATAGTGGCATTTAAAAGTCCTTTGGATAGGCAGAAAATGGAGGGATATGGATCACGTTCAGGTAGTGGAGATTAGTTTAACTTGACATCATGTTCGGTCTGGACATTGTGGGTGGAAGGGCCTGTTCCTGTGCTGTACTGTTCTGTGTTCTCTGCTTTGAGACTCCTTGATCCAAGGGCTATGAGCATAAATAAAAGATGGCCTTCCTCTTTGCACCTGCCTTCTGGGAGTGAATCTAATGAAACAGCATACACCAAGTCATAGTCATAGAAAGGTTTCCCATTCGTTCATCCAAATTGTTGAAATTCATCATTAAATGTCAGCTGCCACTTACCTGCCCTCTCCACCAGCCCGTTTATACCGCCTTAAAGCCTATTGCTATGCTCCTCACAATTCATCCCCCCCCCTCCCCCGTACTCCAGATCATAACTGCCTTGCAACTTTAGTTTTCATTCATGTTGTTGTGCTTTAGAGTCATAGAGGTGTACAGAGTGGAAACAGGCCCCTCGGACCGATCTGCCCACACCGACCAACATACTCCATTTACACTAGTCTCACCTGCCTACTTTTCGCCCATATCTCCCTAAACCTATCCTATCCATGAACATGTCTAAATAATTCTTAAACTTTACGATACTACCTGCCTCAACTATCTCCTCCGGCAGCTTATTCAATACACCCACCACCCTTTGTGTAAAAAGGTTCCCATTAAATATTTCCCACCCTCGCCTGAAACCTATGTCCTCTGGTTCTCAATTCTCCTAACCTGCACAAAAAACTGTGCGTTTACCCGATCTATTCCTCTCATGATTTTGTGCACCTCTATAAGATCACCCCTCACCCTCCTGCGCTCCAAGGAATAAAGCCCTAGCTAGCCTGCTTGTGGTTCTTGATATTCCATAATTGGCCTAAATGAACTAAACTTAATGCCTACTGTTTTTAATTTTCCTTCGATTACTCTTTATTTACTCGAGGTACAAATAAAATAAATGATTTTGAACACTGTCAAATCTTCGTTTAACCTTCTGTAAAATTCCTTTGGTCATCTCTGCATAACTGACATCTTACATTCGAGGAGCTATTTTATCTGCTTGCATGGCAAACCATGCCAACTCGCCGAATCTGGACTTGTATTGACATGAAACTATTTTCAACAAGAGATTCATTTCACATCAATGTTGATTTGGGGTACTAAATCAAGCATTTCAATCTCAATAGATATTTTTTATTCTACAGTAGCTCCCTTCAGTATTATACTTCTGAAAGATAGTCTGCAATTTATGTCTGTTTCTTCCAATGTAGTCCTTTTTGTGTTCTTTTTGGAGCTTTCCCAATTATGTCTTATGTCATAGAGTCACACAACATGGTAATAGGCCCTTCAGCCTAGCTTGCCCATGTTAACCAAGATGCCCCATCCACACGTCCCACCCCCTGCATTTGGCCCGTATTCCTCTAAACCTTTCCTATCCATGTCCAAATGTCTTAAATGTTGTTATTGTACCTGCCTCAACTACATCCTCGTGCAGCTCGTTCCATATACCCACAACCCTCTGTGTGGAAAAAGTTGCCCCTTAGGTTCTTATTAAATCTTTACCCTCTCACCTTAAACCTGTCACCCCTGGTTCTAGATTCCCCTATTTTGGGCAAAAGATTCTGTGCAGCTACCCTGTCTATTCCCCTCACAATCTTATACACCTCTTTATAAGACCACCCCTCATCCTCCTGTGCTCCAAGGAAGAAAGTCCTAACCTTCCTAACCACCCCCTATAGCTCAGACCTTCAAGTCATGGCAACATCCTCAATGGTTGGTAGCTGATGAATGGTTTTGCATGGAGCTCCTGGCCAAGAGACCTAGGTTTGATATTGAACTTGGGTGCTGTCGACGTGGAGATTACATTTTCTCCCACATGGGTTTCCTCTCACATCCTAAAGATGAGCTTGTAGAGTAACTAACCACCATAAATTTCCCCTGGTGCAAGAAAAATGACAATGGAATCAGGAATAGAGTTAATGGACATATTAAAGTGAATTTGGGGTAGCACAGTGGTGCAGTTGGTAGAGCTGATGCCTCATGGCACCAGACACTCGGCTTCAATCCTGACCTTGGGTGCTGACATGTGAAGTTTGGACATTCTCCCTGTGACCGCATGGGTTTTCTCCAGGTTCTCCGGTCTCCTCCCACGTCCTAAAGATGTGCAGGCTTGTGGGTTAATTGGCCACTGTGAATTACCCCTAGTTCGTAAGGAGTGGGTGAGAAAGTGGGATAACATAGAACTAGAGTGAATGGGTGATCGATGGTCGGCATGGTCTCAGTGGACTGAAGGGTCTGTTTCCATTCTGTATCACTGAACTAAACTAAACTAAAATTAGAGTGAACAGACGATCAATTACTCGGTGGGCCAAGGGTGCTGTATCTCTAAATAAATTTGCAGGATTCTAGGGCAAGAAGACAAAAGAAAAATTGCACTGCTGGGGGCCAGCATGGACAAAATGGTCGAATGGCCTTTTTTTTGTGCTGTAGTTAGGCTATATGAACCCAAATTACATCCTAATTTATAAATGACAGCAGATTCACTTAGATTAATTTGGCAGAAAGGAGGAAACATCTGTTTATTGATGGGTTGTTTATAAAGTTGAAAAGTATGGACTATTCAGCATATAAACATGCCAACTCTGTAGTTTTCAAAGTTGACAAATTCATAAGTTCATGTCATAGGAGCAGAATTAAGGCCATTGGAGTCTACTCCGCCATTCAATCATGGCTGATGGACCTTTCCCTCTCGACCCATTCTCCTGCCTTCTCCCCCTAACCTTTGACACCCTTACTAATCAAGAACCTATCAATCTCCACCTTAAAAATACCCAATGACTTGGCCTCCACAGCCGTCTGTGGCAATGAGTTCCACAGATTCAACACCCTCTGACTGAAGAAATTCCTCCTCATCTCCTTTCTAAGCATGCCTTCTTTTATTCTGAGGCTGTGCCCTCTGGTCCTAGATTCTCCCACAAGTGGAAACATCCTCTCCGCATCCACTCTATTGTGAAGATTTCCACTCAAATGAAGTTTTATTTAGACAGTCATTACATAGTGAAAATCTCATTTTAACGTACATCATTTCCCTTGTAAAACTGTCAAGTAGCAGAAAGGGAAAAAACCTTAATTCTATCAAGCAAACCCTCAACAAACAGATGGCTTCTCCTTCCCGCTAAATTAATCTTCTGGACTCCTGAGTAACTACCTTGATGGATTGAACTGTCAAATTCATGTTGGTGGATCTGCAAACACTGTGTTTATTGGGTCCAACAACAGGCAATTGTACATGCCACAGCAATTTGATAGCACAGTGAAGTCTTCAGTGTACTTTGTCAGATGGTGGTTTTTGTCATCTGTCACCAGCGTGTTAATAATGAAGCATCAGTTACCTTTGTTATTGAAGCAGCATTCGGCAGTAGGAATCCCCACCCACCATCCCCTAACATCCTCTCCCTCCATCTACAGTGTGTCTTTACTGGTGATGAATCTCCAATAATCTGGGGCCTGATTGTACTGAAATCCCAGTCGTTCAGCATTTGGGTCACCAGTTTTTGTTACCAACGCTACTTTAAAACATTGTGTGGAGTTTGCATGTTCTCACTGTGACTGTGTGGGTTTCCTCCAAGTGCTCCAGTTTCCTCCCATTTGACAAAGGTGTGTGGGCTTTGTAGGTTTTCTTTTTATTTATTCGTGTCATCACACAACTGTTTGCCAATAGCGAGCAACTTTTAGTGCCACGTCGTTGGCCTCTGCAAGATCCTTTACAATGCATGTGTCAGGCAGCATGTTACAGCTCAGGAGATGTTCCATGGAGTTTTGTAGGTTAATTGGCCTCTGTAAATGGCGCTGAGTGGAGGCGTAAGTGGGATAACATAGAACTAGTGTGAACAGGTGATCAATGGTCGGCATGAACTCGGTGGACCCAAGGGCCTGCTTCAATGCTGAGGGAGAAGGGGAGATGCAACGTGACCTGGGTGTCATGGTGCACCAGTCATTGAAAGCAAGCATGCAGGTGCAGCAGGCAGTGAAGAAAGCGAATGGTATGTTGGCATTCATAGCAAGAGGATTTGAGTTTAGGAGCAGGGAGGTTCTGCTGCAGTTGTACAGGGCCTTGGTGAGACCGCACCTGGAGTATTGTGTGCAGTTTTGGTCTCCTAACCTGAGGAAAGACGTTCTTGCCTTAGAGGGAGTACAGAGAAGGTTCACCAGATTAATCCCTGGGATGGCGGGACTTGCATATGAGGAAAGACTGGATAGACTGGGCTTGTACTCGCTGGAATTTAGAAGACTGAGGGGGGGATCTTATAGAAACATATAAAATTCTTAAGGGGTTGGAGAGGCTAGATGCGGGAAGATTGTTCCCGATGTTGGGGGAGTCCAGAACCAGGGGTCACAGCTTAAGGATAAGGGGGAAGTCTTTTAGGACCGAGATGAGAACAAATTTCTTCACACAGAGAGTGGTGAGTCTGTGGAATTCTCTGCCACAGAAGGTAGTTGAGGCCAGTTCATTGGCTATATTTAAGAGGGAGTTAGATGTGGCCCTTTTTGCTAAAGGGATCAGGGGGTATGGAGAGAAGGCAGGTACAGGCTACTGAGCTGGATGATCAGCCATGATCATATTGAATGGCGGTGCAGGCTCGAAGGGCCGAATGGCCTACTCCTGCACCTATTTTCTATGTTTCTATGTTTCTATGAATCTCTAAACTAATCTAAACTAAGCTAATTAAACAGTCGGTTCCTGTTTCTAGTGCTCCCTCTAAATTCACATGGTTTTGGTCCCACTAAACACACGAGGACCCTGCGTTCCACACTTTCTCTAAGCTCGTTTGGTCCCTGTGTTCCTTGGTGTCTTTGAACTCACAGTCTCCTTTCCCATACTCACTCTAAATTCACTGGGGGCCTGTTTCCCGTGCTTCTTTTAAACTCACCTGGTTCACCGGAACACCTATTGGACAATTGTGTTACATTTAAATAAGTGTGTTGAGGTATTAGAGAGGTACCGTGTGGAAACAGGCCCTGTAGCCCACTGAGTCCAAGCCAACCAGCCATCCCCATACACTAATTCTATCCTGCACACTAGGGATAATTTACAGAAGCCAATTAACCTATAAACATGCACCTCTTTGGAGTGTGGGAGGAAGCCGGAACACCCGGAGGAAACCCACGTGATCACGGGGAGAACGTACAAACAGCACCTGTAGTCAGGATCAAACCCAGGTCTCTGGTGCTAAAAGGTTTCAACAGGAGTAATATCCAATAGTTTGGAAAATCTGCCAGAATGGTACCACCAAAATCCCATGGGTGTTGGATTAATAGATAATGTTTGTTTTGCAAAAATTGACTCATCAAAAGTAAAAATATTACAGATGCTGCAAATCTCAAATAATACCAGAGTAGATTGGAAATACTCATGGGTCAGGTGGCATCAGTGGAGAGAGGGACAGAATGAATATTTCAGGTCAAAAACTTTTCATCATAATTGATGTAGAAGTGTGAAAACGCACACCTCCAGATTCAGGGACAATTTCTTCCCAGCTGTTATCTGACAACTGAACCATCCTACTAACAACTAGAGAGCAGTCCTGAGATATTATCTACCTCATTGGAGACCCTTCGGACTAACCTTGAGCAGGCTTTACTGGACTTTATCTTGCACTAAACGTTATTCATGTTATTCCCTTTATCATGTATCTGTACTCTGTGGATGGCTTGATTCTAATCATGTGTAGTCTTTCCACTGAGTGTTTAGTACTCAACAAAAGCTTTTTACTGTACCTCGGTACACGTGACAATAAACTAAACTAAACTAAAATATCATAGATCCTGCATCTCAAACTTCTCTCCTCACCGCCGATGATCTCAAGACTCCTGACCACAAATGCAGCTGATTTCTGCCTTACCCGGACCCTGTCTGAATCATTAGCTGACCCACCCTCCGAGCCACTGGCATCTGATCGCATACAGCACCAGCTCCACCCACATACTCCCAATACTGTCGCTCCTCTTCACCAGAGCTGAACCTTCCAACACAACCAGTATCTCTCTATACCCTCCTATGCACGATCAATAACATGCCTGGCGTCTTCCAGTGGTTCTGCAATGTGGTGGAGGATGGGCTTTCATTCATACATCATATGTAATTCAACAGGCCTGGGAAACACTGTAAACTTAAAACTGTAACAATTGATTAGATTGCAGGATGAGGGGGGTATTAGAGTGTCGGCAAACTAGTGATGTTAGATTTAAAAAGATAAACTGTTGTGTGAACTCACCAGGTCAAGCAGCATTCATGGCGGCAAATGGGTGGTCGTTGTTTTGTAGCACATAGAACATATAACATAGAAACCTACAGTACAAGAACGTGCTTTGTTTGGACTTTAGACTTTAGAGATACAGTGCAGAAACAGGCCCTTCAGCCCACCAAGTCCATGCCAACCAGCGATCACCCCCGCACACTATCACACTACGCACTAGGGACAATTTGACAATTTTTACCAAAGCTACATTAACCTACAAACCTGTATGTCTTGGGAATGCGGGAGGAAACCGGAGCACCCGGGGAAAACCCATGTGGTCACAGGCAGAACATACAAATGTACAAACAGGTTTTTCACACAAAGGGCGATGTGTATACAGCACGAGCTGCCACAGGAGGTATCAGAGGCAGGTATAATAACAACATTTAAGGGACATTTGGACAAGTACATGGTCAGGAAAGGTTTAAAAGGATATGGGCCACACACAGGGAAATGGGATCAGCGTAAATAGATTAGCATTTTGGTCAGCATGGCCAAGTTGGCCCGAAGGGGTTGTTCCATGTTATACAACTCTATGAATTTGCAAGGGAGAGAATGGGTGAGTGGGATAGTAGGATTGTACTTACATACTATAGTGTTAATGGGCTGAATAGTTTTCTTGTGGGCAGCAATCATTATGTGATTCTGTGAAAGAGAGGGGAAGCAGAATCAATAGAAATAGAGAAACATAGAAAATAGGTGCAGGAGGAGGCCATTTGGCCCTTCGAGCTGTGTTCATGGCTGATCATCTACAATCAGTAACCCGTTCCTGCCTTCTCCCCATATCCCTTGATTCCGCTAGCCCCTAGAGCTCTAACTAACTCTTTTAAATTCATCCAGTAAATTGGCCACTACTGCCTTCTGTGGCGAGAAATCCACAAATTCACAACTCTCTGTGTGAAAAAGTTTTTTCTCATCTCAGTTTTAAATGACCTCCCATTTATTCTTAGGCTGTGGCTCCTAGTTCTGAACTCCCCAACATTCAGAACATTGTTCCTGCATAATAATTTCCAAAAGTGTATTGGATAAATACTTGGTCGAAAACTATACAAAGTTATGGAGGGAATGCAGACGATTAGAACTAATTGAATAGCACTTCAAAAAACTCAGCAGATCACAGGTCTCTCTGCTGTGTTGTAACAAGCCATAATTCTATAATTTCATGAACCGCAAGTCCCTGGCCACATAATCAACTTTTTAAAAAAGTTTTAATTACGCTTAATGAGGTGGGAGAGCAGCACGAAAGCTGGGGCACTTCTCAGGAGATGTCCCTGGTGACTGTCACTGAAGAATCAACAGATAGGATTGAGTGTAGCCACAGACAGACCACTTACCGAAAGACACGAGCACAAAGGCACAAACACACATACCACACACCAAGCACACAAACACACACACCACACACCAAGCACACAAACACACATACACACAAATTAAAAAACATCGCATACATACAAACACCACGCACCCGAACACACACGAACACAAACAAGGATAGTAACATTTCAGGTTGGGAACCTTCTTCAGACTGTTAGTAGGGGGGGGCGGGCAGAAAAAAGATGGGAAAGAGGGACAGAACAAAGCCTGGCAGGTAATATGACCTGGTGGACACAGGTGATATGACCGCAAGTGCAGCTGATTTCACAAGTGAAATGGTAAAATTGTAAATTGTTGCTTGTGTGTAGGATAATGCTAGTGTATTGGGCGATCGTTGGTCAGAGTGGACTTTGCAGGCCAAAAGGCCTGTTTCCACACTGTATCTCGTAGGTCGAAAAGTCTAAACTCTTAAACACCACCATACAATTAGGACTCTTTCCGCAAGTGGTGAGTGTTCCAAAGAATGAGTGCACGTTAAAACAATGGGGAATCATGGTGGAAGTCTCAGTGTCTCGGATGAACCTGCACCAGCTTCTGAACAACATTGCAAGCTGGAAGCAGCTTCCTTGTTAAGAGGAACACATGGCTGGACTGGCGCGAGTAACTTCCACAGCACTTCAATGGTTCAATGGTTCTTTATTATCACATTCACAGACATACAGTGAGATTCTTTTTTTGCCCACAGTTCAGTAAAGTAGGATTTCTTCTGGCATTGCTGGTCACCACATTTTGAATAAAAATCACCTCAGAGCTTGGCGACTGAGATCCTACTTTGTGCCGATGTACATGAGAGTAGCTTTGCAGAGACTGTGTGTTATTCTATCTGACACTAAAAATAATGTTCATTTTGAGCCTTCAATGTTACTAAAAGCTGGTTCTTCTATGAGAGAACAACACCTGTCACCATTAAGACTGATGTAGTGCAGGATCTCGCCAGGAATGGGGTTTGGGCATCATCATAGAGTCATAGTGTCATAGAGTGTGGAAACAGGCCCTTCGGCCCAACTTGCCCACACCGGCCAACAATGTCCCAGCTACACTAGTCCCAGCTACACTAGTCCCACTTACCTGCACTTGATCCACATCCCTCCAAACCTATCCTATACATGTACCTGTCTAACTGTTTCTTAAATGATGGGATAGTCCCAGCCTCAACTACCTCCTCTGGAAGCTTGTTCCATACACCCACCACCCTTTGTGTTAAATCTTTTGCCCTTCACCTTGAACCTATGTCCTCTGGTCCTCGATTCCCCTACTGTGGGCAAGGGACTCTGTGCATCTACACAATCTATTCCTTTCATGATTTTGTACACCTCTATAAGATCACCCCTCATCCTCCTGCACTCCATGGAATAGAGACCGAGCCTACTCAACCTCTCCCTCTCGCTCACACCCTCTAGTTCTGGCAACATCCTAGTAAATCTTTTGTGAACCCTTTCAAGCTTGACAATATCTTTCCTGTAACATGGTGCCCAGAACTGAACACAATACTCTAGATGCGGTCTCACCAATGTCTGACACAACTGCAACATGACCTCCTAACGTCTATACTCAATACTCTGACTGATGAAGGCCAAAGTGCCAAAGCCTTTTTGACCACCTTGTCTACCTGCGACTCGACCTTCAAGGAACCATGCACCTGTACTCCTAGATCCCTCTGCTCTACAACACTATCTAGAGGCCTACCATTCACTGTGTAGGTCCTGCCCTTGTTCAATGTCCCAAAATGCAACACCTCATACTTCTCTGTATTCTCTGCTATCGACATCATTTATGCAAACTGACTGTCAGGATTCTTGAATCTCATACCAAAATGTCTGCTTGAAATGAATGACTGGCGTTAATTCTTCCACGATTGTGGTCATAATTGATTAAAGTGATTTTTGTCTGCAAAATTATTCTGGCTCTGCAGTCACATTTCTAGGCCATTAGTTTCTCGCTATTTTGTTCTTACATTCTTGAAAGTGATCCTGTTCTGTGTTTAAGTTTAAGCTTATTCTTGTCATGTGTACTGACGTACAGTGGAAAGCTTGGTTTTGCACTGTAGTCAGATAATCAATTCAGATAATACTATACATAAATACAATCAACTTAAACTCAGGCACAAAAGATAGTACAAAGGGAAAGATACAGAGTGCAGAATACATTTCTCAGCATTGCAGCGCATCAGTTCCATAAACAAAGTCCAAAGTCCACAATGGGGTAGAGGTGAATCAGACAATACACAACCGTACGGAAGGGCTGTTCTGGACTGATAACAGAGGGGAAGAATCTGTTCCTGGGTCTGGTGGTGCGCACTTTCAAGCTTTTTGTTCCTTCTGGGAGAAGAAGAAATGATCGGGTTGGGCTAAGCCTGAACCTTTTCATACCTCGAGTTTCCCTCTCCCCTCACTCTCAGTCTGAAGAAGGGTCTTGACCACCTATCTGTGTTCTGCAGGAATGCTGCCTGCCCCGCTGAGTTCCTCCAGCACTTTGTATCTATCTTTGGACACAACTCTTGATCTTGGTATAATCTTACTGCAAAGTTTGTTCAAGATCTGGTCGAGGCAAGATTTGATTGTTTGGCTAGATTGTGAAGTATATTTCCCACAGGTTGAAGTTACTGCAACAAAGTGCACTCGATAGAAACTTTACACAATGGTATGAGAATCTCCACGTCACAGCCCAGTGAGGTTAAATGTGGAGACATAGCTCTGGTAATTGCATTTCATCAAGAAGCCTTTGTGATTGCTCTATTGTAATGTGAAGCCTATTTTATTTTCAAGTGCCAGGGACAAAGCACATCAGTGTACCAGAAAAGAAGATATAATGGCACCATTTCCATCTCTCACTCAGTCAGGTTGCCTGCTGTTCCTCATCGCACTCTGGCACTGAATCGTTCAAAGTAAGCCTGTCTAGAAAAGGCTTTCTCCAAACGATTGATCATCAAGAATAATACCTTTTTTTAGTGTAATAACTCATACACTGTAACAAATTATTGTTAAAGCCTGATCACCAAGTCCCATCGATGTGCATGCCTGAAAGATGATCTAAGGGACAAAGAAGTGAAAGTTAGTTCTCATCTGGAGTCATTGTAATCCTTACCCTGGCAAATAAATGGAGAGCAAAAAGGCTATTGGATTTCTGAATTGATTCTTCCTGCAGTACATTTGCAGAAGTGACATCCACCTATTAACTTCCATATCAAACACGGGGACAGCAGTGGTATTAGCAACAACAATGCACGTTTTGCAAGCATGTTTGAGAGCTGGTCACACAGTCTTCCTCACACCTCTCCACCCATCCATCCGACAATCAAATGTTGCCTCTGCTAGATCTGGAAGAAACTTTGCAATAACATTATACCAAGTTTAAGAGTTGGAACACCATGTTACCAAGAGGTTGTTGATACTGCACCTGGAATATTGTGTGCATTTCTGGTAGCCATACTGTAGAAATGATGTAGGGAAATAACTGCAGATGCTGGTACAAATCGAAGGTATTTGTTCACAAAATGCTGGAGTAACTCAGCGGGTCAGGCAGCATCTCAGGAGAAAAGGAATGGGTGAGGGTCGAGACCCTTCTTCAGACTGAGGAATGATGTAATACAACTAGAAAAAGTGCAGGGAAAGATTTACAAGGCACTGCCCTGCAGGTTCCAAGAGACAGGAATTAATCTCAGTGACATTGTCAAGCCTGGAGTTTAAAGATATATATTTTTAAAATCTCTCTACCTCATTTTAACCTACCTCTTTGCGGACATTGGACTTTTTCTCTGGAACTGCAACACTACACTACCGCAAAACTATATTTTTCACTCTGGTATTTTTCTCTATGCTCTACCTGTTGCACTTGTGTATGACTTGATTATTAGAGTATTATCTGATTTAATTGAATAGCATGCAAATGAAAACTTTTCACTGTACGTCAGTACACGTGACAACAATAAACTAATACCAATACATTATGAAGAGATACTGGAAGTGGGAAAAAGAAAAGGATTTTTAAAAATGAAAACTTATTTCTCATGGGTCACAGAAATGAAAGAGTTTAGAAACATTCATGCAAGACATTTCATTTTGGGAACCAGAGGACATAGTTTAAGTTGAGGGGAAAAAGATTTAACAGGAACTGGAGGGGTAACTTTTTTAAACAAAGGGTGGTGGGTGTATGGAACAAGCTGCCGGAGGATGTAGTTGAGGCAAGTACTATCACGACGTTTAAGAAACATTTAGACAGATACATGGATAGCACAGGTTTAGAGCGATATGGGCCAAATACAGATGGGACAGTGTAGATGGGACATATTAGCCAAAGGCCATGTTTCCACACTGTATGACTCTATGATTCTATGAATTATTAGAATTTGCTTTATTATCATAACTGTTAAGCAAAGGTGATTGTGATGTTTCCGAGTGATTAGATCAGCATTTGGCAGCATGGTGGCACAGTGGTAGAGCTGCTGCCTTACAGTGCCAGATGCCCAGGTTTGATCGTGACTAGGGTGCTGTCTGTACAGAGTTTGTACATTCTCCCTGGGACCTGCATGGGTTTTCTCCGGGAGGTCTGGTTCCCTTCCACAATCCAAAGATTTGTAGGTTAATTGGCTTGGTAAAATTGTAAATTGTCCCTAGTGTGTATAGAATAGTGTCAATGTGCAGAGATCGCTGGTCGGCGCTGACTCGGTGGGTCGAAGGGCCTGTTTCTGTGCTGCATCTCTAAACTAAACTAAACTAAACTTGAACAAAAAATATTGTGAAAATCGCAGAGGATGATATGAACATTGGATTTAGGTTTATATCCCCAGGGCAGGGGTGGCAGCTGTACAGGCATGAGAAGAATATCAGGTCTAGGTTAGACAGTCAGATTGGGCGGCACAGTTGCACAGCTGGTAGAGTCGCTGCCTCACAGCTCCAGAGACCCGGGTTCGATCCTGACCTCGGATGCTATCTGGGTGGAGTTTGCACGTTCTCCCTGTGACCGGATAGGTTTCCTCCCACACTCCAAAGATGTGCAGGTTTGTAGGTTAATTGGCTTGGTAAAATTCTAAATTGTCCCTAGTTGTGTATAGAATAGTTTTTATGATGCATGGATCACTGGTCAGTGCGGACTCGGTGGGCTTCGGTTTCTTCACACATGCCAAAGACGTACATGGTGCTAGGTTGATTGGCCTCTGCAAATTGCCCAGTGTGTGTAGGGAGTGTGTAGAACGCGTGTGCGAACGGGTGATCGATTGTCGTAGTGGACTCTGTGGGCCGAAGGACCTGTTTCTAAGCTGTGTGTCGAAACATAAACTAAAACCTTTCCCCCCAAGATAGAAATATCAAATACGAGAGATACTTCAGGAAAGAGGGGCAAAGTTTGAAAGATATGTGGGAGGCAAGTTCTTTACACAGAGGGTGGTTAGTGTCCGGAATGGGGGTGGTGGTGTTGGTGGAGGTGGATTCGATAGGCACATTTAAGAGACTTTTGTACAGGCACATCGATATGCAGGGAAAGGAGGGACTTGGATACGTACAGGCAGATAAGAGTTTGTCTTAGCATCACGTTGGGCACAAACATTGGGGGCCGAAAGTCCTGTTCTTGTGCTGAACTGTTCTACGTGTAGGAAGGAACAGCAGATGCTGGTTTATACTGAAGAAAGGCACAAAGTGCTGGAGTAACTCAGTGGGTCAGGCAGCATCTCTGGAGAAAGGGAATAGGTGACGTATCGGGGTTGAAGAAGGGCCTCGACCCCAAACATCACCTATTCCTTTTCTCCAGAGATGCTGCCTGACCCGCTGAGTTGCTCCAGCACTTTGTGTCATTACAGTTCTATGTTCAATGTCCTATACAATATATTACATAAGAATTAGGTGGAAGCACAAACATATGGTGCCTACGACTCCTCCACGATTCATTGAGATCATGGCTGAGCCTGGGCCTCGGCCACTTTTCTGCCTGATACCAGTAACCCCTTTCTCGTCTCGTCTCCGCCCCTGAACATACTCAGTGACTGAGCGTCCATAGCTGTCTGTGGAAGACGACTCCAAATATTTAACTGAGATAAAAGTCGATTGAACACCCTGATAGTGATGTTTACATTGACTTTCAAAATTCCGCACAAATGACGTGAGCAAAATTGATCATTTCCCGTACAATTAAATGGGCAGGGGTGGAATGATTACACATGGATTGATCACCCCAGTGAAAGCATTGTGACCACTGTTCTTGTTGATACAAAAAAATAGTGGCCTGGACTTTAGCTCAACAGCTGGATAACGCAGCACCAGAGCCAGATATGACATTAATAACATTTCCACAGCACCATCAAAATGCCATCGACTGTAAGATGGTGGAAGAAGATTCAATTTTGGATTCAAAACTGATTCAGCAAAGCCACACACAAAAGTCAACAAACTTGGCATTTCTGAATGGATGCAAGAGGATTGTTGATCAAACATAATCTTCCAGGATATATTGTACAGGTGCAGAAAGATTTACACAGGAGATATCAGACTTGAAAGGGAATGCCTATCAGTACAGATTGAACAGGCTGTACTTTGTATGTTTTGAAAAGGGAAGCCTGATGAACTGGTGGAACAGAGTTCTATTTGATCAAGAAAGATTACAATTGAGTAGACTTAAATATTTTGTTGGGGAGACCTGAATTGGTGGTCATAGATATTTAATAAGGAAATTAGAGGCATCATCCGTACCCAGAGAATGGTTTGTATATGAAAAATTCCAAACAATGAGTATTTGAGATAGAAGAGTTACAGGCATTTGTGGATCTCAGGTAAAAAATATGATGAAGAAATAAATGGAAGGGTATCCTGATATGGTTTGATTGAAAGCAAATGGAAACTCCTTTGACTATAAGTCTGTTTGACCCATATGGTCAATATCTGCACTGTACAATCATTGCAATAGTAATTTCAAAGTGGAAGTAAATAATTGTGTGGAGAGAAAGAAATGTTGTAGTGCTATGGGGAATAAACAGGGAAGAGGGTTTCAATCGATAAAGAGTCAGCTAGGACACAGTAGCTTAAACGGCACCTTCAGTACCAATTGATCCTATGAATCCTTGGCAGAGGGGGATGGTGGAAAGTCACTTTTCGGACTGGTGTGTGGACTGTGCCTCAGGATTCGGTGCTGAGCTCATTGCTGTTTGTCATCTATTTCAATGATTTGGATGAGAACATACCTGGCATGATTAGCAAGTTTGCAGATGACGCTAAAGTAGGTAGTATTGTAGATAGTGAAGATGGTTGTCAAAAATTGCAGCAGGATCTTGATCAGTTGGGCAGGTGTGCTGAGGAATGGTTGATGGAATTTAAAGCAGAGAAATGTGAGGTGTTGCATTTTTGGAAGTCTAACATGGGCATGGCCAACGCTGTGAATGGTAATGCTCTGGAGAGTGTTGGAGAGCAGAGGGATCTAGGAGTGTAGGTATGTATTTCCTTGAAAGTGGCGTTTCAGGTAGATAGGATGGTCAAAAAGGCTTTCTGCACATTAGCCATCATCAGTCAGAATATTGACCATGGAAGTTGGGAGGTCATGTTGCAGTTAGAAAGACGTTGGTGAGGCCACATTTAGAGTATTATGTTTGGTTGTGGGCACCATGTTGTAGGAAAGATGTTGTGAAGCTGGAAAGGATGCAGAGAAGATTTACGAGGTGTTGCCAGGACTTGAGGCCCTGAGCTATAGGGAGAGGTTGAGCAGGCTCGGACACTATTTGGAATGCAGGAGGATGAGGGGTGATCTTACAGAGATGTACAAAATTATCAGAGGAATAGATCAGGCAAATGCATAGTCTCTTGTTCAGAGTAGGGGAATCGAGAGCCAGAGGACATAGGATTAAGGTGAGAGGTGGGGCGGGGGGGGGGGGGGAGGAAGATTTAATAGGAACCTGAGGGGTAACTTTTTTACACAAAGGGTGGTGGGTGTAGGGAATGAGCTGCTGGAGGAGGTAGTTGAGGCAGGTACTATTGTAACATTTAAGAAGCTTTTAGACATGTACATGGATAGGACAGGTTTAGGGGGATATGGGCCAAATGCAGGCAGCTGGGACTAGCGTAGATGGAACATGTTGGTTGGTGTGTGCATGTTGGTCTGAAGGCCCTATTTCCACACTGAATGACTCTATTACTCTATGATTAGTATGTAATCAGATTTGATCAGTGTGGGTGTCAAGGGTTATGGGGAGAAGGCAGGAGAATGGGGTTAAGAGGGAGAGATAGATCAGCCATGATTGAAAGGCGGAGTAGACTTGATGGGCCAAATAACTAATTCTGCTCCTACCACTTATGACCTAATGACCTTCTGACTCGTAAATGTTGCGATCCATCATAATAAGATTGAATAACAGAACCGGGTTAAATGGCTGACTAATGAACTGTTCTTATGCACCCATGAATTAGATGCATAAGAACAGTAATTTCTACTCCATTGTGCACAAACCAGCTCAGTTCTGACCTAAAAAGTCATCTATCCATGTTTCCAGAGATGCTGCTTGACCCACTGAGTTACTTCAGCACTTTCACTCCAGCAAATGATCACATATAAGTATTTGAAAATTATTATAGATAACAAGGCGACACAGTAGAACAGTGTTAGAGTTGCTCACTTATAGCATCAGAGACCCGGATTGGATCCTGGCTACGTTGCTGTCAATACAGAGTGGGTTTACTCTTGGTGCTCTGGTTTCCCCCCACACTCATGCAGGTTTGTAGGTTAATTGGCTTCTGTAAATTGTCCTCAGTGTGTAGGATTGAATCTTTGCTGATCTTTGGTCAATGCGGATGGTGAGTCGTAGGGCCTGTTTCCACACTGTATCTCTAAACTAAATAACCTAAAATAATCAATAGTTCCTGAGAAGTCAGAGAAGGAATCAGGTAGAAATGTCCCCAGTGTGTATGTCAGTGGTAGAATCTGGGGAGAGTTGATAGTAATATAGCAAGAATTTTTTTAATGGGATCAATACAAAAGGGTGGTTGATCATTCACACAGCTCACAGCCCTTCAGCCTAACTCAACAATGCTGACCAAGTTGCATTTTTTTCTGAGCTGGTCCCTTTGGGGCCTGCATTTAGCTCCAAAGCCTTTTCGATCCATGTTCCTATCTAAATACCTTTTAAGCGTTGTAAATGTACCTGCCTCTACAACTTTATTCTATATATCCTCCATGTGAAAGATTTGCCCCTCAGGTCTCTTTTAGACCTTTCCCCTCTCGTCTTAAATCCATGCCTTCTAGTTTTAAATCCCCTATTCTGGGGAAAAGACTGTGGCCATCCAACTCATGATTTCATATACATCTATAAGGTCTCCCCTCAACCTACACTAAAGGGAAATATGTTCCAACCTATCCAGCCTCTCTTTTAACTCCAGTCTTTAGACCTCAGCCTTTAGAGATACCATGCGGAAACAGGTCCTTCGGCCCACAACGTCCGTGCCAACCAGTTATCACCCCGTACACTAACAGTACCCTACACACCAGGGACAATTTACAATTTTTTTTAACCAAACCCATTTAACCTACAAACATGTATGTCTTTGGAGTGTGGGAGGAAACTGGAGCATCCGGGTCTCTGGCGCTATAAGGCAGCAATCTACCGCTGCGCCATTGTGCTGCCCCAGTTCTCTATTCCTAGCAACATCATCATGAATCTTTCCCGTACAATTTCCGATTTAATAACATTCTTCCTGTCGTGGGCAACTTGTTGCTGTGCTATAATCTCTCTATGACTCTGTAACTCTGCCAATACATTCCCGATATCAACAAATTTCTGTGTGAAAAATGTTCCCCTCAGATCCCCTTTAAATCTCCTCACCCTTACCTTAAACCTGCGCCCCTCCTGTTTTTGACACCCCTGCCACTGGTAAAAGTAAAAGTTTCCATCTACCTTATCCAAGCCCCTCTATCTATCTACTCCATCTATGTCTCTATGAAATGGAAATACTACAACAGTGTTATTTGGATCTCCCCCCCCCCCTGTACCACACCCTTCCCCCTGATGTTTACAACTTCCTTGCTTTGTGCTATTTCTATGTCTTTACAGTACTTTGTTTAGCAAGGCTTCCTACTATCAAATCCAGCCTTAAGCTGCTTGTGAACTCTTCAAGTTGAGTGTGCAGTAAACCTTTTCTTGACCATCATTATCTAATTGCAGTACTCACTTGGGGTTATATATCTATCTGGTTCATTATTCTCTGTAGCCATGCAAGCAAAATGCCATTTCTTCATTGCTTATCACCTGTCTGATCATCTGGTTTCCTTGAAAGGAAATTTCTCAATTCAAAACAACAGCCGGGTAAAATTTACACAAAGTCAATGAAGACATTATAGCGAGTCCGAAACTTGTTGGTTGTAAGAGGAGTTTATTGCAGCCGCAATATTCGAATACAGAGTTAAACAACAAGGTAAGGGACAACCAATACAAACTTACTGTCTTCCTTGAAGACTTCGCCGAACTGACTCAATCGGGCGCCAAACGCGCACATGACATCGCTGGCCAATCAGCGATGTCGCTCTCTGGACCAATCCCTATGGTCGCGTTCCCACGTGACCTCGCTGGCCAATCCGAGGGTTCGACGACCTGGACCATTCTCTATGGTCGCTACATGACCCCCCCAGAACCCGAGGTGCGGAACCTAGCAGGGAGCCGGATTTCGCGACCATAACGAGTACGGAGAGGGACAGCCTGAACCACAGGAGCCGGAGGTTCCGGACTTGGCGGAACAGCCGGAACGAGAGGTTCTGGAGGAACTACCGGAACGGGGGGTCCTGGAGGGACTGCCGGAACGGGGGGTCCTGGAGGAACTGTCGGAACGGGGGGTCCCGTACTGAGCGGAACTAACGGAGGTCGGCCTCTCCTAGGGGTTTGACCGACCAGGACTGGTTGATCCGGGTCCAAATGGGCAGGTTTGAGCCGGGACCGAGACGAGCTCACTCTTGCCGCACATGTCTAAGGTGAAGGTAGCCGTTCCCTTACGTAAAACCCGGAACGGCCCTTGATAGACCCTCTGCAACGGGGCGCGATGGGCATCTTTACGCAGAAAAACAAACTCACAGTCCTTCAGGGAAGACGGTTCGTGTACCATGGGACACCCATGACGTGAAGTCGGAACTGGAGCCAGGGAGCCCACCCGTTCCCGGAGAGATGCTAACACTGATGGGACTGTAGGCAGCAGGTCTGAAGGGTCTGGAAACAGATCTCCGGGTACTCGAAGTGTCGAGCCATATACTAGCTCTGCGGACGACGCACCGAGATCTGGCTTAGGAGCAGTCCGGATGCCCAAAAGAACCCAAGGGAGTTGGTCTACCCAGTCCGGGCCTTCAAGCCTTGCACTGAGGGACGCCTTAAGTTGGCGGTGGAACCTTTCTACGAGTCCATTTGTCTGGGGGTGATATGCAGTCGTGGGTTGTAACTTGGACCCGTACAGTTCTGCCAGCGCGGCCCAGAGGGACGAAGTGAACTGTGGCCCTCTGTCAGTGGTAATAACTGCCGGGACCTCGAAACGAGCTACCCAATGAAGGGCCAAAGTCCTAGCACAAGACGCTGATGAAATATCAAACATTGGGAAAGCCTCTGGCCACCGGGTGAACCGATCCACCACCGTGAGGAGGTGGGTGTAGCCCCGGGAGGAAGGCAAAGGCCCGACCAAATCCACATGGATGTGGAACAAACGAACAGCCGGGACCTCGAAATCCTGTACGGGCGGCTGGACATGGCACTGGACTTTAGCGGTCTGACAGGGCACGCAGGAACGTGCCCACCCCGCTACCTGTTTCCGCAGGCCATGCCAGACAAACCTCGCTGCTACCAAGGCAGAGGTGGAGCGGATGGACGGGTGCGCCAGCCCATGAATGGCATCGAAAACCCGGCGCTGAAGGGAGGGCGGTACTACCGGCCTGGGACGGGGAAGAGAAACATCGCACCAGACTTTCGTGCCCTCCGACCCACAAGCTACCTGGGCCAACTTCAATCACGAAGTGGTGGACCGGTAAGCCGAAACGGTATCCGCTAGGAGCTGTGCCTCCGCAAGCTCCTGGGGATCCACTTCGCAGTCCACCGCCGAAATAGGGGGAAAAGCAGGTCTAGACAGGGCGTCAGCAACGGCATTAAGCTTACCCGCGACATGACGGACATCGGTGGTAAATTCGGAGATAGCAGTCAGGTGCCGCTGCTGGCGGGCCGACCATGGGTCAGACAATTTCAAAAAAGCAAATGTTAATGGCTTGTGGTCCATAAATGCCACAAATGGGCGGCCCTCGAGGAAGTACCTGAAGTGACGAACAGCTAAATAGAGAGCCAGAAGCTCTCGGTCAAATGCGCTATACTTCAGCTCGGCCGAATTTAGTTGCCGGCTGAAAAACGCTAAAGGCTGCCAACGGCCACCGACCTGCTGCTCCAGAACCCCGCCCACCGCCACGTCAGAGGCGTCAACCGTCAGGGCCGTGGGGGCGGAGGGGCTCGGATGGACCAACATGGTGGCGTCTGCCAAGGCTGCCTTAGCTGCTGTAAAAGCCGACTCTGCGGTCGGGGACCACAACAACTCTACCGGATTCCCTGCAAGGCATTGGAAAAGCGGGCGCATGACTCGCGCCGCTGCCGGAACGAACCTATGGTAGAAATTAACCATGCCTACGAACTCCTGCAGCCCTTTTACTGTGGTGGGCCTGGGAAATGCCCGGATAGCCTCCACCTTCTCGGGCAAAGGGGAGGCGCCGGCAGGGGTAATTCTGTGCCCTAGAAAATCAAGAGCAGGAAGGCCGAATTGACATTTGGAGGGTTGGATAATGAGCCCGTGGTCTTGGAGCCGTTGGAACACGGTCCGCAAATGGGCCTGGTGTTCCTGCACTGAGGGGCTGGCGACCAGGATGTCGTCTAAATAAATAAACAAAAAGGGTAAACCCCGGCCCACGCGGTCCATCAGTCGCTGGAAAGCCTGTGCCGCGTTCTTTAAACCGAAAGGCATACGCAACCATTCAAACAACCCGAACGGAGTAATAGTTGCAGTTTTCTGTATGTCCTCCGGTCGCACCGGAATCTGATGGTATCCTCGCACCAAATCGATTTTGGAAAACACCACTGCTCCTTCCAGCCCAGATGAAAAATCCTGTAGGTGCGGTATGGGGTAGCGATCAGCCGTGGTGACAGCATTGAGACGCCGATAATCGCCACATGGTCTCCACCCCCCAGATGCCTTGGAGACCATGTGTAACGGCGAGGCCCACGGGCTGTCAGACTGACGGACAATTCCCATTTCTTCCATCTTCCTGAACTCCGCCCTTGCCACCACCAGTTTGTCTGGCGGTAGTCTCCTGGCCCGAGCGAAAACGGGAGGGCCTTCGGTGCGGATGTGATGGACCACACCGTGCTTAGCCGAAGGTGTGTCAAAACGTTGGACGAGCAGCTCTGGAAACTCTGCCAGAATCGCAGCATACGAGTCGGGGGCCGCGACGACGGCCTGGACAGTAGGGCTGGGCGAGGAGGCGATTGTCGGAGCGACGTGCTCATCTTCGGCAGAGGGTCGGAGGTCGTTACCGCGGACATCAGGAACCAGTGAAAAAGCCCAGAGAAAATCTGCGCCCAGGATCGCAGAACCGGGTTAAATGGCTGACTAATGAACTGTTCTTATGCACCCATGAATTAGATGCATAAGAACAGTAATTTCTACTCCATTGTGCACAAACCAGCTCAGTTCTGACCTAAAAAGTCATCTATCCATGTTTCCAGAGATGCTGCTTGACCCACTGAGTTACTTCAGCACTTTCACTCCAGCAAATGATCACATATAAGTATTTGAAAATTATTATAGATAACAAGGCGACACAGTAGAACAGTGTTAGAGTTGCTCACTTATAGCATCAGAGACCCGGATTGGATCCTGGCTACGTTGCTGTCAATACAGAGTGGGTTTACTCTTGGTGCTCTGGTTTCCCCCCACACTCATGCAGGTTTGTAGGTTAATTGGCTTCTGTAAATTGTCCTCAGTGTGTAGGATTGAATCTTTGCTGATCTTTGGTCAATGCGGATGGTGAGTCGTAGGGCCTGTTTCCAGACTGTATCTCTAAACTAAATAACCTAAAATAATCAATAGTTCCTGAGAAGTCAGAGAAGGAATCAGGTAGAAATGTCCCTAGTGTGTATGTCAGTGGTAGAATCTGGGGAGAGTTGATAGTAATATAGCAATAATTTTTTTAATGGGATCAATACAAAAGGGTGGTTGATCATTCACACAGCTCACAGCCCTTCAGCCTAACTCAACAATGCTGACCAAGATGCATTTTTTTCTGAGCTGGTCCCTTTGGGGCCTGCATTTAGCTCCAAAGCCTTTTCGATCCATGTTCCTATCTAAATACCTTTTAAGCGTTGTAAATGTACCTGCCTCTACAACTTTATTCTATATATCCTCCATGTGAAAGATTTGCCCCTCAGGTCTCTTTTAGACCTTTCCCCTCTCGTCTTAAATCCATGCCTTCTAGTTTTAAATCCCCTATTCTGGGGAAAAGACTGTGGCCATCCAACTCATGATTTCATATACACCTATAAGGTCTCCCCTCAACCTACACTAAAGGGAAATATGTTCCAACCTATCCAGCCTCTCTTTTAACTCCAGTCTTTAGACCTCAGCCTTTAGAGATACCATGCGGAAACAGGTCCTTCGGCCCACAACGTCCGTGCCAACCAGTTATCACCCCGTACACTAACAGAACCCTACACACCAGGGACAATTTACAATTTTTTTTAACCAAACCCATTTAACCTACAAACATGTATGTCTTTGGAGTGTGGGAGGAAACTGGAGCATCCGGGTCTCTGGCGCTATAAGGCAGCAATCTACCGCTGCGCCATTGTGCTGCCCCAGTTCTCTATTCCTAGCAACATCATCATGAATCTTTCCCGTACAATTTCCGATTTAATAACATTCTTCCTGTCGTGGGCAACTTGTTGCTGTGCTATAATCTCTCTATGACTCTGTAACTCTGCCAATACATTCCCGATATCAACAAATTTCTGTGTGAAAAATGTTCCCCTCAGATCCCCTTTAAATCTCCTCACCCTTACCTTAAACCTGCGCCCCTCCTGTTTTTGACACCCCTGCCACTGGTAAAAGTAAAAGTTTCCATCTACCTTATCCAAGCCCCTCTATCTATCTACTCCATCTATGTCTCTATGAAATGGAAATACTACAACAGTGTTATTTGGATCTCCCCCCACCCCCCCTGTACCACACCCGTCCCCCTGATGTTTACAACTTCCTTGCTTTGTGCTATTTCTATGTCTTTACAGTACTTTGTTTAGCAAGGCTTCCTACTATCAAATCCAGCCTTAAGCTGCTTGTGAACTCTTCAAGTTGAGTGTGCAGTAAACCTTTTCTTGACCATCATTATCTAATTGCAGTACTCACTTGGGGTTATATATCTATCTGGTTCATTATTCTCTGTAGCCATGCAAGCAAAATGCCATTTCTTCATTGCTTATCACCTGTCTGATCATCTGGTTTCCTTGAAAGGAAATTTCTCAATTCAAAACAACAGCCGGGTAAAATTTACACAAAGTCAATGAAGACATAAATTACCTTTTGTGACTGCACAGCAAATGAGGTAGATTGCTTATCCTCCAAACTGTCGTCATCCCTATGCCTTTAGGGGACAAACGTAAGCAGTCTACCCATTAAATAGTCATAGCATCTCAATGTAGAGGATGCTGGTTTACACTGAAGCTAAACACAAAAAGCTGGAGTAACTCAGCGGGTCAGGCAGCATCTCTGGAGAAAAGGTATAGGTGACGTTTTGGGTCAAGACCCTTCTTCGTCTGTAGGTTAATTGGTGTAATAAAGTGCTTAAGTACACGCTAAGATACAACGCATCATTTTATTGAAGCACACAGCATAGGACCTGCAGTACATTACAGCTCCGAGCTGCTACATCTACTGCCTGACGTAGGTGAGTTCTTAATATTATAAAGCACGTACTAGGCGGGACTACTACTAACAAGCACTACGATTGGCTAGCATGCAATAGCCTATCTACATCTCTTCTTGTAGAAATAAAGGAACGGTAGCTTATGCAATGAAAAAACAAAAATGTGAAGAATATACTAGCACAGTTACACAAAATCGCCATATCTAACGGGTGGCCTACAAACCCATCCGGCCCTCGTGCGGTAAGAGACCGCCTCACCTCCTTTCGCAGGAGAACAGACGGGGAGGAGAGTGGGGACGCAACAGGCGACTTGACAGGACTAGTGGGAGACGACATGGGCGCGCCAGGCACCGACCGATGCGGGGAACCCGCGGCAGGAACAACGGTTGGTTGTGAATCAACTGTGGGAGCGAACACGAGATGCGGGGCGTCAGGGCTTCGGTAAAAACTGTGAATTGAGTTGAGTTGAGTTTTGTTTATTGTCAGTGAAAAACTTTTGTTGCATGCTAACCAATCAACAGAAAGACAATACGTGATTACAATTGAGCCATTCACAGTGTACAAATACAATGATAAAGGGAATAATGTAAATAACGTTTAGTGCAGGATAAAGCCAGAAAATTGTCCCTAGTGTGTAGGATAGTGCTAGTATACTGTGTGATTGCTGGTCGGCACAGACTCGGTGGACCAATGGTCTGGTTTCTGCGCCATACCTCTGAAGTCTATAAAGTAAAATCAAAAGTTCAAGTGGAATACACTGTAGGAGCTCATGTGGCAATAGTCCCATCTATTTTCAAACCATTAAATGATTTGATCTATTGCTGGATTCAAACATTAAGGAATAAACATTCTAAAAAAAAATCAAACTAATTATGGTGTATTTTTTTAAGTTAGCAAAGAGATCAGGGTAATTGTTCACTCTGCCATTCAGATTTGGCTGCTGGCTGTGAGCATGGGGTGTAGATAAATCATTTAGTTACTGAGCGCTCTTCAAAGACGTTTGTTACAGAGGTGATGCTCTGTGCACTGAACCAAGATAACACTGCCACTAAGCATGTGGGAGTGGTTATCGACAATGATTACTTGGCTTATAGCCAAGAACCCCGCATGCCCTATAACCACTCCCACGCACAAATGATGCCTTACATACAGCAGACAGCTAATTATAAAACCATAGGCATTAATTTTCTTGTGAGATGCTCAGCATGTAGGGTCTTCGAAATGGTATTAGACTCTAATCTTATTTCCGGAGTGCTGTCCCCAAGCTACCTAAAGTAGTCCAACTGTGTTCTTACAAATCTTCGAACCTAATTCAATACAACATAATTACTTATTTTGAGTTTATTCATGGCAGTGCTGTCAAAGCCGTCATCCATTGCCAGTCCTGAACCCAAAACTAACATGACGAATCCAAATACAAAGGGAAAGTGCTGGAAAAAAGGAAAAAAATAAACTGCAGATGCTGCAAATCTGAAATAAAGTTATTTTCTGCTGTTGAAACTATCTTGCATTCTCTTTCTCTCTGTCTCTCAGTTCTGAAGAAGGGTCTTCTACCTAAAATGTTCATTGTCTGCTCGTGTTCTGTACTGTTCTATGTTCTATATGTTCTATTCCCTGCCGCACAGTAAATAATTATGCACAGGAAGCACTCCCCTCATATTTCATTCATTGAAACGAAAAGGAATGCTCTCAGTTCTTGTACAAAAAAGACACAAAGTGCTGGAGTAACTCAGCGGGTCAGGCAGCATCTCTGAAGAACATGGATAGACAAAGTTCTGGGTCAGGACCAAAGATAATAGAGCAGAGCAAGATAGACCACTCGACCCTAAAAATCGTAGTATGCCATGGCACCATTTTAGTAGGCAGAAACTTGCAGAAACATTTTAAAAGAAAAATAACAAAAATCTGTGAATTGATAGATGAAATATATTCTGCATTTTTATGGTATCAACACACATACTGTTCCCCCAAAACATTGATTACACTGCGAGAGGCATAGCTTATGGCGGGTTTTGCTTACTAAAATGGCGGACATTACGCTCCTTTGCGTACTACACTTCCGTATAGGCGATTTCGACAGAATGGTTCATCTTGCTCCTCTAGTATCTTTGGTCAGGACCCTTTTTCAGACTGAAACTTCTTTAAACTTCTGAAGAAGGGTCCAGACTCGAACGTGTTCTCCAGAGATGTTGCCTGACCTGTCCGTTACTCCAGCACATTGTGTCTTTTTTATGTAAACATTATCTGCAGATTCTTGTGTCTCCAGGTTTTTGTCTTTGTTTGTTAATTTAAATTTCTTTAGAATGGTCATGGGTACTTTAAAGTGTGTGAGTGCTTTTAAGTGCATTAGGTAAGGTAGATGATGCCAACAATACTCTATTTTAAGAATAAGCCTGAGGCATGTCTATGCAGAAACAAAGAACTGCAGATACTGGGTAATACACAAAAGGACTCAAAGTGCTGGAGTAACTTAGCGGGTCAGGCAGCATCTCTGGAGAACATGAATAGATGATTTTTTGGGTCGAGACAGACAAGAACATGTACTGATTGAGAATACCACTCACTACTTCTCGTAATATGAAAGCTCTAAGAATCAACAACAAGCATAAATGCCTAGAAGTTTGAGAACCTTTGCCAAAACTGAGCCTGGAGAAGGGTCCCGACCCGGAACATCACCCATCCCTTTTCTCCAGAGATACTGCCTGAACTGCCGAGTTACTCCAGCACTTTGTGTCGATCTTCGGTATAAACCAGCATCTGCAGTTCCTTTCTACACATGCAGTCTGTGTCTATTGACTTTCTCCTGTGTTGACTTTTTTTGTGAGCTCAAAAAGACTTTGACTCAGGGTAGGTGTCACAAGAGAAAGTCAGGCGAATGATGTCCCAGAATGAGGAAGAAAGGAGGCTTTAGGAACATAGAACAGGACAGTACAGCACAGGAACAGGTCTTTCAGCCCACAATGCCTTTGCCGAACATGATGCAAGACCAACTCTTATTTGTCTGCGTCACAGTGCCTGGTGTCACAGGTAGAAGGGGTGGACACAAAGGCTTTTGCCACATTGACCTTCATCAGTCAGAGTATTGAGTATAGAAGCTGGGAGGTCATGCTGCAGTTAAAGTATACAAGACATTGGTGAGACCGCATTGAGAGTATTCAGTTGTGAGCACCATGTAATGGGAATGATGTTGTTAAGTTGGAAAGAGGTCAGAGAAGATTTGGAAGGATGTTGCCAGGACTTGAGGGTCTGAGCTGTAAGGAGAGGTTAAGTAAGCTGGGACTCTATTCCCTGGAGGGCAGATGAGGGGTAATCATATAAAATCATAGATTGTGTAGAGGCATAGAGTCTCTTGCCCAGAGTAGGGGAATTGAGAACAAGAGGGCAAAGATTTAAGATGAAGGGGGAAAACCTTTTATAAGAATCGGAGGGGTGACTTTTTCACACAAAGGGTGTTGGGTGTATGGAACAAGCTGCCAGAGGAGGTAGTTCAGGCAGGTACTATTGCAATGTTTAAGAAGCAATTAGACAGGTCCATGGATAGGATAGGTTCAGAGGGATAAGTGCCAAGTGGAACTAGTGTAAATTGGACATGCAGGTCGTTGTGGGCAAGTTGGGCCGAAGGGCCTGCTTCCACACTGTATGATTCTATTACTCTATGACTCGATGCATATAATCCATACCCCTCCAGAGGTGTTGGAACCTCTGCTAATTTTACTGGACTTAGTATACCCAAGATATACCTATCAAGAGAATGTTCATTCCATTGGCTGGGATGGTAAAAGAACTCCATATGTGAATGATATAATCAGCCATAGAATGACTGTTTAATAGGTAATGCAAAAAAATGCAAAAAAATTTACAATCGCTGATTTATAACTTCAGTGGGAAAACAAAGCACAGACTCTTTCCTGTTCTTTCGGGGTTGGAAATCATTGTCAAACATAATGAGATTGTACAAAATTCCATTGCTTGCCGTTGCAACAAGGCATTAGCCTGCCTCTTTTAAACCAATACATAATATATAATGTCAACGTGCTATAAAATTCCTCATTTTTAACAGATTATAGATATAAATAGAGAACAAAACTAATATGATCCGGACCAGAGAAACATAGATCATTAGAAGTGTGGGACAAAGACAAAAGGAAGAATAAAATCACCACTCATATCATAGGCACTTGTTATTGATGATACATTGGAACAGTGGGTGTTATTGAAGATAATAATCAGAAGACTAGACTAATAATCCAGAGATGTAACTCCAAATCCCACTGTAGTATATGTGAAAATACAGTCAGTTCATTCGATAAGATTGTTTCAGCATTGGTGACCAGAGAAATGTATTAAAAAAACAATCTCGTTCACTAATGTATTTCAATAAAGGAAACACTCTATAAAATTTTAAACTTTAGAGCTACAGCGTAGAAATAGGCCCATCGGCCCACCAAATCTGTGCTGACCAGCGATCACCCTGTACACTAGAACTATCCTGCACACCTTACAATTTACATAAGCCAATTAACCTACAAACCTATACATTTGTGGAGTGTAGGAGGAAACAGGAGCACCCGAAGAAAACCCACGCAGTCACAGGGAGAACGTATAAACTCCGTGCAGACATAGTCAGGATCAAACCTGGATCTCTGGCGTTGTGAGGCAGCAACACTACTGCTGCACCACTGTGCCGCCCTGCCCCTGCCATCGTTATCCAGTATGTTCTTACATATGACTCCAAGCTCACCAAAGTGGTAGATTCTTAACTGTCCACCCTACGATGGCATAGGAAGTCATTCAGATCGAGGGCTACTACAAAATCATATGACTGTTAATACAGAGGGGTCTATTCAACCCGCCAAGACCTTACCTTTCACCCCCACCAGCTTTCACATCCAACACATCATTCTCCAACATTACCGTCACCTTCAATATGATCCCAGCACCAGTCATCTTCCCATCCCCATCCCTTTCCATTTTCTGTAGAGTCCACTACCTCTGCAACTCTTGGCCCACTCATCCCCTTCCTCCCAAACGACCACATGATTCTGTTAGGCTACAGCCTATTAAAATTGAAAGATCGTCTCAAGGCGAAGAAATTGTCTTTTATATCTTTTATAAAAATAAATGTTGGTTTAGGATTTATTTCCAAGTCTGCCTTTTCTCAAATTACCATCCTTAATTGTTTGAATTTGCATTATTCATATATATTATGACTTGCCTCTTAATTTGCATTATGTAAAAACATGCAATTGTTCATGCCCAGAGAGTCTCATTTAAGGAGCAGTGCTGGTGAAGCTGGCTTTATTTTATGGCATTTACTATGCAACTGAAATTCAGAATTTATTGACAGTTTTACTGCCACTTTTAACAGGAAGAAAAATGACTTACATTATAGTTCACCTTTTATTGCCTCTTAGACACCTCTCTGCACCTTAAACAGGCAAGTGGATTTCATCTTGCTCGCTTATCCCCAGACTCAGCTTAGAAACATGGAAACATAGAAACATAGAAACATAGAAAATAGGTGCAGGGGGAGGCCATTCGGCCCCTCGAGCCAGCACCGCCATTTATTGTGATCATGGCTGATCGTCCACAATCAATAACCCGTGCCTGCCTTCTCCCCATATCCCTTGATTCCACTAGCCCCTAGAGCTCTATCTAACTCTCTCTTAAATCCATCCAGTGATTTGGCCTCCACTGCCCTCTGTGGCAGAGAATTCCACAAATTCTCTCTGGGTCAAAACGTTCCTTCTCACCTCAGTTTTAACTGGCATCTAGCTTGTCCAGTCCTTATATAATTTTATATGTTTCTATAAGATCCCCTTTCATCCTTCTAAACTCCAGTGAATACAAGCCTAGTCTTTTCAATCTTTCCTCATATGACAGTCCCGCCATCCCAGGGATCAATCTCGTGAACTTACACTGCACTGCCTCAATTACAAGGATGTCCTTCCTCAAATTAGGAGACCAAAACTGTACACAATACTCAGATGTGGTCTTACCAGGGCCCTATACAACTGCAGAAGTACCTCTTTACTCCTATATTGAAATCCTCTCATTATGAAGGCCAACATGCCATTAGCTTTCTTCACTGCCTGCTGTACCTGCATGCCAACTTTCAGTGACTGGTGTACAAGGACACCCAGGTCTCGCTGCACTTCCCCCTTACCTAGCCTAACACCATTGAGATAATAATCTGCCTCCTTGTTTTTGCCGCTAAAGTGAATAACCTCACATTTATTTATATTATACTGCATCTGCCATGCATTTGCCCACTCACTCAACCTGTCCAGGTCACCCTGCAACCTCCTAACATCCTCTTCACAGTTCACACTGCCACCCAGCTTTGTGTCATCCGCAAACTTGCTAGTGTTGCTTCTAATTCCTTCTTCCAAATCATTAATATATATGGTAAACAGTTGCGGCCCCAACACCGAGCCTTGCGGCACTCCACTCGCCACTGCCTGCCATTCTGAAAAGGACCCGTTTATTCCTACTCTTTGTTTCCTGTCTGCCAACCAATTTTCTATCCATGTCAACACTCTACCCCCAATACCATGTGCCCTAATTTTGCTCACCAATCTCCCGTGTGGGACCTTATCAAAGGCTTTCTAAAAGTCTAGATACACTACATCCACTGGCTCCCCTTCATCCATTTCACTTGTCACATCCTCAAAAAATTCCCTTTCATAAATCCATGCTGACTTGGACTTATCCTTTTACTGCTATCCAAATGCACCATTATTGCCTCTTTAATAATTGACTCCAGCATTTTCCCCACCACCGATGTCAGGCTAACTGGTCTGCAATTCTTTGTTTTCTCTCTCGCTCCTTTCTTGAAAAGTGGGATAACATTAGCTATCCTCCAATCCTCAGGAACTGATCCTGAATCTATTGAACATTGGAAAATGATCAGCAATGCGTCCACTATTTCTAGAGCCACCTCCCTGAGTACCCTGGGATGAAGACCATCAGGCCCAGGGGATTTATCAACCTTCAGTTCCATTAGTCTACCCAATACTATTTCTCGCCTATTGCAAATTTCTTTCACTTCCTCTACCCCCCTAGATCCTTTGGAATGAAATGATCCTGCATCTTCCGGATTATGCCCAGAAATTCCTGCCATTGCTGTTCACCGTAATTCCTGCAAGGATCCCTTTCCAGTCAACCTTGGCCAGCTCCTCTCTCATGCCTTCATAGTCCCGTTTGTTCAACTGCAACACTGACACTTCTGATTTAACCTTCTCCTTCTCAAATTGCAAATCAAAAACTAATCATATTATGATCACTACCTCCTTCATGGAAACACTTCCCCGGATCCAGGTTGGTAAGGCCAGGTTAGACTTAGAGTTGGAAACAGGCATGAGGGATCGTCATATCCGTGCCAACCATTAATTACCCATCTAAATAATCCCATTTAGGAAGTAACTGCAGATGCTGGTTTACACCGAAGATAGACACAAAATGCTAGAGTAACGCAGCGGGACAAGCAGCATCGCTGGAGAGAAGGAATGGGTGACCTGAAGAAGGCTTTCGACCTGAAAAGTCAACCATTCCTTTCTCCAGATATGCTGCCTGACATGCTGAGTTACTTCATCATTTTGTGTCTATCTACTACCATTCGGTCTATGGGTCTTCTGTACATTAGTAATTCAAGTGCTTTTCTAGATATTCTTCGAGAGTCTCTGCCTTCATCATCCATCAGCTAATGGAAACATAGAAATATTTTTTTAAATAGGTGCAGGAGTAGACCATTCGGCCCTTCAAGCCAACACCACCATTCAATATGATCATGGCTGATCACCTATAATCAGTACCCAGTTCCTGCTTTTTCCCCATATCCATTGATTTCTTTAGCCCTAAAAGCTATATCTAACTCTCTCTTGAAAACATCCAGTGAATTGGCCTCCACTGCCTTCTGTGGCAGATAATTCCACAGATTCACAACTCTTTGGGTGAAAATGTTTTTCCTCATCTCAGTCCTAAATGGCCTACCCCTTATTCTTAAACTGTGCGCCCTGGTTCTGGACTCCTCCTGCATTGGGAACATTTTTCCTGCATCCAGCCTGTCCAATCCTTTAAGAATTTTATGTTTCTATAAGATCCCCTCTCATCCTTCTAAATTCCAGTGAATACAAGCCCAGTCGACCCATTCTTTCATCATATGTCAGTTCCGCCATCCCGGGAATTAACCTGGTGAACCTTCGCTGCACTCACGCAATAGCAATAATGTCCTTCCTCAAATTAGGAGACCAAAATTGCACACAATACTGCAGGTGCGACCTCACCAGGGCCTTGTACAACTACATTAGGACCTCCTTGCTCCTAAACTCAAATCCTCTTGCAATGAAGGCCAACATACCATTAGCTTTCTTCATTGCTTGCTGTACTAATGTGTTCCAGATTCTAACAACTCTCAATATGAAAAGATATGGATATTATTGTTGGTTTATTATTAACACTGATATGCACTGAAATATTTTGTTTTGCATGCTATCCAGGCAAATCATACCATACACAAGTACCTCAGGTGGAACAAAAGAGAAAATAATCAGAGTTCAGAATATAGTGTTACTGCCGCATAGAAATTGCAAGTAAAAAAGGTTCAGGGGCCGCAATGAGATAGATTGGAAGATCAATAATTCATTTCTGGCATGAGTGATGTTCAGTTAAGAGACTGATAACAGCAGGGAAGAAGCTGTCCCTGAATCAGGTTGTACCTGCTTCCAAGCATTTGCTTCTTCTGCCTGATGAGAGAGGGGAGAAGAGGGAATGACCCACGTGGGAATGATCCTTAATTATGTTGGCTGCTTTCTCGAGGCAGAATGAGGTATAGATGAAGTTGGTGGGGGAAGGCTGGTTTGCCTGATGAATTGGGCTGTGTTCACATCTCGGCAATTTCTTACGTTCTTAGGTAGAACAATTGACGTACCAAAATGTGATGCATTTGGATGGGGTTATGAGGCATCTTATTCTACTTCATTATCCTCTCTAATCTTTTTTATCGCTTACCCAAAACCTATGCCCGCTGGATCTAGATCTAGGTCTAGACAATTCTGAAATGAAGAAATGGTTCTACCTGACAATACCCTTCATAATTTTGTGTACCACTGGCAGTTTTCCCCTCAACCGCCTTCGAGAAGAACTAATCTTAACCATGACTGGACTGCTCCAACGCTGGTGACATCCTGGTGAACCTCCTGTGCACTTTCTCCAGTGCAATGCATGACTTTTCCATCCGTTAGGAGCAGCCAGGGTATCACAAAATGCTGGAGTAACTCAGCAGGTCAGGCAGCATCTAGGAGAGAGGGAATGAATGGGTGACGTTTTAGGTCGAGACCCCTCGTCATACTGAAGGAGGAGCAGCCATCTTGTTTTCAATTTTGTGTGCACTGTGTGCAATTTTGCACAAGCAATAGTATTTTAAACAAAAACGGTTCAATTAGCACTTTGTTAGCTGTGGCTTGGCCAGTAACCCTCTTAAAATTGTGGGTTCAATTCCACTCCAGAGACTTGAGAGCTAAAATCTGGACTCACACTCTAGTGCAGGACTGCAGGAGTGCTGCACTGCCAAGGTGGTGCCTTTTGAATGTGGTTATGAACCAAGACTTCGTCTTATTCTATCAGGTGAAGGTAAAAGATTCCACAGGGCAGAGAAGTTTCTATGGTGTCCTAGCTAATACCTCAGACAACACCCGTACCTTATTGGAGGTACAAGGAACTGCAGATCCTGGAAACTTGAGCAAAACACAAAGTGGCACAGTGGCACAGCAATAGAGCTGTTGCCTCACAGCACCAGAAGCCCGGGTTCAATCCTGACCTTGGGTACTGTCAGCATGGAGTTTGCCCGCTCTCCCTGTAACCTCGTGGGTTTCCTCTGGGTGCTCCAGTTTCCTGCCACATCCCAAAGATGTGCGGGTTTCTAGGTTAATTGGCCTCTGTGAAATTGCTCTGAGTGTCAGGGGAGTGGATGTGAAAGTGGGATAATACAGAACTAGTGTGTATGGGTGATTGATGGTCAATGTGGACTTGATGGGCTGAAGGACCTGTTTCTGTGCTGTAACTCAGAAAATTGCTCAAGGGTCTCAGTGGGTCAGACAGCATTTGTGGAGGAAATGGGGACCCGACCCGAAACATCACATGTCCATTTCCTCCACAGATGCTGCTTCACCCACTAACTTCCTCCAGCACTTTGTGTTTTACCCTTACCTTATCACTGCATTTGAAACCTCACAGTGTATAAATTTACTACACTATAATGGTGACCGCACTGAACAATGCGCTGCATTGGCTTTGAAGCACTTTTTCATTATACTAAATTCAACACAATAAAGTCTATATAAATATGTATTTCAATTAAAATCTCTGAAATAGATTAACTGGCCATTGGCGCCTGCTTGTTTGTGGTAACTTGCTGTGCACACATTGACTGCCATTGCATATTCCCCTCAAGTTTGGTTACATGTCTCAAATACAAAGAGCTTTCATGCTATACTTTGAAGTGCATTGTTATGTGGCTCTGGGAGAAAATGTCAGGATGGCGCTTTCTTTGTACTTCTTAATCGCACTGTTTAATAAGGTGCTCGCTGTTATAAAGCATCCACAGATCCTGCTGCCATTGGTTTGCATTGTGCAGTCTCTGGTCTGTGAATCACTGAAATAGTATCACAGACTATTTGCCAGGACTCAAGGGACTGAGCCACAGGGAGAGGTTGAGCAAGCTAGGGTTTTTTTCTTTAGAGTGCAGGAGGATAAGGGGTGATCTAATGGACGGAATGTGTAGAAAGGAATTGCAGATGCTGGTTTACATCGAAGATAGACACAAAATGCTCGAATAACTCAGCGGGACAGGCAGCATCTCTGGAGAGAAAGAACACTTTCTTTACACAAAAGGTGGTGGGTATATGCAATGAGCTGCCAGAGGAGGTAGCTGAGGCAGGTACTATAGCAATGTTTAAGAAACATTTGGACAGGTACATGGATAGGAGAGGTTTAGAGGGATATGAGCCAAAAGTAAGCAGGTGAGACTGGTGTAGATGGGGGGATGTTGGTCAGCATGGACACGTTGAGCCAAAGGGCTTGTTTCCATGCTGTATGACTTTATGAATTACTCTATGACTATTCACCACATAGAAGCCATGAGAGGGAAAGAATTACTGACCTAATGTCATGTTTCAGCACCTGAGGTCAATTGACCGGACTGAAGAAGGGTCCCGACCCAAAGCGTTGTCTACCAATGTTCTCCAAAGATGCTGCATGACTCGCTGAGTTACTCAAGATTCCAGCATCTCATCAAGTCATAGAGCCTTATCGAACCGAAACAGGCCCTCAGCACAACTGTTCCATGCCAACCAAGCTGCCCCATCTAAGCTAGTTCCAATTTGGTCCATATCCCTCTCAATCTTTCCTACCCATGTTGCTATCCAAATGTCTTGAATTTTATTATTATTGTTATTATTAAATGTTATTATACTTACCTCAACTACCTCCTCTGGCAGTTCATTCCATATACCCATTACCTCTGAATGAAAAGGCTGCCCCTCAGGTTCCTATTAAATCTTTCCTATCTCACCTTAAACCAATGTTCTCTGGTTTTTGATTCCCCTATCCAGGGTAAAAGACTGTGCATTCACCCTATCAATTCCCCTCTTGATTTTATGCACCTCTATAAGATCACCCCTTAACCTCCTGCACTCCAAGGAACAAACTTCCCCAACCTCTCCCTACAGCTCAGACCTTCGTCCTGGAAAGATCCTTGTAAATCTTCTCTGCACACTTTCCAGCTTAATGGCATCCTTCCTATAGCAGGGTGATCAAAACTGAACACAATGCACCACATGCGGCCTTACCAATCCACCCCCTTGTGAGTTCAACCTACCAACCTGAATGTCTTTGGGATCTTAGAGCACAGAAAAAACCCAGGCAGTCACAGGGAGACACACACATACAAGATCGGAGGTCAGGATTGAACCTGGACTTTTGGCATTGTGAAGCAGTAACTCTATTAGCTGCACCACAATGCCATCCCATGTTTTTATTGACATTTTTATACATAACTTCATTAAGTCTCTCCTCGGTTTCCTCTGTTTCAAGCAAAAGATCTTAGTCACACCCTCTTCAGAACTTTCATGGTCTCTTTGTGACTAGAACTGTGTGCGATACTTCAGTGGTGGTCGGTGATCCTCTGCTGCCATCTATTGACTGTTATTATTTCAAATATATATTTGGAATCATAGAGTCATACAACATGGAAACAGGCCCTTCAGCCCAACTTGCCCACACCGACCATCATGCCCCGTCCACAGTAGCCCCACCTACCTGCGCTTGGCTCAAATCCTTCTAAATATATCCTATCCATGTACCTGTACAAATGTCTCTTAAATGTTATGATAGTAACTGTAATTAACATATAATATATAAATAGTAAACGCAATCAGTACATGTCCTTCTCTACGTTCACTGAACCATCAATTTAATGCACTCTCGTACAAATCACCACTCATGTTTGCTCCTTCAACAAAACAAAATGGTGCACCTGTGAGGCATTTGAAGTGGGCAGGAGATACAGAAGTCTGAAGTGTTGCACCACCCGGTTCAGGAACAGCTAGATTCCGATAACCATCAAGTTCTTGAGCCACCCTACACAATCCTAATCCAACCTCGATAATGGAATACTTTAGACTACCTCATAGAGTCATACATAGTCGACCCAAATTGCCCACGCCAACCAACATGTCCCATGTACACCAGTCCCACCTGACTGCATTTAGCACACATCCCTCTAAACCTATCCTAATTTTTGTAATTCTACATGAAGTAAGAATGGATCTTATCCTCCAGGGTGACCCTGACTTGTAATTAAATTGGAGCAGTCCTCCAGCTGATATATCACAGTGCTTGCTGCTCACAGTACTTTTGTGCTTCTGCATTTTCCATAACTTCTTTTCTCAAAGACGTAAGGACTGAACTTTCTTTGAAGCTACTATGTTCCTCTTGCCAAAACTTTGTGGAAATTTTATTTTATTCACTCAGGGGATGTAGACATGACTGGTTAGGTAAGCATTCATTGCTTCTCCTTAAGGACCCCTGAACTATGACCATTTCATAGCAAGTTAATTGTCCACCACTCTGCTCTAAGGTTGGAGTTCCCAAAGGATATTCCAGAACTAGATGTGCTTTTATCACACTCTGATACAGCTCCACCAATAATATTCCGTCAACTGGTGGTCCGGCATCTCCTTTACCCCGGACAAAATTACAAGAGCGAACCTGAAATCCCCTCCCCCGCCCCCCCACCCCGGAAATCCCCCCGAAAATATGCACCGAGTCTGGATGAGGCGACCGATCTAAATTTCATCAGGACTTCTGCGCAGATCGATGGGTCGGATTTGTCATCTGCGGTTGGGGCTCCAGCCCGACCGGAGCCTGAGAGAGGCTGATGCGGAGCAAGTGGTCAAGACGAGGTGATCGGGTCGGAGCCCCTGGGGATGAGGTGGAGGTCGTAGCCTCGAGGTCGGGTCGGAACCTTGAGGTCGGACCGAGGACGGGGTCGGGCCGAGGATAAGGTCGGACGGGGGTCGGAGTCTTGAGGTCGGGCCAAGGTGGACGGGCCACATCTCCAAGAACAAAGGGGGACCCAGGGTGGGGGGGCCGCCGAGAACTAAGTGGGACCCGGCATGGGGGGGACAAAGAACTGATGAGTACTTTGAAACTTTGTCGGCGCCTTGGTGGCGACTCATTTGTGCACTTTGTATGCAAAAACAAAGAATTTCACTGCATCTAGCGAGGTACAAGTGATAATAAAGTATCATCATCATCATCATCATCAAATGACAATATTAGCTTGGCATTATGTTCAGCACAAGTATTGAGGGCCAAAGGTCCTGTTCCTCCGTTGCACTGTTCCATGTTCTATGTTCTAATCCTTGCAAACGCCTCAAATAACACAATTCATTTTTATTAATTTCACATTGATTTGTGTCATTCACAATTAAAATTGCACAAGCAGCTACATTATCTTAAAGTGCTTTTTGCATTGGGGCAGGACATGTGCCAGCATAGAGCAGATCTTAATCTGATGAGACCCATTAGGACAAGAGGTAGCTGGAAAAATATCTTCCAGAAGAGTCATTTTGCAGCCTAGGTTGCAAGATGTGCTCTACAATACAATACAACACAATACAATATATCTTTATTGTCATTGTACCCAGGGGTACAACGAGATTGGGAATGCGCCTCCCATATGATGCAATAATTTAATTAATTTAACCAACAACAACCCAACGAAACAATTGTAACAGTTTTAAGACAGAATAAAGTGCAAGTAGATCTGTGCCGGATCACTGTGCGTTGTGACCATCCGGCTCAGCAGGACCGGTTATAGCAGCTATGGCCCTGGGGATGAAGCTGTTCCTGAGTCTGGAGGTGCGGGCGTAGAAGGCCTTGTATCGTCTGCCCGATGGAAGGAGTTCGAACAGACTGTTGCAGGGGTGTGAAGAATCTTTGTGGATGCTGGTGGCTTTTCTGAGGCATCGTGCGTTGTAGATGCCCTCCAAGTCTGGTAGCTGTGTTCCGATGGTCCTCTGAGCTCTATGGACTACCCGCTGAAGAGCTTTCCTTTCTACCTTCCGTGCAGCTGAGGTACCACACAGGGATGCCATGCGTTAGGATGCTCTCTATGGTGCAGCGGTAGAAGGTCGTCAGCAGCTGTTGGGGTAGACCAGACTTTTTCAGTGTTCTTAGGTAGAACAGTCTTTGCTGTGCCTTCTTGACCAGTGCAGCAGTGTTATTGGACCATGTTAGGTCCTCCGAAATGTGAGTGCCCAGAAACTTGAAGCTGGACACTCTCTCCACATTGTCCCCGTTGATAGAGATCGGGGCATATTCCCCGTTATGTGACCTACGGAAGTTGATGATCAGCTCCTTGGTCTTGGTGGTATTTAGGGATAGGTTGTAGGTCCAGCCCCCATTAAAGCAGGTGCCCAACAATAGAATAGTATGATTTAGTATGTTAAACTTCAGTGTTTGTGAGCCAAGTTTTTTCTTCAACAGTCCATGATTTCTAAGCATCTTCCAGCTGTCTACACGTTAATAACCCATTCATAGAAGTTTCATCCAAGAACACTGTAAAAAGTGGAGGCTTACAAGGTTGAGATTGTTTATTGTACTCAACATATATGTAATGCAAATTCTGGGTGTAAGCCAAAAGGTTCCTGGCATTTCTATAGGTCCCTCGGGGAACATACAAGCATCGTCAATAAACAGTTCAATGTTTAAAAATTGCTCAAATTACTTGAAAAAATATGAATAAATAGATTGATGCTCTCATTCAATCCTAATCTTTACGAACTCATGAAAATAGGAGCAGGAATAGGTTGTTTAGCCCATTCATATATCTGTCCAATTGTCTTTTGAAAGTTGAAATTTTGTCCACTTCCAAAGGTTCTTCTGGCAGCTCATTCCAAATACGGACTACCCTCTGAATGGAAAATTTCCTCTGAGGTTCCTCCTAAACCTCTCCCCTCTCACTTTAAGTTTATGCTCTAGTTTTAAAACTGTGAGCCTTCACTTTATCCAAGCCCCTCATGATCTTGTACACCTCAATAAGGTCATCCTTCAGCCTCCTACATACCTAAGGAAAAAGTCCGAACCTATCCAATCTCTCCCGATAACTCAAACTCCCAAGTACAGATAACATCCTTTCACAGTCGGGTGATCAGAACTGCACACAGAACTCCAACAGCTGTATCGTGACATCCCAACTTTTATACTCAGTGCATTTTCCAATGAAGGCAAGCATGCCAAACACCTTCTTCACCATCCTGACTCGCCACAATCAGTGAACATGCACCTGTACTCCAAGACTTCTTTGTTCTACAACACTCTCCACTCTATCCATTTAGAACGGAGATGAGGAAGAACTTTTTCAGTCAGAGAGTGGTGAAGGTGTGGAATTCTCTGCCTCAGAAGGCAGTGGAGGCCAGTTCGTTGGATGCTTTCAAGAGAGAGCTGGATAGAGCTCTTAAGGATAGCGGAGTGAGGGGGTATGGGGAGAAGGCAGGAACGGGGTACTGATTGAGAGTGATCAGCCATGATCGTATTGAATGGCGGTGCTGGCTCAAGGGGCTGAATGGCCTACTCCTGCACCTATTGTCTATTGTCTATTGGCTATTGTCTATCGTTGACTGTGCAAGTCCTGACCTGGTTTGACATTCTAAAGTGCAACACCTCACACTTGTCAGATTTAAACTCCATTTGCCATTCCTGAGCCCACCATCTGATCCCGACTGATCTAGATCCTGTTGTAAACGTAGATATCCTTCTCTACAGAGCTCAGTTCTTCTCTTCCTACAGATGAGGCCTGAGTAGTTATGTGCTTCCACCATTTTCTGTTTTATTTTAGATTTCCAGCATCTCCCTATTCTAAAATCATTCACGTAGGCACGGGTGGCCAAGTGGTGCAGCGGTGGAGTTGCTGCTTTGCAACGCCAGAGACCCAGGTTTGATCCTGGCTATGGGTGCTGTCTGTACGGAGTTTGTATGTTTTCCCCGTGACCTGCATGGGTTTTTTCCGGGTGCTCCGGTTTCCTCCCACACTCCAAAGGCATACAGGTTTGAAGGTTAATTGGCTTCAGCAAAATTGTAAATTGTCCCTAGCGTGTGAAGGATAGTGTTAGTGTGCAGGGATCACTGGTTGGCACAGACTCGGTGGGCCGAAAGGCCTGTTTCCGTGCTGTATCTCTAAACTAAAATCAACTAAACAATCTTCTTGCCCATTATTGGACTGTCCAACCAAATCTCCACACATTTATTTCACTGTCTCCCCCAGTTTCACAACTTATCTGACCCACTAAGTCTGGGTGGGAACCAAACTTGACACCATTCTAGTTCACTAATGTCCTTCACAAGGTTAATCTGCCAACCTTGTCTGGTTTGGCTGATGTATGACTCCAGACCAACAAATGCGATTAGCTTTTAAACTGCCTGATTTCTGGGGAAATGGGGAAGAACAATAAAAATGTCTGCATCACAGGTGACATTCACATTCTGTAACTGTTTTGTATTAATTTAAAGGAGATAGGGAAGTTAACATAATCAGCACCTTCAGCAGTGAAGAATGCACATTTCTTGGCTCAATGCTAAACCCCCCCTCCCAGTTAAACCTCATCAACCTCATTGGAGACATTTGTTCTATCTTTAATCAGACATTACTGGACTTTATCTTGTAGTAAAAATTATTCCCTTTATGCTGTATCTGTACACTGTGGACGGCTTAATTGTAATCATAAAAAATATTTGAACCGTTACATGTATCGGAAAGGAAATGAGAGACATGGGTTAAAAGTGGGCAAATCAGACCAGCTTAGGTGGGCATCTTGGTCGGCATCGATGAATTGGTCCAAAGGGCCAATTGCCACGCTGCCTGACTCAATGTTTGGAATGCAGCCATTAATAAATTTTCCATTAGTAATAACAAAAACTTCAAACGATGATTAGTGTTTTTCCTTCCCCAATCAGATTTTTGAAGTGGAAAATGATTCTTGATATCTATTTAGCAGCAGTAACTGACTTTTCTTGCACTGTTTGCTCTTTTCTCTGAGTCCAAGAGCTATTGTCACTGTAAGAAATAAGTTACAGGAATGACATCAGCCATAAGGTGAATAAAATATAACTTTGGTTGCTGGAACAATACACATAGGTAGAGGAATCCATTAACCATGGAATAAAGAGGATGAAAATAAAAAGGTGATCCATAAAAAGGATCATAAAGCTGTCAGGCTGTCATAAAAACACAGCTGGCTCTGTAATGCCCTTTAGGGAAAGAAATCCATGGTGCTTACCATTTCGAACATTATGCGACGCGAGTCCTATCCCCCATTGATGGCTTCCTAACTACCCTCCAGCAAAGTACTCAATGATATCAAACCACTACATTGGGTTACTAAAGATGTGCAATAAATTCTAGGAAAGGAAAATAGTGTTGCTGGCCCAGATTTTGTGTTTTTTCGGATATGTTACCTTCATAGGTTTGCAAAGGACAAATGTATATGGGAGTATATTGGCATTAGATCCACAATGTGTGGATGAAACTAATAACGCAAAGAATTCTGGCTGGGAACATTGCTTGGAAGGAAGGAACTTAGCACAGTTGAGCCAATGATGTGTCATCTTGCTGGGACAGGTGCCTCATGGTGTTTTATGTCATACTGGAAGATGCCTTAGATATCCAAAGAGGAAACAGAAACATAGAAAAATAAGTGCAGGAGTAGGCCATTCATCCCTTCGAGCCAGCACTGCCATTCAACATGATCATGGCTGATCATGTTAAATCAGTATCCCGTTCCTGTTTTTTCCCCATGTCCCTTGATTCCTTTAGCCCTAAGAGCTATATCTAACTCTCTCTTGAAAAGATCCAGTGAATTGGCCTCCACTGCCTTCTGTGGCAGAGAATTCCACAGATTCACAACTCTCTGGGTGGAGATTTATTTCCTCATCTCAGTCCTAAATGGCCTCCCCCTTATTCTTAAACTGTGACCTCTGATTCCGGACTCCCCCTACATCGGGAACATATTTCCTGCATCTAACCAGTCCAATCCTTTAAGAATTTTATATGTTTCTCTAAGATCCCCTCTCATCCTTCTAAATTCCAGTGAATACAAGCCCAGACAACCCATTCTTTCATCATATGTCTGTCCGGCCATCCCGGGATTTAACCTGGTGAACCTACGCTGTACTCCTTCAATAGAAATAATGTCCTTCCTCAAATTAGGAGACCAAAATTGCACACAATGCTGCAAGTGTTGTCTCACAACTTCAGTAGGACCTCCTTGTTCCCAAACTCAAACCCTCTCATAATGAAGGCCAACTGATGTACAAGCACACCTAGGTCTCGTTGCACCTCCCCTTTTCCTAATCTGACACCATTCGAAACGTCACCCATTCCTTCTCTCCAGAGATGCTGCATGTCCCGCTGAGTTACTCCAGTATTTTGTGTCTACCATTCAGATAATGATACACCTTCCTGTTCTTGCCATCAAAGTGGATAATCTCACATTTATCCACATTAGACTGCATCTGCCCACACACCCAACCTATCCAAGTCACCCTGCAGCCTCATAGCATCCTCATCGCAGCTCACACTGCCAACCAGCTTTGTGTCATCCGCAAACTTGGAGATGTCACATTTAATTCCCTTGTCTAAATTCTTAATATTTTTGTAAATAACTGGGTTCCCAACACCGAGCCTTGCGGCACCCCACTTGTCACTGCCTGCAATTCTGAAAAGGACCCTTAATTCCTACTCTTTGCTTCTGACTGTCAACCAGTTCTCTCTCCATGTCAATACCCTACCCCCAATACCATGTGCTCTAATTTTGCACACCAATCCCTTGTGTGGGATCTTGTCAAAGGCTTTTTGAAATTCCAGATACACCACATTCACTGGCTCTCTCTTATCCATTCTACTTGTTACATCCTCAAAAATATCCAGAAGATTAGTCAAGCATGATTTCTCCTTCATAAATCCATGCTGACTTTGACCGTTCCTTTCACTGCTTTCCAAATGTGTTGCTATAACATCTTTAATGATCGACTCAAGCATCTTCCCCACTACCAATGTAAGGCTAACTGGTCTATAATTCCCCGTTTTCTCTCTCCCTCATTTCTTAAAAAGTGGAGCTACATCTACTACATGAAAATGATCACCAATGCATCCACGATTTCTCCTATCAGGCTCTGGGGATTTATCTACCTTCAGTCCCAACAGTTTACCTAACACCATTTCCTGACTGATGTGGATTCCCTTCAGTTCCTCCCTCCCATTAGATCCTCGGTCCCCAAGTATTTCTGGGAGATTGTTTGTGTCTTCCTTAGTGAAGACAGAACAAAAGTACTCGTTTAACTGTTCTGCTTGTTTCTTGTTTTCTTGGTTCCCATTATAAATTCACCTCTCTCAGTTTGTAAGGGACCTACATTTGTCTTCACTCATCTTTTCCTTTTTACATATCTAAAGAAGCTTTTAGATTCCGTTTTTATATTCATCGCAAGCTTTCTTTCATGCTCTTTTTCCCCCTCTTAATTAACCCCTTTGTCCTCTGTTGAATTCTAAATTTCTCCCAGTCCTCCGGTTTGCTGCTTCCTCTGGCCAATTTATATGCCTCTTCCATGGATTTAACACTATCCGTGATTTCCCTTGTTAGCCATGTTCAGCATGTTCAGCTTTCAAAACATCCTTTGTGAAATCTTTTAAAAAAGCGTTGTGCACTGCTCCTGTGCCAAGAAACACATAGGGCCTGCACAGTGGTGCAACTAGTAGGGCTGCTGCTTCATTGTGCCAGAGACCCTGGTGTGATCCTGACCACGTGTGCTGTCTGTGTGGACTTTGGAAGTTCTCACTGTGACCATGTGCGTTTCTTCTGAGTGTTTAGTTTAGTCTAGTTTAGTTTAGTTTAGTCTAGTCTAGTTTAGTTTAGTTTAGTTTAGTTTAGTTTAGTTTAGTTTAGTTTAGTTTAGTTTAGTTTAGAGATACACCACGGAAACAGGCCATTCGGCCCACTGAGTCTGCACTGACCAGCAATCCCTGCACATTAACACTACCCTACACACACTGGAGACAATTTTACATTTATACCAAGCCAATTAACCTACAAACCTGTACGTCTTTGGAGTGTGGGAGGAAACTGAAGGTCTCTGAGAAATCCCACGCGGTCACGGGGAGAACTTACAAACGACACACAGCCAGCACCAGCAGTCAGGATCGAACCCGCATCTCTGGTGCTGTAAGGCAATAGCTCTACTGCTGTGCCACCATTTAGTGGGTGTTCTGGTTTCCTTCCACATCCCAAAGATGTGTGGGAATGAAGGTAAATTGGCCTCTGTAAATTATCCCAAGTGTGCAGGGAGTGGATGAAAAAGTGTGGTAACATAGAACAGTGGCACTGACCTCCTCACCATCGAAGGGATCTACAAGATTTGCTGCCTCAAACAGCATCATCAGAGACCCACACCACCCTGGTCGTACTCTCATTTCACTCCTGCCATCGGGAAGAAGGTAACGTCCAGGTTCAGGAGCAGCTACTTCCCGCCAACCAAGGTGAGAGGGCCAAAGATTAAAGGAGATTAATCTTTTAATCTTAAGAAATTGTGAATATGAAGATGAGGTAAAAGGGAATACAGGAGATATTGCAAAAGACTCTCGGAAGAATGGGAACAGAAGTTCTAGAGCGGAAAAGAAATTAAGGGCAGGGCCAATTGTGAACGATGTGAGAGGGGAGGTAAATACAGAAGTTAAAGTGTTGTACTTAAATGCGCGTAGTATAAAAAATAAAGTGGATGAGCTTGAGGCTCAGTTAGTCATGGGCAAGTATGATGTTGTAGGGATCACTGAGACATGGCTACAAGAGGACCAGGGCTGGGAACTGAATATTCAGGGGTACACAATGTATAGAAAAGACAGACAGGTGGGCAGAGGGGGTGGGGTTGCTCTGATGGTAAGGAATGATATTCATTCCCTTGCAAGGGGTGACATAGAATCAGGAGATGTTGAATCAGTATGGATAGAAATGAGAAATTGTAAGGGTAAAAAGACCCTAATGGGAGTTATCTATAGACCCCCAAACAGTAGCCTCGACTTAGGGTGCAAGTTAAATCAGGAGATAAAATTGGCGTGTCAAAAATGTAATGCTACGGTGGTTATGGGAGATTTCAACATGCAGGTAGACTGGGAAAATCAGGTTGGAAATGGACCCCAGGAAAGAGAGTTTGTAGAGTGCCTTCGAGATGGATTCTTAGAACAGCTTGTACTGGAGCCTACCAGGGAGAAGGCAATTCTGGATTTAGTGTTGTGTAATGATCCTGATCTGATAAGGGGACTAGAGGTAAAAGAGCCATTAGGAGGCAGTGATCACAACATGATAAGTTTTACTCTGCAAATGGAAAGGCAGAAGGGAAAATCGGAAGTGTCGGTATTACAGTATAGCAAAGGGGATTACAGAGGCATGAGGCGGGAGCTGGCCAAAATTGATTGGAAGGAGGCCCTAGCAGGGAAGACGGTAGAACAGCAATGGCAGGTATTCCTGGGAATAATGCAGAGGTTGCAGGATCAATTTATTCCAAAGAGGTGGAAAGACTCTAAGGGGAGTAAGAGACACCTGTGGCTGACAAGGGAAGTCAGGGACAGCATAAAAATTAAGGAGAGGAAGTATAACATAGCAAAGAAGAGTGGGAAGACAGAGGATTTGGACTCTTTTAAAGAGCAACAAAAGTTAACTAAAAAGGCAATACGAGGAGAAAAGATGAGATACGAGGGTAAACTAGCCAATAATATAAAGGAGGATAGCAAAAGTTTTTTTAGGTACGTGAAGAGGAAAAAAATAGTCAAGGCAAATGTGGGTCCCTTGAAGACAGAAGCAGGGTAATTTATTATGGGGAACAAAGAAATGGCAGACGAGTTAAACCGTTACTTTGGATCTGTCTTCACTGAGGAAGATACACACAATCTCCCAAATGTTCTAGGGGCTGGAGAACCTAGGGTGATGGAGGAACTGAAGGAAATCCACGTTAGGCAGGAAATGGTTTTGGGTAGACTGATGGGACTGAAGGCTGATAAATCCCCAGGGCCTGATGGTCTGCATCCCAGAGTACTTAAGGAGGTGGCTCTAGAAATAGTGGAAGCATTGGAGATCATTTTTCAATGTTCTATAGATTCAGGATCAGTTCCTGTGGATTGGAGAATAGCAAATGTTATCCCACTTTTTAAGAAAGGAGGGAGAGAGAAAACGGGTAATTATAGACCAGTTAGTCTGACATCAGTGGTGGGGAAAATGCTGGAGTCAATTATAAAAGACGAAATTGCTGAGCATTTGGATAGCAGTAACGGGATCGTTCCGAGTCAGCATGGATTTACGAAGGGGAAATCATGCTTGACAAATCTACTGGAATTTTTTGAGGATGTAACTAGGAAAATTGACAAGGGAGAGTCAGTGGATGTGGTGTACCTCGACTTTCAGAAAGCCTTCGACAAGGTCCCACATAGGAGATTAGTGGGCAAAATTAGGGCACATGGTATTGGGGTAGGGTACTGACATGGATAGAAAATTGGTTAACAGACAGAAAGCAAAGAGTGGGGATAAATGGGTCCCTTTCGGAATGGCAGGCAGTGACCAGTGGGGTACCGCAAGGTTCGGTGCTGGGACCCCAGCTATTTACGATATACATTAATGACTTAGACGAAGGGATTAAAAGTACCATTAGCAAATTTGCAGATGATACTAAGTTGGGGGGTAGTGTGAATTGTGAGGAAGATGCAATAAGGCTGCAGGGTGACCTGGACAGGTTGTGTGAGTGGGCGGATACATGGCAGATGCAGTTTAATGTAGATAAGTGTGAGGTTATTCACTTTGGAAGTAAGAATAGAAAGGCAGATTATTATCTGAATGGTGTCAAGTTAGGAGGAGGGGGAGTTCAACGAGATCTGGGTGTCCTAGTGCATCAGTCAATGAAAGGAAGCATGCAGGTTCAGCAGGCAGTGAAGAAAGCCAATGGAATGTTGGCCTTCGTAACAAGAGGAGTTGAGTATAGGAGCAAAGAGGTCCTTCTACAGTTGTACCGGGCCCTGGTGAGACCGCACCTGGAGTACTGTGTGCAGTTTTGGTCTCCAAATTTGAGGAAGGATATTCTTGCTATGGAGGGCGTGCAGCGTAGGTTCACTAGATTAATTCCCGGAATGGCGGGACTGTCGTATGTTGAAAGGCTGGAGCGATTGGGCTTGTATACACTGGAATTTAGAAGGATGAGGGGGGATCTTATTGAAACATATAAGATAATTAGGGGATTGGACACATTAGAGGCAGATAACATGTTCCCAATGTTGGGGGAGTCCAGAACAAGGGGCCACAGTTTGAGAATAAGGGGTAGGCCATTTAGAACGGAGATGAGGAAGAACTTTTTCAGTCAGAGGGTGGTGAAGGTGTGGAATTCTCTGCCTCAGAAGGCAGTGGAGGCCAGTTCGTTGGATGCTTTCAAGAGAGAGCTGGATAGAGCTCTTAAGGATAGCGGAGTGAGGGGGTATGGGGAGAAGGCAGGAACGGGGTACTGATTGATAGTGATCAGCCATGATCGCATTGAATGGCGGTGCTGGCTCGAAGGGCTGAATGGCCTACTCCTGCACCTATTGTCTATTGTCTATTGTCTATTGAGATGTACACAAAATGCTGCAGTAACTCAGCGGGTCAGGCAACATCAAAGATAGACACAAAATGCTGGAGTAACACAGCAGTACAGGCAGCATCTCTGGAGAGAGGGAATGGGTGACATTTCAGGTTGAGACCCTTCTTCAGACTGAAAGTCACGGGAAAGGGAATCGAGAGATATAGAAATATAGGGGATTGCATGGTAGGTCATAAGGTCAAAGGGCATGACGCATGGAATCGATCAAGCCTTCTGGAGTACAAGGCCACTTCCGGCATACACTCGTAACACACACAACACGTGTGTTCCGCTTATTTACTCCAGCATTTTGTCTACCTTCGATGTAAAGCAGCATCTGCATTTCTTTCCTACACATTTTGTCTGTTCCACTGCAAAATCTCCTCAAGGTATGTCTACTTTGAAGAAGTTCTCCTCCTCTCTCTGACGAGAGTTCAGCAACATCCTCTCTCACTGCTTCCCCTCTGTGATTCCGCTATATTATTTTGTCAGGCCAAACCCTAAGCCATACTTTTCTCCTTAACTTCATCCAGCCTGGTTACATTCCCTGTCTCCATTGTTTTCCAATTCCAGCATTTAAGTGAGCTGATTTAAATCCCTCCACCACTGGTATCCTTAACTTTAAAGGCTTTGCAGGAATATCTTTTGAAATGTAACCAGAGCCACTGCAATTGGTCTCCTGTGTACCAAAGCAAGAAAAGGGAACTGTAGAATATAAGTAAGCTCTTTTTCATTAAGCCCTAAGGAAAGACACAAAGTGCTGGAGTAACTCAGCAGGTCAGACAGCAACCCGGGAGAACATGGACAGGTAATGTTTTGAGCCGGAACCCTTCTTCAGATCAGTCTGAAGAAGGGTTCCAACCCGAAACATCGCCTATCCACGTTCTTCAGGGATGCTTTCTTCAAACTGAGAGTCAGGGGAAAGGGAAGCAAGAGATATGGATGGTGATTATGGGTGGTGATTATGGATGGTGATTATGGATGGTGATTATGGATGGTGATATGGATGGTGATATGGATGGTGATATGGATGATGATATGGATGGTGATATGGATGGTGGTATGGATGGTGGTATGGATGGTGATATGGATGGTGATATGGATGGTGATATGGATGGTGATATGGATGGTGATATGGATGGTGATTATGGATGGTGATTATGGATGGTGATATAGATGGTGATATGGATGGTGATATGGATGATGATATGGATGGTGATATGGATGGTGGTATGGATGGTGGTATGGATGGTGATATGGATGGTGATATGGATGGTGATATGGATGGTGATATGGATGGTGATATGGATGGTGATGTGGATGGTGGTTTGGATGGTGATATGGATGGTGATATGGATGGTGACATGGATGGTGATATGGATGGTGATATGGTGATATGGATGGCGATATGGATGGTGATATGGATGTGATATGGATGTGATGTGGATGGTGATATGGTGATTTGGGTGGTGATATGGATGGTGATATGGTGAGATATGGATGGTGATATGGATGTGATATGAATGTGATATGGATGGTGATATGGATGATATGGATGGTGATATGGATGGTGATTATGGATGTGATATGGATGGTGATATGGTGAGATATGGATGGTGATATGGATGTGATATGGATGGTGATATGGATGTGATACGGATGTGATATGGATGGTGATATGGATGGTGATATGGATGTGATATGGATGGTGATATGGATGTGATATGGATGGTGATATGGATGTGATATGGATGGTGATATGGATGGTGATATGGATGTGATACGGATGTGATATGGATGGTGATATGGATGGTGATATGGATGTGATATGGATGGTGATATGGATGGTGATATGGATGTGATATGGATGTGATATGGATGGTGATATGGATGGTGATTATGGATGTGATATGGATGGTGATATGGATGGTGATACAGATGTGATACGGATGTGATATGGATGGTGATATGGATGTGATATGGATGGTGATATGGATGGTGATATGGATGGTGATATGGATGTGATATGGATGGTGATATGGATGGTGATATGGATGGTGATATGGATGGTGATATGGATGGTGATTATGGATGGTGATTATGGATGGTGATATGGATGGTGATATGGAGAGCTATGGAGAGCCTGTTATAATGCTGGAGGACCCTATGATCATGACCAAATAGAGTGGGCGTGTCTGCGATAATTAATATTAATGAGCAGTGGGGTGACGTCAGACGGGCCGCGCGGGGCACTGTGGGATACTGGAGGAGTGGGGACGGTCATCCAACGCGGCGGAGCGGAGTTTGCTGTTGGCGGAAGGGAGGAGGGCTGGGGGCGGCTGAGTGGGGCCGATGGAGCGGGCGGCCGTGCCACGGAGGAGCGGGGGTGGGGGGCTGAGCTCCAACTCCAGGTCGGTGTCGGCCAACAGCCTGGGGAGCGGCGGGGCCTCGGCGAGCCCGGCCAACTCTCGGCGCCGGAGGCAGCCGCCGCGGCCGGCCGACTACAAGCTGCAGGTGATCATCATCGGCAGCCGCGGCGTGGGCAAGACCAGCCTGATGGAGCGCTTCACGGACGACACCTTCAGCGAGGCCTGCAAATCCACCGTCGGTAGGTGGGCACGGCCACGGGGGTGGGAGTGGGGAGGGAGGGAGGGAGGGAGGGAGGGATGGAGCTGAAGGCGGCCTCGGGCCTCAGGCCTCGGCGCTCGCCTGGGACCCGGGCCCCAGAGGCAGAGCCCTCGCCTGGTACCCGGGTCCCAGAGGCAGAGCCCTCGCCTGGTACCAGGGCCCCAGAGCTCTCGCCTGGTACCCGGGCCCCAGAGGCAGAGCCATCGCCTGGTACCCGGGCCCCAGAGAGAGCCCTCGCCTGGTACCCGGGCCCCAGAGGGAGCCCTCGCCTGGTACCCGGGCCCCAGAGGCAGAGCCCTCGCCTGGTACCCGGGTCCCAGAGGCAGAGCCCTCGCCTGGTACCCGGGCCCCAGAGGCAGAGCCATCGCCTGGTACCCGGGCCCCAGAGGGAGCCCTCGCCTGGTACCAGGGCCACAGAGAGAGCCACCGCCTGGTACCCGGGCCCCAGAGAGAGCCATCGCCTGGTACCCGGGCCCCAGAGAGAGCCCTCACCCGGTACCAGGGTCCCAGAACCCTCGTCCACTGACTTGATGTTGATCCTACAGGAGTCCTGACCCTGGTCTCCCCCTCTTTATAATAAGCGTAGATAGGTAGAAAATCAAGAGTCTTTTTATCCCATGGTGGAAATGCCCAACACTAAAAGCCATAACTAGAAGGTGAGAGGGGGAAAGTTAAATGGAAGATAGACACAAATTGTTGGAGTAAATCAGTGGGTCAGGTAGTATTTCTGGAGAAAAATAATGGGTGGGTGACGTTTTGGGTCCGAAGTGCAGGGCACAGAGGGATATATGGATCATGTACACGTCTTTGAGATCAGTTTAACTGGGCAACCCCACCCTTCTGTCATTCCAACTTGGAAACTTGACCCTGTTGTTATAGCTGCCTCCCTACCCAAGAGTCTTGATAGAAGGCCCCTGACCTGAATCAACAAGTGGACATTCCCTCCACAGTTGCTGCCAACCCTTTGAGTTCCTCCAGCACTTTGTGGAGTTTACTAAAGGACACTTGGAGTAACTCAGCAGGTCAGGAAACATCTCTGGAAAACATGGATTGGTGACATTTCTGGCCGAGACCCTCTCTTCAGACTCAGTTTGTGGAGTTTAAGCCTCCAGATCAACATTCCAGAGTTTAATCCTCCAACTCAAGACTCCAACATCTGCAGTTTCTTATTTCTGGTCGTTTTGAGTTCCTTTATTCTGTCCTCCACTCCTGCCACCATCCTGGTCTGAGATCCAGCTGCCTGCGAGTAGGCAACCCCTCTTGGCCTTACCCAAATAGTCCCTCTTCCTCCCTGCCATCAGTCTTTTGTTGCCTTTCTGTTCCACTTTCAAAAATATCCAACCCTAGGCCATGTTGCTAGCAACATCCTTTAAACTTGCATCTTGGAGTATGGGAGAGACGGTTATTTGCAAATTTGTTTCACAGTGCTCTATAAATGCAAGTTGTATGTTAATCTACATATTAACACCTGATAGAATAAACGTCCACGATTGCTGTTGAGTTTATAGGGTACATATACAGTGGGAGACCTGGTTTCCAATTCTATCACTTGACTGATTAATTGAACATAATTCTTGAACGTCTATTTTTAAAATTAAATTCATTCTTTACTTTGTGACTAAATCTGGATATCTTCTATTTATAAAGGTTATCTTTAAAGTTAATGACAAACAAATTCAGTTATCTAGATGAAGCAATCTTTGATTAAAGTAATGTTTTTCGAATGTGGATAATTAGTTAGATTCAAAGAATACTTTACCAACAATTCAGATGAGTTAGTACAGCTTGTAGATGAGTTTGGATGGGCAAGGGCTGATTATTGCTGCCAAACATCAGAGAGAGAAATGAAGAAATGGTAATTGGGTAAGAGAGCCCTTGATTTTTAATGTCTGAAAGAGTGAACATTTGTTTGGATATGCTGTAAATAAATCCTCCTAAAATTATTCAAATGAATAGATTGTCAAGCATCCTTTTTGGAACAAATCTTTCTGTTTTAATATTGTGGGAGTTTCTATGGAAAGAGCTAATGAACCATGGATTGCAATTGGTAGCTGGATTGAGTATGTGAATAAAAGTACTAGCTAGAAAATCATAAGAAACGGCAGATGCTATAAATCTGAAATAAAACAAATCCTTGGAAATCTTAGCAGGTCAGCCAGCAACTGTGCAAAGAGAAACTGAAGTCATTTATTGGGTTCAAACATTTCATCCTGCCAAGTACAGACTTTAGTACAGGTTTTTGCACATCTTTCTGGATATTGGTGGTGTTGGTAATGCCAACATTTAACCCACATTCAAAATAGGATTGTGGTTTCGCAGACTTGCATGACACATCTGTTTTATTATCAGTTGGGCTCCGTTGGTTGGTCAGCTTCAGATGGACCTCTTTCATCCACTGAAACCAACACAACTTCAGCTTTTTAGATTATTTGAATTTGTGAGCTGGTTAAAAGTTGGGTTAAACACCTTTCTTCTAGGTCATTACATTATATTTGCCGATCTCACATTATTTGACAGTAGTCGTCCACTGTTGGAAATAATGCAATGCTGCGCGAGGTGGCAATTTTATTGAGTTATTTATCAGCAATTTGACAAAGCTTGCGTGCAATTCTGGGGATAGAAATCATTACACATTCTCCCATCTTTCATCGTCCCATTTGTGGCGGTTGATCACCATTTTACGATTATATAGTTGATGCTCACCTGAAAGATTGTAGAAAGTTAGTGAAAAGTTGTACCATCGGCTCTCATTATTGGCTGTAGACATTGAATGTAAAATGAACGAGACCTGTCACGTTTAAAAGGAGTACAAGGACAGAAGAATCGAGGGGGATATTTAAACCAGAGATAGAGTGGAAGTTAAAGCAAAATTAAAAAGCTGCTGTTGATACTGTCACATGCTTGCATTAGAAGTATTTACACTCCACAAATACTAAATCAATGTCTAAATATAACTGGTGTTGAAGTAGCATTTCTGCTATTTCGTGAACAGATCAAACGACACTGATCTGGCCTGGAAAATGAGGCATACTGGATGTGTTCAGATGACACAATCCTATGTGGTTGCAAGGTTGGCACCAATAAAAACAGAAGCCCAGGATTGTGCTGCAGCGTTAAAGGTATTAAAAATATTAACTTGGGATATTAAAAATATTAACCACCCAAGTTCAGTGGTTAAGTGCAATTATGTTGTGCAATATGTAATTTATTGTTAGATTTGGTAATATTGCACTTTATATTGGACATCAGGCGTTTTGTCTTGGGGCAAGTGGATGTATTAATTCTCCCCACTAATTGGTGGGGATAAAACACAATTCTGGAAGTACAAAATTCAGTGTTGGTTGACAGAGTTGATGTTTCTCCTTGGTGTCCATGTAAAAAGCCAAAGGGGCAGCAGAATTTGGGTAAGTTTAGGCAGGGAATAGGACAGAAGGATAAGTCGAAGAAGAGCTGGCTTTCCCTTAAATGGAAATAGAACAAGTAACAATATATCTGGAAAAAAAAACCATTAGAATCATTGACAGGAGGAATGAGTGCAAGGTCTATCATAGCATTTCACTTGCAATTTTTCTGTTGGGATGACTGTTAACTGAGTGTATTGGTAAAAACCCTGCTGTTCTTCTTTGAATAATTGTGGACTTTTACACCCAATTTTTTTTTTAATGTGCCTTGGTTTAACATTTCTTCTGAAAGCTGGTGTGTTCGGAAGTGCAGCATCCTTCAGCACTGCACTGAAAATGGTGGTTTAAATGTTTGTTTTTTGAAATAAAACTTGAATGTGGATTTTGCTGATTCGGACGTGAGAGTACCATCAGTGAGTCCACAGCTGAGTTAGAAGGACATCCCTCTCTGGGAGGTTGCTTTTCGGAACTGAAGGCCTGTGACTGATGTAGGCGTGATGTCTCTCTGTGCTGTTAACCACTCTGGTTTCTATCATGTCTGCATAGCAAAGCTAGTTGAGAAAGTAGCTTAAAATAGCATATGTGACCCTGAGCATGGGAGAACAAGAGTGAGGAAACCAATGGCCAACATTTATAAAACAACAAACAATCTGCTGGAGGAATTCAGCGAGTCCAACGGCATCTGAGAGTGGGGAAGGGGGTGCTTGAGAAGAATTGTCAATGTTTTGGGTTGACAACTGAATCAGAACTGAGTGGAGAGGGATGATGGCCAATATAAAGAGGAAAAAGCGATGAGACGGGCTTGCAGGTCATTTGTGGGCCACGAAGGGGTGATGGACAATGGGCAGATGAAGCCTGGGAGAGGGAGGGCTGGGATTGGGGGACAGTGATAGATGGTTGATACACTGAAGCAGACAGGCATTTTCTTTGTAAATGGCAGGTGGAACTAGGTTGCATGAGGGGAGGGTGAAGGTGGAGACCATCAGAAGGGTGATAAGTGAGAACATGAAGGCCATGGATACTGGAATCTGATAAATGAGGAAGATGATCATGGGAACCATTAAGTTAGAGACAAAGGGCAGATGCAACCAGATGGGGAAAGGATCCAGTGGGTGAAATGTGTTAGTAGTACATGGAAGGAACCAAGAGGGGAAGTAAGATGAAACATGGGGGGTGGGGAGGGGCTGGGGTTGGAACAATTATAGAACACTGGTTTGGCCACAAAGAAAGTGCTGTGTTCAGTACTGCACACAACGCTTTAGCAAGGATGTAAATGTTTTGGGGAGGATGCAGAAGGGATTTATTTAAATAATTCCAGAGATAAGGGGTTTCATTTATCTAAAAAGGAGAGGTTTTATCTACTTGGTGTATAGGAAGTTGACAAGAGATCTAACAGAAGTGTTTAAAATCATGAAGAGAATAAACAGGCTGTCAAGAGCCGGGGACATAGAATGAGGACGATTGGCAAAATAACCAAAACCAATGATATGTTTGTGGTGAGTAGTCATTGTTGAGCTGATTCAGTTGTACAGTTCAACACGATTAGTACCCGAGTGGGAAGTATTTTGGGTCTATGAGAAGAGGAAGGCAGAGTTGACCTGGCCCTTGCAGTGTCCGTATGGACATGGCATGCTGAATGGTCTGTTTAATGGACAGAGGACCTAGGATGACGGAGGAACTGAAGGAAATCCATATTAGTCAGGAAATGGTTTTGGGTAGACTGATGGGACTGAAGGCTGATAAATCCCCATGGCCTGATGGTCTGCATCCCAGAGTACTCAAGGAGGTGGCTGGAGAGATCGTGGACACATTGGTGATCATTTTCCAATGGGTTCTGGATCTTTCTGTGGATTGGAGGGCAGCTAATGTTATCCCACTTTTTAAGAAAGGAGGGAGGGAGAAAGCAGGGAATTATAGACCAGTTACGCTGACATCGGTGGTGGGGAAGATGCTGAAATTGATTATTTGATTCAAGATTCAATTTATTGTCACATGTACCAGTTAAGGTACAGTGACATTTGAGTTACCATACAGCCATACTAAGTTAAAAGCAACAAGACACAACCACATAAAATAAAATTTAACATATACATCCACCACAGCGGATTCCACATTCCTCACTGGTATTGATAGGCAATAAAGTTAAATCTGCTTCCTCTTTGTTCACCCATGGTTGGGTCGGTTGAACCATCCACAGTTGCCACTGCCGACTGTCCGAGGGCCTTGCATCGGGATGATCGAAACTCCGGCGTCAGGATGGATTGAAACACTCTGCGGCATGGAGCTCCCGAGTCGGCCTCTTACCAGAGACCGCGGGCTTCACGGTATTAAAGTTCACAGGCCCCGCAGTTGGAGCTTACCGCAAACGATCCTCGGCAAAGGATCGCAGCTACACAATGTTAAAGTCTGCGCCGGGCAGGTCTCCTGCAAAGCCCCCACCACTCCACAATGTTAGCCGCAGTGGGGACTGAGATACGATAAGGAGAAAAATCGCATCTCTGTCTAGGTAAGAGATTGGAAAAAAAAAATGTAATAGCAGCGCATTTGGATAGCAATAACAGGATCGGTCTGAGTCAGCTTGGATTTACGAAGGGTAAATCATGCTTGACTAATCTTCTGGAATTTTTTGAGGATGTAACAAGTAAATTGGACAAGGGAGAGCCAGTGGATGTAGTGTACCTGGACTTTCAGAAAAACTTTTTAAGGTCCCACACAGGCGATTAGTGGGCAAAATTAGAGCACATGGTATTGGGGGTAGGGTATTGACATGGAAAGAAAATTGTTTGCCAAACAGGCAACAAAGAGAAGGGATTAACGGGTCCCTTTCAGAATGACAGACAGTGACTAGTGCCGCAAGGCTAGGTGCTGGGGCCGCAGCTATTTACAATATACATTAATGATTTAGATGAAGGAATTAAAAGTAACATTAGCAAATTTGCAGATGATGCAAAGCTGGGTGGCAGTGTGAACTGTGAAGAGGATGCTGTGAGGATGCAGAGCGACTTGGACAAGTTGTGTGAGTGGGCTGATGCATGGCAGATGCAGTATAATATGGATAAATGTGAGGTTATCCACTTTGGTGGCAAGAACAGGAAGGCAGATTATTATCTGAATGGTGTCAGGTTAGGAAAAGGGGAAGTATAATGAGACCTGGGTGTCCTTGTACATCAGTCACTGAAAGTAAGCATGCAGGTACAGCGGGCAGTGAAGAAAGCTAATGGCATGTTGGCCTTCATTGCGAGAGGAGTTGAAAAAAGGAGCAAAGAGGTCCTTCTGCAGTTGTACAGGGCCCTGGTGAGACCACAGCTGGAGTATTGTGCAGTTTTGGTCTCCTAATTTGAGGAAGGACATTTTTGCTATTGAGGGAGTGCAGTTATTGAGAGGTTCACCACGTTAATTCCCGGGTTGGCGGGACAGGCATATGATGAAAGAATGGAGTGACAGGGCTTGTATTCACTGGAATTTAGAAGGATGAGAGGGGATCTTATAGAAACATACAAAATTATTAAGGGATTGGACACGCTAGATGCTGGAAACGTGTTCCCGATGTTAGGGGAGTCGAGAACCACTGGCTACAATATAAGAATAAGGGGTAGGCCATTTAGAACTGAGATGAAGAAAAACTTTTTCACCCAGAGGGTTGTGAATTTGTGGAATTCTCTGCCTCAGAAGGCAGTGGAGGCAGATTCACTGGATGCATTCAAAAGAGAGTTAGATAGAGCTCTTGGGGCTCGCAGAATCAAGGGATATGGAGAGAAGGCAGGAACGGGGTACTGATTGTGAATGATCAGCCATGATCACATTGATTGGCGGTGCTGGCTTGAACGGCCGAATGGCCTACTCCTGCACCTATGTCTCTGTGTATGTAATGCTGTCACCATTGTGATGTAATGCAGGTAGTGTATAGCACTGTAGACCCTATAGTATATTGCAGTGTTTTAATTATGCATTTGATTCACAGATTGGTATTCTTGAAAGACTTGGCTGGAAAAAAAAGTTGCAATGCTTAAGCCGATTTGTTTGACCTTGATTGTGCTCTTTAATTACTACAGTTCTTGTGTTGTCTTCCCAGTGGTGAGGGATAAGAGATTTAAGGATGTCAACTTTGCAACAATGAAGGAACAATACGCACCAGGATAGTGCATAATTTAGAAAAGAATTGTAATGTTTGGTGTTCCCATTGTCTTGACTCTTGGTCTTTTTAGTTGGAGAGGTATCTGTAAAGTAATCTTGGCAAGTTGTTGCACTCCATCTTTTAGTCACCATGGAGTGTGGGTCAGCGCTATGAGAATATGGGATGGGGTAATGAGTTTTGTGCCAGAACGGAAAAGGTTGTTGATAGATGGTCGTATCCTATCATAGATACAAAATGCTGGAGTAACTCAGCAGGACACCCAGTGAAAAAATGGGTGACGTTTCAGTTCAAGACCCTTCTTCAGACTGACTTTCTTTACCCAAGACGTCGCCTATTCCTTCTCTCCAAAGATGCTGCTTGTCTCGCTGAGTTACTCCAGCATTTTGTGTCTATCTTTGGTGTAAACCAGCATTTGCAATTTGTGCTCTCTCTGCTCTCTCTCTCTCTCTCTCTCTCTCTCTCTCTCTCTCTCTCTCTCTCTCTCTCTCTCTCTCTCTCTCTGACTCTCACTCCTTGATCTAATCATTTGAGATAAATAGTATTAAAAAAGTTAGAAAGGTTGGTATTATGCAACAAACAGGCACTTCTTTGTGTTTAAACCAACTTTACGTTATTGGAGCTTTGATACATAGTCATTATATGTGTGTTTGTTTCTTGGCTGCATTTCAACTGTTTTTCTGTTGGGTTTGCATCGACTGCTGTGGGTGTTCATTTAACTCAGAAAGATACTGTCATTATTTTCTGCACATGTGCTGGGGAATTAAGAATTCCTGCATTAAAAACTATTTTGCACAATGGATATGCAGGTTATCTTGGTTGTAAAGACTGTTGCAATTTGTGACAAAGCAAGTGAAATTCAAGGTGGACCGAAAGACAAGTACTCAGTCTGAACGAAAATCTAATTTTCTTGAGGGTAAATGTGATAGTTCAACCAACTCTCAGTTCAAAACTAGATTGGCAGGGGGGTGGGATCTTATACAGGACAGGCACGTGAGAGGCTGGAAGTTTGTATGGAGGGTCGTGTGGGAAAGGTTAGTGGACAGAACAGGCAGGTTAAAGGCAGAGAACGAGGAAGGAGGGTTGGTTTAAACTGCATGTATTTCAATGCAAGGGGCCTGACGGGCAAGGCAGATGAGCTTAGGGCATGGATAGGTACGAGTGTCTGGGACGTTGTAGCCATGACTGAAACCTGGTTAAGGGAGGGGCAGGGCTGGCAACTCAATGTTCCGGGGTACAGGAGCTTCAGGAGAGGCAGGGGTGAGGGAAAAAGAGGAGGGGGCGTTGCATTGTTGGTTAAGGAGAATGTCACAGCTGTGATCAGAGGTGAAATTACGGACGGTTCGTCTAGTGAGGCTACATGAGAAACAAGAAAGGGATGATCACCTTGTTGGGGGTGTACTACAGACCCCCGAATAGTCAATGGGAATTACAGGAACAAATGTGCCAGCAGATTGCAGGCAGCTGCAGGTCAAATAAGGTTGGTGCTGTAGGGGATTTTTAACTATAGACTTGGAAAATCATAGTTTGAAGGGTTTAAATGGGGTGCAATTCCTCAAAAGTGTTCAGGAGAGTGTTCTTAATTAGTATGTAGAGGCTCCCACATGTGAGAGGGCAACACTGGATCTAGTATTGGGAAATTGGGAAGGGCAAGTTAATGAAGTGTTTGTGGAGGAGCCTTTTGGACTAGTGACCACAGTTCGATTAGGTTTAAGATAGTTATGGATAGGGACAGAAAGGGTCCACATGTTAAACTGCTCATCTGGGGTAAGGCCAACTTTGAGGATATGAGAGAAGGTCTCTCTCAAGTTGACTGGAGCAGGTTATTTGAGAGGAAAGGAACATCGGCCAAGTGGGCTGTATTTAGAAATGTGCCTTCAAAAGCTCAGGATATGTATGTCTCCGTTAGTGTGAAGAGCAAAGCAGGCAAACGTAAGGAAGATTGGCTGATGAGGGAAATTGAGGCATTGGTCAAAAACAAGAAGGATGCGCGGGACAGGTATAGGCAGCTGGGATCAAGTGCAACTGGAGGAGTTTTGGGAACTAAGCAGTAAACTGAAAAAGGAGATCAGATGGGCAAAAAGGGGCCAGGAAATGGCTCTGGTGGGTAGCATTAAGGATAATCCCAAAAGGTTTTATAAATACATAAGTGGAAAAAGAGTAACTAGAGAGAGAGGAATCAAAGCGGTCACCTCTGTGGGGAGCCACAGGAGATGGGCAAAGTACTCAATGAGTATTTCTCCTCTGTATTTACCGAGGAGAAAGACAGTAGGACGGAGGAACTTGGGGCAGTCAATGCAAATGTCTTGAGAGCAGTCATTGTTACCGTTGAAGAAGCACAGAAGGTACTGTCATGTATGAAGGTAGACAAATTCCCAGGGTCTGATCAGGTATATCCGAGGACATTGCGGGACACTAGAGAGGAAATTGCGGGAGCCCTGGTTGAAATTTACGAGTCGTCCTTAAATACAGGAGAGGTGCCGAAAAACGGCAAATGTGCCTCTTTTCAAGAAGGGCTGCAGGGAAAATGCTGGGAACTATGGGCCGGTGAGCTTAACATCTGTAGGATAGGTTATACAGGCATTTGAAAGGCCAGAGCTGATTAGGGATAGTTAACATGGTTTTGTATGTGGGAGGTCGTGTCTCACAAATCTGATTGATTTATTTGAAGATGTTACCATAAAGGTCGATGAGGGCAGAGCTGTAGATGTTGTGTACATGGATTTCAGTAAGGCATTCGACAAGGTTCCAAATGGTAGGCTACTCTGGAAGGTGAGAACACATAGGATCCAAGGAGAGATAGCTGAATGGATAGCAAATTGGCTCCATAAAAGGAAGCAGAGGGTGATGGTGGAAGGTTACTTCTCGGACTGGAGGCCTGTAACTAGTGGTGTGCCTCAGGGTTTGGTGCTGGGCCCATTACTGTTTGTCATCTACATGAATGATTTGGATGAGAACAAACAGGGCAATATTAGCAAGTTTGCTGATGATACTAAAGTTAGTGGTTTCGCAGATAGTGAAGATGGTTGTGAAAGATTGCAGCAGGATCTGCATCGATTGGCCAGGTAGACGGAGGAATGGTTGATGGAATTTAATACAGAGAAATGTGAGGTGTTGCATTTTGGGACTTCAAACAAGGGCAGGACCTACACAATGAATGTTAGGCCTCTGGGTAGTGTTGTAGAGAAGATGGATCTAGGAGTACAAGTGCATGGTTCCCTGAAGGTCGAGTCGCAGGTCAAAAATACTTTTGGCACTTTGGCCTTCATCAATCAGTGTATTGAGTATAGAAGTTGGGAGGTTATGTTGCAGTTGTATAAGGCATTGGTGAGACCGCATTTAGAACATTGTGTTCAGTTCTGGGCACCATGTTATAGAAAAGATATTGTCAAGCTTGAAAGGGTTCACAAAAGATTTACGAGGATGTTGCCAGAACTAGAGGGTGTGAGCTATAGGGAGAGGTTGAGTAGGCTGGGTCTCTATTCCATGGAGCACAGGAAGATGAGGGGTGATCTTATAGAGGTGTACAAAATCAAGAGAGGAATACACTGATGAGCCAAAACATTATGACCACCTGCCTATTATGCTGTTGGTCCTCCGTGTGCTGCCAAAACAGTGCCGACCTGCTGAGGCATGGACTCTACAAGACCCCTGAAGGTGTCCTGTGGTATCTGGCACCAAAACAGTAGCAGCAGATCATTTAGCAGCACCCCACAAGCCTTGCCGTTTCAGAGATACTCTGACCCAGTCGTCTGGCCATAACAATTTGGCCCTTGTCAAAGTCGCTCAGGTCTTTACTCCTGCCCATTTCTCCTGCATCCAACATATCAACTTCAAAAACTGACTGTTCACTTGCTGCCTAATATATCCCACCCCTTGACAGGTGCCATTGTAACAAGATAATCAATGTTATTCACTTCACCTGTCAGTGGTCATAATGTTTTGGCTCATTGGTGTAGATTGGGTAGATGCAGAGTCTTTTGCCCAGAGTAGGGAAATCAAGGACCAGAGTACATAGGTTCAAGGTGAAGGAGAAAAGATTTAATAGGAATCGGAGGGGTAACTTTTTTACACAAAGGGTGGTGAGTGTATGGAACAAGCTGCCAGAGCAGGTAGTTGAGGCTGGGACTATCCCATCATTTAAGAAACACAGGTACAAGGATAGGACAGGTTTGGAGGGATATGGACCAAGCGCAGACAAGTGGGACTAGTATAGCTGGGACATTGTTGGCCAGTGTGGGCAAGTAGGGCCGAAGGGCCTGTTGCTACACTATCACTCTATGACTCAAAAGCATGCCGTTGAAATCAAGCTTGTAAATTCTAAGCCTAATATGCACAGGCTGCTAAAGCATCCCATCTACATAAAGCAACAAGGCAACAGTGTCATGTTAGACTTAGACAGTTATTCCAGTCAAAGTAATTGTCACAGAGGCCCTTTAGCCCAGCACATCCAAGTTGAAAATGCCTATTTATACTAACTCCCTTGTGTGCATTAATTCCATATCTTTCTCTGCCGGAGCACCTGTCCAGAACCTCTTAAATGTTGTTCCTGCCTCCACCACCTTCTCTGATAGCTCAATCATGATACCAACTATTGTGTGTGGAAAAAGGTTATTCCTTGCATCCCCCACATACACTTTCCTCTTGCCTTAAACTTATGCCCTCTAGTTTTACGTCCACCATTGACTATTTCTAATTTGATACTGCCTTAGAAAAGCCACCAACTGTTTTTAATCAAAATCAAAAAGGTCAATCCCATCCATTTTGTATCCAATTTAACTCCTCTTGGATCCTGTGCAATCCATGTGTGACCTTGTAGTATTCCTTGCCAAAGTCTTTGTAAACAAGATAGACACAAAATGCTGGAGTAACTCAGCGGGACAGGAAGCATCTCTGGAGAGAAGGAATGGGTGACGTTTTGGGTCGAGACCCTTCAGAATGTAAACAATGTCTACCGCCCTTCAAAACAAACCAAATTAAATTTGTACCACACTATTTTGCGCACACAATGCCATGCTGACAATCCCTAATCAGTTTCTGCCTTCCACATCTAAAACAAAAATTCCGTCCTTCAGAATCCCTTGAATTAACTTTCACACCACTGACAAAAGGCTAGCTGGCCTGTAGTTCCTTTTGTTATCCCGGCTGTCCTTTGTGAATACAGGCACACGTCAACTCTCTCCAGTCCTCACCTGTGGCTAATGAAAGTATAAAAGGCTCCAGCAATCTCCTCCTTTGCTTCCCATAATGTCCTAGGATACTCTTGGTCGTGCCCCATGTCTTGGTCATCTTTCTTTGTGCAGTTTAAGAATGCCAACTGCACTTGCTTCATAACGTTAATATGCTCCAGGAAATCACTGTTCTCTCGCATGTAGGCACTAGTTTCCGTGTCCGTCATGCTAAATACAGAGGTGCAGTTGTCTTGTGGTTTTGGCAGTGACAAGTATTATTGTAAGATGCTTACCTGTTAGTGTATCTTATTTTACTAGGCTACAATCTCCTAATAAGATCCTAATAGTGTAGTGTCCTAATTGGATGGTGTGATTCGTTTGGCAAGGTTAACAAAGCACATTTTTGTTCACTTCACACACACACGAATCGCATGTGTGCAGAAAGTTACAGTATCCGCTCCTATTCGGGGGCTTGTCTTTCCCCATCCTTTTCCTGTGATACAACGGTTTGCTTTTAGAGAGTGCTATGTATCCTGTTGGAAATTTTTGCTTTGTGCGTTTTCTTCTTATTCCTCCTTTCCTTTTACTCTATTTGTTTATAGGTGTTGATTTTAAAATCAAAACAATAGAGCTAAGAGGGAAGAAAATTAGATTACAAATCTGGTAAGTGACCAACGCATTTCCTGCCGCTGTGCATATTCCTGTTACTTCTGACTTGAAATTTCACTTGCAATCTCATCCTTGGCATGGGCTGGTTTTCCATTTCTGGTAAGGATCCACAGTAATATTTTAAAGTATCTCGTCCAGTTCAAAAGAAAATTGGGTCCAATTGGAATTTTAACATTGTGCAGTCAAGAGGTATAATAATGAGATTTAATCTAGATATATTTTGTTGAACTGAAATTAATTGCATCGTTTTCTCGTATAGATTTTTTAAAATCTAGTTTTGTTTTTAAACTTCCACAACTAATTTTATTTATATTAGCTGCTTTTGTTATCCAAAACAGCTAAGGCACAGAAATATTGAAATAGTTGATTGATACAAAATGCTGGAGTAACTCAGTGGGTCAGGCAGCATTTCTGGAGAAAAGGAATAGGTGACATTTTGCATTGTCCAGGCCTTCAGACCTGCTATTTAAATAGTCTTGGATAGATTTTGAGTCAGCTGAATGATCTGTACCGTGCGTTCTTTCCATCCCTTTACTGAGCTTTTCCACATTGTATCCCTATCCCACTACTATCATCCCAATATTGAGACTGCACTGGGTGATTTGTTTTCCATCTCGATTACAGATGTCATCTGCCACAAGGAGGCTAAATCACTTTGGTGCCATGGATGTCTAATGACCCATTTCCTTTATTATTGCCCATGTTGTGGGAGCAAGATAACCGATTATTGCAACTTGCCGTTTTTTGTAGTAGAAGCAGCAATGACACGTGGCATTTCTACTAAAGCAATTGGCAACAGCCTCTATGATATGAACTTGAAAGAGCAACTTAAAATCTGTTTCCAATTACCGTCAGTTCTTCCTGCTAATTAATGTAGTATCTTTATTCATTTTTTTCCTTAACTGGAATGCCATGTTAATTCATGCCATGTAATTCCAGTGATTGGATTACGCAATTGATTTGTGTAATTTTTTTTTTACTGGGAGTAAATATTATTCAAAATACAAGGATTTGCAAGCAATAGGAATCAAAGAGCTATCATGACATTCTCAGGGTATAAACCACTTGTGCCAACATTGAGTGCTGAAGGAAATTTTCCTTGGTTTTATTTAACTCAAAGCATTTAATAAGCCTGTAGGACTGCGGCTGCTGTGTGTACTAACATATGGTATGTAGGATTTCAGTATTTCTAAACTACATCTGGCTGTCATACTGTTCCATCAGTGAGAATGAATAATGCCATCGTTGCCGCCGATAGTCTGTGTGACACATGGTTTGTTGTCAGTTGTCTTTGTTTTCATAAACTCTTGTGAATGATAATTTAAAAAGCTTACTAACACTCCACTCCACCCCACCCCACTTCCCAGCAGGATTGCCTTTGGATTGCAGCACTACTCTGAGATTCCTTACTCATCCATAGTCTCCAGTTAACAGTCTAATTTCTAACTGTCTGTGTGTTCTCATCCCTCATCTGTGTGACTCTTAAGATCTGGCTGCAAGAGGCTGGCAAATAATAACACTCTCTCTACTGGAGCATGTGGAGGTAAAATGTACTACTTTATTCAAATAGTTTTGAGTTTGATTGTATTTGTGACATGACTTGTGGATACTCACCTGCCCCGTCCAGGTTAAAATAGTTACCAGACTATTTGGATTCTTTACTGTAAAGAGATTATTAAATAACATTGCTGTCCCATTTATAGAAGCTGGGGGGAAAAATGGGAAGCCCAGTCAGCCCAGCGAGTCTATCCTAGTCCATAGCTGCCAGTCTAATTCCATCTCCCAGTATTGGGTCCATATCCGTGCAGTTCATGGCTCTTTTAGTGCGCACGCCAATATTTTTTTAAATATGTTGTGAGTTTCTATCTCCACCACTATTAGACAGAACCACATCACCTTCTGATTGGGGGAATGGGGGATAATCGTTCCCATCAAGTTTTGACCAATTTATTTAGTCTTGTTCAACTTTATTATGATTTTATCTACATCAATTATATCACCTCAACCGCCTCTATTCCGCACAGAACACCCCTGCCTTATCCAGTATTCCTGGCAATTAAAATTTGGCAGCATCCTCAAATCCTTTCATGTCTTTTAACCAAATTGCACCTTTCCTGCAACATTATACATTAACTTGTGTTGTTTACAGTTGTAGCTGTAGTCCCAGCACTTGTATTCTAAGTCTCTGGTAATAAAGGAAAACATTCTGTAAGCCTTTCTACAAGAATATTTCTTTAAGAATGTAAGAATAGATAGCTATACATTCCAAGATCCCCTTTGCTTCCCCACAATACATATCCTGTCATCTTCCCCTCGGCTCCGTGACTTGTTGAACTTCCTAAAATTGTACTTTTCTTAATTATATACCATTTGTCACTTTTTTTGCCCATTTATAGTTAATTGTTGGGCATTGGTGCTTTAAGTTAATCAAAGAAGATTCATGCAGTCTAGACAATGCATTTGTTTCTCCCAATCTTTTTATTCTCTACACTTAACAAGTTGGCATTTGTCAACTGCTGAGTAGGGGGCTTAAATGCTTTTATTAACCACGGTTATTTTAGTAAACCACTTTGTGTAGACCCCCCTTCAGAATCCTGGATTGCTGACATGAGTAGGTGGTAGCAGGGTGAAAAGAGCCAACTGGACGTGTACCATAATGCATGTGCTTCATTGTGTCCAACTGAGTAAAGATTATTAACTTTTTAATTCACATTTTCTCCTCAGGGATACGGCGGGTCAGGAGAGATTCAACAGCATTACTTCTGCGTACTACAGGAGTGCCAAAGGAATAATCTTGGTGTATGACATTACAAAAAAAGAAACATTTGAAGATGTACCCAAATGGATGAAAATGATTGACAAGGTAATGAAAATTATATATCAATTCTTTGAAGTGTTATTCCAAATAATTTTAACATAAAGTTTTTTAAACCTCTTGAAATTTATACCAGTTGGACTACTCAGCCAGAAAATTACTAAGTTAGAAAATGACAAAGAATTTGTAATTTTCCAATGTCTATTTTGACTAAGCTGGCTTTAATGTGTTTTTGATTCTAGCTGTTTTGGAAAGAAAATAGTTGTGCAGGAATATTTATTCTCTATTAGAAAACTCTTTTTAAAATTAAATAATATAATCTGTTATTTAATTGCATTTTAATCATTGATTCTCTATTTACATTGCTACAAGTTATCTTTATCCCAGGTATAAAGCACTTCTTTATTTTGGAATAAAAAAACATCACCTGGCTCTATATTGACTGATCTCATGGGCAGAGACTTTCCTAAACTTGGACCTGTGACCAATCTCAAATGTGATGGTCTCTGTGATTTGGTATGAAATATTGTCTGAAATATGAAGTTATTCTCTTTGCCTGCTCAAACATTCAGCCGAATGCGGCTTTTCTGATAGTCCCTTTTAATACCATAGAAGGTGAAACAGGAACAAATGGTTTCCATTTTATACATGCTAAATTGAAAATGTGGTCTCTCTTCTCAATGCATTGAATGACAATGCATTTTCCTCCCTCCGTTCACTTCATTCAGGTACAGAATAATTCATTGTTTCCATTAGTTCCTTCATGAATGCAAAATTAACAGTTTTTATTGAAACTGCAGTTAATTCAGAAGTAATCGGTAGTTTCGGGTAGTGTATTTGCAACCTCTACTTTGGAACTTCCGTAGAACTTTCAACCATTTAGCCCAGATGAATGTATAAATTCTCCTAATTAAATCATTAAAATAATTATTGATTTATATTGCTTTTATTGCTCAGGGATAGTCATATTCTGCTACCTACCAACAATCAGGGTAATTTGCAGTAGTGCATCTTTGAGACTTGGAAGGAAACTTGTATTTGGAGACCCATGTGGTCACGGAGAGCATGGAAATAAAATGGGAAAATGTTGGAAATACTCAGCAAGTCAGGCAACATGTGGAAAGAGAAATGGAATTAATGTTACGTCATGGGTTCTCCATTAGATTTGGCAAGCAAAGGCAACATATTAGTATCAAGTAGCAGGAAGGGTGGGGAGGGATGGTAGAAGAAAGGGAATATATGTGGCTAAGGATAACAAGGTCATCTGGCAGTGGTTTAATGAGGGCAATTGAGGAATGAAAACTTAAAGGATGGTAAGAATTGCAAAAAGCAGGGCTGCATTGGTGGAGACAAAAACTGAGCCAATGTCATCATTAAATGGTGGGGTTCAGCCTGATGGAGAAGTGGGAGGATAGCTGGTAGAAAGAGGTGAGGGCAAGAGCTGGCAATTGATAGGTGAATCCAGGTAAGGAGGGGATGATCGGCTGATGACTCTGTTGGGGAGAGAAGGGTGGAGGTGGCAGCCAAGGCTCGAAGTGAAAAGTGAACTTTGCCTTTACTTGCAAAAATCATGTTTGTTTGTGGGGGGGGGGGGGGTGGCAAACTGATATTAAGGTTCTAATATCACTAATTCAGGAAATCATTTGTGTGCTCCATCTGTATAAGGCTGTACCTTTAAAAGCTGCTGATTGTTTTGTTTTCACAGTATGCTTCAGAAGACGCAGAGCTTCTTTTAGTGGGAAACAAGCTAGATTGTGAAGTTGAACGAACAATCACTCGTCAGCAGGGAGAAAGGGTAAGAAATGATCAAGAAATACGTCCCTGTCCTGAAGTAGAACTTTAACTTGCTTGATCTACAATGGTAAGAAGTTTCAGGGTAGTACTTGAGTGACAAAGATTGAGTAGGCAAAGGATGGGAAGTTGATGGTGGCTATTTGGCTGATTTGATCTGAGAGATAATGTATTAATATTCTAGGATTTTCTCCTTGTCTCTCTATTGTGTGATAAACCCAGCTTGCTAATATCGCCAAATTTATTTTTCTATGTACACTCTTTTACATCAGAATTTTAAATTACAGACTTTGTTATCTTCAATTTTTTTAATACACGGATACCTTCATTTTAGTTTAGTTTAGAGATACAGCGCTGAAACAGGACCTTTGGCCCACCGAGTCTGCACCGACCAGCACTATCCTGCACACATTAGGGACAATTTACACCCATACTGAGCCAATTAAATTATTAAACCTGTATGTCTTTGGAGTGTTGGAGAAAACCGAAGATCTCGGAGAAAACCCACGGGGAGAACGTACAAACTCCATAGAGACAGCACCTGTATTTGGGGTCAAACCTGGGTCTCCGGCGCACTAACCATTTCTTAGATGCATCATGTATTTCCAAAGTGAATGTTCTATTATTCTGGTTAAGATTCATTGTTGTATTGGATTTATTAATTGCTTTCTGGTGACCCATTACACAACATGTTAAATCAATCCATGACTATTCACAGAGAATATCTGTCAAGTATTCCTTCTTGGGGACACAAGGAACTGCAGATGTTGGTTTACAAAAAGAGACAAGTGCTGGAGTAACTCAATTCATCTCTGAAGAATATGAATAGCTGACTTTTTGGGTCGTGACTCTTTTTTAATTTGATTGTGGTGGATGGGGCTGGGGCGGAGAATGCTGGAAGAAAAGTGGGGGCAGGACAAAGCCAGGCAAGTGATAGATGGATAGACACAAAAAGCTGGAGTAACTCAGCGGGTCAGAGAGCATCTCTGTAGAAAAGGAATAGGTGACGTTTTGGGTCGACACCTTTCTCCAGCTTTTTGTGTCTATCTTCGGTTTAAAACAGCATCTCCAGTATCTCCTTCATAAATGATAGGTGGGTACAGGTGAAGGGGGGTTGATTGGCAGACGGTGGAACAAAGGACACAGATGATAGGACAAAAGGTGTGAGATAACGATGGCAGAGGTGAATTGTGAAGCCAGAGGGCGGAATATATGTGGAAGGGGGGAAGTGGGTCCGAATCCAGGATGAGGGAACAGGGAAGAGTGAATAGTTTTGGGAGGGGGGGGGGGGGTTGTTTGGAGTCTATTTACCCAAGATAGGTGAATTCAATGGTCATAGTGATTTACCCTTCTCCATCTTTCATTTTGTCTGGCAGTGTTTAAACGACACACTCGCATTTTATCCAACTTATTTCAGAACTGCCCAGAACCATTACCCCTTTGTGTGATGTTGATCTGTAAATATAGGTATTCTGCATTGAGTCTCTAAATACATACAGTTGGAAATTTTATTTAATTGGCTCATAAATCATAAAGAGGGGCAGAACAGTAGTACAGTGGTAAAGTTGCTGCCCTGCAGTGCTGGGGACCTGGGTTTGATCCTGATTATGGGTGCTTGGCTGTGTGGAGTTTGTATGTTCTCTCTATAACCTGCATGGGTTTTCTGTCCTTGGTCATATTTTACTATTCCTGGTAACAGCACGGTGGTTTAGCAGTAGAGCTGCTGCTGCTTTACAGTGCCAGAGACCCGGGTTAGATCCTGACTACGGGTGCTGTCTGTACAGCATTTGTACGTTCATCCGTGACCGTGAGTTTTCTACAGGATCTCCAGCTTCCCCCCTTACAGGTTTGGGGGTTAATTGTCTTAGAATAATTGTAAATTGTGCCTAGTGTATGTAGGATAGTGTTAGTATGCGGGGAATGCTGGCTGGCATGGACCAAAGGGCGCTGTATCTCTGAAACTAAGTGCAGCCGTTCATGATGTGATTCCTAGATTCAGATATAATCAAAATTATGATGGTAAAGTATATAGTACCATTGTGTTTAAGTGACTGGACCTAACTGAAACCCATATGGTAAATCGAGTATCACTGTACCTTAATTGGCACACATGACAATAAAATACCCTTTGAACCCTTTAATTAGTACATCTGGAATAATTGTTTTAAAAATTGTATCAGGAATCATAACCTTAAACAAAATGCTGAATTAGAAACATAGAAAATAGGGGCAGGAGGAGACCATTTGGCCCTTCGAGCCAGCACCGCTAATCATTGTGATCATGGCTAATCATCCACAATCAGTGACCCGTGTCTGCCTTCTCCCCATATCCCTTGATTCTGCTAGCCCCGAGAGCTCTATCTCACTCTCTCTTAAAGTCATCCAGTGAATTGGCCTCTCCTGCCTTTTGTGGCAGAGAATTCCACAAATTCACACACTGGGTGAAAAAGTTTTTTTCTCATCTCAGTTTTAAATGGCCTCTCCTTTATTCTTAGACTGTGGCCCCTGGTTCTGGACTCCCCAACATTGGGAACATTTTTCCTGCATCTAACTTGTCCAACCCTTTTATAATTTTATATGTTTTTATAAGATCCCCTCTCATCTGTCTAAATTCCAGTGAATCCAAGCCCAGTCTTTCCAATCTTTCCTCATATGACAGTCCCGCCATCCCAGGGATTAACCTCGTGAACCTACACTGCATTGCCTCAATAGCAAGGATGTCTTGCCTCAATAGCAAGGATGTCTTTCCTCAAATTAGGAGACCAAAATTGCACATAATACTCCAGATGTGGTCTCACCAGGGCAACTCCAGAAGGACCTCTTTACTCCTATACTCAAATCCTCTCGTTATGAAGGCCAACATGCTATTAGCTTTCTATTACAAATCTCAAATTGTGGAGTACAGAGGCAAATAAATAGATGATGGGTCTTTGTCCCAAACTTTATGGAGGACACTGTATATCCAGGCTACTGTTTGGGGGCGTGTAGATAACTCCCATTAGTGTCTTCTTACCTCTACAATTCCTCAATTCTATGCACAGCAACTCTATATCATCGGTCCCTATGTCACCCCAAGCAAGGGAATGAATTTCATCCCTCACCAACAGAGCTGCCCCACCTCCCTGTCCTTTCTATATTCAGTTCCCAGTCCCGATCCTCCTGCAGCCACGTCCCTGTAATCCCCATAATGTCATAATCTCTAACAGCCTCAAACTCATCCACTTTAGTTCTTATACTTTGCGCATTCATATATGATGCTTTTAATCCATTACGCACCTCACCTTTTACATCAATTCCGATTTCACTTGGCCGTATATCCCCTGGGGTCTCCTGTACTCCAAGCTTCCTTCCCTTCCTCATCATCACCCACCTTCTCTCTGCCGATGTCTTCGGTGTAACGATCTTGCTGTAGTTCCTGTCCAGGAAACTTTTGTTTTTCCGAATGATCCTGAGGTCATCCAGTTGCCTCTCCAGTGTCCCAACACGGCCCTTCAAGAGCTGAACCTGGACACACTTCATCAGAATAGCCTTTATTGTCATCCAAAAACCATGTCTTTTGGACGAAATTCCGTTACCCACAGTCCAACAATAAAAAGCAATAAAAATAAACCAGTAACACACACAATCACAAAGCCAACACAAAACAAAAACACACAGTTGTAGCAGCCAGAGGCACCAGCAGTGTCCCTGACCTCCCACATCCTGCAAGCATCACACTGAATCAGCTTACCTGTCATTTTGTCACTGCGTCTCACCCTCTCCAACCTTTGGCATGGTCTCCTCACCTCAGCCGACTCGCCGAAGACTCTCGAGCTGAAGACTCGCACTTTTCTCACAAGGCACTTCCCTCGACAAGGCCGCTCCTCTAGAGCAAACCTTGCTTATATTAGCTGCTAAATTGACTAATTCACTAACTAGCTAACTCACCGATTTGCTAATTAAATTCCTCAGCCACTCCCCGCACTCACTCCTTCACCTGCCGACCTTGAAGGTATGTGTTGCAGGCTGGCCCCGACCGGTTTTAAAATCACCCACTACGGAAAAATCACTGGAAAAACTCCCCAAGAGGTTACCTTCTCAGCCAAGCACCTGCTGCTCCTTTGCCGACCCTGAATTGTCTTAAAAACATCTGCTTCACTAATGTCCTTTGGGGATGGAAATCTGCTATCCTTAAATCAATCTGGTTGACATGTGGATCCTTACGTTGCAAGTATGGTTGACTCAGCTACCCTTTGAAATGTCTCTCGAATCACTTCATTCGGAAGTCAACTGGGGATCGCAGTAAATGCTGACCATATGCTTCAAAAGAATAAATAAAAGTAAGCTTAATTCCTGTTTTAAGGATCTGAGGACCAGGTTCTGAAAATAATTTAGCACCAAAACTCTTCTGTGATTTGTACTTTTTACTTCCTTATTTTTCTGACTTGCTCTGTGCAAATACTTTTTTGTAATTTGCTTATTATGCCTCTTTTGTCAAAATGGCCTGTTCTCACTTTCGGTGAAATAATTTAAAGATAAAAATGAACATTTCCGTACAGCTCCCATGCTAAACATATTTCATCTTTAATTTCCTCAGTTTGCTCTGCAGATAACTGGCATGCGTTTTTGTGAGGCTAGTGCAAAGGACAACTACAATGTCAGCGAGATCTTTATGAAGCTTGTGGATGACATCTTAAATAAGGCAAGTTCATTTTACTGCAGCGTGTGTGGTCTTTCATCTGCAATTCAAGACCAATTTACATTGTGTTACTTAGGAAGTTAGCAATGTTGCGTTACAAATATTACTTTTACCAAGAACAATCATATGTGGCTTGGGTAATTGAATGGCTAAATGGATGAGAAAACAATGAATATCCACATCCATGACAGGGCCCAGCAGAAGTGGCTCCTGCTGAGATCCCGTACATTCGATTAATTCACTTCATGTGATATGGTCATAATGAGTGCAGCACATAAACAGGTTGTTCAGTCCACCAGACATCAACCCATCACATTAAAAATGGGATTAAAGTAGTGTAAGTGATGGGTTGATGACTGGTGGACTGAACAGCCTGCTTCTGTGCTGCACTCACTATGACCATATCACATGAAATGAATCAATCTAGTTAATAACCGGCTTCCCTGCCACTTCCTCATCAATTTCCCCAGATCCACCTCTCGCCTGAGTACTAGGGGCAGCTCACGCCCAATTAACCTACCAGTGGATGTGGAGAAAACCAGTTCACCCAGAGAAAGCCCTTGCGGTCATAGGAAAGTGCAAACTCCATACAAACTACACCCACTAGTCAGGAATTAGCCCAATTCTCTACCACTGCAATACAGCACCTCTACTAACCCCTGCCTCCTTTTCTTCCGCCCCCCCAATATGAAGAAACAAATGTGTGCATTGACACAGCAAAAATGATGTTCACTTTGCGATTATACATGGGCGCCTGCCAATAATCGTTAGGAATTAGAGGAAATATATGTAGGGATTTCATAGACAGTAGTAAGAATAATAGGGTTTTAGTAGAGAGCGATTTTATCTCTCCAAATATTGAATTATCAACTGCTGTAGTTGCTGTAGTGCTAAGAGCTTAGATGTGGAATTTTGTGATTGTGTTCAGGAATATCTTCTCAATGAATGTGTAGATTGCCCTACAAGAGGAGAGGCAAAACTCCTGGGAAATAAGCCAGGGCAGGTAACTGAAGTGTTGGTAGGGAAATAATTTGAGACCAGTGTCCATAATTTTTTGAATTATGAAAATAGATAGGACTGCTCTGACGGTTTTGAAGGCCAATTTTGATGTTATTAGATAGGAACTTTTAAAAGTTGATGGGGGGAGGGAGGTTATTTTGCATGCAAAAGGATATCTGGTAAGTGGGAGGCTTTTAAACATGAGATCGCAAGCGTTTAGAACTAGCATTTGATCAGCAAAGTGACGTAGGTGGTAAAACTGATGCCTCACGGCTCCAGAGACAATCGAGATCCTGTGGTACGTTCTCTCTAATAAGTGGTGCACGTTTGACTATTCGTGATTGATATTGCTGCCATTTAATGTTCTATTGACAATCTGTTTCCTATCAAAAATAGAAAAAATAATGTCCATGAAGTACCACGTGTAACTTCAGGAACTAACGTGGTCCGTTTTTCTTCATGAGATCGCTTCATGACGTTACCACTGACAGCCTATTAAAACCTGGCAAATTGAGCACATTGAGCTTTAGCTTCCAACGCCAGAAGTGAGGGCTGCTGTCCGATTATCTAAATTGTCAAATTTCAAACAATGGGACATGGGTCGACAATCAAAATAGTTGTAAATCACTGTTTTCCACGTTGTATCCTGTGTGGCATAGTTGATAACATGTGTATTCCGCAACACAACCTCAAGCTGGTATTTATGCTTGACATAAGCCTCCTTCAGAAGCCTCTTCATCTAACCCTATTGGCACTACTTTCTCATTTGTCCTGCTCCAATGTATTGGATTAATGCTGGTGTATCTTATAATGTTGACTAATAGGCATTTTCGCTTGGAAAATTGCATTGAAATCGCAACACATCATGACATTTTATTTTATTGTCACATGTACCGAGGTACAAGAAAAGCTTTTGTTGCATGCTCAGCAGTCAGTGGAAAGGCAATACATGATTACAATAGAGCCATCCAAAGTGTACAAGATACATGGTAAAATTTAGTGCAAGATAAAGTCCATTAAAGACCAATTAAGGAGAGTCAGAGAGTTTCCAATGAGATAAACATAGCACAAAAAGTAAGGACATTTGTGTTTGGTAGATTATTTCTTTGTTGTAGCAATGCTTCTTGGCAATAAATCTTATACCGTTGGAAAGCCTGTTTATTTCCCTTTTAAATGGTGCCACATTTGTAAGGAACATGCATTTGTGGGATGAGCAGCAGAGCTGAGTATATGGGTTGCGCCCAAGAAAAATTTGCCAAATCTTCTCTGCCAATGCCAAACAGCTTATTCTGCTGTTGCTATTGACTCTTGTTTTGAGCTTCTGGTACCCCCAGGTGCTGACAATCAGGTGCCTGATTGGCAGCATCTGTGAGCATGGGCCCTGCTACAGTGGTCAGTAGGTGTCTGCTCCAAGAATCGGCATGCCACGTTTGACTGATCTGGATAGGGCCCGTGCGATAGGGCAACTTCAAGCTGGTGTTCCGCAAAACCAAGTTGCGGCATTATTTGGAGTGAGCCCTAGTACCATCTCCAAAGTGAAGGCCGTGCCATATAACGGGGGATGTCAGAGACAGGCCGCGTAGTGGGCGTCCCAAGAAGACGACACCCGAAGAAGACCGTCTCCTCACCCTGTCAGCACTTAGGAACCATAGGCTGTCTTCTACAGATTTGCAGTCAAGGTTTGCAGGACGATATGGCCGACGGCTCTGCCCAGACAATTCGGAACAGACTGCACGCAGCCGATCTCCGGTCTCATAGGGCTGCCAGGAGGCCTGCAATGACTGCCCTTCACCATCAGGCCTGTTTGCGCTGGTGTCGGCAACACGTGCACTGGAACCTGAACATGTGGAGGAACGTTATGTTCAGCGATGAGTCCAGATTCTGCCTACGGCAGTTGGATCATAGGGTCAAAGTGTGGAGAAGACGCGGAGAACGCTATGCTGATTGCTGCACCGATAGAGTAACATCTTTTGGTGGAGGCAGTATGATGGTGTGGGGCGGCATCTCCCTCACTGGAAAAACGAGGCTTGTCATCATTGGAGGCAATCTCAATGCAGAGAGATATCGAGATGAGATTCTGCAACCAGTGGCAATCCCATATCTCCACAGTCTGGGACCGAACTTTATCCTCCAAGATGACAATGCTCGCCCCCACAGAGCAGGGTTTCTCAGAGACTACCTCCAGAATTTGGGAGTGGAGAGGATGGAATGGCCTGCCAGCAGTCCTGACCTCAACCCCATTGAACACTTGTGGGATCAGCTTGGGCGTGCTGTTCGTGCCAGAGTGACCAACACAACCACGTTGGCTGACTTACGACAAATGCTGGTTGAAGAATGGGATGCCATCCCACAACAGTGTGTGACCAGGCTGGTGACCAGCATGAGGAGGAGGTGCCAGGCTGTTGTGGCTGTGTATGGTTCTTCCACACACTACTGAGGCTCCTGTTTATTAAATGAATAAATTGTTAAATTGCCAATATGTCTTGTTTCTTCAGACTTCAATCATCCAATCCACCAAACAACACCGAACAAGACGAGTCAATGGCAGAATAAGCTGTTTGGCATTGGCTGAGAAGATTTGGCAGATTCTTCATGGGCGCAACCCACATACTCAGCTCTGCTGCTCATCCCACCAATGCATGTTCCTTACAAATGTGGCACCATTTAAAAGGGAAATAAACAGGCTTTCCAACGGTATAAGATTTATTGCCAAGAAGCATTGTTATAATCTACCAAACACAAATTTCCTTACTTTTTGTGCTATGTTTAATTAGCAGTTCACGATCGCTCTCTAGTTGTTGGTTCAGCTGCCTGATAACAGCATTTATATAAAGTTAGTTTTTGCTTAATTCTGCTTTCATCTTTTTTTCTGTTTTGATTAATGTCTGAAACGTGTAATGTCTTACCTCACCTCAATTTTCAGATGCCTGAAGTACCCAGGTGCGAGTTATCAAACAGCATCCTGTCACTACAGCCAGAGCCTGAAATTCCACCAGAGCTCCCGCCAGTTCGGCCGAACGTTCGCTGCTGCTGATCGCTGCTTCTCCCCTGCGCTCGTTCTCGTGTACATTGCTGCAATGCAATCAGTCTCACCATTGTCATCGTTGCACTTTGTAGGAATGATCAGAGAAGAACTTGGACTAACTTTGTATATGTGTGAGATTTTAAAATGGTATAGGATAAAATTACTCTGTTCTGAATAACTGCACATGTTTTTTTTAATATCCTCTGATTTCTAGCAAAGTTGATGTTTTCTATACTAGGCAGTATTTAATGTCAGCGTGTAGTACCAAGTGGTTTCTAAACTTCAAAAGGCCGTTTTGTAATGGTACTCTTTATAATTAAAAAAGGGTCAGGCCACTGAAAAGACTGTCTCGTTTCTAGCATAAAGCTGCTATTATCAGTGGTATCATAGTCACTGCTACCTTTGCTGAGTAGCGCAAGATGGGGATGTTAGAAAAACTAATGAACCAAATTTGAGATACATTATGGAATTTTTGCAAATCCTAATGATATATACAGAAGGGAACCCCATTAGATACATAGTTGGTTCATTTATACGTTGGTGCTTAGACTGCAAATATGTATTATTATCTTCCCAGGAAGTGTTGGGAACTAAATGGTAACACTACATTGTAATTCAGAGAAATCCCGAGTGCACATTACTTGCAACAAGAGTGTGAAGCACAAAAATATGCTTGAGGAGCAGTAGCAGAATTGGGGTCATGCGGTTTGAGTCTTTTATCAGAGATGTAACATTATTGCGGTCAGGGCAAACAAAATCATCTGCCTCCCTCCCAAACCAATAAAGATGTGCTGTGAAAGGACACTTTGTTGTCACTTTAGAAGCACTTAATCGAAAAGTTTTGGGCCGAGGGAGGGGGGCTATTATATTTTAGGTGAGTATTTTATAGTGGACTTAATTTCAAGTGGGCATTTTATAAAAGTTGCCTTATGAGGATCAAATATTTTACATTTTGGTCTGTTCAAAGTTATTGTTTTTGTGCAAATGACTGCACCTCGCACTTGCATCATTGCAGTGAACAGCACTCCCTCATAACATTGTTAGGTTTCAATTTCAGGTGACCGGTGCGTTGCCAAATGGGTGTAACGTACTTGCACAAAGCCCTACTTAAGACGGGGCTCATGTTACGAGCGACAGGATTACTTCCATGTCAAAGACTGAAGATTTTTGTGGAAATATGTGAAGAGAAAGTACAGTATTTACTTTGTTATTAATGGTTGAGGAAGTAATTTCTTTTCTTTTTTTTAATTGTTATTGTGGATCCCACAAAAGGACAGATTCACTTGCAGCTTTTGATTCCAGATTGTGCTTGGTCATTGCTGTATTTGGAACATGAAGAAGGTCTTCCCACCTATCGGTGCATGTTATTTAAAAAGTGAAGTCTGTCCCTTTGGTGTAGCTGATTTATTTTTTGATGAATTCAAATATAAGCATGGTATGTAAAATTGTGACCTATTAAAACTCTATACACAAGTGCCTAAGCTGTTTCCTTCATTTCTTAAAGCAATAGGGAGGTGATCAAGTCCACCCTGAAGAAGGTTCTAAATTTGGAGAAAAATAAAAAATGAAGGTTGGACAAACTTTAGATTGTTTTTTCTGGAGTATTGAAGGTTGAGATGAGACCTGATAGAAGTATATAAAACTGTTGGCCTAGATAATGTAGACATTCAGAGCCTTTCTCCCCAGGGTGAAAATGGTGAGGGCTCGAGGGGCAAAGATTAAAGATGTGCAGGGCAAGTTTTTTAATGCAAAATAATAGGCACATAGAACGTGCTGCCTGGAGTGGTGGTGGAAGTAGATATGAATACGGAGTTAAAGAAGCTTTTAGACAGGCACATAAATATGCAGGGGTATGAATCAAGTGCTGGCAGAGGAGATTAACTTGGTACCTTGATTGGCACAGACATTGTGGGCAAAAGGGCCTGTTCCTGTACTGTTCTATTCTATGTAAAAATAGATACCACTATCACTGTATGAATTTTGCCTGCGGCCACGTACCTGTGGGGTGATGTTTGGCTTTCTCAGCAGATCATTGTTTGGCACTTGCGGGTGCTGCACCAAGGTGCTGTGCATGCACAAATTTAATGTTGTTGTGAAGGTCGTAACCCAAAAAATCACCTGTCGATTCCCTCCACGGATGCTGCCTGACCCACCAGGTTCCTCCAGCACTTTGTGTTTTGTTTATTTATGATGTGCATTTGAAATTATTTTTGATGATTTGGATTTCACAGTCAGAGTTGCTGCTATTTTGACTGTGCACATCCACTGTGCACTTGCATTGGATTGGGTTCAAGGCCTGGTCCTCTCACCGGGTTCTTCAGGGGTGGTTACCTATGTTAGACCTCGGTCAGTGTGGCTCCCTAGACTGAGGGGGATGATTAGCAGATGGTGGAAAGCATCACCTTGGGGTAGAGCACCTGTGGACTAGGGGAAGTGAGGGAGAAGTGTAGGGTCCCTCAGGACAGGTTTGTGGAAAGGGGACCTAAAGGATGTGAATAGTATATGGGTTTGTATTCGGCTGGAGTGTGCTTGTAAGGACTCGTACACTGCTGCCATCGTGGTATTGTAAGACTGAGTGGTGGGAACAGGAATAGACCATTTCACCTTTTAGCCTGCTTTGTCATTTGATCAGATCATGGGTGATCATAGACATTCCTTGAGTACACCAGTGCTGGAGTAACTTAGCGGGTCAGTCAGCATCTCATGTGGACATGGATAGGTGATGTTTTTGGTTGAGACCCTTCCTCAGACTGATAGTAGTAGGGGGAGAAAGCTGGTATCGAGGTGGGGTTGGGCCGAAGCCAGGCAAGTAATAGGTGGATGGACACAAAATGCTGGAGTAACTCAGTGGGACAGGCAGCATCTCTGGATAGAAGGAATGGATGACAATTCAGGTCGAAACCCTTCAATCTGAAGAAGTATCTCGACCTGAAATGTCATCCATTCCTTCTATCCAGAGATGCCTTCTCGTTGAGTTACTCCAGCATTTTGTGCCTACGGTTTAAATCAGCATCTGCAGTTCCTTCTTACACAAGTAATAGGTGGATATAGGTGAGGGAGGTTTTGATAGGCTGATGGGTGGACAAGGGCTAGAAATTAAAAGGAGACAAGAGGGTATCGGAAACGGAGAGAAGAGTGAAATGTAAAGCATCAAGTGCATCCCTGCCCTTTCCCTGTAACCCTTGATTCCCTTACTGATTAGAAACCTATCCCAGCCTTGAACATACACAAGAATTCAGCCCTCTCTGGCAGAGTTATAAAGACTCCACGCTCTGAGAGAAGCTCCCAGTTTTCAGCAGCTGCCCCTGTGTTCTAAGAAAATCCTCTCAGATTCTGGACTCCTGAGTTTTCTAGGACATAATAATCTATTGCACAAACACATTCCCGCTGACACTATATGGAGGTTTTTATTTGCATGATATTGTGTAAATTGAATCCTAAATTTAATTATTACAGTTAAAGCTGAAAGTGTCTAATAGAACAGTAAAGCACAGCAACAGGTCTTTTGGCCCACAATGTCTGTGTTGATCATGATGGCGAAATTGATCATATTTACAATTATAAATAATTCACAATTTTTGAAAGAGAAACAGAACATTGCTAGGAGAAAGATCAGGTAACCTTAGCCCTGTCAAATAGAAAGCAGTGTCTTGAGAAGGTAATGAGTCGCACATTTTGGCTCTTGACTTTGAGAAGTTTACAAAGTTCTTTACCATGTCTGGTTTTGTTATTACAGTAATTAGAACCTCTCCATATCTTAACCTACTTGATCTCCCGGTGGCTCAGCACTTCAATTCCCCCTCCCATTCCCAATCTGACCTTTCTGTCCTGGGCCTCCTCCATTGTCAGAGTGAAGCCCAGCGCAAATTGGAGGAGCAGCTTACACCCCAGGGGTGTGAACATTGACTACTCTAACTTCAGATAGTCCCTGCTTTCCCTCTCTATCCCCTCCCCCTTCCCAGTTCTCCCACTAGTCTTCCTGTCTTCTACTAAATTCTATCTTTGTCCCACCCCCTCCCCTGACATCAGTCTGAAGAAGGGTCTCGACCCGAAACGTCACCCATTCCTTCTCTCCCGAGATGCTGCTTGACCCACTGAGTTACTCCGGCATTATGTGTCTACTCTCCATATCCCACATACTTGTTTTCCCACATAACCACCATTGTACAAAAAAGGAATTCAACATCAAGAGTTGCACATTTTTGATCCTCCTTTCACTAAATATTACATCGTCTGAGATGCTTCACAGCCCTTTATTGAAACGTCTGATTTTTTAAAAGCATTTTGTAAATGGAGAAGTGGAAATCAAAAAGCTGCTATGGATAGAATTTTCTAGAGGCTGAATTTAATTACAGAAGCTGAGTATAACCCAGCTTTTAATATCAAATTAAATTTTAATATCCTGTTCCTGCATCAGCTCAAATAAACTTTCTGAACCAGTTTTAAATGGTTTATACTATCTAAACATGGAAATGGGCAATGGAAATGTAATATTCATAAGTAATCTAGAATTAAGCCATTTGACCCAACAAGTCCACCGTCATTCAATCATGGCTGATCTATCTCCCTCCTAACCCCATTCTCTTGCTCGCTCCCCGTAACCTCTGACACCTGTACTAATCAAGAATCTACCTATCTCGTCCTTAAATATATCCACTGACTTTGCCTCCACTGACAGTCTTCTGTGGCAAAGAATTCCACAGATTCATCACCCTCTGACTAAAGAAATTCCTCATCTCCTTCCTAAAAGAACGTCCTTTAATTCTGAGGCTATGATCTCTACTCCTAGACTCTCCCACTATTGGGAACATCCTCTCCACATCCACTCTATCTAAGCCTTTCACTATTCTCAGACCTCCCAACATTTGATTTTACAAATTCAGAATTTTTGATGTCCAAAATTCAGAATTTTACATCAAAATTCATAATATGGCGCGTAATGCAACTTTTCAGCAAAAAAGGTATGCACGCCAAATGCGCGTACGTGTTGCACTACATTCACGTGCGGAAAACAACTATTTCCAACAGTCTAGTTCTTGGACTACGTGTACAATGTCAGGCCTATCATGAGTGTATACTATTATAGAAAGGTTATTGAACAGAAATACTTTTTACAACAAAGAAAATTTTGTTTTGTTTTGCTTTTTCTATTTTGCTTTTTTCTTACACATCCCAATTCTCTTGGTATTGAATAAAAGAACAATGGTCATAAAATGTATGACTAAGTTATGAAGAAAGAGTTTCATTTAAAAAACTGCACGTACCTAATTTAATTGAGGACATACTTGCTCCAGTGGTCTTCAACAGCAAATCACAACGGTCCATGCCCCCCCCAACCCTACTTCCCCCCCACCCCCCTTCTTCCCTCCCAACCCCCCCTTTCCCCCCAAATACACTCCCCCACCCCCACTCTCCCCCTCCCTTCCTCCACCCCCCCCCCCCCCCCCGACCCCTCATTCTCTCCTCCCACTCCACTGCCCCCTTCCCCAACACCCCCGACCCATTCCCTCTCAACATCAACGGGCCTCGCGCTCCGCAGCGAGGCGAGGCCGGGCCAGCAGCGAGGTGAGGCAAGGCTAGCGGTGAGGCAAGGCTAGCGGCGAGGCGAGTACAGCGGCGAGGCTGGGCCAGAGGCGAGGAGAGCGGCGAGGCATATGTTTTGCGGAAAAATGTGAGGCGAAATCAGAATGGCGGAAATGAGATAAGAAAGCGGAAACTTTCCGCCAAATTCGGATGGGCTGGGAGGTATGTATTCTGTAAGTTTCAATTAGGTCCTCCCTCATTTTTCTAAACCCCAACGAATATAGGCCCAGTGTCGTCAAACGCTCATCATATGTTAATTTATTAATTAAAGTACAGGATACAAAAGGATATGTAATAGAAGTAGAACAGCTTAAAACACAACATTTAAAAAAAGTTTTGTTAAACAGTACATTGCACCCTAACAACAGGCTCAAAGTGCTGAAGTAACTCAGCAGTCAGGCAGAATCTCTGGGGAACGATGTTTCTCGTCAGCCCCTTCTTCAGACTGGATCCTCTTGCAAAGAAAGATACTTCGTGCCACTTGTAACAACAGTTACTGTATGACTGGATTCCCTGAAAACAAAGTGCTCTTTAAATCCGTTCTATTTCCATGGCATTGATAGACTGAAATAAAGTGCAGGAAATGTTTGAAACATCCAGCTGTGCAGGTATCATCTTTGGAGAGGCACAGATTTATAGTTTCAATTCATTGGTTTTATCGGATTTGAGAAAAGTCAGATAAATAGGTATAAATTTGAGTTCGTTTAGTTTATTGTTGTGTACCAAGGTACAGTGAAAAGCTTTGTGTTGTGTGCTATCAAGTCAGCGATTACAATACATGATTACAATAGTGTGAGAATTTGGGAGAGAGAACAAAAGGGAAGGTCTGACCAGGAAAAACCTGGCAGATATCAAATTGCAAAATGGGATGATGGTACAAAATGAAAGGAATTGATACTGTGGCAAATAATTCAAGTGATACGTAAGGTCCACAAACTATGGTGGAAAGTGGGATTAAGCTGAGCACAAGATTGTTGTGCACAAGAGGATGTAGGCAAGATGCTAAACAAGTACTTTGCATCAGTATTCACTGTGGAGATAGACTTGGAGAATAGTGTGTTCAGTGTGGGGAATATTAACATATGAGGGCTATTTGTGATCAAGAAGGAGGTGGTGTTGAGGATCTTGAAGAGCATTCAGTCCCCGGGGCCTGATGAGATCTATCCCAGGTTATTGAAAGTAGTAAGAGAGGAGATTGCTGGCGCCTCAAAAAAAAGTTATTTTAATCCTCTGTAGACAGAGGTGAGGTACCAGAGGACTAGAGAGTAGCTTTGTTTAGGAAGGGAAGTAGGGATAATCCAGGATATTTTGGGCAAGAGAGCTTCATGTCAGTGGTTGCGAAGCTATTGAAGAGGATTCTTGAGGATAGAATTAATCGTTTGGAAAAAAATGAGCTTTGTCTGGGACAGGTCATGTCTAACAAACTTGTTTGAGTTTTTGAAGAGGTGACAAAGGTGGTTTATGGGGGTAGGGCAAGGATGTCGTCTACAGGGACTTTGGTCAAACTTTTGATAAGTTCCCTCATGGTAGGCTGATACAGAAGGTTACTGTTAAGATTTTAAGGCAAAGACTGATAGATTCCTGATCAGTAAGGGTGTCAGGAGCTATGGGGAAAAGGCCAGGAGAATGGGGTTGAGAGGGAAGGTTAGATCAGCCATGATTGAATGGTGGAGTAGACGATGGGCTGAATGGCCTAATTCTGCTCCTATAACTTATGAAGATACATTGGGATCCATGGTAACTTGGTAGTTTAGATTCAGAACTAGCTTACCCATAGAAGACAGAAGGTAATGGTGGAAGAGTAATTCTGACTGGAGGTCTGTGATCAGTAGTGTTCCGCAGGGATCAATGCTGGGATACCTATTGTTTGTAGTATATATGATTTGAGTTAGACCAAAATGTCTTGGATGAGGGGAAACCTGAGAGAAGTTAATAAAATTATAAAAGAGATAGATTGTCAGAATCTTTTCCCAGAATAGAAATTTCAAACACTAGAGGGCATAGCTTTAAGATAGAGGATGAAAGTTTAAATGAGAGTGGTGAATGCCTGGAATATGCTGCCAGGTGTGGTGGTGGAAACAGATACGATAGTGGTGTTTAAAAGCCTTTTAGACAGGTACATGAATCTGCAGGGAATGGAGGAATATGGATCATGCACATGCCAAATGGATTAGTCTAATTTAGCATCGTGTTCAGCACAGACATCATGGGCCAAAGAACCTGTTCCTGTGCTGTACTAAGTTTGTTCTATGTTCTTCAGGAAACTGAAAATATGTAACATTCAAATTGCCTTCTTTGCAAACAAAGTTAAAAGCAAAATCAGCAAAACCTGATGTCTGGGGTAGCAATGAGAAATTGCAATTCTGCCCTAAAGATTTAGATTATTATATTATGTTGTCCATGCAGGCTGAAAGGAGCATTACTCAGCTTGCAATGTGTTTGGGGAGCATCTGGTTACTCAAATGGAAATATTTATTAAAAGATAGTAATCCCTTCTTCAGAGTATGACCTATTCATAAACTAACGTGACATTTTCCTTTCCTATGTTTATGAAGGCAGTTACAAATCAAGGCCTGATTATTATCATATTATTTATAAGCCAAAAGGCAAACAGCTGACTGCAATATTTGGAAGCCTGCTTACGATATCAAGGTTTGTCATTGTGACACATAATGGAGAAAATATTTTTTAAAGGATTGGTGTCAGCTAAATATAATTATGAATAGTGGTTGATGCAATATAAAATGTCCGGTAACAGGAAGTGAATAGGGGAAACATAATTTGCAGATGTAGCTATTATGGACATCACCCATTCCTTCTCTCCAGAGATGCTGCCTGTCCTGCTGAGTTACTCCAGCATTTTGTTTCTACCTTTGATTTAAACCAGCATCTGCAGTTCTTTCCTACACATAGCTGTTATAAAGGTCTGGCCCCTGACTTTCAGTCTGAAGAAGGGTCTTGACCCAAAATATCACCGATTCCTTCTCTCCGGAGATGCTGCCTGCCCCACTGAGTTCCTATGGCATTTTGTGTCTTATCTTGGGTGTTCATATCATATCATATCATATATATACAGCCGGAAACAGGCCTTTTCGGCCCACCAAGTCCGTGCCGCCCAACGATCCCCGCACATTAACACTATCCTACACCCACTAGGGACAATTTTTACATTTTACCCAGCCAATTAACCTACATACCTGTACGTCTTTGGAGTGTGGGAGGAAACCGAAGATCTCGGAGAAAACCCACGCAGGTCACGGGGAGAACGTACAAACTCCTTACAGTACAGCACCCGTAGTCAGGATCGAACCTGAGTCTCCGGCGCTGCATTCGCTGTAAAGCAGCAACTCTACCGCTGCGCTACCGTGCCGCAGAGACTTCCAACATTTAAATAAGCAAAGCAGCCGTGGATTTTACACCTCAGTCATTAGAATGACAACCCATATCAGGAGGAGAAAATAGATTTTACTGAATTATAATTGACAGTGTAGTACTGGAAATTCTGGAAAGTGATAATTAATGAATTGGCCAAGTATCAAGTATGTTGAGATGCACATCTCAAACATTTTAATATATAATCAAAAGATATTTTAAATTTACAATTGGTCAGCATCGAGGATAGTGTGGACAATTTTGGAACTTCCAGTCTTTAATTTTGAACAAAAGAGAGAATGTCAGGATAATTCTGGCAGCAAATTCTCAACTGAGAAGAAATCCCAAGTTGAACATTATCATTTGCAAGAAGGTAGTCAGAGTGTTCATTAGTTCATAAGTCACAGGAGCAGAAGCAGGTCATTCGGCCCATCGAGTCTACTCTGCCATTCGATCATGGCTGTTCTATCTTTCCTTCGCAAACCCATTCTCCTGCCTTCACCTAGCCCTTGACTCCCTTATTAACCAAGAATTTGTCAATCTCTGCCTTAAAAATATCTAATGACTTGGCCTCCACAGCCATCTGTGGCAAGGAATTCCACAGATTCACCACGGTAGCGCAGCGGTAGAGTTGCTGCTTTACAACGAATGCAGCGCCGGAGACTCAGGTTCGATCCTGACTACGGGTGCTGCACTGTAAGGAGTTTGTACGTTCTCCCCGTGACCTGCGTGGGTTTTCTCCGAGATCTTCGGTTTCCTCCCACACTCCAAAGACGTACAGGTATGTAGGTTAATTGGCTGGGTAAATGTAAAAATTGTCCCTAGTGGGTGTAGGATAGTGTTAATGTACGGGGATCGTTGGGCGGCACGGACTTGGAGGGCCGAAAAGGCCTGTTTCCGGCTGTATATATATGATATGATATGATAAAGAAATACCTCCTCATCTCCTTTCTAAAGGCACATCCTTTTATTCTGTGGCCATGCCTTCTGGTTCTGGACTCTCCCACTAGTGGAAACATCCTCTCCGCATCCACTATCCAAGCCTCTATCCATCCATTATTCAGTAAGTTTCAATGAGGTCCACCCTCATCCTTCTAAACTCCTGTGAGTATAGGCCCAGTGCTGTCAAATGCTCATCATATGTTAATGTAGTTATCCAGTAGAGGGTGCTAATAGACAGGAGTAACTCACCATCAGCAGCATGTTCCATTCATTGCCCCTGCAGCATTCATAGCATTTACAGAGCTAACAAAGTAGTGAGGCAGGAAAAAAATATATCGCTTTTTAATACATGTATATGTATTCACCATATTAAACAGATGATACTGTTCACACAAACATTCAAATATCTAGGGTTTCATTGAGAATAAAGTGGAAAATAAATCAGGGAAGGATTACACAAGGGGGTGCTGTGACACCACAGGAGGTGTGTGATCTACCACGAGCCCAGTGCTGGTTCCAAAAACGTACTGTACATCTCAAAGAACAAGTTGAATATAAAATTACACTGTTCGTAATACAGGGAGTAATTTGTATGTAATTAATATATTAATATCATCCTGCTACCCTGGGGTGTCAGTGTCAGATGGAAAACAATGTTGTCAAACAGTGTAGATGATGATTACAAAATCCTGGTAGGCAATAAAGTGGAAATGTGGATAATGACCTACAGTGGGAGCTGTTGGATTCTATTCCCCAACTCCCTCTGCCTCACCACCTAACACTTGTCCCCCATCCTAACCTCTAACTGCAAGATGTAATTGAAAAGCAGCAATTGTAGACTTTTGGAGAGAAAAGGACCTGCAGACAAAATGTGTAGATGCTGGTTTGTACTCAAGATAGACACAAAGTGTTGGAGAAACTCAGTGGGTCAGGCAGCACCAGTCTGAAGAAGGGTTACGACCAGAAACATCACCCTGAGGAGGTCCACACGTCGTGTAAACACTCTGTTTAATCATCAACCAAATACAGTTCCGTCGCTCGCCCGCGCGTGCCCGAGTTCAAATCCCAACTGCCAAATCCTTTGTTCTCCTGACGCACGACGGCCGCCCCTGACTGCGTGATCGGTCGGCCCAGATCACGCCCGGTCCACACGAGAGTTCGAGCCCGACAAACGAAGTTTCAATACCAAAGTGGCTCGGCCCGCCACATGACACCCCCCCCAGAACCGGAGTAATGGAGGCGGTTTTGCTGACGAGTGAGGCGGCCTGATCGCATATACGTGTCTCCTGTGTTCAGGGTCACGGCTGGCAGAGTTGAGGGCGGGTGCGGTCATGATGGTGGACACCATCTGCGGTGGGGTTGTGCCACCTGCACTGCTTGGTCAATGTCCAAGTGTGCCAGCTTTAGACGGTCCACGGAGACAGTCTCGTGCCTGCTGCCCATGTCAATGACAAAAGTCGTGGCACCGTGTTGCAGCACCTGGAAAGGTCCCTCGTAAGGCCTCTGCAGTGGCGTACAGTGGGAATCGCGGCAAATGAAAACATACTGGCAGTTTAGGAGGGCCGGTGGTTCGTACGTGGGGGCGAGTCCGTGGCGGGACGTCGGGGCGGGAGAGAGTGTGCCCACCTTCTCCTGGAGGCACGTCAGCATGGTCGTGGGCGGTTCCTGATGTCCATGCGCCGCCGGGATGAAATCCCCTGGGACCGTAAGCGGGGCGTCGTACACCAGCTCAGCCGAGGAAGTTGCCAGGTCCTCCTTCGGGGCAGTGCGTATTCCCAGCAGTACCCACGGCAACTCGTCCATCCAGTCCGGGCCCGCGAGCCCTGCCTTTAAGGATGCCTTCAGGTGATGGTGAAAACGCTCCACTAGGCTGTTGGCTTGCGGGTGGTAGGCCTTAGTGTGGTGCAGCTGAGCGCCAAACAGCCGGGCCATTGCTGACCACAACTCGGAGGTGAACTCGTGGAGGAACAGCATCCTCACCTTTGCCAGCACCTCTTTGGCGTCGTTGAAAGCGGTCGTGGCTGGATCGTCCCAAAGGAGGTCTCTGCTTGCTGGTTTAGGACTTTGAACAGTGGTTGCATGATCCTGGCGGCTTCTGGCACGAAACGGTGATAGAAATTCACCATGCCGACGAACTCTTGGAGTCCCCTCACCTTAGAGGGTTTGGGAAACTGGCGAATGGCCTCAACCTTGGTCGGGAGCTGGTCCGCGTCGTGCCGTTTGATGTGGTGGCCGAGGAAACTGATCGAAGGGAGGCCAAACTGACACTTAGCAAGGTTAATGGCCAGGCCATGCTCGCTGAGCCATTGGCAGAGCAGCCGGAGGTGTGCGCGGTGCTCCTGGCGAGGGCGGCTGGCGACGAGGATGTCGTCAAGGTAAATGAACAGGAAATTCAGCCCGCGGCCTACCATGTCCATAAGCCGTTGGAAAGCCTGAGCGGCGTTCTTTAGGCCAAAATGCATCTGCAGAAACTCGAAGAGCCCGAAGGGGATGATGATAGCCGTCTTGGGGATGTCGTCCAGGTGGACTGGAATTTGATGGTAGCCACGTACCAGGTCGATTTTTGAAAAAATCGTGGCGCCGTCCAGATGGGCCGTAAAGTCCTGGATGTGAGGAACAGGGTACCGGTCGGCCGTTGTGACATTGTTGAGACGGCAGTAATCCCCATAGGGCCTCCAACCCCCAGATGCTTTGGGGACCATGTGAAGCAGAGATGCCCAGTTGGAGCTTGTCGGGGGGAGCCTGCGTGCGCGTGCATGGAGTGGCGGTCCAGTGGTGGGAATATGGTGCTCTACCCCATGCTTCGGGCTGGCCGTTGTGAACTGGGGGGGTTAGGATGTCGGGGAAATTGGCCAAGATTCGGGCGTATTCATTATCGGAGGAAATCACGGAGCCGAGATGTGGCGCAGTCAAGTCAGCGTTGCGCAAGGCTATTGACTCGAACGTCTCAGAATGAATGAGACATTGTCTCTTCACGTCGACCAGCAGGGAGTGAGCCCGGAGGAAATCAGCGCCCAGCAACGGTTGGGAGATGTCGGCGACAGTGAGAAGCCAGGTGAAGTGACAAGAGCCGAAGGTTTCCCTGAATGTGCTCAGGGTGTCGGCATCGGCATCGGCGGGCCTCGGACCCCCACCTTTGGTGGTAGTAGCACCACGTACCTTTGTTGGCATCACTCCTGTCCAGCTTCACCGCCGCACATTCGGTGGAGGCTGGGACCGGCCGCTTGACCCGCTGAGGCCGCACTGCCATCCGGTTGATGGTGGCGCCACCCTGCTGTTTCTCCTGCCCCAGCACACCCGCAAGGACAACTACCCGGTCCCGACATCCTAACCCAGTGTCCAGCACACTGACCAGGTAGTAATATTTTGTGGCATCGGCAGTAATCTGTCGAATGTGGAACTGCACTTCAGCCTGTTCGAACCACACTTGGGCTGTAATGTCCAGAAAATGGGCAGTTTAATGGAAACTGCATTCTGCTGGTCCAGGTTGCCGGTTGCAAACATGGTAAAAATCCGAAATAAGCCATTTTGGATCGTCGGGGTCACCACTGAGGAGGTCCACACGTCGTGTAAACACTCTGTTTAATCATTAACTGAATACAGTTCCGTCGCTCACCCGCGCGTGCCCGAGTTCAAATCCCAACTGCCAAAACCTTTGTTCTCCTGGCACACGATGGCCGCCCCCCTGACCGCGTGATTGGTCGGCCCAGATCACGCCCGGTCCACATGAGGGTTCGAGCCTGACAAATGAAGGTTCGATACCAAAGTGGCTCGGCCCGCCACAACCCATCCTTTTTCTCCAGAGATTGTGCCTGACCCGCTGAGTTACTTCAGCACTTTGTGTCTGTCAAGGAACTGCAGATGCCAGTTTATTAAAAAAAGACACAAAGTGCTGGAATAAATCAGCCAGTCGGGCAACATCTCTGGAGAACATGGATTAGTGATGTCTCGGGTCGGGACCTATCTTCAGGCTGCATCTTTGGTTGCACTATGGGTGTTGTTTTTTGCACTACTGGGGTAACCTAATATTACAGTTATTAACATTGTATTTTTGATTATTATATATTATCTGAGTGTTACTGTGTTTATGGGCCTATTATACTGCGGCAAGTAAGAATTTCATTGTTCTAATGTCAATACCTATGTCAATTAATTACACTTAACTTTCTTGAGATGCTGGAAATCTAAACCATAAATTGTAAATGGTGAAGATGTTTGTCAAATATTGCAGCAGGATATTGATCGGTTAGACAGGAGGGCTGAGGAATGGTTAATGGAGTCTAATACAGAGAAGTGCAGGGTGTTGCATTTTGGGAAGTCAAACCAGGGCAGGACCTACATAGTGAATGGCAGGGCTTTGCGAAGTTTTATAGAGCAGAGGGATCTAGGAGTGCAGGTACGTAATTCCTTGTAAGTGCTATCAAAAGTAGAGAGAGTGGTCTAGAAGGCTTTAGACACCAGGCCATAGGTCAGAGTATTGAGTGTAGAACTTGGGAGGTCATGTTACAGTTGTACAAGACATAGGTAAGGCCATTCAGTATTGTGTTCAGTTTTGGTCACCCTGCTATAGGAAAGATATTGTTAAGCTGGAAAGGGTGTAGGAAAGATTCATGAGGATGTTGCCAGGACTTGTGTACGAGCTGTAGGGAGAGATTGAGCAGACTAAGACATTATTCTTGTGAGCGCAAGAGGATGAGGGTGATCTCATAGAGATGTATAAGATCATGAGAGGAATAGATAAGGTAAATGCACATTGTTTACCCAGAGAAGGGGAATCGAGAACCAGAAGACATAGGTTTAAGGTGCTGGGGGGAAAGAGGGACTTTTTCTTTACACAAAGGACAGTTAGCATAAAGTCCTGGAGAAATTCAACAGGTTCGGCACCATCTATTTAGAAGATGGATAGATGACATTTCTGGTTGGGACCCTTCTTTATCTATCCATGTTCTTCAGAGATACTGCCTGACCCGCTGAGTTTCTCCAGCACTTTATGTCTTTTTTAAAAATATAGTCATAGAATCATAGAGTGATACAACGTGGAAACAGGCCCTTCAGCCCAACTTGCCTGTGTTTGGCCCATATCCCTCCAAACCTGTCCTATCCACGTACCTGTTGAACTGTTTCTTAAATGTTTGTCCCTGCCTTACCTACCTCCTCTGGCAGTTTGTTCCATACCCTCACCACCCTTTGTGTGAAAAAGTTACCCCTTAGATTCCTATTAAATCTTTTCCCCTTCATCTTAAACCTATGTCCTCTGGTCCTCAATTCACCTACTCTGGGAAAGAGACTCTGTGCATCTACCCGATCTATTCCTCTCATGATTTATATACACCTCTTTCAGATCACCCCTCATCCTCCTGCGCTCCAAAGAATAGAGTCCTAGCCTACACCCTCTCCCTTTCTATACTCCCTATAAACCTTTATTAGTCATGGTAAAGACTTCCCTCATGAAGAGTGGGAATTAGCAAGGAACTATATACAAGGTTATAGACAACAAAATGCTGGAGTAACTCAGCGGGACAGGCAGCATCTCTGGAGAGATCTCTGTTGTTATAGACAACAAAATGCTGGAGTAACTCAGCGGGACAGGCAGCATCTCTGGAGACAAGGGATGGGGGACGTTTTGGGTTCTTCAGACCTTTTTTGTTGTCTATCTTTGATTTAAACTGAGTCTTTCCCACACATCCTCTATACAAGGAGAAGTACATACAAGAGGAAGAACAGCTCTGAAACTGTAAGCTTTCATTTATCATGCCAGGACATATGGTTATTATTATCAGCCACAATAATTATTTCCATAATATTGAGAAATAAACAAAATAAAGAAGATTTTAATTATTTCCTGCGATGAGTTTGGTTGGCAGGCCGGGTCATTTCTGATTGCTCTGAACTGAGGTGATTTACTGCAAAATGTTAAAGGACAGTTAAGAGTAAAGGCTGCTTTGATGTCTGGATCTGGAGTCATGTATAGGTCAGGTTTGGCGATGTCAGCAGATTTCCTTCAAGAGATACTGGTGAGCCTGTTGGATTTTTATGACAATCTGGCTGTTCCATTCCAGATTCTTTAACTGAGATTAAAATCCCATTTTCGGTATTTGTCAGATTTGAACATGTAGAACATAGACGGGAGTGGTACAGCGGTAGAGTTGCTGCCTTACAGCGCCAGAGACCTCGGTTTGATCCTGACTATGAGTGCTGTCTGTAAGGAGTTTGTACGTCCTCCCTGTGACCGTGTGGGTTTTCCCCGGGTGCTCCGGTTTCTTCCCACGCCCCAAAGACGTACATGTTTGTAGGTTAATTGGCAGCGGTAACAGATTGTAAATTATCCCGAGTGTGTAGGATAGTGCCGGTGTACGGGGATCGCTGGTCGGTACAGACATGGTGGGCCGAAGGATGTGTTTCCGTGCTGTATCTCAAAACTATATTAAACAAGGGACATGACAGCACAGGAACATACAATGTCTGTGCCAGACATTATGCCAAGACCAACTCATCTGCCTGCACATAACCCATATCCCTCCATTCCCTGCATGTCCATGTGCCTGTCACTTAAATTCCTCTATCATTTCAGCCTCCAGCACCACCCCTGACAGTGGGTGTTCCAGGCACTCACCAACCTCTGCGTGAACAATTCTCCTTTAGACTTTGTCTGGACTTTATCTGGCACAGAACGTTATTCCCTTTATGCTGTATCTGTATACAGCTTGATTGTAATCATGTATTGTCTTTCTGCTGACTGGTTAGCATGGAACAAAATTCTTTTCACTGTACCTCGGTACACGTGACAATAAACTAAATGAAACTAAATTATGCCCTGTAGTATTTGATATTCACATCCTAGGAAAATGGTCCTGACTATCTACCCAATCTATGTCTCATAATTTGATTTACATCAGTGAAGTCTCCTCTCAACCTCAGCGTTCCAGAGGAAACAATCCATGTCTGTCCAACCTCTCCATATAATATAGCTCATACCCCCTAATCCAGGCATCCTTCTGGTAAATGTGCCTGGATTATCAAGACTGCCTCTCGTTTGCAGTTTCCTGTAGTTTAACTGCCTTGCTCTCATTCTACTGAAGCTTCAAGCTGCTACTAACTTGAAGCTTTCCATGTGGTCTGGCCCCAAACTGTGCTCTACCTGCTGTTATTGCAGAACTTGTCTTTGGTAATGTCCCAGCTTTACAAAGGCCTGCTTGCATCATTTGACATTTGTGCGATTTACAGGATTGAGTGCAAAGTCAGGAAAATCAAGATCCATCTACAGTGCCTACAGTTCAAAACTGCGCATGGATCTAGAGATTACATTCCTCTGAAGGCAGCCAATGATGTGGCTAGCATCTTGAAGAAACAGGTCTCCAGAGCTCAATTTCTTTCCATGCTCTACAGAATTGGAAAGTTGGCACTTTGATCCTACTGATAATGTTCTTGCTGTTGAAATATGCTTTTGCACCAATTATTTGCATGTTGAACAGTCATGAATCAGCCTTTTGTTAAACACATGGCTCACAGATTAGAACCAACCACCTGTTTAGCTACATAACATTACATTTACAAATCCCTCCAACTCAATCAAAACACAAAGATTAAACGGACGGAGTAAAAGCCTCTGTAATATTGGACTTTCCAAGATTGGGATTTCACCTCTGCATTTGGAGCTTGTAATGTTAATGAGGAGTGAAAAGACTCCAGATTCAGGGACAGTGATTAACTCGCAACAAAAGCTTTTCACTGTACCCCGGTACACGTGACAATAAATTAAACCCAAACACTAGGAAGATTTACAAGGACAACTTTTATTTAAGGTGAATATAATACCCATTGCTACTTTTGTTCAGTTACATTCCAGTTCACCACAGATGACTGAAGGAATAACCTTTTCTCTTGGAGCTGCTTAATGTCTTCTGATACAGTTGTATGTCTCTTATATAGTGATTATTTTTTACCTTGTGTGAATTACATTTTTTTTCCATAGATATTTCTAATTCCTCTAGCTAACAGCCAATGGATTCCATGTGTGTTCACCACACATCTGCTGCCTATTATTCATCACCTTGTAAGTCTTGTGCAGTCTTAACAAAACTTGGGACAGCCATCAGCTACTGCTTCCAAATGCTTAGCCTGAATCTGACCTTTCGGCTTCATTGCTGTTTGCAAAATCTCCGATGAAAAAAATCAATTGCCATCATCACCGAGTCATTTACGACCCAAAGATTAATGACAATAGCTGGTTCTGTGCAGGAGAAGTATGTTTGTTTTTAATTGCACATGCTAAGGTAGTCATTTTGTATATTAAAACCAGGAGGGAGCCACTATTGACCCCGTGCATGAAGAATTCTGGAACACAAACGCATCGCTAATGGAGATTTTGCCTTTACTCATTATTTAGTTTAGTTTACAGATACAGTGTGGAAACAGACCGTTCAGCACACCAAGTTCACACCGACCGACGATCAACCATGCACTAGTTCCATCCTGCAGACTGGGGGTAATTTACAAAAGCCAATTAATGTACAAACCAGCACATCTTTGGAGTGTGGTTAGAAACTGGAGCACCCAGAGAAATCCCACGCGGTCACAGGGAGAACATACAAACTCCATACAGACAGCACGCATAGACATGATCGGATCTGAGTCTCTGGCGCTGAGGCAGCAACTCTACCACTGCGCCACAGTGCTGTGCTTTCAATATGCAGCAATGACAGATGTTCTTGCAAACTTACTCAGACTTGGTGTTAAACGCATATCGTGACAATGACACCAGCAAAAATCTCATTGTTCCAAAAAGCTGGCAGTTTAATAAGAAGAAAACAGGAGACATTTGTGCAACTCGGGAAGATTGTGGAAAGGAAGCTGGACATATTGGAAGAGGTTTGGTAAGAGAAGAAGTTGCGATCAAAGGAGTGGGCCCAGCAGAAGTTACTGTTGCTCAGTCTCTTTATTCTAGATAGAGTTGGGTCAGCAAGAAATGCTCAACAAGGAGACTGTGGTTCATCAAGCGAGCTGTTTGGGAAATCTGTATTTGATAAATGGATGTTCGCTCTGGTGGGAGAGTGTAGGACCAGGGGTCATAGCCTCAGAATTAAAGGGCTCTCTTTTTGAAAGGATGTGAGGAGGAACTTCTTTTGTCAGGAGGTAGTTCATCTGTGGAATGCTGTGGAGGCCAAGTCAGTGGGTATTTGTAAGGCAGAGATAGACAAATTCTTGATCAGAACAGATGCCAGGGGTTATCGGGAGAAGGCAGGAAAATGGGAGTCAGAGAGCAGCCATGATTGAATGGCAGAGTAGACTCGATGGGCCGAATGGCCTAATTCTACTCCTGTAACGTGAACTTGTGAACATTATTAGCTCGATATTATAAAAGAATATATTTACATTGGAAATATAAGTTACCCATGCAATACTGACTATGATATGTGACTGACAGCACAGTATACTAACTGACTCTGGTCATATGATATGATCCTTAAAGTTGCTCATACATGTCTCCTGCTATCTTTTACCTGATTATCTGTTCGGATAGGCAACTTGAGCATGGATGAGTTAGGCCAAAGCTGTGCTGTACAGCTTTATGACCATTCAAAAAATGTTGCCCATAGTTTGTATTTTTATGCTTTAAAAATATTTTTGACAGGTTCCAGAGTTCAGATACTCATTGACTTCTATTGTAGATTTCCAGCATCTGCAGAATTTTGTTTCCCCACTTGTCGAATTCTCAGCCACGTGTCTTCCAAATCAGGAATGCCTTACCTGAAGAAGTTCCACTGTGTGGAAAAAAAGTCTTCAATCTTAAACATTAACGTTCTCCTTTCACAGATGCAGGCTGACCTGCTGAGTTTCATGGAATCATAGAGCGTGGAAATATGCCTTCGACCCAACTTGCCCATATCGACTAACAAGCCCCATCTACACTAGTTCCACCTGCCTGCATTTGGCCTATATCCCACTAAATCTGTCCCATCCATGTGCCTGTCTAATTGTTTCTTAAACATTGCAATAGTCCCTGCCTCAATTACCTCCTCCGACAGCTCTGGAGTTTTTTTCCATCGTTTTCTGTTTTTAGTTGTATATTGGACATGCAGTTTCAGCAGAAGGGCTGTGATGGTGCACACGATGCTAGAATAGCTGCAATGGGCCAAATGGCCTCGTCGACCCTGGAAATTCCTTAAAGCAAATGTGCAGTCAAGAAGCCTGGCTGACAGCTTGCATTCAGTCATGGCAGGAGAACTAAACTTGGATGTTAACAGTCTTTCAGAGACCTGTAAAAACACTTCAACAGGAGAACAGCTGAAGTACAGAGGAGACAGAGGCTTTGTTTTGATATGTCTACGTCACTTCAAGTGCAGCCGTGGAATGAAAGAGGAGGTACAACTCTGTCAACAAATGCAGATTCTCTTATGTTGGCTCTAGTTGGTTACACCCATTGGATGGAACCAACTGGATGAAATCTAATAGTCAAGAGATTCAAGCTTTCAATATCAATTTAATGTCACATGCACCAATGAAAGTACCGCACGGTGGCGCAGCGGTAGAGTTGCTGCCTTACAGCGAATGCAGCGCCGAAGACTCAGTTTCGATCCTGACTACAGGCGCCAACTGTACGGAGTTTGTACGTTCTCCCCGTGACCTGCGTGGGTTTTCTCCGAGATCTTCGGTTTCCTCCCACACTCCAAAGAAGTACAGGTATGTAGGTTAATTGACTGGGTAAATGTAAAAGAATTGTCCCTAGTGTGTGTAGGATAGTGTTAATGTGCGGGGATCGCTGGGCGGCGCGGACTCGGTGGGCCGAAGGGCCTGTTTCCGCACTGTATCTCTAAATTTAAAAAGAAATCTAATATCAATTTATTGTCACATGCACCAATGAAGGTACAGTGAAATTTGAGTTACCATACAGCCATACCAAGTGAAAAGCAACAAGACACACAAACACATAAAATAAAATTTAACATAAACAGCCACCACAGCGGATTCCACATCCCTCACTGTGATGGAAGGTAATAAAGTTCAATCAACTTCCTCTTTGTTCACCCGCAGTCGGGGCTGTTGAACCATCCACAGTCGCCGCAGCCGCCGTCTGAAGCCCTCGCGTCAGGATGATTGAAACTCCCGCGTCGGGACGGTTGAGATTCTCCGCGGCATGGAGCTCCCGAGTCGGCCTCTTCTTACCAGAGATGATGTTAAAGTCCACAGGCCTCCACAGTCGATCCCCGGCAAAGAATTGCAAGCTCCGTGATGATGATGTTAAAGTCCGCGCTGCACCGGTCTCCAAAGGCCACCAACTCCTCGTTGTTAGGCTGCAGTGGGGACCGAGATACGATATGGAAAAAAATCGCATCTCCGTCAAGGTTAGAAATTGAAAAAAAGTTTCCCCAAACTTCCCCACCCCCCACATAAAACATACCAAGGAACACTAAAACATACTTTTAACACATACTTAAAATAACAAAAACAGAAGAAAAATCAGACTGTTGACGAGGCAGCCATTGCTGGTGGCGCCACCCACTGAAATAGTGTTCAATAACTCAGGAGTTGACAGTCAGTCATAGAGTCATATAACTTGGAAACTGGCTCTTTGGCCCAACTTGCCCGCGCCGACCAACATGCCCCATCTGCACTAGTCCCACTTGCCTGCATTTCCCCGTAAACCTATCCCCCATATACCTGTCCAATTGTTTTTTGAACGTTGTGATAGTACCTGCCTAAACTACCTCCTCCGGCTGCACGTTCCATGTACCTACTACCTTTTGTGTAAGAAAGTTGCCCCTCAGGTTCCTAGTAAATCTTCCCCCCCCACCTTAAAGTAGTAATTTGATAAGGTAATGCATGGCAATGACCAAAGTTTGTCAGCCTGTGGCCTCACTGAGCTCCTTTTAAACTATACAAATTAATTTATTACCTTTCCATGGGGCACTGAGTACTAGAGTCGGGATGTCATGTTACAGCTTTCTACAGGTTTGGTCAGGTCGCATTTGAAGTGTTGTCAGGTGCATTTTTGGCTGCCCCATTTCAGGAAGGATGTGGAAGTTCTGGAAAGGGGTGCAGAAGAAGTTTACCAAAATTATGTTTGGATTAGGTGGAATTAGCTATGATAGGTTACACAAACCTTGACTGTTTTCTCTGGAGTGTAGGAGACCGAGGGAAGATCTGATAGAGGTAGATAAGATTATGAGTGACATAATAGGGTAGGTAGTCAGAATCTTTCTCCCAGGGTTGAAAGATCAAAGATGAGAGGATATAGCTTTAAGGCAAAAGGGTCAATTTTTTTTACACAGATGTGCTGTGCACGTTTTTTACACAGAGGTGGGGAATCAAGATCCAGACGACACAAGTTTAAGGTGGGGGGGGGGGGGAGATTTAATAGGAACCTTGAGGGGCAACTTGTTTAAACAAAGGGTTGTAGGTATATGGACGAGTTGCCAGAGGAGTAGTTGAGGCAGAAACTATCACAACACTTAAGAAACATTTGGACAGGTATGTGGATAGGATATGTTTAGAATGATTATGGGTTAAACGCAGACAAGCGGGAATAGTGTTGATGGGGCATGTCGGTTGGCGTGAGCAAGTTGGGCCGAAGGGCCTGTTACCATGCTATATGACTTTATGACCATGAGAAAGGTGGGTGCCTGCAACACACTGCCAAGGGTGGTGGTGGGGGGATATACAATGGTGGCATTTAAAAGGCTTTTAGATAGGCACATGGACATGCAGGCAGAAAAGATTAGATTAACCTGGATTAAGCCTATTCCTGCGTTGCATTCTCCGATAATATTGCATCCTTGACAAGGCCTTAAACATATTTGCAATTTAGTCCTTTTCATTAGAATTTAATGATTTATTCTTGCGGACTGATCTGCTATCTTTAGCTTGAACGTCTCTTGATAGGTCCTTTGGTGCATCTGGGAATCTTCTCTGAATCAATCTATGGTAAAGGAGGCAAATCCTTCATGACTTGTATTGCAAGACATCCCTAGAGGGTCACTTCTGCATGTTGAACTCAGGAATAATACTTGTCAGAGGTAGGCTCTTCATGATATCACATTCAACTGATCCTCCGGTGCCATGCATTATGACTGCAGCCGTAACTTTGATTTCCCCCTGGAATCACTTGGTAAAATGGAGACGTGTTGACATTTTCCCAGGAGGCAAATATTAACTTGAGGGATGTGCCGATGGATGAAGGAAGGCCAGCTGAATATCCTTTGTGATTCGTGTGGAGAAAAAAAACCCTGTCTCCTATTGCTTAATTTAAACATGGTGAGAGCTTTTTGTGCGTGTAATATCCCTGCTTGATCACAAAAATAAATTATAGCCAACAGTGGACATTCTGATAATTGTTGGTCTCCGCTGGCGATCCAAATAGGCACTGCTGCCTCCACATTGATAAGCAAGGAAAAGAACAGGTTCCGTTTCTATAACAAAGCATCTGCCATTGCATTATTTTTGTATTTTTTGATAACATTTGTCCTCTTCATGCTCCAATATTTATGTCTATTCATGCAGGACATAGATGTCACTGGAAAGGCCAACATTTTTATTCATTCCAGGTTGTTTAGTTTAGTTTAGAGACACAGCATGGAAACAGGCCCTACAGCCTACCGAGTCCATTCCAACCAATGATTAACCAAACACAAGTTCTATCCTACCTGTGTACAAAATCACGAGAGGAATAGATCGGGTAGATGCACAGAGTCTTGCACAAAGTAGGGGAATCGAGGACCGAAGGACATAGGTTCAAGGTGAAGGGGAAAAGATTTAATAGGAATCCGAGGTGTAACTTTTTGACACAAAGTGTGGTGGGTGTATGGAACAAGCTGCCAGAGGAGGTAATTGAGGCTGGGACTATCCCATCATTTAAGAAACAGTTAGACAGGTACATGGATAGGACAGGTTTGGAGGGATATGGACCAAGCACAGGCAAGTGGGACTAGTGTAGCTGGGACGTTGTTGGCCGGTGTGGGCAAGTTAGGCCGAAGGGCCTGTTTCCACACTGTATCACTCTATGACTCTATGCGGGACTATTTACAAAAACGAATTAATCTATAAACCTGTATGAATGTGGGAGGAAACTGGAGCGCCCGGAGAGAACCCACTTGGTCACAGGGAGAACATGCAGACTCCGTACAGACAATATCCTTGGTCAGGATCGAACCCAGGTCTCTGGCACTGTGAGGCAGCAACTCTACCGCTGTGTCACTGTGCTACCCAGAGGTGTGTCAGAGGTACTTTTTGGTGGCTCTGGAGTAATACACTGTCCAGATCAGGTCAGGCTGTATGAAAGCCAGACAGATTGTAACCACAGTTATTAGACATGTATTTTATTGCAGCTTCACTTAATTACCTGAATTAAACCTCCCAGATGCTATGATGGGACTTGAATTCATATCTCTGGATTTATAGTCCAGGCCTCTGGATGGTAAACTGGTAACTTAACCACATGACACCATATCCATAATCATTTATATCCATAAACACCATAATTCTGCTTTTGTCTTTTTGTTGGCAGTCTTGTTTCTTTTAGAACTCTTTGCATGGGTTATGATTAATTTGCTTTTGTCGATTTGAGTTTATATTCCTCTTATACAATGAAAGATGGAACATGTAAATTCTTCTCCCCACAACCCATCTGACTGCATTGGAAGAATCTTCATTCACCTCTCAGACTTGCAATCAAACCCTGCCCACTCAATGTAACTGTGACAAAGGGCAACTAATCTCCATTTCAAATATGTGTGTTCATGGGACTGCTATCTATAATCTAACTTGGACTTCTGTTTGTCACGCTCAAAACAACAACATGCAGGAAATGGGAGAAATTTATATGTGTGGTCAAGGCTGCAAGTCTGGTGATAAGGGTGAGTTGTATTGTGACTGAGTTGAGTTTATTCTGCATTGAAGCCAAACTTGGGAATGTTTGAGGCCCATTGTAGTGGGATTCACTCCCTGCACACCACTGACCTACAATAACTGGAACTTTATGTAATTCTAAATACTTATTTTTATTCAATTTTTAAAAAAATCTTGAAACTTCACACCTCAGTCTGTGAAATAAAAATTCCTAAACAGTACAGCACATGGCAAAAGATGAAACAATGTTATTTTCTAGAATCAATCCTCTCAGCTTTTGTAACGGTTCAATGCTGTTCAAAGGGCGGCACGGTAGCGCAGCGGTAGAGTTGCTGCTTTACAGCTTTACAGCGAATGCAGCGCCGGAGACTCAGGTTCGATCCTGACTACGGGTGCTGTACTGTAAGGAGTTTGTACGTTCTCCCCGTGACCTGCGTGGGTTTTCTCCGAGATCTTCGGTTTCCTCCCACACTCCAAAGACGTACAGGTATGTAGGTTAATTGACTGGGTAAATGTAAAAATTGTCCCTAGTGTGTGTAGGATAGTGTTAATAGTGTTAGTGTGCGGGGATCGCTGGGCGGCGCGGACTTGGTGGGCCGAAAAGGCCTGTTTCCGCGCTGTATATATGAAAAAAGAGATGAATGAATAAGGGCGGCACAGTGGCGCAGCGGTGGAGTTGCTGCCTTACAGCACCAGAGACCCGGGTTCGATCCTGACTCCGGGTGTACAGAGTTTGTACGTTCTCCCTTAGTTTGTAGGTTCATTGGCTTTGGTTAAATTGTCCCTAGTGTGTAGGATACTGCTAATGTACATGGTAATTGCTGGTTGCTGTGGACTCGGTGGGCCAAAGGGCCTGTTTCCATGCTGTGTCTCTAGTCTAAGTCTAAATGGTTCATTCATGAAATATCAGAATACCAATGTCACAACTATACAAACTATGACATGCTTGAGACCTTAGATGTTGGATTGTTGCTCGTTGGTTCTTTGGAAAACTGGGAGTCCACCCTGCTCAACTAACTCCCACGGCAATTAATTTATAAATTGACTTTGTAGGCACAAATATTGAGACTGTGTTACTGGCACCAGACACCGATGCACTTGTAAATATCCTGGAAAAAATATCTGTTCAATGTCAAAAACTAGGGACTAGTTTAGTTTAGTTTATTGTCACGTGTATCGAGGTACAGTGAAAAGCTTTTGTTGCGTGCTAACCAAGCAGCAGAAAGACAATACATGATTACAATCGATCCATTCAGTGTATAAATACATGATAAGGGAATAACGTTTAGTGCATGGTAAAGCCAGCAAAGTCCAATCAGGGATAGACCAAGGGTCATCAAAGAGATAGATTAAAGGTGAGGGTCGAAGTTACAGGAGATGTGCAAGGTAATTATTTTAACATAACAGTGGCATTTCAGAGTCTTTTAGAAAGGCACATGGACATGCAGGGAATAGGAGGGTATGGGTCACATGCAGGCAGAGGAGATTAGTTCAACCTGACATCGTGTTCAGCCCAGACATTGTGGGCCAAAGGGCTGTTCCTGCTGCCGTACTGTTCTATGTTCTAATGTTGGGAAAAGATGCAATTGTTCTCAATCCCCAACGGTTGTTTGAGAGTCTCCTGATATGGGCTCTTTGTCTCCCAGTCTGGTATTCCCAGAGAAACCTCCCCTGTAGCATGAGAGTGTATGGAACTGGAACCTGGAACAGCAAATTGTAAGTGGGGCTAGTTGGGGGATGGTGGGACTAGAGTCTGCACTAAGGGGCAGGCAGTCAGCATGGGTTGGGCCATGCCCTGTCATTTTACCATGGCTAAACCAATCCAGAAAGAGTGGTTTACTTCTTATGGGTTGATGATGATGCATCAATGAAAGGATTGCCTCTTAATTATCGGTGGAATGTGCCCTAAACAGAACCTTTGGGCTCCTTTACAGCTTGGCCCTGACCAGTATGAAGTTCAAAGGCAGACCCCTGACTGAGGTTGCTGGTTTAAAGCCCTTATGCAGAAACCAGAGTCTGAAGTAGAACACAGGGAGATGAAGATCATAAGACGAAGGGGCAGAATTAGGCCATTCAGCCCACCATCTGCTCCCCCATTCTATCATGGCTGATATATTTAATCAAGAACCTATCAATCTACACTTTAGAAATACCCAATGACTTTGGCTCCACAGCCATCTGTGGTAATAAATTCCAGAGATTCACCACCCTCTGGCTAATGAAATTACTCCTCATCACCTTTCTAAAGGCACATCCTTTTATTCTGAGTCTGTGCCCTCTATTACTAGACTCTCCCACTATAGAAACATCCTCTCCACATCCATTCTCTCTCGGTCCTTCGTTATTCTCCTCATACGTTAATCCAATCATCACCAGGATCATTCTCAGAAACCTTCTCTGAACATCTCCTTCCAGCACAAGCTTCCTCAGATATGGGGCCCAAAACTGCTCACAACACTCCAAATGTGGTTTGACCAGCGCCTTAAAAAGCCTCAGTATTACATCCTTGCTTTTTATATTAGAGTCCTTTCGAATTAAATGCTAACATTGCATTTGCCTTCCTTACTCCATGCGCTCCTGAAATACTGCCTGACCTGCTGAGTTACTGCAGCACGGGTCTTAGTGTTTTACACAAGATTCCAGCATCTACAGTCTCTCATCGCTCCTTCCACTGGTGTTGGTTCTGTGGTTTGAGGCATTCTTGGACTTGTCTGCATTGACCATCAATCACTCACTAGCAAGGTGGGATGAAGGCCTGTTTTCATACTGTATCACTTTAGGATGCTTAATCATGCACGTGATGTCTGATGACCTGTTTTCGGGAAGAGGACCTCTGGTTATGTGGGCTACACAAGTGGCATTGCTTTTACTTTATGCTTTAGGTTTCGGTTTAGATTTATTATTGTCACATGTATCAAGGAACAGTGAAAAGGTTTGCTTCTCATGTTATCCAAACAGATCAGATTCAAGAGGCTTTCGACACATTGGCTTTCATCAGTCAGAGTATTGAGTATAGAATTTGGTAGGTCATGTTACAGTAGTACAAGACATTGGTGAGGCCACAGGTATGTAGTATTGAGGAAGCAGAGAATCTGCAGAAGGACATGGACAGGATGGGAGAGTGGGCAAAGAAATGACAAAGGGAATACAGCTTGACAAAGTGCATTCCCTCTCTCTCCATCCCACCCCCACCCCCAAGTCGCACCAGCTTCTTGTTCTCACCTAGCAAACAGCTCACAATGGCCTGTTTCCTTTATCATCGTTACTTTTTTACATATCTTTCATTAATTTGTTCTATATCTCTTTACATCACTGTCTATATATTTTGTTTCCCTTTCCCCTGACCCTCAGTCTGAAGAAAGGTCTCAACCCAAAACGTCACCCATTCCTTCTCTCCAGAGATGCTGCCTGTCCCACTGAGTTACTCCAGCATTTTGTGTCTATCTTACATTAGTTTAAAGATACAGTGACAGCGTGGAAACAGGCCCATCGGCCCACCGAGTACGTGCAAACCAGCAATCACCCGTTCACACCAGTTCCATCATGCATACTATTGACAATTTACAGAAGCTAATTGACCTACAAACCTGCACGTCTTTAGAATGTGGGAGGAAACTGGAGCACCCTGATAAAACCCAAGCGGTCACAGGGAGAACGCATGAACTCTGTACCGACAGCGTCCGTGTCTGAAGAAGGGTTCAGACCCAAAACATCACTTATTATTTTTCTCCAGAGATGCTACCTGACCCGCTGAGCATTTTGTGTCTTTCTTTGATGCTGTAAGGCAGCAAACTCTACTGCTGTGCCACTGTGCTGCCCTAAGCTAAACTAAAAGAAAAGTGGAAGAACTCAAAGCACAATGGATGACTCTTAAGGAAGCAGCCTTGCCAATGTCCATGCCCTGGCATTTAACCATTACTTCCACCACAATCTTTTCACAGAGAATAGCAGCATTTTTCTCAGCTGCTGCATCATTGTGGTTTGCTCGCTCCAGTTCCAGTATTCTATGGGAACTGTTTACTTGGCAGTTTACTCAAAGATTAGAATAGTGCTCCAAATTTGTCATGGCCTCTGCTCCTGGCTTCAGCTCTTCCAGTGGAGTGAACAGCTCCAGTTTTGCTGCAATGCCAAAGCTGGCTGACCATCCTGAAACCCAATCACCAAGCTGTTTCCCATAGGCACCAGAAGGGTCTCAACCCGAAACATCACCCATTCCTTCTCTCCAGAAATGCTGCTTGACCCGCTAAGTTACACCAGCATTTTGTGTCTACCAACAATACGTGCAAAGGGTATTCCTTCATTCTCAAGTGTTTAGGCAGAGATTTCAAAGTAGATTGCTTGTTTACATTGGAATGGGAACACAAAGGGTGTGATATTTTTGTTTGAGTCAAATTATCACATTCAAAGCAAAAAATATATACAAGATAAATAAACTGAGCGTGTTAAACCCGATGTTTTGTATGAGGAGAAAGGAACTGCAGCTGCTGGTTTATATCGAAGATAGACACAAAGTGCTGGAGTAACTCAGCGGATCAGGCAGCATCTCTGGAGAAAACAGGTGGGTGATGTTTCGGGTCGGGACCCTTCTTCGGACGTTTAAGAAAATGACACCCAATCTTTATCTCCATATTTGCTGCCTGATCTGCTGAGTTACTCCAGCATTTGTGTCCATTTTGTATGATGATCTGTGTAAGCAGAGTCCGATTTTGGCAGCTGGACTCAATCCTCACTTCCAGTGTTGGCTGTGAGGAGTTTGCACGTTCTCCCTATGAGCGAATGGGTCTCCTCTAGGTGCCCCAGTTCTTCGCACATCTCAAAAACATGAAGGTTGGTTAGTTAATTAAATGGCAACTGCATATTGCTCCTGGTGTGCCAGTGAGTGGTAGAATTTAGGGAAAGTTGTTGAGAATGTGGGAAGGATAGATGATGGGAAAAATTAGTGGGGAGACAGGATTGAGGAGACATTATAGAGCTGTACAAAATCATGAGACGAATAGATTGGGTAAATGCACAAAGTCTTTTGCCCTGAGTAGGGGAATCGAGATCCAGAGGATATAGACAATAGACAATAGACAATAGGTGCAGGAGTAGGCCATTCAGCCCTTCGAGCCAGCACCGCCATTCAATGCGATCATGGCTGATCACTCTCAATCAGTACCCCGTTCCTGCCTTCTCCCCATACCCCCTCACTCCGCTATCCTTAAGAGCTCTATCCAGCTCTCTCTTGAAAGCATCCAACGAACTGGCCTCCACTGCCTTCTGAGGCAGAGAATTCCACACCTTCACCACTCTCTGACTGAAAAAGTTCTTCCTCATCTCCGTTCTAAATGGCCTACCCCTTATTCTTAAACTGTGGCCCCTTGTTCTGGACTCCCCCAACATTGGGAACATGTTTCCTGCCTCTAATGTGTCCAATCCCCTAATTATCTTATATGTTTCAATAAGATCCCCCCCTCATCCTTCTAAATTCCAGTGTGTACAAGCCTAATTGCTCCAGCCTTTCAACATACGACAGTCCCGCCATTCCGGGAATTAACCTAGTGAACCTACGCTGCACGCCTTCCATAGCAAGAGGGGGAAAAGATTGAATATGAACCTGAGGAGCAACTTTTTTTACACAAAGCGTGGTGGGTGTATGGAACAAGTTGCTGGAAGAGGTAGTTGAGGCAGGTACTGTCACAACATTAAAGAAACATTTAGACAGGTACATGGATTGCTCTACAGATCATCATAGACTGGATCGGCTGAAATGGCCTCTTTCTATGCTGTATGTATAAAAAGGGAACTCCACATCAGCTGGCCTTAAGCAGGCCTTACTAATATAGCAATAACAATTCTTTGGACAAATTAGTTCAATTACTGTGTAATCCAAACATTCAACTGAGTATGAAACAGGTTTCCATTTTAAAATCTTAAGGAAGGTGGTGGGTGCAAAGGAATTGATGACGCTTCGGGTCGAGACCCTGCATCAGGATAGGTTGCACACTCCCCATCTCCCATTGATTGTAAACATGGACACAAAGTGCTGGAGTAACTCAGCAGGTCAGGCACCATCCCTGGAGAAAGACACAAAGTGCTGGAGTAACTCATCAGGTCAGGCAGCATCCCTGGAGAAGGACACAAAGTGCTGGAGTAACTCAGCAGGTCAGGCAGCATCCCTGAAGAACATGGACAGGTGACGTTTCGGATCGAGACCCTTCTTCAGATTCCAGGATCCCGACCCAAGGCGTCATCTATCCATGTTCTCCAGAGATATTGCCTAATCTGCTGAGTTACTCCAGCATTTTGTGTCTTTTTTTGTAAATCAGCATCTGTAATTCCTTGCTTATTTTAAATCATTCTCCCAATGACTGTAGAAACAAGGAACTGCAGTTGTTGTTTTAGCAAGGAAAGATGTGAAATGCTGGAGTAACTCAGCAAGTCTGGCAGCATCTCTGGGGAAAAAGGATGGGTGACGTTTTGGATCGGGACCCTTCTTCAGCATCCCTGGAGAACATGGATAAGTGATGTGTTTTATCAAGACCCTTCTCCAGTTTGAAGAAAGGTCCATAACCAAAATGTCATTTGACCATGTTCTCCGGGGATGCTGCCTGACCCTTTGAGTTACTCCAGCATTTTGTGTCTCTCCTCCCATTGACTTTATTTATGTATAGTGTATCTGATCTATGTAGGAAGGAACTGCAGATGCTGGTTTCAACCAATGATGGATACAGAAAGCTGGAGTAACTCAGCGGGATAGGCAGCATCTGTGGAGAGTAGGAATGGGTGACTTTTCAGGTCGAGAGCCTTCTTCAGACTGAAAGTCATGGGAAAGGGAAACAAGAGATTTAGATGATGATGTAGAGAGATATAGAACAAATTAATGAAAGATATATAAAAATGTAACAATGATAAAGGAAACAGGCCATTGTTAGCTGTTTGATGGGTGAAAACGAGAAGCTGGTGTGACTTGGGTGGGGGAGGGATGGAGAGGGAAGGAATGCCGGGGTTATTTGAGGTTAGAGAAATCAATATTCATAACCATTGGGCGATAAACTGCCTAAGCAAAATATAAGATGCTGTTCCTCCAATTTGCGGTTAGCCTCACTCTAACAATGGAGGAAGCCTAAAACAGAAAGGTCTGTGGAGGAATGGGAAGGAGAATTAAAGTGTTTAGCAACTGGGAGATCAGGTAGGTCCAGGCAGACTGAGCGAAGGTGTTCAGCGAAACAATCGCCCAGTCTGTGTTTGGTCTCGCTGATGCATAAGAGTCCACATCTTGAACAACGGATACAGTAGATGAGGTTGGAGGAGTTGCGTGAACCTCTGCCTAACCTGAAAGGACTGTCTGGGTCCTTGGACAGAGTCGAGGGAGGAGGTATAGGGACAGGTGTTGCATCTTCTGCGGTTGCAGGGGAAGGTACCTGGGGAGGGGCTGGTTTGGGTGGGAAGGGATGAGTTAACCAGGGAGTTGCAGAGGGAACAGTCTCTGCAGAAGGAGTGGAGATGGGAAGATGTGACTAGTGGTGGGATGCTGTTGAAGGTGGTGAAAATGTTGGAGGATTATTTGTTGTATGCGATGGCTGATGGGGTGAAAGACAAGGACAAGGGGGAATCTGCCTCTGTTGCGACTACGGGGAGGGGGAGCTGGGGCAGGCTGAGTGACTCCAGCTTTTTGTGTCTATCTTAAGTGTATCTGATCTCTTTGGAAAGCATGCAAAACAAAGCTTTTCACTGTACCCCAGTACATGTGACAACAAAAAATCAGATGGACACAATATGCTGGAGTAACTCAGCGGGAAAGGCAGCATCTCTGGAGAGAAAGTGATGTTTCAGGTCAATAGACAATAGGTGCAGGAGGAGGCCATTCGGCCCTTCGAGCCAGCACCGCCATTCAATGTGACCATGACTGAGACCCTTCTGACTGAGAGTCAGGGGAGAGGGAAACTAGTGATATGTAATGGTATGGTGTGAAAACGACAGATCAGAGCAGATATTGATCAAGGAAAAGAAGAATGGTTCATTGTTGGCTGAAGGGAAGGTGACAATACATCAGTCTGTTCGGCAGACATGGGGGGGTGACACGATGTACACTCAGTAACATAGTAACCTCCCAGAGATAGACATAAAATGCTGGAGTAACCCAGACCCGTGTCTGGTCGTGTGTGGGGGTTGGGGGGGAGAGAGGTTGAGGAAACGCGCATGCGGCAGGGGCTGGCGTCTGGCGAGGTTGCAGCTTGTTATTCTGTTCTCTCTCTCTCTCTATCTCAATCAATCAAAGCCGGGAGAGCAGCCGGGTGAGAGAGACAGAGAGCAGGAGGGAGAGAGAGTGAGGCAATGGAAGCAACACAGCCTTCTGCTGCACAGGGGTGAGAGGCAGGGAAGAAATGCCACATCACGCCAGCGACTGAGGATTTTTTTTAAAAGGGGGAGAAGAGAGACGAGATGCTTATTCATCCTCCTCTGCCTTGACAAAGAGAGCGTTGGTGGATCGGTGCTGGGGATTGCTTGGAGAAGGAAGAGCACGCAGTCACACACACACACACACACTCGCACACACTCGCACATTGCACACTCGTGGGGAAAGCGGCACCGTCTCATCAAGAGAGGAGTGATGCACACACAAAAGCGGTGCGGGTTTGCTCTGGTGTGTTGCCAGGCGGAGCCGGAGCTGGAGCTGGAGCCGGAGGGGAGCGGAGAGCTGCAGGCATGGAGACTGTGAACGGCAACGCCGAGGTCAAGCCGCAGTACGTGGAGAAGAAGCGGCTGAACCGAGCTCCTTCCCCGGCCAGACCGCTGAAGGACCTACACTGCCGGGCGGCGGCCAAGCCCTCGGTGCCTTGCAAGCCCGGGCTTCTGCCTTCCCTCTCTCTGTCCAAACAGCAGCAGCAGCAACAGGTCACCGGGGTCCTGGCTCCACAGAGTCAGAGTCAGAGTCAGAGCCGGCCGTCGCGGCGGAGCGGAGCCCCGGGCAACAAGGACAAGGGCTCGGCCGCCAAAGCCGGCGGCTCCTGCACCAAGACCTCGCTGTCGGTGGGTCACTTCTCCAAGAGGCTCTCTGTTAGAGGACACCAGGAGAAGGGGGGCAGGCAGCAACAACACCAGCAGCAGCAGCAGCAGCACCAAGGGGCGCAGCAGCAACACCAAGGGGCGCAGCAGGGCGCCGACCAGCACCAGCACAAGGGGCAGGGCAGGAGGGTGAAGAAATGCCTGGTGGCCGAGCCTGGACCTGGGGGACCGGGGGCCTCTCTGCCCCCCAACCTTGCCCTCCCCTGCTTGGCCAAGCCCAGCCACACGGACAGCAGCTCCGACCTGTCCGACTGCGCCTCCGAGCCGCTGTCGGACGAGCAGCGGCTACAAGCGCAGGAGGCGGCGGGCAGCACCAGCGACGCCGAGTCCAGCGACGCCGAGAGCGGCAGGAAAGGCAAAGGCGGCCGGGGTCCGGGGGCGACCACCGCGGGGCAGGGACAGGGACAGGGGCAGCGCCGCTCGCCCGGCAAAGGTGGAGGAGGAGAGGCCATGAAGGTGGCATCCCCGGCCAACGGGAGGCGCGGCGCCAGGACGGGCAAAGGCAAGCTGTCCGAGCCGGGGTGGGGGCCCGGGGACCTCCGGGAGACTGAGCTGCTCCGGGAGATCGAGGAGATCCGCTCCGAGAATGATTACCTGAAGGTGAGCCTTGACCCATCCATCCCTGCCCTGTCCACAAACCCTGTCCACTCACCTCACCCCCGCCTCCCTGCAAACCCTGTCCACTCAACTCCCCATCCATCCATCACCTGCAAACCCTGTCTCCTCAACTCCCCATCCATCCATCACCTGCAAACCCTGTCTCCTCAACTCCCCATCCATCCATCACCTGCAAACCCTGTCTCCTCAATTCCATCCCTCCATTCGTCCCTTCCTCCCCCCTCCCTCCATCCTATACCATAGAAACATAGAAAATAGAGGAGGAGGCCGTTTGGCCCTTCGAACCAGCACCGCCATTCATTGTGATCATGGCTGATCATCCACAATCAGTAACCTGTGCCTGCCTTCTCCCCATATCCCTTGATTCCACTAGCCCCTAGAGCTCTATCTGACTCTCTTTTAAATTCATCCAGTGAATTGGCCTCCACTGCCTTCTGTGGCAGAGAATTCCACAAATTCACAACTATCTGGGTGAAAAAGTTTCTTCTCACCCTCCCCCTGCAAACCTTGTCTCCTCGCCTCCCTCCATCCTATACCCTCCCCCTGCAAAGCCTATCTCTCCCACCCATACCCCGCCCTCTTCCCCAAACCTTATCAATCAGGCTCCTCACTCTCTCCCCATAAACTCCCCACTCTCATCCAGACCCATCCATCCCATCAAACCGTGTCAACCAGCTCCCCCCCTCCTAACATTACCACTCAGACACCCCCATCCCGCCCCAAACTTTACCACCCAGACCTCCCTTCCTGCCCCCAAACTTTGTCGCACAAGCCCCTTCTTCCCCTTTCCCACTCCTCCATGGGCTTGTATACACTGGAATTTAGAAGGATGAGGGGGGATCTTATTGAAACATATAAGATAATTAGGGGATTGGACACATTAGAGGCAGGAAACATGTTCCCAATGTTGGGGGAGTCCAGAACAAGGGGCCACAGTTTAAGAATAAGGGGTAGGCCATTTAGAACGGAGATGAGGAAGAACTTTTTCAGTCAGAGAGTGGTGAAGGTGTGGAATTCTCTGCCTCAGAAGGCAGTGGAGGCCAGTTCGTTGGATGCTTTCAAGAGAGAGCTGGATAGAGCTCTTAAGGATAGCGGAGTGAGGGAGTATGGGGGGAAGGCAGGAACGGGGTACTGATTGAGAATGATCAGCCATGATCGCATTGAATGGCGGTGCTGGCTCGAAGGGCTGAATGGCCTACTCCTGCACCTATTGTCTATTGTCCATCCCAACTTGATTTTGTTATGTGTCCCCGAATACCCTCACAACCCCACCTCCTCTATTTCTGACCAGTTCCAATCGATCAGACCTACTACCACTAAGATATCTGATAAATTCCGACCAAATTCATTTCATGATATTTTTGTCACCAAACACAAAATCCCGATAATAATTTTTGCCACTTCTGTCATTTAATAATCCTCTCCCAATATGATGAGCTATTAACCATATTAGCGATTTTCATTTTTAAAAAAAAAGACTGTGAAATATGTATTTGGTGGCGATTTGTCAGCGAGCTGGTGTTTGTGGTGCAGCCAAGGGGAAGCTTTGTCTGCTTCTGTGGACTGCCTGCCTGCCTGCCTGTGTGTTTTTAAAGATGAGATCTGGTTTCGTGTTGTTAGTTTTCATACATTTGAAACTGACCAACGGGAGATGGTTGGCGGAGGGAGGGGGGAGAGAGGGAGGGGGTTGCTGGTTTGGACGGGGGGGGGGGGGGGGGGGGGAGTATGTCAGGGAACTCTGGTTGGTTGATGGCACCGTTTACTTTTGATTGCGATTCAGGCTTCCAGATGGACATCTACGCGCTTTTATTTAAAGAAAAACATGTCAGTTGGATTTAGTTTTATCTAAATGAGGATTTTTATTTTTTTTTGAATGTTGGAACGGGTGATGAAATTCAATCACTCACACGTTCGCTACTCGAGGCAAACAGGCTTGCGCGCACACGTTGATGCTTGGCTGAAATAAAATAACCCCTTGTGCACATGTAGAATCGTAAACCGCCTTAGTTAGATAAATAATGGAAAGCCTAGAAGTGTTAATGGCGGGGAAATAGACTCATAAGATTGATACAGCATGGAAACAGGCCCTTCAGCCCAACTTGCCTATGCCGACCAAGATCCCACCTTCCTATATTTGGCCCATATCCCTACCAAATAAGGAGAGCAAGGAACAGCAGACCTGGATAGACACAAAATGCTGGAGTAACTCAGCGGTTCGGGCAGCATCTCTGGAGAGAAGGAATGGGTGACATTTTGGGTCAAGACCCTTCTTCAGACTTCAGGTCGAGACCCTTCTTCAGTTCTTTCTGCAGACCTGGAATCTTGTGCTGAACACAAAGTGATGGAGGAACTCAGCGGTTCAGGCAGTGTATTTGGAGGGAATGGACAGACGACATTTCAGACTCTGACATGATGATGATGATGATGATGCAGTCCGCATCATCAGAGACCCACACCACCCTGACCATGCATTCATTTCACTCCTGCCATCGAGGACAAGATTTAGGAGCCTGAAAACTAACACCCAGGCTCCAGGAACAGCTGAGTGACAATAAAAAATCTTGATAAAGGTCCCTGCAAAAAACATCGTCTGCCCATTTCCTCCACAGATGCTGTCGATGATGTAGCAGTTTGTGCTTTAATCAGACAAGGGTAAATGACAATGTTAAACTCAGCAACCTAATGGTTGCAATTTGTTTTATCCTTCTCAGCGTTGTTCAGTGGGGATTATGCTCAATGGTTTACTTTTGTCATCCATCCGATGACTTGAAGCTGTTGTACTTGTACAGTGGGTATAAACCAAACTTGCCACAGAAAGTTAAGTGACAATCCCTTTTATGTGGCATTGTGTAACCATTGCCAATCTACATCTCTGCAACTGAAAGTTAGTTATTGCAAGGGTGGTATCTCAACATATTAGTTTTAAAACAGTACAGCCCAGGAACAGGCCCTTCGGCCCAGTGTCTGTGCCGAACATGATGCTAAAATAAACTAATCTCATATGAGCCATATCCCCCCATTCCCTGCACATCCATGTGCCCATCTAAAATCTCCTTGAACACCACTTTTGTATCTGCCTTCACCACCATCCCTGGCAGAACATTCCAGGTGCCCACCACACTCTCTGCAAAAAAAAACGTACCCTGCACAAACTTACCCCCACACATCTAAACTTTGCCCTCTCACCTCAAAGCTATGGCCTCCAATCTTTGAATTGTTAGGAATTTGGGGCAGCACAGTGACGCAGTGGTAGTATTATTGCCATACAGCTCCACAGACCCGGTCGATTGTAGGTTAGTTATCTAAAATTGGAGAATTTCATGTTCATACCATTAGGTTGTAAGCTTCCCAAGCGCACTATGTCCTGCAAAGCTAATTTTGGTGCAGTAAGTACAAGTCAGTCAGGAGTCTCTGAGTGATGTATATTGCAGTCCATAAACTGACAGATTTTTGCTACAGGTCACATTAATGTTCTGAGCTTCTATTCTTCATTGGCCAGCTGGGGCCATGCTAACACCACACTCACGGTGCAAGATAATGAGCACCCAGCAATGCATTACTTGTATACATTGGTGAACAATACGCCAAACCCGCATGTCCTTTCAAATTATTCTAATAGTGTAATGGCCAGATGACTGCTCCCTGCACAAAGCCGATACAACAAAAGTTTATTCATATTCCACTCGGATTATTTACATACGCTTTGTTGTGCACACCGCAGGAAGAATCGCTTCTCATTTTTATGTTTGGAAAATAAGTAGACAATTGTGACTTGGCTGAACGAAATCACAGTAAATTAAGTGCATAGCTGCAGCAATTGAGAGGAGGAGAGCACATGAATTCAGTAGGCATCAGGACTGAGACAGTAGCGATTCATTTTGTCCATGAGGGAGAGAAAGGTAGAGGAGGGAAATTTACAGACTGGCATGAGTCAGGCCAGTTACAGGGAGCCAATTAGGGAGACATGTTAGAGGCAGGAAACATGTTCCCAATGTTGGGGGAGTCCAGAACAAGGGGCCACAGTTTAAGAATAAGGGGTAGGCCATTTAGAACTGAGATGAGGAAAAACTTTTTCAGTCAGAGTTGTGAATCTGTGGAATTCTCTGCCTCTGCCGTGGAGGCCAATTCTCTGAATGCATTCACGAGAGAGCTAGATGGAGCTCTTAAGGATAGCGGAGTCAGGGGGTATGGGGTGAAGGCAGGAACGGGGTACTGATTGAGAATGATCAGCCATGATCACATTGAATGGCGGTGCTGGCTCAAAGGGCTGAATGGCCTACTCCTGCACCTATTGTCTATTGTCCAATGATTGGGGGCTGCAGGTAGATCTGGGAGAAAAGCTTGTTCTGCAGGAAATAATTAGTAGTAGTTTGAGGCCTGATATAGTGTTATGGTCAGTTAGTCAGCGGATAGTGTATTTTATAGAACTGACGGTGCCTTGGGAGAACTTAGTGGATGAGGCTTATGAAAGGAAAAAGCTTAGATATGTAGAGTTGGCGGCAGAAGTCGAGCAGCAAGGATGGAGAACAAGAGTACGTCCGGTAGAGGTGGGTTGTAGAGGTTTCATAGCGAGATCAACCACGTTGCTATTTGGAGAGCTAAGAATTTGTAGACAGAGTTTGCATCAAGCCGTATAGTAGATATCAGAGGTAGCAGTGTAAGGCAGTAGGTGGTTTTGGTGGAGAAGAAATAATGTCAGTTGGGGGCAGAAAGGAAACGTATGGCGTGCAGTAAGTGTATTTTTTTTGTAATTTGTGGTGTTACAAGTTTAATGATGAGCTCGGATAAGTTGGAGATAGGATGCAGGAGTTTATTAGCATTTGTTAGAGTGGCTGCAGCCTCCTTTATTTAGTAGATACTGATAGCATAAGTGGTTGTTCTGGGATGCCAGAACCAGCTGTTGAGCCTTCCCGAGGTGTTTTGGGCCTAACTCAATGAAACACCAGTGAAGGGAGGTGCCCACTTGATAACCCCAATGATATACTTGCATCTACAGGATTAGGTTTCTTTAAGAGCTAGTTAATATGTAGGTAGCTGTTTTTTTGCATACAGAGTTATTTATTGCAGGTTGATATATTTAGTTGGATAGTTAGAAAATACTTTGGCTTTGGGCTTGGCTTTCTTAGTTGAGCGCTTATCCTGGAGTTATAGCACAAGTACTTTGTGTTTTAATTGTAATTTAGGATTGTTGAGACAGGTTGAGTTCATAATCAGAATTGCAGTATTTAAACGTCTTGTGCAATACCAACATGGAATTAAAACCAGACTTCAATTGTTGTTTGATTGTAGTTCTGGTATGTAGTTTTTTGTTAAGTTTAGAATATAACTTATTCAAATAGACTGTTAAAAAAAATTATAAATAAACTTTTCAGTTGGTAGTGGATGGAGTCCAATATTTGCTGGAATGGTTCCAGGCTTGATGTGTTCATTACTAGAGACACACTGTGTGCATGTGTTCCCTACATGTGGTCAGTATCTATTTACAGTTTTTCTACTGCATATGGAGATGCACAGACATGTAGATGGCAGAGTTAGATATGTAATTACATACAGCAAATTGAATCAATTGCTTGGAGTATAGTTGTTCTCCCAGTGTGTTAGGCAAGGCTACAGTACAGTTAGTTTAGAGATACAATGTGGAAATAGGCCCTTCGGCCCACTGAGACCTCACTGACCAGCGATCATCCCATACACCTGCACTATCCTACATACTAGGGACAATTTACAATTCTGCCAATTAAGCAACACACCTGTATGTCTTTTTTAGTGTGGGAGGAAACTGGAGCACCCGGAGAAAACCCACGTATTCACGGTGAGAACGTACAAACTGTGCAGATAGCACCTGTACTCAAGATCAAACCGGGGTCTTTGGCATTGTAAGGCAGCATCCACGCTGCCACAAATGGCTCATGGCACATTTGCATTGAGAGACAATTTGTGTGGCAATTATAATGGCTAGACTCCTAGCACCATCATGTTACATTTTTTGCTTTGGTAAATGAAAATCAAGAATACGACAGATGCTATGCTGGAAATCTGATATAAAAGCAGAAAATGCAGGGGAACTCAGCAGTTCAGGCAGCATCTGTGGAATGATAAACAGTTAACATTTTGGATCTGATGAAGGGTTTCAGACCTGAAATAATAACTGTTATATATTGCATTGATGGCAATAACCCAGTGGAAAGATTGACATTTGAACCAATGTGCTGGAGGAACACAGCAGGTCAGGAAGTACCACTGGAGAAAAACTATAGGTAATGTTTTGGGTCGGGACTCTTCTTCAGGTTGAAAGTAGGGGGTGGGCAGTGAAGAGCTGGAGGCGAGAAAAGACCAGGACCAATCAGAGTTGGCAACAAATTAGGGTTGACAGGCAGGATGGAGCCCTGGTAGACCCATTGTTAGCTAAGGAAGGTGTGATCTCAATCAATAAACTGCTTGACCTCCTGAATATTTCCAGTAATTTTGTTTTTATTTGAGGTTTCCAACATCTGCAACTTTTTGTTTTTTAGGTCATTAAGTTTCCTGTGTGGAATATTATTTTGTCACCTAATGAAATTTGCACCATGAAGCAGCATCGTTTCATCTAAGTGTTTTCCACAGATTTAGTGGGCACTTTCCATTTCCATCAATTTCCTTAACCAAAATCATCATTTGTGAATTTTGTTGCTGGGTTCATATTAAAAACAAAGTCGCGTGCCATTAGAAGGGTGAGGGGGGACCTCATTGAAATTTACCAAATACTGAGAGGCCTGGATAGTGCGGATGTGGAGAGGAAGTTTCCACTTGTGAGAGTCTAGGACCAGAAGCCATAATCTCAGAATTAAAGGACGTACCTTTAAAAAGGAGATGAGGATGAATTTCTTTGGACAGAGGGTGGCGAATTTGTGGAATTCATTGCCATAGATAATTGAGGAGGCCGCCAATGGCCATTTTTAAGGCAAAGGTAGATGGATTCTTGATTAGGGGTGTCAGGGGTTATGGGGCAAAGGCAGGAGAATGAGAAGGTTGAGAGTGAAAGATAGATCAGCCATGATTCAATGGCGGAGTAGACTTGATGGGCCTAATCCTGTTCCTATAACTTATGAAATTAAATGTGGGAGCTGCTTTAGGGCAGATTGGCCTGGTGTGATAGGTCATAAGGTTATAAGGATATAAGGAAGAGGAGTAGAATTAGGCCATTCGGCCCATCAAGTCTACTCCACCATTCAATCATGGCTGATCTATCTCTCCCTCCTAACCCCATTCTCCTGCCTTCTCCCCGTAACCTCTGACACCTGAACCAATCAAGAATATGTGCGGTGGTAACATTGACCTCTGAACGTCTTGCTGATTGGGTCCACGTTGCAATCAGTTTGCCATCAATCATTTGGACGGTGTGGTGATGGAGTATTTCGTGGTTTCTAATTACTGAGGTTTTGCCCGGGATTTGTTTTCCTTGACTATTCTGGTGGTTTTCCACATTTGCTCTGGGATTTGATGGCGAGTGTTCTCTTTTGGGTAAGTGCTAGGAGGTCTAGATGTTATTTAAGGAAGATGTTTGATCTTCATGGTATTGACCGGTCAGAGCCAGTTGCCATGGTTGCAGTTGATGCTCACAATCCCCACACAGTCAGTGGACAGCTGTTTGATTTATTTTACAAACTAGTGACTATTTTTGGAAAAGTAATGTCAGTTGGTTTGCTAACCTTGCACTTGAACAATATATTCTGCAGTGTGCACACTTATGTCATATTTTTGCCTGCTAAGTTGCTTAAATAGGATTGAGGTTACATGCTATGCCTAGTTTAGTTTACTGCCAAGTGTACAGTGTAAAGCTTTTGTTGCATGCTAACCAGTCAGTGGAAAGAATATACATGATTACAATCGAGTCATCCACAGATACATGATAATGGGAATAACATTTAGTGTAAGATAAAGTCCGATTAAAGATATTCCGAGGTTCTCCAATGAGATAGATAGGAGCTCCTAGGTGACTGCTCAGGAGTTGACACATTCTACCTCAGAATTGGGTACAAAACAATAATTTCTTCAGAATGGGGCTTACAACAATGACTATACCTTAGGCATTTCATTGACAGACATTTTTTAATTCTTCATCTGATAATTTTTTAATTATTCATCTGATAATCAGGAAACGGATTGTGACCAGTTAATTTGTTTCTCCTAGATATTGAAGATAGACACAAAGTGCTGGAGTATCTCTGCGGGTCAGGCAGCCTCTCTGGGGAAAAGGATGGGTGACCTTTAAGGTCGGAACACTTCTTCAAACTGAAAGCACCTTTCTGTCTGAAGAATGATCCATTCTTTCTCTCCAGAGATTCTGCCTGACCCCCTAGGTTTGTATCTATCTTCGGTATAAACCAGCAACTATAGTTCCTTCCTACACATACTCTCCTAGATATTGGTTAGATGGAAAATGTTATCCAAGAGCACTCAAGCTGATCAACTTCAAAACAATGACATGGTATTTTTTGTGCCCTTCTGTATAACAAAATGTAGATACAAAGAACTGCAGATGCTGGTTTATACCAAAGATAGACACAACGTGCTGGGGAAACTCTGTGGGTCAGGCAGCATCTCTGGCAAAAATGGACTGGTGACCTTTTGGGTCGGGACCCTCCAGCAGACCTGAACCCGCTGAGTTACTCCAGCACTTTGTGTCGACCTCAGTATAATATTCATCTGGGTCACCTTAAAGAAAAACCTTGTTCCATCAATACCCTACTACATTGCCAGCATTGACTACGGGCTCACAACTGGAGTGGGACTTTAACTCACGGTATTCTGCTTCAGATTCTTGAGTGTTACCTAATGTTCCACCGTAGACATTCTATTTAATGATTATTTACTGAAACTTTATGATAGACACAAATTGCTGGACTCATCGGCTCACAGCATCTCTGGAGCAAAGGCATAGGTGACATTTCATGGGGGGAATACCTGAAGAAGGGTCTCAACCCGAAACGTCACCTATTCCTTTTCTCCAGAGATGTACATTTTGTATCTATCTTCGGTATAAACCAACATCATCATTCAACACATACTGAAGCTTTACTTTTGTCAAAAGTGTTTTCAGAATCCTGGAGCACCCCAGGCCTGAGAGAACCTGGAAAGTTGTTGGCTTCAAGCATCATTAATTCACTGTAAATGTATATTTGTACACTGCAGGAAGCTAATGTACATTCCTTACAGAAATACCTGAACAATTTTTCAATAGCCATAAAATGATACCCGACCTGAAACATCATCTCTCCATATTCTCCAGAGATGCTGCCTGACTCACTGAGTTAGTCCAGCTCTTTGTGCCCTTTTGTGTAAATCAGTATCTGCAATTCTTCGTTTCTACATTTCACTTAAGGGTGCCAGCCCCAAAAAGTTGCCTATCCATGTTCTCCATAGATGCTGCATGGCCCCCTGAGTTACTCCTACACTTTGTGCCTTTTAAAAAAATAAACCAGCTTCTGCAGTCCCTTTTAGGAAGCTTGTTGGCATCCCTCCCTGAAAACGCACAACATAATCCTCAGTCCCTTTAGCAACGTGACAGAATTTCAGCAGCAAATGGTTTTATTACTTGGGGTGTAAGGCGAGGACCAGACTTGGTCCATCAGGGATCTTCGCAGCTACCAGATGGCTGGCTGGAATCACTGGTGTCCAGGGCTGCCAACACCACTCCTGTCTGATCCCGGGTTTTTCACAACCCATTAGCAGGCTCGTTTAAAACACTGTGGAGATTCAAGTTTCCATTGTTACACTTGATGGAAAGCCTTCAAGCTTTGAAACCCAGCCATATTTTCCTCAATCACTTAACCAGATGGCAGTCGTTTGACGACTCCAGCCAATTCATAGACACTACCCTTCACCCCCTCCACTGCCATCCTGCTCCAATGTAATGGACACAATTGATATGCAATTAACACTAATTGGTATAAAGCACATGAATACAATTCACACGTCAAGCCTACATCTGTAGCCATTCCAGTTCCGAGTATGTCCTCCCCTGGCCTGGTGTCAAATTGTGTTTGTCCATGCCCCTGTGAACTGTCTCGGGAAGTTTATCGCATTAAAGGCTGTATTGAAACAAATTGAAGTCTTGGTTGCAATCCTGATAGAAGCAGCTACAAGTCACTTGAACCTTTGAACTTCAATGATTCAATGATACTTTATTGTCGCAGGTACAGTGAACTGCTTTGCTGTGCAAACAACCCGGTAAGATCGTACAGCAGACCTCACCTCGGCAGTGCACAAGAGGTGCCACGTTTCTGGCGCCAACAAAGTTACAAAAATTCACTGAACAGTCCTATCCTCCCTCCTGTTGTACATAATGTTGCTGAACTACACTTTCCCATTCCACTGCCACATCATTTAATTTTTCTGATGCCGTGGAATCTTTTAATTTCAGCCGAACATAGATTCAGAGACCCTGCACACCCATCTCAGTTCATGATTGATTGAATGATATGGCATGGAAACAAGCTCTTCGGCTCATTGAGTCCACGCTGATCATCACGCTGACCTGTTGACACTGCAGAATGCCCCTGACTTGCGTTCATTTGTTCAACGGTCATAGGAGCAGAATTAGGCCAGTCAGCCCATTAAGTCTATGCCGCCATTCAGTCATGGCTGATCTATCTTTCTCTCTGAAACCCATTCTCCTGCCTTATCCCCCAACCTGAAACGTCAACTATCCATGTTCTCCAGAGACACTGCCTGGCCTGCTGAGTTACTCCAGCACGTTGTGTCCTTCTTTGGAGCCCTGTAAGGCAAGAATATTCTACCTCAGTTAAGGAGATCAAAATTATACACCGTGCTCCAGGTAGGAAGGTATCACAAAATGCTGGAATAACTCAGCGGGTCAGGCAGCATCTCTGGAAAAAAGAATGGGTGATGTTTCGGGTCGAGACCCTTCTTCAGACTGATGTCAGGGGGGGGCGGGACAAAGAAAGGATATAGGTGAAGACAGTGGGAGAACTGGGAAGGGGGAGGGGAAGAGAGGGACAGAGGAGCTATCTAAAGTTAGAGAATCATGCTCCAGGTATGATCTCACCAAAGGCCTTTGAAGTAAGATGTCCTTACCATATACTCTAGGAAGATTTGTCTTCCTGATTGCTTGTGTCCTCCTGTGATAAGTGTTCAGCACAATTATCCGGTACTGAATAACTGCTTCATCAGCCAACCCACTGTCCTGTGGACCTAACCGTGACTCGACATTCAACTTCCCACCAGTGTCAGTGATCTGTACAGTGATTTTACAATTGGTTTATAAAAGTGATATTTTATTTTTAGTTTAGTTTAGAGATACAGTGCGGAAGCAGGCCCTTCGGCCCACTGAATCCACAGCAACCTGCGATCCCTGCACGCTAACACTATCCTACACACACCAGGGACAATTATACTAAGCCAATTAACCTACAAACCCGTACGTCTTTGTAGTGTGGAAGGAAACTGGAGCTTCCGTAGAAAACCCACCCAAGGTCAAGGGGAGAACATATAAACTCTGTACAGACAGCACCCGTTGTCAGGACCTAACCGGGTCTCTGGCACTCTACCGCTGCGCCACCATGCTGTTGCTGCTGTGGCCAGGAATAGAAAAATGTGATTAGGGACTATGTTTATTTGAGTAGCGTAAATGTTGGTTCCTGTTACTAATTCTGTAATAAAACAATTTCCAGCATCTGCAGTTTCTCACGTCTATAATTTTCTTGAACATATTGACTGGATCAGAATCATGGTGCAATAAACCAGTGTTTTACGACAGGTATAAAAATGAATGTAGAACTATTGAACAGGGAGATTGTTTGCCTGTGCATCAACTGCTTCCGTTCCCCTCTGGGAGAAGCTTTATGCCAGATAGCTTTTGTAATTGAGTGGAAACTCAATTATCACATGATCAATAACAAGCCTGCTACGTAACACACTGAATTTAGTCCCTGAGACACACAACACATCGTGCAACCTGTGACCGCCAACCTAGTGTCTCCTCCAGGTCTCACACTATACTTCACTCAGTCTGAAGAAGAGTCCCTACCCGAAATGCCACCTATCCCTGTTCTCCTGAGATGCTGCCTGACCCGATGGGTTACTCACACACTCTGTGTCTCCCTTTGTAAATCAGCATCTGCAATTCCTTGTTTCTACCTCACACTATACTAAACTGGAAATATATTGCAAAAAAAGACTCAAAGTGTTAGCACAACTCAGCGTGGCGTGTAAGGTAACATGTCTGGAGATCATGGGTAAGTGACATTTCAGGTCGGGACCTTTCTTCGGACCCCTTCTGACGAAGGGTCCTGACTCAAATCGTCACTTATACATGTTCTCCAGAGATGATGCCTGACCTATTTATTACTCCAGCATGTTGTGTTTTGTTTTTGTAAACCAGCATCTGCAGTTCTTTGTGACTTTGGAAATACATTGTCCACCTTTTTTTGCCACTGGGTGTAAATCATGGAGTATCCTCAACCGGTTTATGGAAGTATTTTCATGGGAAGATTTTAGTTTACTGTAGTTTAAATATACAACATGGAAACAGACCCTTTGGCCCACTGATTTCTATCCTACACACGGGACAATTTATAAAAGCCAATTAACCTACAAACCTGCAGGTCTTTGGAATGTGGGTGGAAACCGACGTACCCGGTGAAAACCCACACGATCACGGGGAGAACGTACAAACTCTGCACAGACAGCACCCGTAGTCAGGATCGAACCCGGGTCTCTGGCGCTGTAAAGCAGCCACTCTATCGCTGCGCCACCATTCAAGAGATGAATGACACCATCTTCTCAAGGGCAGTAATGGATGGTCAATGAGTGCCCACATCTATAAATGAATTAAACAAAATGATTTTCCTTGTGGACAGGGTGGGATGTTGTAAAGAGTGCCATGCTTTGAGGCTGCAGCAAATATTCCGTTGATTAATTGATGTTGGCGTGGGCTGCTTTTTCTCTAACTGGTTATTTTATTGAGAAAATTAGTAGCTTAGCCTCTTAAATCTTTTTCTGTGGAGGAAGAATGCTAATTTACTCATGTCTTTATCCTCACCACCCTGCCAAATTAAAGAGTCCTCTTTAGAAGAGGATCCTTGAGTTGACAAAACTTAATGGACCATGTGCTGAAAAGTTCAGTCTATGTACATTCATCAGTTTCACTGGTGAGCTGACAGTGGTTCAAATGAAGTCCTTCACTGGATCACTTCTAAATGGGAGAGGCGTGGTGGCGATTCAGCTCCTAACACCTTATTTGCAGCGTGATCAACATAAATCTGTCCCAGCACACAAAAGGTTCATGGTCAACAAAGTGGATTTTCACTAAGGAGCCTTCTACTGGTTAGGACTGTAGGAAGCTGCATTGGAAGAAAGAAATAATTATATTTGCTTCTGTGGCACCTTTCTCTGTTTTGTCAGGATATCCCAAAGTGCTTAACAAACAATATGGTGCTTCTTTAGTGCAGAACTAGTTGTAACAACGTCTTGCAGTCTCACGAATGAGTATAGAAGTCTGAAGGTCATGTTGCAGTTATGTAAGACATCGGTGAGGCCACACTTTAGTATTGTGTTCAATTTAGGGCACCATTTTATAGGAAAGATGTTGTCAAGCTGGAAAGGTGCAGAGAAGATTTGTGAGGCTGGTGCCAGGACTCAAAGGACTGAGCTATAGGGAGATGTTAAGCGGGCTAGGACTCTATTCTTTGGAGTGCAGGAGGATGAGGGGTGATCTTATTGAGGTGTACAATATCATGAGAGGAATAGTTTGGGTAAACACACAGTGTCTCTTGCCCAGAGTAGGAGCATTGAGAACCAGAGGTTTAAGGTGAGGGGAAAAAGATTTAATAGGAACCTGAGGGGTAACTTTTTCACACAAACAGAACGAGCTGCCAGAAGTGGTAATTGAGGCAGGTACTATCGCAACGCTTAAGAAACATTTAGACAGGTACATGGATAGGATAGGTTTGGAGAGATATGGGCCAAACCAGGCAGCTGGGACTAGTGTAGATGGAACATGTTGGTCGGTGTGGGAACGTTGGGCTGAAGGGCCAGTTTCCATGCTGTATCACTCTATGGTGCCCGCTCAGCAAAGATCAAATGAAACAGGGACATCGTATGGGGCAGGAGAGCAGCACGGTGATCAGAGCTTTTTGCCGCACAGCTCCAGCAACCTGCAGCGCTGTCAGTGTGGAGTTTGCACATTCTCCCCATGACACTGTGTGGGCTTCCTCTGGGTGCTTCACTTTCCTCCCACATTCCAAGGACATATCTTTATGGAATCTGAAGAAGGGCCCCCACCTGAAATGTCACCTAACCAGGTTCTCCAGAGATGCTGCCTGACCCACTGAGTTATTCGAGCACTTTGTCCTTCTTTGTAAACCAGCATCTGTGGGGTGGCATGGTGGCATACCGGTAGAGTTGCTGTCTTACAGCGCCAGAGACCTGGGTTTGATCCTGACCACGGGTGCTGTCTGTACAGAGTTTGTACATTCTCCCCATGACCCGCTGGGATTTCTCCGAGTGCTCAGGCTTCCCTCCACACTCCAAAGATGTGCAGGTTTTCCGGTTAATTGGCTTTGGTAAAAATTGTACATTGTCCCCCTTGTTTTTTTTTTTCTTGCTCATAATACTGACCGAGTTGGCTCATCATCAGGTCAAACATGGACGAGGATGCATTATCTTTGAGCAGTCTCTGCAAATCTACCAAACATTCACCGTCTCATGGTTCTTCTGCATGCAACCGTGGGAGATGCAACACATACCCATTTACCTTCTCCCCTCTTCACTTCCAGGGACCACGACACTTCCTTCCGAGCGATGCAACAATTGACTTGCACTTCTTCCAAATTGGTGCACTGCATTTGGCACTCGTGACGTGGTGTCCTCCACTCAGGTGGAACCAATGGAAAATAGATGACTGTTTTGTAACACGCCTCCATTCAGTCCATAAGGGCATTCCTGAGCTTCTAGTTGCCTGTGACTTGAATTGTTCACCCCATCCACACTCTGACTTCTCTGTCTTTGGCCTCTGTCAGCTTTAAAGGAACAGTTACTCATCTGCTGCCTGAGGATGTTGCAGTGGGCAGGAATAGAGAGTCATAGAGTCATACAGTGTGGAAACAGGCTCTTTGGCCCAACTTGCCTCTGTCGACTAACATGCCCCATCTATACTAGTCCCAACTGCCTGCAGTTGGCCCACATTCCCCAAAAGGTATCCTATTCATGCACCTGTCTAAATGTTTCTTAAACATATGATCATACCCGGGTAACACCTCCGGCAGCTCGATCCATATACCCACCACCCTTTGTGTAAAAAAGTTGCCCCTCATGATCCTATTAAATCTTTCCCCCTCACCTTAAACCTAGAACATGTGCAAACTATGTACCCTATCTATTCCTCTCATGATCTTATAGACCATCTTCTTCCCGATGGTATTAGCAAAATGAGAGGTTGGCCAGGGTGGTGAGTCTTTGATGATATTGGGGATATGTTTGAGGCAATGCCTCCTACATGTCCTTTCGATGTTGGAGGGGTCAGTACCTGTGATGGATATGGCAATGCCTAGCAATGTCTGTAGTGTCTCCTTCGATCCTGGGCATTCAAGTTGCCAAGTCAGGTTGTGATGCAGGCAGTCAGTATTAATGCTAGCGTACTCCTGTAGAGGTTTGAGAGAGTATTCAACATGCCATGTGACACATCGGTCATGTGTCCCCACATCAGGTGAGACTATGGGACATATTGGTTGGTGTGGGCAAGTTGGGCCGAAGGACTTGTTTCCACACTGTATGACCATGACTCTATGGTTTTAACAGCAATATGAATATTGCACATTGCTCTTTTACCTTTGGTTGAGTTCTGATGAATCAGCGGAAGGCAGAGGGCAGCGAGCGGAGTGATTAACGCACGTGTATTTGTATTCAATGGGCAGGATGAGTTGGGCGAGCTGCGGTCGGAGATGGAAGAGATGCGGGACAGCTATTTGGAGGAGGATGTGTATCAGCTGCAGGAACTGCGCAGAGAGCTGGACCGCTCCAACAAAAACTGCCGGATCCTGCAGTACCGCCTCAGGAAGGCCGAGCAGAAGAGTCTGAAGGTTGCACAGACCGGCCAGGTCGATGGTGAACTGATAAGAAATCTGGAGCAAGACTTGAAGGTAAGCTGGTCATCGTGTCCTATCAACTCTGAAGTCATCTCTAAAGTATCTCTGAAGTAAACTCACTAACCATGTAACTACCTACGAACAGCGTCCATGTGTGTTCCATGAAACACTCTGGCAACATCAGATAAACCGATCCACAAATTCGCACAAGAAAAAAAAGAGCCCTTCGCCCAGATTCAAATCTTGCTTCTGCTCCCCGTGTTCATGCTGCTTAAAAAAGCAGCTTTATATCTCTCTTGTGCACCAGCCACCACACTACAATCACAGGACCTTTCAATCTCCCTCTCTCGGATTTACAAACTGTCCTATCGTACCAGTCTCATTCATGCTCAGTCACATTTTCATTCAGCCCTTTGTGCATATCCACTCATTCATGAGTCATTCATGCCCAGTTTTATTCATGGGAATTGCTTCATTCCAACATGTCTAGACCTTCATAGATATTGTAAAGTAAAGAGTGTGGGATACACCATCTCACTGCTAAGCAAGAAAGGACAATGTTTTGAGGATTAAGCTTCAGACTTTGCACCCTTCTCTGCTCATGAAATTACATATTCTCACCAGGCAATATTCATTTATGCACTTGATTGTTCTCAGAACTTTCAGCACATTCTGACTTCAATGTTATTTTTCAGAGTTCAGTTGTTATCAGGCAACTGAAGCATCCTAACACCAACCAGAGAGCAGTACTGGCCTCCCATTTACCTCATTGGAGACCCTCAAACTCTCTTTAATCGGACTTCACCAGACTTTATCTTACACTAAACGTTATTCCCTTTATCCTATATATTGTACATGGTGGACGGATTGATTGTAATTATTTATAGTCTTTTCCGCTGACTGGATTTCAAACAACCAAAAAGCTTTTTGTTGTATAAGAAAATAACTGCAGATGCTGGTACAAATCGATTTATTCACAAAATGCTGGAGTAACTCAACAGGTCAGGCAGCATCTCGGGAGAGAAGGAATGTGTGACGTTTCGGGTCGAGACCCTTCTTCAGACTGAAGAAGGGTCTCGACCCGAAACGTCACCCATTCCTTCTCTCCCGAGATGCTGCCTGACCTGCTGAGTTACTCCAGCATTTTGTGAATAAAAAGCTTTTTGTTGTACCTCAGTACACGTGACAATAAACTAAACTAAACTAAACTTCAAGAAGCACATAATAAAACTCTGGAAACACCAAGGAGTTCAGCAGTATATTTGGAGAGAACACTCTATGTGAGTGCGAATGTCTTTACTCACTAATTAGACCTCAGTCTCGATATCTGGTTTCTGACTTCAAGGCGGAGAAACGCAGTATTCTTCAGAATTGCTCCCAGCACAAGGACAACAGAAAAGCTCTCTGCCCAATTTAAATGAACAATGCTTATGTTAAAAATAAAAATAGGAACACTCAGCATCTCTGGGTGCAGAAAGGGTGGCCTGGTGGTGTAGCGATACAGCTACTGCTTCACATCGCCAGCGCCACCCACGTTCCATCCTGACCGAGTACTGTCTGGGTGGAGTTTGGATGTTCTTTGCGTGACCACGTGGGTTTGCTCTGGGTGCTCCACTTTCCTCCCACATCCCAAAGACGTGCAGGTTTGTAGGTTAATTGGCTTCTGTAAATTGCCCCCAGTATGCAGGATGCGATAGTGGATGACATAAAACTAGTGCGAATGGGTGATCAAAGATTAGCATGGACGATGGGCCAAAGGGCCTGTTTCTACGCTGTATCTCAAAATTCTAAACTAAACAGCTTTAATGTTCACGTGGAAGCTTGTGTATGACAGTGGATCTCAGAGTGTTTCTAACACTTTCTATTTATATATCAGATTGCCAACATCTGCAGTTTGGCTTTTCTGTGTCTTTTAAACTCTTGCCGTTTGACCAGTGAATCTTTTCCATTCGAGTCCCACTTCCTTTCCTATATCAATTCTCCTGCTCTCTGTGACAATGTCTCCATCCACCGGCATTTCATTTTTATTCTCACACCAGTCAGGCTGCATTTCAGACACAGATTTATCTTGTCTCCCATCTGCATTCCTGCTTAAATCATTGCCTCTGCTGCAGGTTTTCTGTTGCCGTTGTCTTTAAATCAATGCCGTCTTGCACTGCCGTTGCGTCCAATCAGGCCTTTCAGATGTTTTTAATCCTAGATTTTTTATCTGGTCCTCGGTGTTCTGTTTCCATTGAAGACATAGAATTGGGGGAAGTGCTTTGCATATCTGAAATGTTAGTGAGAAGACCTGCTCTAACAATATGGTTTTGTTCATCATTCAATGGTTAATTTGTCAGGGTGTCAGGGGTTCCAGGGAAAAGGCAGGAGAATGGGGTTGAGAGGGAAAGACAGATCAGCCAGGATTGAATGGTGGAATAGACTTGATGGGCTGAATAGCCTAATTCTGTTCCTATAACGTAGAACATTTGACATGCCATTTTATGTGTGTGTGTGTCTCTTTCTCCCTCTCTCTCTTCCACTCTCCCTCTCCCTTTCATCTGACCTGCAGCCTGACGTGTTGAATATTTCCAGCATTTTCAGTTTTTATTACAAATATGTGGCTACACATTATGCTTCTTGCCCAAACATCCTTGTGAACACAAATGCTTTTATATCCACTTTGTATAAATATTATCATAAAAATATTTAACATTAACATGGAGCATTGCCATCGGATAACACAGGAAAAAGTCTTTTCACTATACTTCGGTACACATGACAATACAATAAACCAAAGTAAACCAAGGCTTAAAGTGGAAATTCCATGTTTCTGTGGTCATTAATTATTGTGCAGGAAATTCAACCCTAGAAGGCATCACAGACTCCTAGCCCTGCCTTGAACGTGTCAGGCACATAATGCAGTGCATTTACCTACAGAGCCTTGAGGAGTTTGTTTTAAAAAGGTGGTTTCCCCGGACGTGCCAAGACGGTAAAATAATCCTGACTTCACCCTGCTGCTCTTCCCAGGTTGCCAAAGACGTGTCCGTGCGGCTGCACCATGAACTGGAGAGCGTTGAGGAAAAACGCGTGAACGTGGAAGATGAAAACGAATCCCTCCGACAAAGGCTCATTGAAGTCGAAATCTCCAAGCAAACGTTGCAGAACGAACTGGACAGGATCAAAGAGGTGAGCTGAGTCTCCTGAACGTCTTGGGGTAAAATCATTTGGCACAGTGCAGCTGTCTTGCTATTGTTTTCTGTAAATTCTCCTTCCCCGGATTTACATTGCAGGGGAGAGTCGCAGTATTTCCTCTGTAGTTTTTCTATTCTGCCCGCTGGACCGTCCCAGCTTCCTAGAATGGGGATTAGGGAAGAAGAGGTCGGTTCAGTGGTTCAATAGTACTTTATTTGTCACATCGTCATAGGGTCTTACAGCATGAAAATAGCCGCTTCGGCCCAACTTGCCCTCACCGGCCAACATGTCCCATCTACACTAGTCCTACTTGCCTGCATTTGGCCCATATCCCTCTAAACATGTCTCATCCATGTACCTGTCTAAATGTTTTTAAAATGTTGCGATAGTACCTGCCTCGACCACCTCCTCTGGCAGCTCGTTCCAAACACCCACCACTCTTTGTGTGGAAAAGGTTCCTATTAAATCTTTCTCGCCTCACATTAAACCTATGTCATCAGGTTCTCGATGAACCTATTCTGGGCAAGAGACTCTGTTCGTCTGCCTGATCTACTCCTCTCATGATTTTATACACCTCTATAAGATCATCCTCCTGCGCTCGAAAGAATAGAGTCCTAGCCTGCTCAACCTCTCCCATTAGCTACATGCACCAAGGTACAGTGAAATTCAATCCAAGTATCACTATACATAAGCACCTAGATACATCTCAGATGCAGTACAAGTGGGTAGTAGTAGCACACTGAGACAGTGTGCAGAGTTGCCATATTTGGCGCCATTTTCAAGTTCAACATTGGTCGGCAAAGGTCCGTGATGAAAAGGTGTGAGATAAAAGGATTGAAGAATTGCTACTGCTGTAACCTGCTTTGTTAAGAAATTAATGCTTAGAAATCAAAATTACCAGGTTAATACATTTCTCTTATACAAAAATCGAATGTGTAAAACTCAACATGATGCAGCACTGTAGGACTTGAGTTAGGCTGCGTTTAGAGTGTTGTGTGCACTTCTGGTCGCCCCATTATAGAAAAGACGTGAAGGCTTTGGAGAGGGTGCAGAGGAGGTTTACCGGAATGTTGCCTGGATTAGAGGGTTTCAGCTACAAGGGGAGTTTGGATAGACTTGGATTGGTTTCTCTGCAACGTTGGAGGTTGAGGGGAGACTTGATAGAAGTCTATAAAATGAAGAGACACACAGATAGGGTAGACAGCCAGAATCTTTTCCCAAGGTGGAAATGTGCACCACGAGAGGGCAGAGCTATAAACTGAGAGAGGGAAAGTTTAATGGAGATGTGCGGGACAAGTATTTGACAAGGAGAGTGGTGGGTGCCAGGAGTGGTGGTGGACGCAGATATGATAGTGGTGTTTAAGAGGCTTTTAGTTAGGCACATGGAAGTGCAGGAAATAGAGGGACTTGGATCGTGTACAGGCAGATGAGATCAGTTTAAGTTGGCATCATGTTTGGCACAAACATTGTGGACCAAAGGGCAGATTCCACATAAAACCTAAACAAATGATCACCATTTATTCTTATAATCCCAATCAGCATCCTGGATACAATGTTTATCCCATCAACTAATATAATCTAAAACTGGCAAAATTGGGCTGTCTGGTGGTGTCATCTCATAGAACAGTTCAGTACAGGAACAGCCCTTCGGCCTACAACATTTGTGCCGAACATGATGCCCAGCTGAAATGATCTCATTTGCCTGCACATGACCCATATTCTTCTATTCCCTGCATTTCCATTTGACTTTCTAAAAGCCTCTTAAGCACCATTATCGCATTTGCCTCCACCACCACACCTGGCAATGTGTTCCCAGCCCCCACCACTCTCTGTTAAAAACCTTACCCCGCATATCTCCAATAAACTTTCCCCCTCTCACGTTCTAGCTATGTCCTCTAGTCTTTAGACTTTAGAGATACAGTGCAGAAACAGGCCCTTCAGCCCACCGAGTCATTCAGGCCCTTCAGCACACATTGGTACTATCCTACACACTAGGGATAATATCCAATTTTAGAAAAGCCAATTAACCTACAAACCTGCTTTTGGAGTGTGGGAGGAAACCGGAGCACCCGGAGAAAACCTACGAGATCACAGGGAAAACATACAAACTTTGTACAGACAGCACCCATAGTCAGGATTGAACCCGGGTCTCTGGTGCTGTAAGGCAGCAACTCTACCACTGTGCCGCCCATAAAGTGTTGACAGCAGAAATGCCCTGTCTAGTGTTGGATATTCCCACCCCGAGAGAAAGGTTCTGACTATCTATGCTTCTCATTGTCTCATGGCATTTTAACATCCCGTTGATTTCAATCTGTCACATCTGTCGTTGAATCTTCATTTCTCCCGTCAATATTTTTGCCAGAACCTTCCTCACACAGACAGTACATATTCCTCGTACTGTGTCATTTCAGTTGGCCCAAAAACCTATCTGAGGTTTTGTTGCGAATTATCAGACAGAAACATGATCCTGCCACAATGACTTGCTTTTCTCCAGATCTCTGTATCTGCTCTGTGTTGATAGAGCGTGGCCGTTTGGAGGAAAGAGATATGTTCTGTGGATCTGACTAACCGGCCGGTTGTACTGGCATTGGGAGTCCTGTCTCATTTAATTCAGCACTGTTGTTTAGTGCTGCCCACATTACAGAGCCTGCTGAGCTTTCTGCACTTTTTAGCTGTTTTGTTTTACAGGGCAATACTGTCAGAAATATGCTGATCAGGGGAAATGTAATGTTTATTTTCACACCACACCATTCAAGACCAATTTTAAAGGGGCTGTTTTGGACTCCAGTATTGCTTTCTTCAAAAAGATAGACACAAAGTGTTGGAGTAACTCAGCAAGTCAGACAGCATCTCTGGAGAGAAAGGTGATGTTTTGGGTCGGAATCCTTCTTCAACTCAAATCCTTGCACATGGGGGGAAAAAAATCTGTATTTGGAAAATATATATTCTGCTATTCTCTTAAAGTTTCAGTTTGAAAGTAAATATATCTTTCCCAACAGAAGTTAATGCTGAATCAATCGCCTGCAATTTATTTTCTGTGATGTGTGTCTCTTATCTCAGGGCACTGTTGGGTAAGTTATCTCTCTATCCATCCATTTGGCCCTGAAGTGTTTGCCAGGAGCGTGGATATCATTACGCTTTCTGTCAGATTCCTTCACACAGTGGTGGATCACACAGATTAGTAGCTGAAATAAGCTACTCCGTCCCACAAACCCACGCAACCATTTCATAAGATCGTAGTACATCTATTGTGTAGGAAGGAAGATGCTCGTTTACACTGAATATAGACACAAAATGCGGGAGTAACTGGAGAAAAGGATCGGTGATGAATACCTTCTTCAGATTTTCACCTATATTCTTTTTCTCCAGAGATGCTGCCTGCCCACTAAGTTACTCCTGAATTTTGTGGCTATCATAGTACATATATTGTAACCCCAACTGAAACACTTCAGTGCCAAACTGATGGATAGAGAGACAACTTTCCCAACAGTGCCCTGAGACAATAGACACACATCACAGGAAATAAATTGCAGGCCTAACATCCAGACTATTTAGCATTAACTGGAATTGTGGAGTTCATTGCCACAGACGGCTGTGCAGGCCATGTTATTGGGTATTTTTAAGGTGGAGTTTGACCGATTCTTGATTAATAAGGGTGTCAAAGGTTATGGGGAGAAGGCAGTAGAATGGGGTTGAGAGGGAAATATAGATCAACCATGATTGAATGGTGGAGTAGACTCGATGGGCCAAATGGCCTAATTCTGCTCCTATGACTTATGACCTCCACATTCGTATCTTTCCACAGTGACATTTTCACCCCCCATCTACATTGTTTTTTTAACACTGCTTTCACCACTCTTTGAGGAAGAAAATTCCAGAGGCTCGTGTGCCTCCATGAGATTATAGAAACATAGAAAATAGGTGCAGGAGGAGGCCATTTGGTCCTTCGAGCCAGCACCGCCATTCATTGTGATCATGGCTGATCATCCACAATCAGTAGCCCGTGTCTGCCTTCTCCCCATATCCCTTGATTCCACTAGCCCCTAGAGCACTATCTAACTCTCTTTTAAATTCATCCAGTGAATTGCCCCCCACTGCCTACTGTGGCAGAGAATTCCACAAATTCACAACTCTCTGGGTGAAAAAGTTTCCTCTCACCTCAGTTTTAAATAGCCTCCCCTTTATTCTTAGACTGTGGCCCCTGATTCTGGACTCCCCCAAAATTGGGAACATTTTTCCTGCATCCAACTTGTCCAGTCCTTTTATAATTTTATACGTCTCTATCAAGATCCCCTCTCATCCTTCTAAACTCCAGTGTATACAAGCCCAGTCTTTCCAATCTTTCCAATAATTCCAAAATTATATTTTGTCTCATCTGTTTTAAATAGGCAATGAGTTTTGGATTCTCCCACGAGAGCAAGTAGCCATTTCGCATCCACTCCATCAAAACCGCATCCACTCCCAACAGGATTGTTCTATGACTCTGTCGTACGTATCAGTCAAGTCCCCTGTCACTCCTCTGGACTTCAGTGGATAAAAGCTTTGCCCGCAAAATCCACTAGTCTCGGGTATTAATGTAATAAATCTCTGAACTGCTCCCAACCCATCAACATCCTACCACAAATAATGAGACCGATATCATACAAAGTGTTCCAGATGTGGCCTCAGCTACGTCTGATATCAATGAAGCGTTTTTGTATTCAATTCCCTTAGCAATAAGCAATAACATTCTGTTAGTTTTCCTAATCTGTGGGTGGCACGGTGGCACAGCGCCAGGGACCCACGTTTGATCCTGACTCTGGGTGCTGCCTGTACAGGGTTTGTACGTTCTCCCCTTGACCACGGGGGTTTTACTCCCGTAGCTCCAGTTCCCTCCCACATTCCAAAGGCGTACAGGTTTGTAGGTAAATTGGCTTTGGTGAAAATTGTAAATTGTCCCTAGTGTGTAGGATAGTGCTAAGATATGGAGATTGCTGGTCAGCGCGGACCCAATGGGACAAAGGGCCTGTTTCTATGCTGTATCTCTAAACTAAATTAAAATAAACTAAATTACCTACGGTACCTGTATACTAGTATTTTGTGAATCATACGCCAGGACACACTGATTTCTGCATCTCAAGAATTCGGCAATCTCTCACCATTCAGATAATTTGCTTTTTACCTGTGCTATTAGCATGCAATTCTTACAAATTATGGTAACGTTTTGATTTTAAGATTGTATTGTGAACAATACAATAGTATTTGTAACTTTAAAATAGTTGTCCTACACAATTACAATCATTTGATGACTTTTAATCAGCTGTGACAACTTCAACTTGGAAGAAGGGTCTCAACCCGAAATGTCACCCATTCCTTCTCTCCAGAGATGCTGCCTGTCCCTCTGAGTTACTCCAACATTTTGTGTCTACCTTCAATTTGATGATAGCTGATGGTGAAATAGCATAATTTTGCACTATTACTTTCACATTTATTTTAAATGGCCAATTTCCTGTTTTGGTTGGGTCACTGCTGAAAGAATTGGTTTGCTTTTCTGAAATTTGTTCTTTTTTTCTTTCTTTTGTGAGGTAGGTTAAAGATTCGTTTTCTAACGTCCCAACAAGACATGAACTTAGGTGAACTGATCATAATTACTATGATACTCAACCCGTGTTGTGTACATACATATGGCCTGAGTTACTGAATTACAGTGTTAAAATAACAGGATAATCTAAGAAGTTTAACTCCCTTAGGATGCAAACAAGGTCAAACGAAAAGCAGTTAACCTACTAAATGATTGTTTCCTGAAGTGATTCCAAAGGAAAGAGGTAGTTACGTGATTTTTTTATAATTAACTTAACGAGCCAGAATCACATATACCTATCAGCCAAAACATTATGACCACTGACACTTGAAGTGAATAACATTGGTTATCTTGTTACTATGGCACCTGTCAAGGGGTGGGATATATTAGGCCGCAAGTGAACAGTCAGTTCTTGATGTTGATCTCTGTGAGATGCAGGAGAAATGGGCAGGAGTAGACCTGAGCGACTTTGACAAGGGCCAAATTGTTATGGCCAGACGACTGGGTCAGAGCATCTCTGAAACGGCAAGGCTTGTGGGGTGCTCCTGGTCAGCAGTGGTGAGTACCTATCGACAGTGGTCCGAGGAGGGACAAACCACAATCGATGCGCAAGGGCAACGAAGGCTATCCCGTCTGGTCCGAACCGCCTGTGGGAAGACGACAAGCCGGTGGAGGGAGTGTGTTGCTCTGGGCAATGTTCTGCTGGGAACCCCTGGGTCCGGCCATTCATGTGGACATCAATTTGACACGTCACCTACCTAAACATCATTGCAGACCAGATACACACCTTCATGGCAATGGTATTCCCTGATGGCAGTGGCCTCTTTCAGCAGGATAATGCGTCCTGCCACATTGCACACATTGTTTGGGAATGGTTTGAGGAACATGATGAAGTGTTCACGGTGTTGCCCTGGCCTCCAAATTCTCCAGATCTCATTCCGATTGAGCATCTGTGGGATGTGCTGGATCGACGTCCGATCAATGGCGGCTCCACCTCGCAACTTACAGGACTTGAAGGATCTGCTGCTAATGTTTTGGTGCCAGATACCACAGGACACCTTCAGGGGTCATGTAGAGTCCATGCCTTGGCGGGTTGGTGCTGTTTTGGCGGCACACGGAGGATCAACAGCATATTAGGCAGGTGGGCATAATGTTTTTGGCTGATCGGTGTATATGGGACATTGCTTTTCTTTAAAATGATCACTCAATGGAAAGGTGTTGTTCTGTGTCCATGAGTGGAGAGATGGGGAAAAAATGTCAGGCTTCTTAAAATAAATCTCCCCTCACAAAAGTAAAACTGAGTACAAACTCAGGCGATTTTTGTTCTAAAAATTGTAGATATTATTAGTAGAAATATACTCTCCTTTTCAGCAGAGCAAAGATCTTAGACTGCATACAGTCGCCAAAGTAAGCAAATTCCCAGGGACAGGTAAAACAATACAAAGTGCTGGAGACACTCAGCGGTTCAGGCAGTGTCACTGGAAGACATGGATAGGTGATGTTTCAGGTCAGAACCCTTCACTTTGTGTTTCTTTTGTAAACCAGCATCTGCAGTTCCTTGTGTTTCCCAGGGACAGATGGTGGATATCCAATGGTATTGGGCAAGACCAGGATAGAATCTCCTGAGCTGTTAAAGCTGTCCTCTAGGCAGTTCGTTCCATATACCCATCATGGCAATAATTCCACAGATAACGTAACAGTCCACGCCAACATGCAGATACGATGGGACAATATCCTGGCCAGGATTGAAAAATAACATCTAACATTCCTCTACATATTGGCAGACGATGGTAACCTTGAGATTTAACAATCTCCTTTATTTTTAATGGTGTGAAAATCACGCCCCCCCCCCCCCCCCCTCCCCATCATCAACAATGACCAAAAATATTTTTCAACTAGCCAGATACAAGGGGAGATTGTAGACTCAGTATTGATCGGCAATTGGCTCATTCTTAAATCCTAAAACAATTCCAATGTCGAGCATTTACACCCCGTCTGGAATGTGCTTCTACAACACTCAATGTCAAGAATTTCAGCACCACATTGGAGAAAATAGACCGGCCCACCATCCCAAACATTCACACCCTTCACCAACACTGCAACATTGCTGTGACCTCTAACATCTACAAGAGACATCACAGGAACTTGCTAGCGTTTCTTTGGGAAGCATCATCATGTCCAATCACACCTTTCCAATGGCCGGTCCAATGGTTGAGGGTTATCGTTGATATTTGCTTACAAAGCCAGTTACAGGTTTCTTTGTAGGGCAGCATGGTGGCGCAGCGGTAGAGTTGCTGCCTTACAGAGTTTGAGGCGCCGGAGATCCAGGTATGATCCCGACTATGGGTGCAGTCTATACAGAGTTTGTACGTTCTCCCCGTGACCACGTGGGTTTTCTCCGGAATCTTCGGTTTCCTCCCACACTCCAAAGTCGTACAGGTATGTAGGTTAATTGGCTTGGTGTATGTGTAAATTGTCCCTAGTGTGTGTGGGATAGTGTTAATGTGCGTGGTGATCGCAGATCGGCATGGACTTGGTGGGCCGAAGGGCCAGTTTCCACGTTGTATCTCTAAACTGAACATCAAGTGGGAATTGAGTATACGAAGGAGGGGAAAAGGGCAGGGTGGGAGAAATGGGAGCACGCCGGGATGGGGGTGGGGTGCATGAAAAAGAAAGAGAGTTGTACATAATGGAGCCAGTCACTTGGAGAGGTTACACAATGCAGATGGAATGCAGAATAAAAAAACTTAAAGCTCCAAAGATGGATGTGTGCATTGGTTAAAGTGGGAGGAAGGGGGAGGTGGATGAGGGAGTGCGGGCAATCAAGTGGAAAGGGTTAATTATTTTTAAAAATGTGATGTGAGTTATTAATGTGCAGCTGGCTGGCTTAATGCTCTTCTGTTATCCAGCACATTTGTTATCTCAGAAGTGAATATATGGGTGTATTAAAGGAGTATAAAGAAACACAGAGAATACTGCAGGGAGCTATGAGCGATGTGGTGCTGTGGTATTCCTGATAAGAGGAGAATTGTGAGCTATCATCTTCTGCTGGCTCTTGGTGTCATTGTTGTGCAGGCAAATTAGCTTTGTTTGGTCATGAATCAAGCCCATTGTGCAGTGACCTGTTACATGAACCACACATTGATTTCAGCGGTGTTGTATTATACCAGGCTATCAACAGATTTAATGTAGGACAAGAAGACACATCGCTTAGTATGCAGGCCATGTCCTTTAGGCAAGGCTGTCGAGCCACTGATATTAAACCAAAATAAAACAGGGAATCATGCATTGAATACTAATTCATTCAGCAGTGAGTGTTTTCCGCTCAAGAGATGAATGAAATAGTGTAATATCAAGAGATAAAATTACAGAGAGGAGCAAAATTATAGTACTCATGGAACTGATGATTACAGTTAATTGGTCACAGTGCCCAGGAGGGTGATGTCTCTGGTGTTGCCCTTGTCTGCTTCCTTTCTCAATGGCTCGAGGTAGCGCTAACCAACACTTCAAGTTGCAACCTATCTCTGTGCCCCATCTCCACTGTTCCTTTGCCCACTGCAGCAAAAATGGACTAAGAAGTAATTACTCAGAAGTAATTGGCAAAAGGCAGCCAGGCTCCGAGCCATTGAGCAAGAAACAGCAGAGAGCCAGATGGCACTGAGATGGGTGGGTGGGTTGGTGGGGATGTTCGTTTCTTGTTGGTGCCCAGTAAAGAACATTGACTGGCAATCACTGCCCCCCAGCTCTGCCGTTAATTGGTATATTTACTGTGTACAGCTTCCCACTCTAGCTGTCAAAATTAGGATTAGGTAGGTTTAGGTTTATTATTGTCACTTAAACTGAGGTACAGTGAAAAGCTTTCCTTTGTATGCTCTCCAATTAGATACTGTACATCAATACAATCAAGTCAAACTCAGGCACGTGGAAATAAAGAACTGCAGATGCTGGATTATACCAAAGATAGACACAAAGTGCTGGATTAACTCAGCAGGGCAGGCAGCATATTTGGAGAAAAAGGATGGGTGACGCTTGGGGTCGGGACTCTTCTTTAGATTCTGAAGAAGGGTCCAGACCCAAAACATCACCCATCCTTTTTCTCAAATTCAAGTACAATAGGTAGTTCAAAGGGGAAGGTACAGAGTGCAGAATATGGTTCTCAACCATATTTAGAGACAAAGAGGCACACCATATCTAGAGACGGACCATATCTAGAGACAAAGTCCAATGTCTGCGCTGCGGTGGAGATGCATTAGACAGTAGCCTAGCTTCCGAAGTCTGATTTACAGAGGGGAAGAAGCTGTTCTGAATCTGGTGGTGTGTGCTTTCAAGCTTCTGTATTTTCTGCCACGACGGGAATGGGAAGAAGAAGGAATGACAGGTGGAACAAGTCTTTGATTATGTTCGTAGTTTTTTTGAGGCAGTTTGAAATGTAGATGGAGTCAATGGTGGGGATTCTGGTCTGTGTGATGGACAGAGCTACATCCACAACTCTTTGCAATTTCTTGTGGTCTTGGCAAGAGCCTTTCCCAAAGTCATACAGCATAGATACAGACCCATTGGGCCAACTTGCCCACGCCGACCACTTATCCCATCTACAACTATTCCCACCTGTCTGCATTGGGCCAATATCCTGCTAAACCTATCCTATCTAAATGTTCTTAAATGTTGTGATGGTACCTGCTTCAACTACAATGAGGTAGATGGTAGGTCAGGATCGCTCTCTAGTTGGTAGGATGGTTCATTTGCAGCTACACTGGTAAAAGCTAGTCAAGATTTCAGCCTTGTATTATCTTCCCTGACTTGCTTGTGGATATACACAAGATGATGGAAAAATTCAGCGGAACAGGCAGCATTTCAGCAGCAATGCTGTCTGACCCACTGAGTTACTCCAGCATTTTGTGTATATCTTCTTTGTAAACCAGCATCTGCAGTTCCTTCCTACACATTGCTTGTGGATTTTTCAGGAATCAAAGTACATGATTGAGATAGGTTTTTGAAAGTTCCCTGTTCGCTCTCGAGCAATGAGTATTTGTCTTAACTTTGAGGATGTTGTATGCCAAAGCTTGGTTTGACAGGATCCTCAAAAGATTTGTTTCCTGTGATTGTGTGCCTCTCCAATAGCATTGTCACTGCACTGGTCAAACCCACATCCAACTGTGCAGGCTAAGGCTCCATTAGGCATCCTGCCCAACCCTTAATGACTAGGGAAGCTTCCAATTCATTCACTATTGGATTCCAACAGCAGGAATTGCTTAGTGTCATGAACCGAAATAAAAGTCAGATGAGACACTCTTTAGACTTTGTGTCTTTCGCAGAATGCGGGGAAAATCCCACATGCTTTACAAAAGGGTAGGGCAATTCAAAACAAGAGTTCGCTAAGTGTTAACCATTCCCCTTGTCACCACTGTTGGAAAGGCATGTGAAATGTTTTGATCATAACGCACAGGTCACTGAGGACTAGAAGCATAATGAAGGAGAATGGGAAAATTCTAGAAATGTGTAAGAGGATCAGCTACTGCGTGAAAGATTCCTTGCACAGGAGAAAAAGTTCTCAGTATTCCGGACCAGATGATCATCTGCCCAGTCCTCTCAACCATAAGTTCATCAGTTCTAGGAGAAGAATTAGACCATTCTACTCATCAAATCTACTCCGCCATTCAATCAAGGCTGATCCATCTTTCCTTCTCAACCCTATTTTCCTGCCTTCCCCCCAGGACCCCTGATACCCGTATTAATCAAGAATCTGTCAATCTCCGCCTTAAAAACATCTATTGACGGCCTCCACAACCTTCTGTGGCAATGAATTCCACAGATTCACTACCCTCTGACTAAAGAAATTCTTTCTCATCTCCTTTCAAAAGGTGCTTCCTTTTATTCTGAAGCTATGGCCTCTGGTCCTAGACTCTTCCACTAGTGGAAACATCCTCTCCACATCCACTCTATCCAGGCCTTTCACATTTTGTTACGTTTCAATTAGGTCTCCCCTCATCCTTCCAAACTCCAGCGAGCACAGGCCAGTGTCATTCAGATGTTCACCCCCTCTGTTGTCAGTCACACTCTCCTTTTAGAAAGTGCATGTTCCATCCACCTCTTTGTTCCTCTCCTGGGACCATCTTCTGTGTAAAGTGATTAGGTTTGTGTGTTCCCATTTCTGACTCTTTGCTTTTCTGCTCTTGAGTTTGAGATAATTGTAGACATACAGTGCCCTCCATAATGTTTGGGACAAAGACCCTTCATTTATTTATTTGCCTCTGTACTGCACAATTTGAAATTTGTAATAGAAAAAAAGCACATGTGGTTAAAGTGCACATTGTCAGATTTTATTAAAGGCTATTTTTAATACATTTTGGTTTCACCATGTAGAAGTTACCGCATTGTTTATATATAGTCCCCCCATTTCAAGGCACCATAATGTTTGGGACACATGGCTTCACAGGTCTTTGTAATTGCTCATGTTTAATTGCCTCCTTAATGGAGGTATAAGAGAGCTCTCAGTGCCTCGTCTTTCCTCCAGTCTTTCCATCACCTTTGGAAACTTTTATTGCTGTTTATCAACATGAGGACCAAAGTTGTGCCAATGAAAGTCAAAGGAGCCATTATGAGACTGAGAAACAAGAATAAAACTGTTAGAGACATCTGCCAAACCTTAGGCTTACCAAAATCAACTGTTTGGAACATCATTAAGAAGAAAGAGAGCACTGGTGAGCTTACTAATCGCAAAGGGACTGGCAGGCCAAGGAAGACCTCCACAGCTGATGATAGAAGAATTCTCTCTATAATAAAGAAAAATCCCCAAACACCTGTCCGACAGATCAGAAACACTCTTCAGCAGTCAGGTGCAGATTTATCAATGACCACTGTCCGCAGAAGACTTCATGAACAGAAATACAGAGGCTACACTGCAAGATGCAAACCACTGGCTAGCCACAAAAATAGGATGGCCGGGTTACAGTTTGCCAAGAAGTATTTAAAAGAACAACCACAGTTCTGGAAAAAGGTCTTGTGGACAGATGAGACAAAGATTAACTTATATCAGAGTGATGGTAAGAGCGAAGTATGGAGGAGAGAAGGAACTGCCCAAGATCCAAAGCATACCACCTCATCTGTGAAACACGGTAGTGGGGGTGTTGTGGCCTGGGCATGTATGGCTGCTGAAGGTACTGGCTCACTTATCGTCATTGATGATACAACTGCTGATGGTAGTAGCATAATGAATTCTAAAGTTTATAGACACATCCTATCTGCTCAAGTTGAAACTAATGCCTCAAAACTCATTGGCCGGCGGTTCATAGTACAGCAAGACAATGATCCCAAACATACTGCTAAAGCAACAAAGGAGTTTTTCAAAGCTATAAAATGGTCAATTCTTGAGTGGCCAAATCAATCACCCGATCTGAACCCAATTGAGCATGCCTTTTATATGCTGAAGAGAAAACTGAAGGGGACTAGCCCCCAAAACCAGCATAAACTAAAGATGGCTGCAATACAGGCCTGGCAGAGCATCACAACAGAAGACACCCAGCAACTGGTGATGTTTATGAATCGCAGACTTCAAGCAGTCATTGCATGGAAAGGATATGCAACAAAATACTAGACATGGCAATTTTCATTTACATGACATTGCTGTGTCCCAAACATTATGGTGCCCTCAAATGGGGGACTATGTATAAACACTGCTGTAATTTCTACATGGTGAAACCAAAATGTATAAAAATGGCTTTTATTAAAATCTGACAATGTGCACTTTAACCACATGTGATTTTTTTTCTATTACAAAATCTCAAATTGTGGAGTACAGAGGCAAATAAGTAAATGGTGGATCTTTGTCCCAAACATTATAGAGGGCACTGTACTTTTGAAGATGGTCAGGAAGTTGGGAAGATACAGATGCCCTCATCTAAATCTCCCCTGCAACGTGCCAGAATGAACATTACATGGGATGTTACAATATTTGACCTATTTTCAACATGGAAAGCACATCAAATGTGCAAGGCTAATTTATGAGCAAATGTGATCATATTGCAACATACAAATTTTTGAAGGGTAAAACACAGGGATGATATTTTCCTGGCCACAGTTTGTAGAATTAGTGCGAAAATCTCACGAAAAAGGATTGGACAGAAATGAGAAAAAAAAATTCACCCGAAGATAAAGAATCTTTAGAATTCACTCACCTAGAGAACAGTTACTGAGTATATTGAAGACAAAGATCGAAGGATTATATGTATGGAGAGAGTCTAGGCTGATCAAAGGTTGATGGGCTGAGGTTGACTGTAATCTTATTCCACAATGACAAGGGTATGAGAGGGGATTCAAATACATCTATTACTTAAGATAGACACAAAGTGCTGGAGTAACTCAGCGAGTCAGGCAGTATCTCTGGAGAAAAAGGATGCGTGATGTTTCGGGTCAGAACCTTTCTTCAGACTGAAAGAGGAGGAGAGGGAACTGGAGGTAGGAAAAAGCCAATTCCAGTTCCAAAACTTCCAGTTTGATCCCAACCCAGATTACAGTCTTACTCCCAACTCGGATATCACCCTTACTAATAAAGAATCTGTCAATCTGCACCTTTAAAATACTTGGCCTCCACAGCCAAGTCTATCCACCTCGTCTGGCAACAGTTCTCCTTCCGTGGCCTGTGCTCTACACTGGCTGTCATGCACTGCTACCAGCAGCCCCTCGCTCTGACTCCCCCACAGCTCCAGTTCAGTTCCTTCCCATCTATTACTTATGTTGTGTTGCGATGCCCGGTCACATTTCCAGAGTGTCGCCATTCTACTCTGGGAAATATTGATTTTAAGATACACGATGCTGAAAAGAAAAAATGCAGGATGCAAGGCTGTGAGATTGTGACAATCACAAATTAAGCTAGTTCAGTGCAATCTTTGAATAAAAGTAATTTGAAACAGGATTTTAGACTCGGGTCAAGCTGACTTCATGGCAGTGGGAACGTATCTAGTGTAATATGTCCAGTGCCCAGTATAACATGTTACTGAGAAAATAATAGAGGATCAAAGGTGTTTATGAACTGATTTTTTATTTTGGTACATCTATTCAAGTTGCTAAGATTGGGTTAAGTTTGTTACGAGCAACGGGTCAGGCAGTATCCCTGGAGAAAAGGAATAGGCGACGTGTCGGGTCGAGACTCTCCAGCATTTTGTGTCTGTCTTCAGTGTAAACCAGCATCTACAGGTCCTTCCTATGCATAGAACAGTACAGCACAGGAACAGGCCCTTTGGCCCACAATGTCCGTGCTGAACACAATGCCAAGCTAAACTAATCTCATCTGCCTGCACATGATCCATAGCCCTCCATTCTCTGCAGATTCATGTTCTCTTGGAAAGCAACAGGTCATCATCCATTTAGATGCAAAAATAGGCTGGGAAGGTTACTAATCAAGGCCCAATATCCTGTTGAGTATGACTTTTCCTTTGTCAGATGCTGACTGCCCTGCTGTTCTTTCCTAGCTTCATTATGTTTGGTTTCTGATATCACACTTTTACCTTCAATCACTGAATTATTAATGCTTTTATTCTAATTGTTGATTGAAATGAAAGATACATCATGGAAACAGGTGCTTTGGCCCACCGAGTGCATGCCGACCGTCGATCACACATTCACCATGCTAGTTCCATGTTATCCCACTTTTGCATCCATTCCCTACACACTAGGGACAATTTATAGAGGGCTGATTAACCTACAAACCCACACATCTTTGGTATGTGGGAGGAAACCAGACCACCCGCAGAAAAGAATGGATGGACTAGGCTTATATTCAATGGAATTTAGAAGGATGAGAGGGGATCTGATGGAACCATATAAAATTCTTAAGGGATTGGTCAGGCTAGACGCAGGAAAAATGTTTCCGATGTTGGGAGAGTCCAGAACATGAGGTCACAGTTTAAGAGGCTATTTAGGACTGAGATAAGGAAAAATTTTCATTTAGGACTGAGATGAGGACATTTTTTCATCCAGAGTTATGAATCTGTGGAATTCTCTGCCACAGAAGGCAGTGGAGACCAATTCACTAGATGTTTTCAAGAGAGAGTTACTGTAGAGCCAGCACCGCCATTCATTGTGATCATGGCTGATCATCTACAATCAGTAACCTGTGCCTGCCTTCTCTCCATGTCCCTTGATTCCACTCGCCCCTAGAGCTCTATCTAACTCTCTTTTAAATTCATCCAGTGAATTGGCCTCCGCTGCCTTCTGTGGCAGAGAATTCCACAAATTCACAACTCTCTGGGTGAAAAAGTTTCTTCTCACCTCAGTTTTAAATGGCCTCCCCTTTATTCTTGGACTGTGGCCCCTGGTTCTGGACTCCCCCAACATTTTGAACATTTTTCCTGCATCTAGCTTGTCCAGTCCTTTTATAATTTTATACATCTCTATAAGATCCCCTCTCATCCATCTAAACTCCAGTGAATACAAGCCCAGTCTTTCCAATCTTTCCTCATATGACAGTTCCTCCATCCCAGGGATTAACCTCGTGAACCTACGCTGCACTGCCTCAATAGCAAGGATATCCTTCCTCAAATTAGACCAAAATTGCACACAACACTCCAGATGTGGTCTCACCAGGGCCCTATACAACTACAGAAGGATCTCTTTGCTCCTATACTCAAATCCTCTCGTTATGAAGGCCAACATGCCATTAGCTTTTTTCGCTGCCTGCTGTACCTGCACACTTACTTTCAGTGACTGGTGTACAAGGACACCAAGGTCTCGTTGCACTTCCCCTTTACCTAATCTGACACCAGTGAGATAATAATCTGCCTCCTTGTTTTTGCTGCCAAAGTGAATAACCTCACATTTATCTACATTATACTGCATCTGCCTTGCATCTACCAACTCACTCAACCTGTCCAAGTCACCCTGCAACCTCCTAACATCCTCTTCGCAGTTCACACTGCCATCCAGCTTTGCGTCATCTGCAAACTTGCTAGTGTTACTTCTAATTCCATCAACCAAATCATTAATGTATATTGTAAATAGTTGCGGCCCCAGCACCGAGCCTTGTGGCACTCCACTCGCCACTGCCTGCCATTCTGAAAAGGACCCGTTTATCCCTACTCTTTGCTTCCTGTCTGTCATCCAATTCTCTATCCATGTCAATACCCTACCCCCAATACCATGTGCTCTAATTTTGCTCACCAACCTTCCGTGTGGGTCCTTAACAAAGGCTTTCTGAAAGTCTAGACACACTACATCCACTGGCTCTCCTTCATCCATTTTACTTGTCACATCCTCAAAAAGTTCCAGAAGATTAGTCAAGCAGGATTTCCCCTTCATAAATCCATGCTGACTTGGACCAATCCGTTTCCTGCTATCCAAATGTGCCGTTATAACCTCTTTAATAATTGACTCCAGCATCTTCCCCACCACCGATGTCAGGCTAACTGGTCTATAATTCCCCGTTTTCTCTCTCGCTCCTTTCTTGAAAAGGGATAACATTAGCTACCCTCCAATCGACAGGAACTGATCCTGAATCTATTGAACATTGGAAAATGAAAAATTATCACCAATGCGTCCACGGTTTCTAGAGCCATCTCCTTGAGCACCCTGGGATGCAGACCATCAGGCCCTGGGGATTTATCAGCCTTCAGTCCCATCAGTCTACCCAATACTATTTCTCGCCCAATGCAAATTTCTTTCAGTTCCTCTGTCTCCCTAGATCCTCTGTCCTCCAGTACATCTGGGAGATTGTGTCTTCCTTGGCGAGGGCCGATCCGAAGTACCTGTTTAACTCTTCTGCCATTTCCTTGTTACCCATAATAATTTTACCCATTTCTGTCTTCAAGGGACCCACATTTGTCTTTACTAATCTTTTTCTCTTAATATACCTAAAGAAGCTTTTACTGTCCTTCTTTATATTCTTGGCCAGAATTTTTTTTTTTGTGTCCAGCTTAGGAAAAATGTGATGTTTATCATAAGAGTGCACGGCAAACTTACCCAGGGAAAGGGGTTCCAAGGAAAAGGGGCTTTAGGTACAAGGATATTTAGTAGATTTTTCATTCCTTGTCTTGGACAGAGCAAGAGAAGAGTTCCTGCCTTCCTTCCCCAACCACCCTCTGCATTGAATTGACCGTCCTTTGCAATTTCTGCCAGTGCAACAAGATTCGGCCATCAGATGCATTCACCCCTCCCCTACCCTTTATATATGTTGATGGGATGAGTCTGGTCTTCCATCCCCATTAGCCGTACCCTGTCTTGTAGCAGTTTTCCATGCAGTTGCAGAAGATGCTCGTACCTTCCCACCGTCTAAGGATCCAGTCCATTCTTACCGCTGGAGCAATTTAGTTTAGAGGTCCAGCGTGGAAACAGGCCCTTCGGCCCACAGATCTGCCCATCAGCAATCACTCATACACTAGTTCTGTGTCATCCCAGCTTCGCATCCTACACACTAGGGGCAATTTACAGAAGACAATTAATCTGTAAACCTGAAGATAGGCACAAGATTGCTGGAGTAACTCAGCGGGTCAGGCAGCATCTCTGGAGAAAAGGAATAGGTGACATTTCGGGTTGGAACCCTTCTTCAAACTCAATACCTCAATATTCGAACCTACACGTCTTTGGAATGTGAGAGGAAACCAAAGCGCCTAGAGAAAACCCACGCGGTCACCGGGAGAACATGCAAACTCCATACAGACAGCACCCATAGTCAGGATTGAACCTGGTCTCAGGCGCTGTAAGGCAGCAACTCTACTGTTGCGCCACTGTATCACTTTCCAAGCTAGTGCACTACATTCACAATGTCTTCTATACAAGATAAATGAAATGTGGAATGGGTAATGGCCTTATAGAACACTTGCATGCAGTGACTCTAAGCTTTCTGCTTACTTGTCACTTTAATTCACCATCCCACTCCCACTCGGACCAAACCCCTGTGGCCTCCAGCACTTGCAACGAGCTCCACAGCAAGTTTTAGGAGCAACATCTTATGTTCTGTCTAGATCAGGGGGTGAAAATTGATGACAGTCAAAAACAAAACTACAGATGTGGGAATTCTGAAATTAAAAACAGACAATGCTAAAAAACACTCAACAGGTCAGGTGGCATATGCGGAAAGTGAAACTGAATGATTCAGGTTGAAGACTCTGCATTGTTTCTTCGGGTGGGGCTGAGGAGCAAGGATAGACAGTGAGGTGTGCAATCAGAGGGGTGAGGGGAAGGTGTGGGGTGGGTGGGAGCCCTCTGATGACAATTTATCCTTGTCTTTACTTTTATTTATAATGTCTTGCTATCCACTTTGCTGCTGTAACACTGTAAATATCCCCAGTGTGGGACGAATAAAGGAATATATTTTTATTATATTATGATTACGCTGGTGGCCTTCCCAAGGCAGGGTAAAGTGTGGATGGAGTCTGAAGTGTAGAAGGGAGTTCGGTTTGTGTGATGGTCTGGGCTACGTCCGCAGCTCTGCAATTTCTTGCATTATTGAATGGAGCTGTTGCTAAACCAGGCTGTGATGCATCCCAATGAGATGCTGTCTAGATCTGTTGAAGTTTGTGAGGGTTGTTAGGGTCATGCTGAACTTCCTCAGCCGTCTAAGGAAGTAGAGGATAGACGCCCCCCCCCAAGCCAGCTCCCCCTTGGTTCTTTCCCCCTTCCCCCTCCCTCACTGTGGCCCAACCATGCCGGGTCCCCATTGTTCTTTCCCCTCCATCACGGTCCCCCCCCCCACCACGCTGGGTCCCCATTGTTCGTTCCCCTCCATCACGGTGGTCCCCCATGTCAGGGCCCCCATTGTTCTTTCCTCATAAATGCTGGAGTAACTCAGCGAGACAGGCAGCATCTCTGGAGAGAAGGAATGGCTGACGTTTTGGGTCGAGACCCTTCTTGAGACTGGAAGTAGAGGTGTTGGTGTGCTCTCTTGGCCATTGCTTCGTTGCTGTACATTATTCTGTGGATTAAACGAATGGTAAGATTAGGCTTACAGGAAGTAGGTATAACACCTACAGTGAGCACAAAATTTACACGGCTTAAACATTAGGAAAAGGAGAACTGACAAATCCATTGGTTATTTTTATTTGATGTTCTCACAGGAGATGGTTTTATTCAGCAAATTATTATTTGCAGTCGCAGACATACTGATGACGAGGAGATTGACAGAAATGGGTCAGTGTCGCCAGTTCGGATCTGACTAAAATTGAAGATTAAAGCGTGTTATATTTATTAACAGGCTGATTCTTCAGAGGAGCATTAAAATTTGGAGCTGTGTCTGAGCACTTGCAGCTTGGATGTCTGGCGGCATCCAGCCTCTGAATCTCTGAGAGGTTTAAGTGATGGGCTGTTTGGTCGGCAGGAAGTGCGTGGCAATCTACATTTGGGTTGAGAAGGGTTCAAAATGTTCAAATTTACAGATTGTACCAGTGATAGTTCATGTTCATATGTTATTGGAGCAGAATTAGGTCATTCGGCCCATCAAGTCCACTCCACCATTCAATCGTGGCTGATCTATCTCTCCCTCTCAACCCCATTCTCCTGCCTTCTCACTATAACCTCTGACACCCGTACTAATCAAGAATATATCAATCTCCGCCTTAAAAATATCCATTGACGGCCTTCACAGCCTCGTCTTTCTAAAGGCACGTCCTTTTATTCTGAGGCTATAGCCTCTGGTCTTAGACTCTCCCACTGGTGAAAACATCCTCTCCACATCCACTCTATCCAGGCCTTTCACTATTCGCATGAACTGAACTATTCAAAGGGAAAAGTAAGAAAGGGGCAGGGAAGTGTAGAATTTAGAGGGATGTTTGGGATGATACAGTGGTGCAGCAGGCAGGGCTGCTGCCTCACAGAGATCTGGGCTCAATCCTGACCCCAGGTTGAATCCTTGTGCTGTCTGCGTGGAGTTTGCATGTTGACTGTGCAACTGCATGGGTTTTCTCCGGGTGCTCCAGTTTCCTCCCACATCCCAAAGGTGTGCGAGTTTGCAGTTTAATTGGCCTCTGTAAAAATTGCCCCTAATATGTTCGGAGTGGTTATGAAAGTGGGATTTCGTAGAACTAGTATGAAGAAGTGATCGATAGTCAGTGTGGACCCGGTGGGCCAAAGGGCATGTTTCTGTGCAGTGTCATTCAAGCTGATTTTTTAAAGCCTGAGGGGATTGTCATCAGTGGGTGGAAGTTTAAAATTTCACTAAAAACACTGATGGAAGCTGGTCCCACAGTTACTTTCAAAGGTCAGTTGGACAGGTGTATGAAGGTAGCAAATATGCAGGGTTATGTAGATACGGTGAGACTAAACTGAATTGAAGTCACAATGAAATTCTTTACTTGCATACCCATGCAAGACATATGCAAATAGTCGCCCACAAAGGCGCTTGCAAAGTTACAAATCCCCCCCCCCCAAGCCAGCTCCCCCTTGGTTCTTCCCCCCTTCCCCCTCCCTCACGGTGGCCCACCCATGCCAGGTCCCCATTGTTCGTTCCCCTCCATCACGGTGCCACCCCCATGCCGGGTCCCCATTGTTCTTTCCCCTCCATCACGGTGGTCCCCCATGTCAGGTCCCCATTGTTCGTTCCCCTCCATCACGGTGCCCCCCCCATGCCGGGTCCCCATTGTTCTTTCCCCTCCATCACGGTGGTCCCCCATGTCGGGTCCTCCATTGTTCCTTCGGCAGCGATGTCTTCACTTCCACTTGTCCGTCGGTCGGCGCCATCATCGACCCCCCACGACCTCTCCACTGACGCTGCCAGGTCCTCTCCGGCTGCCTCCATGGCGCTGATCCAGGCCGTAGTCTAAACGAATCGGACAATTATTTTAAGGGTCTGGCACAGGTAAGACAGACTGAATGACTTTTTGCAATGATGTTAAATTCTGCACTTGAAAGAGAGAAAGCAGATGCATTTAGACGGCCTCGCCCCTCACTTCAGTTGCAAAGTATGGTCATGTTGGAGATGAGAGCAAACCAAAATATGTTGTGAAATCTATTCTCACGGTGACTGCCGTGCTTTGTGCTGTTGGCTGAGTTGCCATATTAAGGCATAGAGAATGGCTGAAGTCTACTGTTTAAAATAATCATGATTTATGTGTTTTGCTTTGCCAAAAAAGAGCTCTGTGCTTAAGAGGCTTAAATGCCATTTTAGTCTTGTTTGTATTGCATGTGTTTTCAGTGTTCCATTGCATGGATTTACAGAGAAGGATTATTCAGAGAAAGAAATGATGACACTTTGATCAGTTCCCGGAGTCATTGTTCTAAAAGCTAATTAGAATGTAAAGCACTTTTGAATGGATTATAAAATGCAAAGAGATTAAAGAAAAAGAACAAACTCGTAAATTGAATCGGTCTTACAGGTTAGATGGGCAGATGAGTCTGCATTCATCTACCTATGTGGCTAGGGATAGACCTAACAGTAATTTAATGTATATAGTCATCCTGCCTTGACTGCTTGAATACCTTTTTTGGTGATTCAGTGCCAGGTTTTGATGATTGTGTCAAGCCTTGGAATGTTTTATTAAGTTCCTCTTTTGTTTTATGTGTGACATCAAGTTGGGGTCATGGGCACCTCTAGGGTAATTGGAATTTTGCCTTTTTTAGTCAAAGCTAGTCAATTCATGTTGCTCCTGAAATGATTGTATACCAAATGGAGGCCACATCATACCACAGTATTGCCAGAGCAACAAATAATATCAGGTCAAGGCCAAACATGATAAAGTATCCACAAATCTTCCTTCAATTCATATACGCCTACAAGGCAGTCCAGCAGAGTGTATTTCCCATTTAGGTAGTCTGTTTTTTTAGCTTGCACTTATGTTGTTGACCAGCTGCCTTTAAAATGCCAATCAGCATTGGAATCACTTGTGGCTGCAAAAATCCATTCCTGCTTGCAATCAAAAAATAGAGAAATAAATCATGCTTGAAGTAGTTCAGATATGATAAGCAAAATATGTAGAGAAATTTTGTTCTCACAGTGACTGCTGAGTTTTGTGCTGATGGCTGAGTTACATTGAGGTTGAATTCAACTGAGTTGAATTGAACGCGCAAAGCACAGCTGCCGTCTACTGTTCGAATAATCAGGAAAAATCCCCAGATCAGATGCCTGACCAGATTCAAATTTTGGCCCATGCAAGGGAGCAACATGAGGCAGCCAAAAGCCAGAGTGTTGGTACTGGTAGTGACTTATTATTGTCACGTGTATCAAAATACAGTAAAAAAAATTGCGTGCTATCTAGTCAAATCATACCAGACGTGAGTACCATCAATCCATTCACAAGAACAAGTGCAAAGATAAAAATACAAGAGTGCAGAATATACTGTTGAAGCATTATAGTGTTACAATTACAGAGAAAGTGCACATTAAAAAATGTAGAAGGTCGGCAATGATGCAGGTCCACCCACACCCTAGACCATTCAGTAGTGTTATGTTCCATGGAAATAATTGTAAAGATTTCTTATCCATTGATAATCAATATCTTCCTCGCAAAACTTATAATTACACTCAGCGTATCTATATGTTGTAAATCCACTTTAAATTTAGATGTGTACGTTCTCCAGCTATTTCATCTAAGTGTTTGACTTGAATTTAAGTTCAAAAATAAAATTCAAAAATTAGAATACTTTGCAGCACTGATTATGCTTGAGTGACGGCTAATGTTAAATCAATTTTATTATTTAATTTGAATAGTCCAAGATCTAAATTTTGGTGTCAATATGAGGAAACCAACTTATCAATGAAGAAGGGCCCCAACCCAAAACATCACCTATTCACGTTCTCCAGAGATGCTGCCTGACCTGCTGAGTTCAGTACTTTGGGCCCTTCATCTTCTTATCAATTAAAACCCTGGTGGTTCCTTGTTGGTGTATCTGGGTAACGCTGGGCTCAATCATGCTAATTTGATGAGGGAGACCAATGTGTAACACAACTTGAATTTGCAGTTTTGTAAAAAAATTATTTGTAATTACTCGGTAGGTAGAAAGATGAGTGTGGATGGTAGACCTTTTTTTGGAATGGTGAACCGAACTTGACAAAAAAGGCAATTCCATGTACTGCCAGACCTTGGTACACCCCAGTGAACAGGAGATTTTATCTGTTGTGAAAGTGTTCTGGCGGATTAAACATGCCAAGAAAATCACAAGCCAAAAGCAAAACATTCAAAATACGCTGTGCACCATCAAATAAATACAGGCAGGAAGCATAGTGGCTTTATTGTTCATTTAGTTCACTCAATGTAGCTACAAAATGAATGAACAGATGTTTTCATGGTTGCATTTATTCTGTGGTGGAGGGATAACATCAGGGGAATGTCGAACCTTAAATGAGAACTTTGGCTCACTGGCCATAACATACAGTGCATTCAGAAAGTATTCAAACCCCTTCACTTTTTCCACATTTTGTTAGGTTACAGCCTTATTTTAAAATGGATTAAACTCATTTTTTATCATTAATCTACACACAATACCCCAGAATAAAGAAGCGAAAACATGTGTTTAGAAATTTTTGCAAAGTAATTAAAAAGAAATAACTGAAATATCACATTTACATAGGTATTCAGACCCTTTGCTATGACACTCAAAATTAAGCTTAGGTTCATCTTGTTTCCATTGATTATCCTTGAGATGTTTCTACGATTTGATTGGAGTCCACCAGTGGTAAATTAAATTGATTGGACATGATTTGGAAAGGCATACACCTGTCTATATAAGGTCCCACAGTTGACAGTGCATGTCAGAGCAAAAACCAAGCCATGAAGATGAAGGAATTGTCCGTAGACCTCCAAGACTAGATTGTGTCAAGACACAGATCTGGGGAAGGGTATAAAACAATGTCTGCAGCGTTGCAGGTCCCGAAGAGCACAGTGGCCTCTGTCATTCTTAAATGGAAAAACCTTGGAACCACCAGCACTCTTCATAGAGCTGGCCGTCCGGCCAAACTGAGCAATTGGGGGAGAAGGGCCTTGGTCAGGGAGGTGATCAAGAACCCGATGGTCACTCTGACAGAGCTCCAGAGTTCCTCTGTGAAAATGGGAGAACCTTCCAGAAGGACAACTATATCTGCAGCATTCCACCAATCAGGCCTTTATGGTAGAGTGGCCAGACGGAAGCCACTCCTCAGTAAAAGGCACATGACAGCCCACTTGGAGTTTGCCAAAATACACTTAAAAGACTCTCAGACCATTACAAACAAGATTCTCTGGTCTGATGAAACCAAGATTGAACTCTTTGGCCTGAATGCCAAGCAGCACCGCTCATCACCTGGCCAATACCATACCTACGGTGAAGCATGGTGGTGGCAGCATCATGCTGTGGGGATGTTTTTCAGCGGCAGGAACTGGGAGAATTGTCAGGATCCAGGGAAAGATGAACAGAGCAAAGTACAGAGAGATCCTTGATGAAAACCTGCTCCAGAGCATTCTGAACCTTAGACGGGGCGGAGGTTCACCTTCCAACAGGACAATGACCCTAAGCACACAGCCAAAACAACGCAGGAGTGGCTTTGTGACAAGTCTGTGAATGTCCTTGAGAGGCCCAGCCAGAGCCCAGACTTGAACCTGATCAAACATCTCTGGAGGGACCAGTACTCAACAAAGTACTGAGTAAAGGGTCTGAATACTTATGTAAATGTGATATTTCAGTTATTTCTTTTTAATTACTTTGCAAAAATTTCTAAACACCTGTTTTCACTTTTTTATTATGGGGTATTGTGTGTAGATTGATGATAAAAAAAAAAGAATTTAATCCATTTTAAAATAAGGCTGTAACGTAGCAAAATGTGGAAAAGGTGAAGGGGTCTGAATGCTTTCTGAATGCACTGTATATAGCATTGACCCAGTTGTGGTCACCATTCTTTAAGAACTTTGGAGCAAGCACAGGAAAAAGCATCAAAAGGACACATAGTGCTGGAGAAACTCAGCTGGTCGGGCAGCATCCCTGGAGAATGTGCTTAGGTGATGTTTCATGATGGCACCCTTCTTCAGTGATTATAGGGGGGAGGGGGAGAAGAAAACTGGAAAAGAGGAGAAGGTGATTTTTAGTGAGAGATTACCTAAAATTGGAGAACTCAGTGTTCATACCGTTGTGTTTTAAGTTACTCAAGTGGAATATGAGGTGCTGTTCAGGTCTCAAGCTTCAAGTCTAATCCCCCTGTGTAAAGGAAATGAATTGTGAAACAAAAGTGGATGAATTCCAACTGTAGAAAAAAAGGTAATTGCATCATTGAAAGCATTTAGTCATTGCTGCCTACTTTGGGAACTTGCATGAAGATTGACTTGCCCGTGCGTCTGGGAATACAACAGTTGCTTGAGTTTATGAAAGACTTCTGACATACGAAAAGATCCGCTACTTCACGGCAATGCTGCCTAACCAAATTTGAGTGCACCACAAAAGGAGATTTAAGGACAGATCATTAAAATATCTGCCAAAGTTACAGTTTTATAGTGCGCCTCTTAAAGGATGAGAATTTGGTGGAGAGGGATTCCAGAGTTTAGGTTCCAACCAACTGAAACTATAGACCTCAGCAGGGGAGTGATTAAAATAGGTGAGGCTGGGATTAGTGAAGTACAGATGTCCTGGGGGTTGTCAATGCCTGAGGCAGTTACAGAGATAGGCATGGGTGCAACCAGAGAGGGATCTGGAAACAAGGATGAGAATTTTAAAACTGCAATGTCATTGAAATGAGATCCAATGAAGTCACTGACCACAAGGGTGATGGGCAAATAGTTGAGACTTTCTGTGAAGCCATCTGGATTATCGTGATGATGTGAAAGAGACGGTATCAGTGAAGTACCACAGTTGTCTTATTACTCAGGGGTTCAATAGTATATTTAAATAAACTTGTAGAATTTATATAGCAATATATGGAGTTGCAATCGGAAACAAACTACCATGCAAATTGAAAGTGTGTAGAAAAGAACTGTAGATACAAAATGCTGGAGTAACTCAGTGGGACAGGCAGCATCTCTGGAGAGAAGGAATGGGTGACCTTTCGGGTCGGGACCCTTCTTCAGACTGATGTCAGGGGAATGGCCCACTCCCCTGACATCAATCTGAAGAAGGGTCCCAACCTGCAACGTCACCCATTCCTTCTCTCCAGAGATGCTGCCTGTCCTGTTGAGTTACTCCAGCATTTTGTGTCTACCTTCGATTTAAACTAGCATCTGCAGTTCTTTCTTACACAAAGAATTGTAGATGTTGGTTTATACCAAAGATGGACACAAAGTGCTGGAGTAACTCAGTGGGCCAGGTAGCATCTAGAGAAAAAGCGTTTTTGGGTGGCGTTTCAGGTCGGGACCCTTCTTCAGACTGAAAATAGAGATAGGAAAAGGCCAGCACAAAGCAGGGCCGGCAACCAATGACCAAGGAAGGGTGGAGCCCATAATGGCCCATTGGTGGCTGGGGAAGAGGTGATAACAAAATGATACAAGGATGTGAACAGTGGAACTATTAGGATGACTAAGATGGGAGAGAGAGGAAGTGCACGGGTTACTTGAAATTAGAGAAATCATCATTCGTACCACGTGTGATCTCACTCTGACAGTGGAGGAGGCCCCATTGAATGATTGTTGTTGTAAACCCAAATAATCTATTCATTCACTTCTGAAAACAATATCTTCCAGGCCCAGCCTACACATGACTCAAGCCCCACATTGTGTGGGTTGCTTCTCGATGTGATCTCAGCAGTGATGTAACAAGCCACGGGATGGGCTGATGCCTTTACTGCAAGTGTTACCCACATCCTGAGAAAAATAGGAGAGGTTTGTTATTTAAAGTTAAGTCCTTTCTTGAGACCATTAACACTTAAATGACAAAGAACATCCTCTGCAGCACCTCTTTGAAGTGAGAGTAGCAGAGTGGGACTTGAAAACAAAACTCAAAAGGGTTGCAAAGTAAATTTAAAACAGATACTCAGCAATTAGTGGTTGAAATAATCTGTCAGGCTGAACTGCTCAAAATCCATCTGCTTGCTTTCATTGGGAGAATTGAATTAAAGCTTAGTTTAGCTCCTGTGGGCCACATGGTCAGTCCTTACCCCATGTTTATGTTATTGGTTGTTCAAACCGGAACCTACATTGGGACTAAAATGATGGAAAAACATTTTTGTTTTCAAATCACATCTTCGGAGTTGATTGATTTTGTAATAAAAATTAAACATTCTGGAATTACTCTGCTGGCAGAATCTTTTTTAACATTAAAAACAATGATACCGCGTGGAAACAGACCCTGCAGCTGACCGAGTCCATGCCAAGCATCGATCATCCATTCACACCAGTTCTATGCTATCTAACTTTTGCATCCACTCATTACATGCTAGGGACAATTTACAGAGGCCAGTTAACCAACAAACCCGCACATCTTTGGGGTATGGGAGGAAACCGGAGCACCCGAAGAAAACCCATATGTTCACAGGGAGAACGTACAAACTTTGCACAGCCTGCACCCCAAGTCCAGATTAAACCTGGGACTCTGGCGCATTTAGAAGCTCTACTGGTGAATGAAGAATCAGTTAATGTTTCAGGTTACTATATCAGAATTGAGTGATTCTAGGATATTCTTTTTTATTTCAGATTTCCAACATCTGCAACTTTTTGATTTTCATTCTTTGCTGTCTCTTTTGATTGTATTATTATGGGTTGCACTGTGCATGATTTGAAGCTTCTCCTGTTTCATCTGTCTAGCACTCCAGCTGGATTCTCCTCGCTGATGAAAGGTCATCGACCTGAAACATTGACTCTCTTTCTCTCTCCATACAGTATGATGGCGCAGCGGTAGAGTTGCTGCCTTACAGCGCCAGAGACCCCGCCCGGTTCAATCCCGATTATGGGTGCTGTCTGTACGTTCCCCCGTGACCGCGTGGGTTTTCTCTGAGATCTTCGATTTCCTCCCACACTCCAAAGATCTACATGTTTGTAGGTTAATTGGTTTGGTATAAATGTAAATTGTCCCTAGTGTGTTAGGATAGTATTAATATGCGAGGATCGCAGGTGGGCGTGGACTCGGTGGGCCGAAGGGCCTGTTTACATGCTGTATTTCCAAACTAAAAATTACGATGCTGTCTGACTTGCTGAGTATTTCCAACATTTTCTATTTTTATTTCACATTTCTAACATTTACATTGTTTTGCTTTGGTAACCTGCTTTTTTTTGGCTGGTGGTTACTAAAGAAACAAATGAAAAGAACTTGGATTCTGTGCCATACTTCACACCCTCGGATTTCCCAAAGCACTTTACAGGCAATGAACATACTCAAGATTTGGAACTATGTGAATGATAGGGGATTGGAAGAGTAGCAGCCATGGAGTCATACATAGAAACAGGCCCTTCGGTCCAACATGCCCACGCCAACCAATGTGGCCCATCTACATTAGTTCCACCAGCTTGCGATTGGCCCATATCCCTCCAAACCTTTTTCTAAAAATTATTTATTTTCCGGTCAATACAATACAACAGATTGACCATACAGTTGTGAAAGTTAAGTAGTGCGAAATCATTGTATCAAAATAAAACAATATAATCACACATGATATTTTCTGACCGGAAAAAAAATGTGTAGGCAGAAGCCAAAGCTTATTGTGCCTACCCTTAATACTTAACAAAATATAATTTAAAAAAACATGATAAGTCAAAATCAGATAAACAAAACATAGAAAGAAACACAAATATAGTCAAGAACCATCATTTCTGTCATGTCAGTCATTTCTCAGTGCTGATCACATATTTTGTATCTTTCAAATATAATATTTTTGAACATTTTCTTGAATTTACACATATTACTACACTCTTTTAATTCATTGTTGCAACTATTCCATAAATTGACCCCTTTAACAGTCACACATCTATTTTTCACATTTGTTCTTGCCCTCGTTTTTTTCAAATATATAATTACCCCTGAGTGGATACCTGCTCTCCCTCACTGAAAACAAACCTTGGATACAGTTAGGAAGTGTTTTTTCTTTTGCTCTAAACATTATTTGTAGAGTTTTAAAGTCTACTAGGTCCATAAATCTTAGGGCATATGATTTCATAAATAATGGGTTGGTTGGGTCATTATAACTAGCCTTATTGACAATCCTTATAGCTCTTTTTTTGCAATATAAAGATTGAATTCATGAATTAGTGCTAGTTTTGTAGGTGATTCCCCATACTTCCACACAGTATGTAATATATGGAATAATGAGTGAGCAATTTAGACGTAAATAGTGAATTTTGATTCAAGATGGGCTATTCATGTACCTGTCCAAATGTTTCTTAAACATTTTTAGGTTTAATTTTTGGGAGTATTAATAAACAGGGACATTTCCACTACTGGAACATTAAAGAATGCTTGTATGTTTAGATAAATCTTTAAACTCTGGTTATGGGAACTATTTAATGCCAATTCCACCATGAATGCTACGTCCCTCACCCAAGTTGTAATTAAGAAATTCATTAAGTATGCTCAAAATATTTGCCAATGTTAAACATATGGATGTTGAGGCAGTCTATCAATAATGTTAATAAATGAATGAATCATTAAATATCAACTCACGATCTCAGGTATAGATGGTCTACATTCACTGTTATTACACATGATACGGTTTAACTAATCGAGTCATTTTGTCTGTTATTATATGGCCACCAGTGCAAAGCCTTCAGAATATTTGGTTTTATCCACAAGTAATCCAGACAAGTCAGGAAAGTCGTGGTAGATTTATAATGGCCTTCCTGCTCTGTTTCAGTGGATACGATACTAAAATCTCATCGGGTTATGACGCCCATGCTGTTGATGCAGTCCTAGGGCTGTGTAGTAATAGTGATTGATGTGGTGCTTTTTACAAGGATGGCGCTGAATTGATGGAGCATTTATGGACCCCGTCAGACTGGTGACGTTTTGAATTATGCCATTTATCTCCGTCCACATTCTGTGATTGCAAGTTGTGATACTTTGAAAGCAACCATTAAGGACACAGGAGAATGCAGGCACCAGATGATGTGGGGTGTAGGAACATCAGTAAAATGGCATTAATTATCCACTTCTTGCCCCTCCGAAGGAGGTGGTGAGCTGCTTTCTTCAGCAACGTGTATCGCGATAAGTAATCAGCTTGCTGGCCATTCCTCAAAGGGTATTTGCGAAACAGTGACATTGCAGTCAGGGGTCATGTATAGCCAAACCAACTCCTTAAAAGACATGATAGGAAAGATGTTGTCAAGCTGGAAATGGTGCGGAGAAGATTTGCAGGGATTTGCCAGGACTCCAGGCCCTGAGCTATAGGGATAGGTTGAGGAGGCTAGGACTCTTATCCTTGGAGCACAGGAGGATGAGGGGTAATCTGAAAGAGGTGCACAAAATCATGAGACGTATAGATCGGGTAGATGCACAGAGTCTCTTGCCAATAGTATGGGAATCAAGAACCAGAGGACATAGGTTTAGTGTGAGTGGTGAAAGATTTAATAGGAACCCGAGTCATAGAGTGATACAGTGTGGAAACAGGCCCTTTGTCCAACTTACCCACACCAGCCAACATGTCCCAGCAACACACGTCCCACCTGCCTGCGCTTGGTCCATATCCCTCCAAACCTGTCCTATCCATGTACCTGTCTAACTGTTTCTTAAACATTGGGATCATCCCAGCCTCAACTACCTCCTCTGGGAACTTGCGTGACCTGCGTGGGTTTTCTCCGAGATCTTCGGTTTCCTCCCACACTCCAAAGACGTACAGGTATGTAGGTTAATTGGCTGGGTAAATGTAAAAATTGTCCCTAGTGGGTGTAGGATAGTGTTAATGTGCGGGGATCGCTGGGCGGCACGGACTTGGAGGGCCGAAAAGGCCTGTTTCCGGCTGTATATATATGATATGATATGATATGATGCTCTAATCATCAGGAGGATTGTTACATCCCATGACAAAACTACAGAATGACGGGTAAGGCAGCATCTTTGGAGAGAAGGAATGGGTGACGTTTCGTGTCGAGACCCTTCAGACTGATGTCAGGGGAGGGGGCGGGACAAAGATAGAATGTAGTCAGAAACAGTAAGACTAGTGGGAGAAGGGGGGGGGGGGGGGTAGAGAGGGAAAGCAAGGCTATCTGAAGTTAGAGGTCAATGTTCATACCGCTGGGGTGTAAACTACCCAAGCGAAATATGAGGTGCTGTTCCTCCAATTTGCACTGTGCCTCACTCTGAAACAGGAGGAGGCCCAGGACAGAAAGGTCTGATTGGGAATGGGAGGGGTAGTTGAAGTGCTGAGCCACCGGGAGATCAGGTAGGTTAAGACAGACTGAGCGGAGGTGTTGAGTGAAATGATCGCCGAACCTGCGCTTGGTTTCGACATCGGCACTTCAACTCTCCCTCCCATTCCCAATCTGACCTTTCCGTCCTGGGCCTCCTCCATTGTCAGAGTGAGCCCCAGCGCAAATTGGAGGAACAGCACCTCTCATATTTCGCTTGGGAAGTTTACACCCCAGCGGTATGAACATTGACTTCTCTAACTTTAGATAGCCCTTGCTTTCCCTCTCTATTCCCTTCCCCTTCCCAGTTCTCCCACTAGTCTTACTGTCTCCGACTACATTCTATCTTTGTCCCACCCCCTCCTCTGACATCAGTCTGAAGAAGGGTCCTCGTCACCCATTCCTTCTTTCCAGAGATGCTGCCTGACCTTCTGAGTTATTCCAGCATTATGTGTCCACCTTCGATTTAAACAAGCATTTGCAGTTCTTTCCTACAAACTATCTGTTGAGCAAATGCACAGCTATACCTCTGTTGGAATTAATAATAATAATAATATATTCCTTTATTTGTCCCACACCAGGGAAATTTGCAGTGTTACAGCAGCAAAGTGGATAGCAAGAGACATTCATTATAAATAAAGATAAGGATAAGGATAATTGTCATCATTTACCGTGGATTTTTTAAACTGTTACTGTTAACTGGTCTGTTGACTGGTCTGCTGGGAGCAGTGCTGGTTGTGCAGTCTCACAGCAGCGGGAACGAAGGACCTCCGATATCTCTCCTTCACGCACTTGGGGTGAAGGAGTCTGTCACTGAAGGAGCTACTCAGTGCAGTGACAGTGTCCTGCATGGGGTGGGAGTCGTTGTCCAGCAGCGATGTTAGCTTTGCCATCATCCTCCTCTCTCCCATCGCCTGTACTGAGTCGAGGGGGCAACCCAGGGCAGAGCTGGCCTTCCTGATCAGCTTGTCAAGTCCCTTCCCCTCCGCTGCTGAGATACTGCTGCTCCAGCAGACCACTCCATAGAAAATGGCTGATGCCACCACAGTGTTGTAGAAGGTCCTTAGGAGTGCCCCCTGCACTCCAAAGGACCTGAGTCTCCTCAGCAGGTAATGGAAGAGACTCAAGATGGTGAGAAAAAATTATTTATTTTCACCTTAGTGGCACGGAGGTTGGCTTAGCTAAATTCACTTGGTCAAACCTTTCCTTTAGCAGTCCATCGTGTCATTAAAAAAAACTGTGGGCTGCTCATTTTTAATGGAGTCTGATTTATAATTTTTAATCCAAGTAAGTTGTCCTGGAAAGCTTCTGAAGTCCACACAATTTTTCTTGAAATCAGAAACCTTTTATAGATGGAGACACAAGACACTGCAGATGCTGGAATCTTGAGCACAAAATGATGTACTGGAGGAACTCAAGGGGTCTGGCAACATCTGCAGGAAATGGACCGATGGTGTTTCAGGACCAAAGGGAGGGTCTCGACCCAAAATATCGACCACCCATTTCACTCTACAGATGCTGCTTGAACTACTGACTTCCTTCAGCAGATTGTTTTCTGCTCAATCTGTCATACGTAGCCGTGGTTGTGCCATGTTTCTCTTAGACAGAGAAATCAATGTTAAAGGTACTGAGCCACTACAAACAGAATTATTTATTTCCCATGAAAGGCACAAAATGCTGGTGTGTAAAAATACTGAATGCTAAGCGGGTCAGGCAGGATCCCTGGAGAACATGGAGAGGTGTTATTTCGGGTCGGGACCCTTCTTCAGACTGATTTTTCTACTTAGAACCTAAAAGGTCCTAATTTAGGATAGATTTCTGATCAGTTTATTTCCTACTTAGGACCTTCACGCACTGATATGTGTGTGGTTTCTAATGGTAGGGTGATTCTTAGGATGATTTAAAAAAATGTCTGGGCATGTAAGAGCATTCAAAGACATGTCTCTTATTTTCAATTAAATACTTTGCTCAGCATATTTCATTCTGTTCCATTCTATATCTACTCCCAAGCCCATTTAGATTCCCAAATAGGCCAAAAATGCAGTAAGAGAACAAATTGAAGCAGGGATTGGCCTTATGGTCCTTCATGCCAGCCATGCAAGACCACACACACTGATCCTCATTTCCCTGGGTTTCCCTGGTCCAAAAATGTATTGAACGTGGTCTTGAAAACACTCAACAACCAAGCATACGCAGCATTGATGCTGTTAAAATGCTGAGGGGTTTCTTACAGTGCTCAATCCAGCGACTTCAGAATGGCAGGCATTCAATTGCCACAACTTACTCTGCCCTGCTTGTCAATGTCACTATTCCCGGTGACTTTCCTGGTACCTTCAGCTTTTCCAGATCTGTACTTGCCTTGGTTATTGATTGGGACTGCCCAACAGTTTGACAGTCTAGTGTCGGATTCAGCGAGTTGAGAAACATTTAATTCTGCCTCTTCAGATGGAAGAAGGGTCTTGACCCGAAACGTCACCCATTCCTTCTCTCCAGAGATGCTGCCTGTCCTGCTGAGTTACTCCAGCATTTTGTGTCTACCTTCGATTTAAACCAGCATCTGCAGTTCTTTCCTGCACATATTGTGCAGCTTGACAGATAACCATGATGGTTTCTCTATCAACGACTTGATTGAAATGCTTTGCCCTCCCAGGTTCCCCCAGAGATTCCCACCACAATGGCAGTAGTTCCTGCTGGAGACAAGAGAAACTGCAGATCTTGAACTGTCCCGTCCCGACCTGAAACGTCACCTCTCCGTGTTCTCCAAAGATACTGTCTGACCCACTGACTCCAGCACTTTGTGTCTGTGTCTGCAGACTGCAGATGCTGGAATCCTGAGCAAAATCCTGAACCCTGAGTTGTCTGTTCTTTTCCTTCCACAGATGTTGCCTGCTGCCACAGATGTTCTGTTAGTTAAGGTGGGACTGTTTGGTCAGCCCCTTAATTCCTTGCATGCTTACATACTTGGCTAGTAAATTAATTATAATGAAAATTAATTGCAATTAGTACATTAATCAGACCAATGCTGCAATGCTGTGTTGATGGACCTCTACCAACGACAATTTGAAACACTTTTCATTTCACCCAATATACCAACATAATGTTCAGCAGGTCAGGCATCATCTGCAAAAAGGAAAACTGACAACTTTTCAGATCATAATTCCGACTAACGGTCTTAGACTTACAACATTAAGTGTTGCTCTTTCCCCCGGTACTGCCTAACCTGCTGAATGACTCAGGCATATTCCGCTTTACTGTCAAACCTCTGGCATCAGCAACCTTTTGATTTTTGTCGACATGTGAAAATGATATTTGATTCTGGTGCACAGTCGAGCATGTCAAAAAAACTAGCCACTTGCCATTTGAAACAAAGTTTTCTTTCATCTCATAATTTGTTCTTTCATTGATCATTTAAATCTTTCACCTCTGGTTCTCAGTTGTTAAAACAATGAAAATATTTCCGTCTACACTGTCCAGAGCTCACATTGTCTTGAACCCAAGAACAGCTTCTTCCCCGCTGTTATCAGACTTTGAACAGACCTCTCATAAACAGGATGTATTTCCATTCTTCCAATCTACCTTGTTGCAGCCTCTGCACCCTCTCTGCAGTTATAATACTTTTACTAATTTCTCTTTTTGCATTACCGGTTGTACTCATGTATGGCATGATTTGTACACAAAACAAAGTTCTTCACTGTATCTCGGTACACATGATCACAATTATCGAATACCAATAGCTTCTATCACATGGCCTCTCGAAATTTTCCACTGTTAAAACAAACCCATCCGTGAGACATCAAGACAGGTGATCGAAAGAGTTATGGAGATCGTCACAAAGGAGGGGAAAGTGATTAAGAGGTGTGAAAGCTCAAGGAGCAAATTCCAGAGTGGGCGCACAGCTGCCAGTATTAGAGCAATGAGGATGGGGGAAGTGGAAGGAGCAAGAATTGGCATCGGAGTGTTAAAGATTTGCAAAGCGTTAAAGGGATAGAGAGAAGGGAGGCAAATGAGAGATTTGAAAATAACTGAGAACTTTGTGGCCTTTTTTTAATTATGCAGTTCCTTTGTAGTTTAACTTTATGTACTGCACTATTTATTTTTTATTTTGCACAACCTTATACACTCATGAATGGTATGAATTACCTGGATAGTATGCAAAACAAAGTTTTTCACTGTATCTCAGTATGTGTGACAGTAGCAAAATCATTATCAAAAGCAATACCAATTGTCAACTAGTGAATTACTGAATCATTACTTCTAGTGTCCTCTTAAAATGTACTCGTTACTATTATGTTATAATTTATACGTTTGAAAAATAATTAGTTTATCCACTGAGATTTGAAAATGCTCAAACTAGTCAACAAAAACATTAAAACACCATGCTTTTTGTTATTACAGGAGAGGATATGAGGTATGTCCTTCCCTCCTGACTTTAAGTGTTCAATGTCCTTATAGAGTGGTGCCTGGTATTTTGTCTGCTGCCCTGTTTCAGTAGTCTTGCAGACGGTGAGACAGAAGAGGTCTGGACCTGAGGTACCATTGTCTTAAATTACTGGACACTCTTGGTCAAATTGAATTGAATTGAATTGAATTGAATTGAATAAATTTTATTTGTCAAATATGTATACATACAAGCAATTTGCCCTGGTGCTTTGCTCGCAAGTAACAACACGATATACAGTAGACAATGAAAAATAAAACAATATAATTTAAACATGTGACGAATGAAATAAAATACCAGAGCAAAAGGAGGCTACAGACTTTTGGCTGTTGAGCACAGCTACTGCTCGTGGGAAAAAAGTTATTTTTATGTCTGGCCGTGGCTGCTTTGACAGTCTGGAGTCGCCTTCCAGAGAGAAGTGCTTCAAAGAGTTTGTGGGCAGGGTGAGAGGGGTCAGAAATGATCTTATCCACTCGCTTCCTGGCCCTTGCAGTGTACAGTTCGTCAATGGGGGGAAGGTTGCAGCCAACAACCTTCTCGGCTGATCGAATGATGCTTTGCAGCTTCCGGACGTCGTGCTTGGTGGCTGAGCCAAACCAGACCATGATGGAGAAGGTGAGGACAGACTTTATGATGGCAGTATAAAACTGGACCATCATTGCCCATGGCAGATTGTGTTTTCTTAGCTGCCGTAGGAAGTACATCCTTTGTTGGGCCTTTTTGACTGTGGAGTCGATGGTGGCCCCCCATTTAAGGTCCCTGGAAATTATGGTTCCAGAGAACATAAATGACTCCACAGATGTGACTGTGTGTTGTTGATGGTGAGTGGGGGGAGGGGAGGGGGAGCTCTCCTAAAGTCTACAATCAATTCCACCGTCTTAAGAGCATTGAGCACCAGGTTGTTGCGATGGCACCAGGATGCCAACTGTGTCGCTTCCTGTCTGTAGGCAGATTCCTCCCCCTCCTGGATCAGTTCAATCAGGGTTGTGTCGTCCGCAAACTTGAGAAACTTGACAGAGGAGTCTGTGGAGGTGCAGTCATTGGTGTAGAGAGAGTAAAGGAGAGGGGAGAGTACGCAGCCTTGCTTTGATCCTATGCTGAGGGTTAGCGGGACCGAGATGTGCATTCCCAGCCTCACATGCTGTTTCCTGTCTGTCAGGAAGTTGATGATCCACTGACAGATGGGTTCGAGCACAGGGACTTCAGCAACTTGTCAGTAGATGCTAGTAAACACCAAAAGACGCAAAGTGCTGGAGTAGTGTAAGAAAATAACTGCAGATGCTGGTACAAATCGAGTGCTGGAGTAGGGTCTGTGGGTCAGGCAGTACGTCTGGAGAACATGGATAGGTGACATTTCGGATTGGGACTCTTCTTGTCAACTGAAGCTTGTCGCTGTTTTAGCAAGCGAGTCAATCTCAGAGAGTAAAGAGAGAGAGTCAAGGGTGTTTAATGGTCATATGCACTGACAACGGAATGATAACATTCTTACTTGCAGCAGCATAACAGTCAACACACAGAAGGGGTGGGAGGGGGCAATACACACAGAATATATATTATCAGAAAAATTCAATAAAATAATAAACCCACAAAACCAGTAGTCCTTAGTGCAATCTATGACATAGAATTTCACAGTTGAAGTTAATATTGTGTAGTGTTCAAGAGCCAGATGTCAAAGTTTAATAGCACCAGGGGAAATCTAAAAATTCTTCACTGAAAACCAATGATATCAGGGCTTGACTAACATGGCTAGTGGCCATTGACCTTATGCCTCTGCATGTGATGCATGTTTTCCCAGAGAGCTTTGAGGAAGTTGGTTAAGGTCAAAGATCAGAGGGCACATAGTAAGTATTAGACATGAATGCTGGAGTGACCAAGAGCAACAGAGCCTGCTTTGCTGCTAACTTGATATTGGCCCTTTTCCATTTATTGCAAATGGGTACTTTGTGACTTAAAGAATTGGTCAAGCATTCCATTACAACAAAAAAATCCAAATTGTTTAACAAGCTTATTGCAGAATGCCCAGCATTGTCAAACCCTGCTGCGTTGTTGGACATGTTGAACACGTCAAACACTGTAGGTTACTGTGCTCCGACCATTCGTGTGCCATGCACTGCCAGTTTTCCAGATGGCAGAGTTAATGGAGTTTCTGGTACACAACTCCAGAAACCCAGGTACAACCTTCACTTCTCCTGGTGATCTCCTCATAACCACCATGTCTTTTTTCCAGATGCTCCGGTTTACTCCCACATCCCAACCAAACCCCTGCAAACCGCAATCCCAGCCCACCCTTCCCTCACCAACCATTTCCTCTCTCTCTTCTCTTTGGCACTGTAGATATACAATCCCCATGTGTTAGTTATACAGCAAGTGGAAGCTGGAGTTTGGTCTGATTGATGGACCGATTTGTGCTTCTGGCTATTGAGTAGATAGTGGGGGCAGAGGGTGTGCCATCGGTCCAGCATCATTCGTTTGTGATTTTATAAGAGGGCTCGATCATTATCAAATTCTGAATTTCATATCTGTTTCCTGGGAAAAGAAAATTGCTTCGCATAGCCTCACGTTCAGATTTTCCACTCAACAGGAAATAATTCTAGTTTTACTTCCCCTTGCAACTGAATAAACAAAGCATCTGGAAACACATGGCAGTATAGTAGCAGTTAGAGTCAATGGAAAAATGCATCTCATGCATTCTTTCTCCACCCTCCTACCCCCCTCCCACCCCTTCTCCCTTCTTTCTCACTCTTCCCCCTCACATCTGTCTATATCTTTCTCATGTTAAAGCAAGAGTCAGAGAAGTTGTCCATTTGATCCTGGCATTTGTTAGGAATAATTCACAAATTTAGGAGTGGCACAGTGGCCTAGCTGTAGAGCTGCTGCCTTAGAGCGCCAGAGACGCGGGTTCGATCCGGTGGGTGCCGTTTGTACAGAGTTTGTAAATTCTACTTGTGACTGCGTGGGTTTTCTCCGGGCACTCCAGATTCCTCCCATACTCCAAAAACGTACAAGGTCATAGGTTAATTGACTTCAGTAAAAAATTATAAATTCTCCCTAGTGTGAAGGATAGTATTAGTGTATGGGATGATCGCTGGTCGGCGTGGATTCGGTGAGCTGAAGGGTCTGTTTCAGTGCTGTATCTCTAAAGTCTAAAATAAAGTTTAAATAGGCCACTCTCGATTTCTCCCCATGATCCAACTGAACTCCAAGGCAATGAACGCCAATTTGCCAGCTTCTCTTTAGCTAAAAGTGAAGCAGCTGGTGTGATTGTGGTAATTCGTGCAGACACAGTGGCATACCTTTCCGGTTTCCTTGCTGTATCTCTCTATGAAATAAATTCTTCATGATGTAATGCCTGAGTGACCCCTCTAATACAGTGCTGAGGAGCAAATTGGGAGGCACAGCAGTGATGGAAAAGTTTTGTGGTGAGGAAATGTAGTCAGTGTGCCCTTGATTGCCACAGAGGGTCACAACAGCATTGCCTAATTGTTCCCACGCATCCATGAAAAACCGAGGCTGCAAATAAAAGTCCTCATCAAAAAGCTCCACTTGGGATGCAGGGTCTCCTGCTGCTCCTGCCCTGAGGCTCCCGATTCACTGCGGAAAGATCAAAGGACGAATGGAATGGGGAATGGTAGGCAAATGGCAGGTGAGGATCACTCCTGCAGATTGAACGAAGGGGCTTTTCAATGCCATCACCCAACTGTGTTTTGTTTCTCTAGTGCAGATAAGACTGAATGTTGTAGACACGATTGGAAGAAGTGCAAATGAATTGCTGCTTCACCTGGAAGGACTTACGAAGCTTTACGAGGATGTTGCACTGACTCCTGTAAATTGTCCCTAGCGTGTCGGATAGAACTAGTCTGTACGGGTGAAGGTGATTGTTGGTTGACGTGGACTCAATGGGTCGGAGGGCCTGTTTCCACACTGCCTCTAAATACAATAAAAATTATGCCCATTATTTGAGAGAGAGCATATTACAGATTACACATTTGTATGGAGTGAGATCATAGAAAATGTACAGGTAACTGTAGCGAGGCAGAGGCATGCTATTCAGTACCAGGGCCATTCAGTACCAGGGCTAGTGTCATTAAGGTGCGAAGGACTGATGGCTTATTTTAGTTGAGGCGTTTGGGATTAATGGGAGGGTGGTCTTTAGGAGAGGATTCCATATCTTCCAGGGTCTTTACACGCAGTTTGTGTACTGCAAACTTCCTGTTCGATGGATGCCAGTATTTTTAGCTGCTAGTCTCTATGCAGCTGGTTGGAAACTTGAGAGTAACGTGAGTTCTTTGATTACCAACACTAATTCCTTTTTTCAATGTCTGAGCCATCAGGAGGAGATGACGTTATCATTGCCGGGGCTGGATAATGGATATTACTTGCCTCAGGATGGACAGCTTCTCAGTGTACCCCAGATGAGCATCACATGCTTAATGGCAACTTGAAAGCGTTTAACACATGCAGTAGCATTAACCATTGTACAGAGCAGAGCTTTGGCAATGTAGGGAATGTGATAGATGAACTATATGTGGCCCCAGCGTTGCATTCTTAAGTTTCATTTTTTTCCACTGAAGGTTAAACAACTATGTCTGAAATTTCAAATCTCCTTATCTCATCACTCTTGGCTACAGCATAACCATGATTAAAATGCATTTAAAAAATATATATTTCTGTACGCAGTCATCTTGCACATCAGTGTAACATTTCTCTCTGCATAAAGTATTCTCTAAATCACCCCTCACTGTTATATATTTTTCTCCAAAATTGAAATCCAGTAAAATATCTCATGACTTTTGATAATGTTCTTTATAGATGACATCTATCTATCTATCTTTTGTGTTCCTCTCTTTATCATGAACACACCCTATAAAAGAACCCTTAATGCACTATTAAAAGTTTTTGGCAAGTCTCTATAAAATTCATTTTTAAGATGCCAAATTAACTTTGGACTCCTCAGCATGACATAGGTTGCATGGTTCATGGCTCTCTCTCTCTAATGCAGAATCATACATTTATTCATTCAAATCCTTTCTAATCCTTTGTCAATCACTTGAATATGTCAGAGCCTTTCATAAGAATCTGAAAAATATGAACAGGACATCTCAGAAATAAACTATTACTATATCTGTGATCTATGCATTAATGAGAATGTTTACAGATAACGTAACTGGTATGATTTAAAAGCTGATTTAAGGAACTGCAGATGCTGGTTTACAAAAAAAGATGCAAAGTGCTGGAGTAACTCAGTGGATCTGCTGAACATAGATAGATGATAGTTCACGTCTGGGCCCTTCTTCTTTAGGTCCCGGCCCGATACTTGCCCCAGATGGCGCGGCCGAGTCCAGTCGCTGTCGTGATAGCTCCGCGGAGACTGCGTTTTTTTAACTTGTATGTTCATTTAAAATTTATTTTTAAGTACTAACACACTAGCACTAATAATGTACGACCGGAAAACTCTCGTAAAACTAAACTTTAACGTAACCGAAGACTTATTAGACACTGTACTCACCGATCCAGCATGGCCGACAGAGATCAAAAGAGCGCGTCGCGGCAACAACAATGGGAGCGCGGCTCCGAGAAAAAGTCAGAGAAAACATCGAGGAAAGCGGGGGGGGGGGGGGGGGGGGGATTGGGAACAGGCTGAGAGCACAAGCCGTCCGTCCACCTCTACCCAGCATCCTTCTGGCGAACATCCAGTCCCTGGAGAACAAGCTGGATGACCTCGGGGCGAGGATCGGATTCCAGTGGGACATAAAAGACTGCAACATCTTCAGTCTGACCGAGACATGGCTGACCCCGCTGGTGCCGGATCAGGTGATCTGCCCAACCGAGTCCTTCACTGTTTTCCGTGCGGACAGAACGGAAGAATCCGGGAAATCCAAGGGTGGAGGAGTCTGCTTCATGACCAACAATAACTGGTGCAATCCTAGGAATATTAAGACACTTTCTCGTTCCTGCTCACCGGACCTGGAGCATCTGACTATCTCATGCCGTCCATTTTACCTTCCCCGGGGGTTCAGCTCGGTGATCATCACAGCCGTCTATGTTCCACCGCATGCGGACACCGACGTGGCACTATCGGCCCCACACGATGTGTTGTGTCGATACCAAAACAAGAACCCTGATGCAGCTGTGGTGGTGGCTGGAGATGTTAATAGGGCAAATCTCAAAAAGGTCATGCCTAATTTCTGCCAACACATCACGTGTGTCACCAGGGGGGAAAGAACTTTGGCCCACTGCTACACGCCGTTCAGGAAAGGCTATAAGGCCGTTTCTCTCCCTCCTTTTGGAAAATCTGACCACGCTGCCATTTTCTTGCTGCCAGAGTATAAACAACGGATAAACATCTCCTTGGCAAAAGATCCATCATCGTACCAGTGCCAACGAATGCCTCTCCAGCTTTTTTGAATGACTACCGACCCGTGGCTCTCACCTCGGTGATCATGAAATGATTCAAGAGGCTGATCAAGAACCACATCTGTGCCTTCCTCCCTCGCAATATGGACCCGCTGCAGTTCGCATACCGTCCGAACTGATCCACGGATGATGCGGTCTCCCAGGTTCTGCACACCGCTCTCTCTCATCTGGACAGCCAGAAGGGGGGCTATGTGATGATGCTGTTCATTGATTTTAGTTCAGCTTTCAACACAATAGTCCCCACCAGACTTGCTGAGAAGCTGCTGGAACTAGGGCTTAACACTCCCCTGTGTGCCTGGGTTCTGGACTTTCTCACCGCCAGGCCCCAAGTGGTCAAGATGGTGAGACATACATCTAACCCCCTCAACCTGAACACAGGATCCCCCCCCAGGGTTGCGTCCTTAGCCCCCTACTGTACTCCCTGTACACACATGACTGTGTGGCCAGGTTCAGCTCCAACTCCATCATCAAGTTTGCTGATGACACTGTGGTGGTGGGCCTGATCTCCGATAACGATGAGAAGGCCTACCGGGAGGAGGTGGCTGATCTGGCACTCTGATGTCAGGACAGCAGCCTCCTCTTGAATGTCACTAAAACTAAGGAGCTGATTGTGGACTTTAGAAGGGCTCAACATCCGAGGACGTACACGCCACTGGAAATAAATGGGTCTACTGTGGATAGGGTGAGCAGCTTTAAATACCTGGGAGTCCACATCACAGAGGATCTGACATGGACAACACACATTGCCGTACTGGTGAGTAAGGCAAGGCAGCGCCTTTACCACCTCAGACAGTTGAGGAAATTCAGAGTCTCTCTGAGGATCCTTCAGTGCTTCTACTCTGGGGCTGTAGAAAGCATCTTGTCTGGCAACGTCTCAATCTAGTTTGGGAACAGCTCTGCCCAGGACAGGAAGGCTCTGCGGAGAGTAGTGCGTTCGGCTGAACGCACTATGGGAACTACACTCGCTCCCCTGCAGAACCTATACATCAGGAGGTGCAGATCCAGAGCCAGCAACATTATGGGGGACCCCTACCACCCCAGCAACGGACTGTTCCAGATGCTACGGTCAGGCAAACGCCTCCACTGTCACGCTGTGAAAACAGAGAGGATGAGAGAGAGTTTCTTCCCACAGGCCATCAGGACTGTTACCTCGTATATCACCAGGGACTAATTTACTGTATTAATTAATTTTTTTGTGTTGTTTCTTTAAAAAAAAAAATTCTGTTCTGTTTTGTAGTTTTAGCACAATCCGCAGGCATTGCCACTTTCATTTCACTGCACATCTTGTATGTGTATGTGACAAATAAAGTAGACTTGACTTGATACGTCACCTATCCATGTTCTCCAAAGATGCTGCCTGATCTGCTGAATTACTCCAGCACTTTGTGCCTTTTCTTGATTTAAAACCTGCAGTTCTTCACGCCACATTAATAATTCTACCTGCTAGAAACACAGTAAGCGAATACAATACTTTATAAAATTAATAACATGCTCTAACAGTAAAGAAATAATCATTCATTCAAAAAAACATTCTTTCTTTGTTGTAGGACAGAAATTCTTGGAATAAAACATCAGTGGAATTCTCTCGGTGTTCAGTTATCTTAACAACGCAATCCTATTTTGTGTGACAAATGTTTCTGATTTGTCATCAGCAGACTGTAACGGTAATGCGTCTGGAGGTTGGCACTGGCTGTGGGCATTATTGCAGATCAAGGTCTGCACTGGTGCAAGGAGAGACTGAGCACAGGGCTGCTCAGTGAGGCTGGAGATTGCCCTCTCTGCCTACATGCCTGCACAAGACAGGATTGAATCTGAGAGTACAGCAAGAGCACAGGATGATTTGTAGTGCATCCTCAGCCCCACTCCTGAGCAATCATGCATCCACATAGCTCAGAATCAGTCATGATCATCACTGTGGCTTTGACAGCTCACTGGTGGAATTATTGGTTTCACCTGTGAGGCTAAAATGGCGCATGACCTGCTAGTAATCAGATCAGTCTGAAGAAGGGTCTCGACCCGAAACGTCACCCATTCCTTCTCTCCCGAGATGCTGCCTGACCTGCTGAGTTACTCCAGCATTTTGTGAATAAATACCTTCGATTTGTACCAGCATCTGCAGTTATTTTCTTATATGACCTGCTAGTAAACCTGGCTAACTTAGAATCTTGAAGATGGAATTTGTTTAATATGTGTGAGTGGGATCATAAGAATACTTTGATGCGAGGTCATAGTCGTTTGCTTGTATGATCTGATTATATTCAAAGGTGTACATTGAGCTCCGCATGTTCTGTTTCCCACTCTCGCTTTAGACTGACCAAGTTCACTGTGGAAGGCATACTACTGTGTAGCATCTAAAAAAATGAATTAAAAGTATGATGGAGTATTAATAAGAAATAGTAAGGAAACATGAATCAAGAAGAGGAGTTGGGATATTCAGAATGTGTTTTTAATGCGAGGATATTTTAATTTACAGTTTAAATGCCTATGGGCACAGTGCTCTTAGTGGTGTATGACAAACAGTGAAAGAGTAAAGGAATCTTAGGCTCTGGTCACATTTTAAGTTCATGATCTCCACCAGACTGTCTGAGAGGTGCTAAGTGTAAACCACACTGCCTAGCAACACAAGGGTACACTGATGTCAACACAGAGTGCTTTGACATATCTCTCAGAGGTTATAATAATAATAATAATAATGTATTTTATTTATATAGCGCTTTTCATATACTCAAAGACGCTTTACAGAGATTTAGAGAACATAGGGAAATTAATAAATAGATAAATAAGTAAATAAATAAACGAACAGAAATCCAGTGGTCTTTGCCAGGGGGCAGGCTGTTCAGACACTTTTCTAGTTAAGATTAATGCATGGCAGAGTAACTCAGAAGAGGGGAATCAAATAGAGGAAGGGCGTTAATCAGACCAGTTGGAGACCATTTTGTCTGTATGTGCCTTGTGACCTTAATATAATACATTTATTTCTAGTATGAAGGCTCAAAAAGGCACAAAGTGTTGGAGTAACTCAGCAGGTCAGGCAACATCTCTGGAGAGCATGGATAGGTGACATTTCAGGCCGAGATTCTTCTTCAGACCCAAAACGGGCCTGTGTCGCCATCTTGTGTCACGAACCTTTAAGGCCATGGGTTACACCAGTTAGATACATCTCTTGCTTACCAAAGACAATTTGATGCTTGAGCAAACAATTTGAAAAGTCATGTTGGTACAGGACTGAGGATTGAAATTACTCGAGGTGGGTTTGCAAAGCAACCTTAGTTGTAAAACATGACGGGATCAAATTAGCTTCAAAGGCATCCCCTCGGAGTCGAGGATCAAATTAGCTTCAAAGGCATCCCCTCGGAGTCGAGGATCTCTTGCTTCCATTTCCGCTCTGAGTGCCAGTTGACTGGAATTGAATTGAATACATTTTATTAGCCAAGTACGTATACACAAGGAATTTGCCTTGGTGCTTTGCTCGCAAGGATAACAACATGACATACAGTAGACAATTAAAAATAAAACATTATAATTTAAACATGTGAAGAATAAAATAAAATACCAGAGCAAAAGGAGGCTACAGACTTTTGGTTGTTGAGTAAAGCTACTGCTCGTGGAAAAAAGCTGTTTTTATGTCTGGCTGTGGCGTCCAATGTAGTGTCCACCACCCCTGTCACACAAGGAACAGGTGGAGCCTGATGACATAAGTGGGAGGGAGGGAGCTGACTGACCTTTTACAGACTTCTTCCACTATTTGCACGTAGCCTCCCATAGCTCTTATTGAAGAGATGTAAAGTGTTTGTGCCTCTCTGGATGCTTCTCCCCCACTTTGATCAGTTTTAGACTAAGATCCCCTTGAGTTGGAAGTTTATTATTTTGAATGTCAAGCATTTCCCAGATCCCCTGGAAGTCACTTGAGGTATCTTGAAATAGCGTGTTTACTTCGGAAATCTGGAGTCGGAAATGCAGATAATGTGATCTGCTCATCACGAAGATGACTGCAAAAAGTGGTGAACAGTGCCCAGTCCATCAGGTGTTCTGACCTCTCCACCATCGAAGGGGTTTACAGGAGTCCCTGCCTCAAAAAGGCAGCCAGCATCATCAGAGACCCACACCACCCTGGCCACACACTCATTTCACTCATGCCATTGGGAAGAAGATATAGGAGCCTGAAAACTGTGACGTCCAGGTTCAGGAACACCTTCCCTCATCATCAGGCTATTAACCCCTAAAAAATCTGTGAGCTATATAGACTTGGGGGCATTGGTTTTATATACACACACATATGCCAAACTTTTTTTCTCATTTATTATGTTGTTTACAGAGGGCTATGTTTATATATTCTGCTGTGCTGCTGCAAATAAGAATGTAATTGTTCTCTCTGGGACATATGACAATGAAACACCCTTGAATCAGCTGGTTTAGGACAGTCAAAGCCTCATTGTTACCCTGGGAGATGACACTAATATTTGTTCACCTATCCTGCCAGTGGATGTGATGATTTCAGTGATGATGATGCATTGGTAGTGCTTCCTCGTTGCCTTGTGGAGTTTGCTGCAGAATGGAGGGAGGGAAAAATTGAACTTATATCCTTTCAAAATATTAAAACAGATTTTATAAAGATTAAGAGTCAAAATAAATGTGCAGTTCCAAAAATTGAATTATTTTGGTCATAGGACATTGTGACATCAGCAAAGCAGTAATACATATATCCATTGCATTGGCTGTCTAATCTAATTTAAAACTAATTAGGGGCGGCACGATGACGCAGGTGCTGCACGGTGGCGCAGCGGTAGAGTTGCTGCCTTACAGCGAATGTAGCACCGGAGATCCAGGTTCCATCCCGACTACGGGTGCTCTCTGTACGGAGTTTGTACGATCTCCCCATGACCTGCGTGGGTTTTCTCCGAGATCTTCAGTTTCCTCCCACACTCCAAAGACGTACAGGTTTGTAGGTGAATTGGCTTGGTAAATGTAAAAAAAATTGTCCCTAGTGGTTTCCTATAGGGTGTTGTTAATGTGCGGGAATAGTTGGTCGGCAATCAACATGTTTATTTTGCACAATGAAACAAAACAGATTACCTAATGGCTCTGGGCCAAAAATGAATAAACATTTAGCATAGAGTTGATGACTTAATGGTCAAAAACAAAAGAGCTGTAATTAATGGTATCTTTTGCTCTCCATTCTTTCAGTCCAGTAGGAAGGGGCATGAACCAAAATGTTCCTCCACAGATGCTGCTTTACCTACTGATTACTCCAGCAATTTAGGCCTCCTTAGGCTGCCTTTTATTCCAGAGTCCAGCATCTGTAAGCTTTTGTGTCACTACGCACTTGACATACTTATGTGACACTTAACTTCTATTTCAATGGAGGAGTGAAGCTGTTTGTAGCAAACCTTTCTAAGTGGGTGGTGATTTTGTCATTTTGTTTTGCCAAGCTGTTGTCTCGTATCTTTTTTTTCATGAAACCACTTTGCCTTTTGTATCTTACAGAGTTCTTTGAAGAGAAGGGGGAGCCGAGAGCTGTACAAGGATAAGAAGAATGCCACCCAGGTAACATGCACTCTACAATGCTGAGCTCATTTCATTTTCGGGAATGTTTGGTTTTATTACTGCTTCTCGATGTTCCCATTCGGTTATTCATTGTTTCATTGAAGATCCACTGCCATTGGCAGATATTTAAGAGAAAGTAACTCTCTTTCAGTTTTAAATCTTTTATTTCCTCTTAACCTCCTTGTATATATTTTTGTACAATTGGTGAATACAGGGATGGCACAATGGCACATTGGTATGGCACAATGGCACAGCGGTAGAGCTGTTGCCTCATCTCGTCAGAAACCCAGGTTCAATCCAGACTATGGGTGCTGCCCGTGCAGAGTTTGTTTGTTTCCCTGTGACCTCGTGGGTTTTCTCTGAGTGCTCTAGTTTCCTCCCACATTCTAAAGACATACAGGTTTGTAGTTTTAAACTGTAACTAAAAGGTAACACAAATACAAGTTCATTAATAGTGAACTGGCAGATTTAGCATCATTGTAATCTCTGAGGTATGGATTAACCTCAGAAGATTTAATAATGGCCTTTAGTGTAGTCAAGTCAAGTCAAGTCAAGTCAATTTTATTTGTATAGCACATTTAAAAACAACCCACGTTGACCAAAGTGCTGTACATTTGATTAGGTTCCAATAGAAAAAAAAATGAAAACATACAGTAGCACGCAAACAGTTCACAGCGCCTCCTCAATGAGCCTCAAACGCTAGGGAGTAGAAATATGTTTTGAGCCTGGACTTAAAGGAGTCGATGGAGGGGGCAGTTCTGATCGGGAGAGGGATGCTGTTCCACAGTCTAGGAGCTGCAACCGCAAAAGCGCGGTCACCCCTGAGTTTAAGCCTAGACCGCGGGATAGTGAATAGCCCCAAGTCGGCCGATCTGAGGGACCTGGAGTTAGAGAGGGGGGTTAGAAGATTTTTGATGTGGGGGGGGAGTGTCCATTTAGGGCTTTATACGTGAATAGGAGGAGCTTGAAGTTGATTCTGTACCGTACAGGGAGCCAGTGGAGAGAGGCCAGAATCGGGGTGATGTGGTCCCTTTTACGGGTACCCGTCAGGAGTCTCGCTGCGGCGTTTTGGACCAGTTGCAGGCGGGACAGGGAAGATTGGCTGATCCCAGTGTATAGGGAGTTGCAGTAGTCTAGGCGGGAGGAAATGAAAGCGTGAATGATTTTTTCTGTGTCGTCGAATTTGAGGAAAGGTTTGATTTTAGCTATGGTTCGAAGTTGGAAGAAGCTGGCTTTTACCACAGCGTTGACTTGCTTATCAAATTTTAATGCAGAGTCAAATATCATGCCGAGGTTTTTGACATGCGGTTTGACTAGGCAGGATAGGCTTCCAAGACTGCCTGTTATCAATTTGATGGAGTCGGGGGGGCCGAATAGGATGACCTCAGACTTGCTCTCATTTAATTGGAGGAAGTTCTGTGCCATCCAACATTTTATGTCCTCAAGGCAGTGTGAGAGGCTGTTTAAATTTGACTGGTTGTTGGGTTTCAGGGGGAGGTAAAGCTGAGTGTCATCGGCATAGCAGTGGAAAGAAATGCCGTGCCTTTGAATGATTTGGCCAAGGGGGAGCATGTATAGAGAGAAGAGAATGGGGCCTGGGATGGAGCCTTGTGGAACTCCGCAGGAGAGGCTAGCTGGAGCAGAGGAATAACTGCCTATGTTGATGGCGAAACTCCTATCTTTGAGGTACGAAGCGAACCAGCTCAGGGCAGTGCCATCAATGCCAACCGCGTACCGGAGACGGTCAATAAGGATGGTGTGGTCCACTGTATCGAATGCTGCGCTGAGGTCGAGAAGGAGCAGGATTGCACAGTCGCCGGTGTCGATGGCGAGAAGCAGGTCGTTGTGTACCTTCAACAAGGCAGACTCTGTGCTGTGGTGGGCTCTGAAACCTGACTGGAAACTTTCCAGGATGGTGTTTTGGTGCAGGTAGGGCACTAATTGGTTAAGGATAGCCTTTTCAAGGACTTTTGACAGGAATGGCAGTTTGGAAATGGGTCTGTAGTTGCTAGGCAAGGTGGGGTCTAGGTTAGGTTTTTTCAGTAGGGGCTGGACCACCGCGTGCTTGAAACTGGTTGGAACAGTGCCAGTGGCCAGAGAACTGTTGATAATAGAGAGGATGCTGGGACCAGCTATTGCAATGACATCCTTCAGAAGGGCAGTGGGGGCAGGATCAAGGGGGCAGGTTGCAGGTTTCATAGTGGAGACAAGCTTTGCAAGGGAGGATAGAGTGACGGGTTGGAAGCAGTCCAATTTAGATGAACAGACTAGTGAGACAGCTAGGTCACGGGTGGGAGGGGAAATGTTCATTCTAATATTCTCAACTTTGTTGGTGAAAAATTTAGCGAATTCTTCGCACTTAGCAGGGGACCCAACTAAGCTGGTACTGGGGGCGGGACATATGACAGAGGTAATTGTTCTAAATAGGACCTTGGAGTTATGAGAGTTTTTCGAAATAAGGTCGGAGAAGTATTGTGCTCTAGCAGACTTTACTGCTTCCTGGTATTTGAGAAGATTGTTTCTCAGAATTTCGAAGGAAATTTGAAGCTTGTCACATTTCCATCTCCTTTCTGATTTTCTGCACTCCCTTCTTAGGGCTTTGGTGGTGTCATTGAGCCACGGCCGACCTTTGGGCTTAGGCTTTTTTGTACCCTTTAAACTGTTTCATCTGCCCTGTTGTATTGTGATATCAAGATTATGTATTATAATATAGTTTTGGAAAATCAGCTAGCCATCCAGGTGTCTCCAAATGTCAATTGAATCTTTTTGATTGTGGTCTGAATTCCAGATTTATTGAATACTCGAGGATGTCAATGTTAGGCTCTCAGTTCTGTCATTTGATCCCGAGGATGTGTTGCAGATACACAAGGGTAAATGGTTAAATTGCTTGATAATCCCTGCAGAAGGGTGAAGAGGCCTTTGACCTGGTAGGCAAGGACCATTGTAAAGGCGACTTGCCTTTCATTACGATTGTACTCTAACCTCCAAGGTGGCATTGTTCTTGCCAGGCTAGCAAGGGAAGCCATTATCACTTGTGCTTTTTACGAGGGAATGCTCCCATAGTAACAGAATTTGTCTAAGACCTTAAACAGTTTATCACTGATCAAGCTGCAAGGTGACGTGATAGGAAAATCGAGTATGAGCTGGATCATGACATTTGTCCTTTCCAATAGCTGCATTGCCAAAATAAAGCAATTGGACAGTAAAGGGATGTTTAAGATCATAGGCAGCAAACACCCAGATGTGCAAAGACCATGTCGCACATGATTGAGGCAATACTTTAAAGATGCCACTAGCTGCATGATATCAAATATGCATTCTTGTCATAGGTCCTGATCCTTCCAAGTGGGCTGTTGAGAACAGTGCGCTCAACAGGATTGGGAGCTAAAAGCCAAACATGGTGAAACATGATCTCAATGTATTACCTGGATCACAAAACTATAATGCAACTGGCAAATGTACATTGCAAGAATCAGGACTGAATGCCCTTTCCATATCAACAAAAGCCACAGAGATGGAGATGCTTTGCTATATATTCCCTGAATTTGGCAGGTTCATTGATGATATATGATTAGCTGTGACTGGCTCATAAATGCATTAGATTTCTAGAGAGCTATTTGCCATTAGTTTTGATGTAGTGATCGTAGTGATGATGTTATTGAAATAGTCTTCAAGAGACCTGGATTTATTGTTACAATTTACAAATTGTGTTCAGTTTTGGTCTCCATATTATAGGAAAGATGTTGTCAAGCTGGAACGGTTGCAGAGAAGATTTACAAGTATGTTGCCAGGACTCGAGGGCCTAAGCTATAGGGAGAGACGGAACAGGCTAGGACTTTATACCTTGGAGTGTTTGAGGATGAGGAGCGTTATTATAGAGATGTACAAAATCATGAGAGGAATAGATTGGGCAAATGTACATTCTTTTGCCCAGAGTAGGGGAACCGAGAACCAGAGGACAAGCTGAGGGTGAGGGGGGAAAAACGTAATAGTGTCTTGAGGGGTACCTTTTTTACACAAACTGTGGTGAGCATTTGGAACGAGCTGCCAGAGGAGGTAGTTGCAGCTGGTACTTCGCGACGTTTAAGAAACATTTGGACAGGTTCTTGGATAGAATAGGTTTAGAGGGATATGGGCCAAATGCAGGCAGGTGGAATTGGTGTGGATGGGGCATGTTGGTTGGTGTGGGCAAGTTGGGCCAAGGGGCCTGAGCCTACGTTGTGTGACCCTATTACCCAGTATCACATTAATATAAAGCTTTGGTTATCAGGTAGAAGATGTCCCAATTTGTTAGTTAATGCATGTGAATTCAGAATGTTAATGTGTTTAAACATCGTTTAGTTGTACAATGGAGCCAGAATTGTATTATCTATTTATCTTTATAAACTAGCTTCAGTTGGACTTCATCTTGCACCAAATGTTGTACCCTTTATCCTTCATCTGTGCTCTGTGGACAATTTGATTGTAATCATGTATAATCTTTTCTTTGACTGGATAACACACAAACAAAAGCTTTTCACTGTACCTCGGCACATGTGACAATAATAAACTAAGCTACAAACGTCCTTTACTTTTACAATGCAGCCAGAATTGGAGCCTTTATAAATTTGCCATAGCAGCTGAGGTCTTAAAATTCAACACATTAGGTCGAATGCAAATGGTTGGCATTGCCCACTCTGGCCTTGCTGTTAGTGCTGGTCCCCAGCAATGTGGTTGTCTCTTCATTATCCTTGGCAATGACTGAACAGATTACTCAGTTCAAGGGTAATTAGCGATGGGAATTTTTTTTCCTGGCATCGGCAATAGTGCCTACATCCTGTGAATGAATAAAGTTGATTGCTCAGTTGTCAGAAGGAAAAAAAGCAAGACTTTTGGCTGCTGTTTGTAGCACTGTGCATTGATTGCCTCTTTGAAATCACACAACAGCATTACACACCCCGAAGCATTGTAAAGGAAAAGAAGTCTGCTTTTAAGACTGTGGTGGTAACGTGCACGATTAATGAATTTTGTCTTTTCCTTCATTCTCAGCTTTCTAAACTTAAATTACAAGATTATTACGTGTTGAAATTACTGTACGTTGCTGGCACGTCCTGCCATGTCCACCTGCTTATCTTAATCCTCAGTGTCAGCTGCCTTGCTCACAGCTGCCTGACCGTCCTTAAGAGAACTCTCTCAGTGCTGCCTCTTAAATGCCATGCTACAAGTTCCTCCAGCGATCCTGCCTGTCAGTCTTCAGCACGCTGGCTCAGCAAATCTGTCAACTTTAAAATCAGCTGAGCCATTGATATCTTTTTAAAGTGTCTTTTTAGTCTGATGCCAAGTACAATGTCAACAACCCCATTTGAATCCCCATTGAAATTCTGCAATGACCAATTTCAATCAGAGATTGAGTAATTAGATAATGGGTTTGCAATTCTGGCTGCATTGTAAAAGTAAAGGATGTTTGTAGTTTAGTTTAGTTTATTATTGTCACGTGTACCAAGGTACAGTGAAAAGCTTTTGTTTGCATGTTATCCAGTCAAAGAAAAGACTATGCATGATTACAATCAAGCCTTCCACAGTGCGCAGATGAAGAATAAAGGGTACAACATTTAGTTCAAGACTAGACCATTGGGCCCAAATCTGTCCTGCATTGGTGCAGCACCCTCTCCTATCCTCCTCCCTCCCCTCCACCATCCCCATCCCTCCTTCCCCTCCCCCTTCCCCCCCCCCCCACTCCATCCCCCTCGACTCCCCTTATCTCGCTTTCCAACAACAATTGTTCCCATTAATTTCCCCTCTGTCGTTCACTTTCCTTGTCTGATGGAAATGGAGCTTATTGTTAGGTTACAGTTACCGTTAACCTCAGTCAATGCACCAATTGTCTGCTGGAGGCGCCACATCTGATCTTCAGATCTTCTACACACAGAGTAAAAGATAGACCGACCTCATTAAAACTTGCTCCAAGACTTTGTTTACGCCTGCCCTATCTGAGCTGTGAAATGATTTTTGTGCAATTTCTGCTTTCTCCCACTATGGTGGCATTCTGTTTTTTGGCATGTCAAAAGAAAACATCTTTTTGATTTCAACCCGCAGGCTAAGTAGCGAGAAAAAATAACCCAGGATTGATATACCTGCTTGCTACCCATTGTGCCCTGCAAATGCAACTCAGACACTGTTATTGTACCCCATTTGTGTACATAAACTACAACCTATGGAGCTGGGAAACAGTGGTGTGGTATGGACAACATTTCCAGGGCAGCTGACCAACAACTTTTTTTAAGGCTGGTCTCAAATATTTTTCTTACTAAATTTTGATAGCTAACCTTAAAATTGAATAATTCCATTAGCGCATTGCAATTTTTTCAATCCCTTGCACTGGTTTACTTTTCAATTAATTAGCTCAGGTTAAGCTCCCCACTGATAGCATTATTTATCTGCCACAAATACAGCCTAAAGTTTTTGTTTTGGTCGAATAATGTTTCTGGAAAGCACGTGTTAAAAATATTGCATAAATGCGCCGTTTTAGAGCAACTGGTCACATGATTTATAGCCTCTCTCTCGGGGGAGGGGGCATTGTCTGAGGCATTTTGCTTTTTAATTATCACAAAGTTAATTTAAATAGAAAATGCCCTAAACAAGCTAAAATTGTTCCTGTCAACGCCATAGATGTACAGCATGAACAAGGAACAGTGGTTCAAATGGGAATGGATTTATTCTTGATCTCCAATGACATGTTGTAGAGTGAATTGGCTATAAAGCATATTGGCATGTTCTGTTGTTATATTTATTGATCAAATCAAGTATCCAAGTCAGATATTTTAAATCCTAATGAGTAGATAAAATGCTTTCAGTGACTGAATTATGTCTCTCCCAGAGTTTCATTTAGAAAGCACCTTTAGGTGCTTTGGGTATTTGAAATGCGAATTAAAAGAGCCCTTCTGCCAACCGTGTCCGTGCTGACCAATACACCAGCTCTATCCTATACACTAGGGACAGTTTACAGGAACCAATTAACCTACAAACGTCTGTGAAATGTGGGAGGAAACCGGAGCACCTGGAGAAAACCCTGTGGTCACAGGGGGAACTTACAAACTCTGCACAGACAGCACCGGTAGTCAAAATCGAACCCAGGTCTCTGGTACTGTAACTACTGATGCGCCACTAGGCTATTCTTTGATGTGTGTACATTGCCTTTCTGGGTCCACATGTGAAATAATTTATTTCTAACTTTGCTTAAGATTGTATTCATTTGTAACCAACCTTTAGACTTGTATAAGAGTCCACAGATGACCATCCCAGTATGCTTTTAGGAAACACTGGTCAGAATTTTGCTTTAAAAAAAAAGGGATGAAACTCTGCAGTGAAATGAAGACACGAGAGACTGCAGATGCTGGAATCTAGGGTAAAAAAAAACAAAGTGCTGGAGGAACTGAGTGGGTCAGGCAGCATCTGGGGAGGGAAATAGGCAGAGGATGTTTTTGGTTGGGACCAGACTGAAGAACAGTGGCCTGTTCATTTCCCTTTGCAGATGCTGCCTTACTTTTGTTGTTTTACTCGAGAAACTGTGCATTCGGTTTTCATCTCCAATCTTTTGATTAATTTTGGGAGGGAGTGCATGGTGACTGCTAATAACCTGTTGATTTCTCTAAATCCAGGAAGACAGCGCCGACCTCAAGTGCCAGCTCCAGTTTGCGAAGGAGGAAGGCTCCTTGATGCGCAAGAAGATGGCCAAGTTGGGGAGGGAGAAGGACGAGCTGGAACACGAGCTGCAGAAGTACAGGTCCATCTACGGCGACGTGGACAGCCCGCTGCCGACCTGCGAGGCGGGGGGACCGCCCAGCACACGGGAGGCCGAGCTGAAGCTGCGGTTGAAGCTGGTGGAGGAGGAGGCCAACATTCTGGGCAGGAAGATCGTGGAGCTGGAGGTGGAGAACAGAGGCCTGAAGGCCGAGATGGACGACCTGAGGTGCCAGCAAGACAGGGACGGCCTGAGCTGCGAACAACACCAACAGAGCCTGCCCGGCTCACCTTTCGCTGACTCGGCGGAGTCGTCCTGCGAGCTGCGCCGACACCTGCAGTTCGTGGAGGAGGAGGCCGAGCTGCTGCGACGCTCAATCGGCGAGATCGAAGACCACAACCAGCAGCTGACCGACGAGCTGAACATGCTGAAGGGTGGTCCCGGCCACCCAGAGATGGGTTGGGCGGAGGGGGGAGGAGGAGGTGGCGGCGGGGGTGGAGGGTCGCAGCAGGAGGAGCTGAAAGCGGCGCGGCTACAGATCAACGAGCTGAGCGGCAAAGTGATGAAGCTGCAGTACGAGAACCGTGTGCTCATCTCCAACGTGCAGCGCTGTGACCTGGCCTCGCACCTGGGCTTCCGCGCCGCCAGCCCCCGGGACAGCGACGTCGACAGCGACCCCGGCAAGAAGGAGAGCGACAGCGAAGATGGCCGCCCGCCCGTCCCTCAGCCCAAGCGCGAAGGCCCGGTGGGTGGCGAGAGCGACTCGGATGAAGTGTGCGAGAAAACGCCGGGCTGCAACCTGGAGTTGCTGAGGAAGCGGGAAGACACCGAGTCGCTGGTTTGCATCAAGCGGGAGGCCGAGCGCCTGGGCCGCACGGTGCAGCGGCTCATCACCGACACCGACAGCCTCATCTACGACGCCAGGCTGCTGGTGACCAGCGCCGGGCCCGACCGGGCCGGCGAAGACGGAGAACCCGAGCTTCTAGACACCATCAGCACCAGGATGAAGGAGTTCCGCTCCGAGCTGCACGCCTTCATGGACAGCGTCGACCACCTCGGCGAAGGGCTGCGGGATCAAATGGACGAACTGTCGCCCATGCCCAACTTGACCGAGTCTGCAAGCTTCTCCACGGTCACCTCCATGTCTCGGGACTCTCCCGTTGGCACGTTAGGGAAGGAGCTGGTCACCGACTTCCAGGTTCGCCAACCTTCTTGCTTCCAGGCACACGCTTCTGCTGTTGCTTCTGCTATTGGCTTTGAACTAAAATAACCTCTTTTTTTTTTGTTTTGCTTCTTTACTAAGCTTAAAGCCAAGCTGCACTAAAACATCAACTAAAGGCATTCTGAAGTCAGCTCATGAATTATGATGTGATGCTTCAAACAAATTGGGAAAAGCTATCAGAGAGGTTTCTAAACACTAGGCTGGTTTGCCCATGTGAAGGTTGGCCAGTTTTTCTTTGAGTTGTATTCTCTGAGTTTGATGAAGAGATCTAATTGAAATTTACAAAATTCTTTATAGCATTGGAGGGAGATGCGGGGAGGATGTTCCCTTTGGCTGAAGAGTCTAGAACCAAGAGTCACAGGCCCAGGATAAGCAGTGGACCATTTAGGACTGGAGTGATGAGAAATCTTCATTGGATGGTGAATCTGTGGAGTTCTTTTCCCAGAGGTCTGTGAAGGCTCAGACATTGACTGCATTAAAAACTGAGGTTGATAGACTTCTCGATAGGACAGTCTAAGGACAGTGCAGGAAAATGGCAGTGAGGCAGAAAGACAGCGATAAACTTTGTGAATTTTGGAGCCAACAGCAACCGAGTGAGAAAACATAACCAACTCCTGTTCCTAATTCTTCTTTTGTAGGGCAAAACATTTGATTCTCCTAAACTGCTGTTAACACATGATTTGTAAGGACAAACAAGACTCCAATCAAGTTCTAAATTGTTTTGAAAAAAGTAATAACCTAATTTGAAAGTTTTTAGTTTTACTATGACTATGTTTTAAAAACTCACCCCATTTACAAAAAAGTGATGCAAATTCTGTTGCTGTGTTGGTCCCTTGCGATTTTCCTTTTCATTTTAATACGACAAAAGTCATGAATTCCAACCTAATGCTGGTCTCAGTGAAGAGCTCCAGTAAGTTCGACATCTCTTGGGTCACTGTTGCATTGTGGCACTGTGGCATTGTCATGCTAAATGGCATGGGAAGAGCAAAAGAGGAATTGCAGAAATCTGAAATATTAGCAGAAAATACTCAGCTAGTTCGGTAGCATTTGTGGAGAGAGAAGGAAGTAGAGTTTAGTGATCTTTCATCTGAACTGAGAAAAACTAGGAATCAATTTTTAAATTGCAAGAGAAGATCATGTGATTGAGTGAACAAATGGCATATTTGTAATTGATAGAGTCATACAGCACAGAAACTGGCACCTTCCTCAGATATGGAGTCCAAAACTGCTCACAATACTCCCTTCCTTGAGATTAATCAGCTGCAAATGAACAGGTCTTCACCACCCTTTTCTCAGACAGCATCACCACTTGTGTCATTCAATCTCTCTGGATCTCCACCCTGTTAGATTCCCTTTGTTTTCTCAACCGTTCACCTCTACGCTTTTGTCTGTTTAGTTGGGATGGGTTCATGGGGAAAGGTTGGAAGTTAGGATTAGAAATCCCAAGCGGAGCTTTTAATTATACTGATGACAAATTGATGTTTATACCAAAGCATAATTAATATTTTAACTGATTTATACATTTAAATATAAAGGAATTTGATTTGTGGTAGTCCAAGGAGAATTGAAAATGGATTCTCAGTATGGATGACTGGAGCTCTGGGTGTTGTTGTTGTAGCCAGATCAAAGTCCACCTGGTTTTGGGTTCTAGCACTGAAGAAAATCACTCCTCCCCTCATTGATGCCTACTCCTGCTTTCATTCTTTTGTTTCTGCTACCAGATCACTAACCATTGATGATGTATTGATTGTGAATACATTGGAGCTTATTATCTTCACTGCCTTCCATAGCAAGATTCAGATATCAACCATCACCATTTTATCAAGGAGCCACAGACCCACTGATACCCATTGGAGACATCATTAATTTTATTCTTGGTGATATTTAGTAGGCAAATGTTTAATTGATTTTTATGCTGGGTAATTTAATGAGGCAATACCCCATGCAAAATTATATTAACTCACACAGTATATTACTATAGTGACAAAAACAATATTAGTCATTCATTGATACCATCAACAATTCTGATTCTGTAGCATGTGGGTTTACTTATTCATTAAGAGTTGTGGTCCCAACCATAATGAGTTCTTCAGACCCCTTGAATTCAGTCATGAGCTGAATTATGGAATATGAGAGGCTGTTTAAGAGAAACAATTCAGTAAATGATCCAGAGAAACACATAAGGTGAGCCCACCATGAAAGGAAATGATTTGTGGATGGCAATTGCTTCCGGCATAAAACGCCACTGGATGATGCTTTCTGCACATCTCCTGTGAGAACAGGCAAACCTTGTACCAAGAAAGGATGAATTATTTCATGATCCGTAAGCTTGCCGTTGGTTTGAATCATCCATCATTGCATGCGCCTCATAACCAGTGTTTGCATTCTTTTTCCCTCTCTTTCTCTTTTTTCTTTTCAGATGTTTCAGCCCATCATTTTGCTCATTCTCATTTTGGTTCTGTTTTCATCACTCTCTTATGCCACTGTGTTTAAGTTGGTTTTTCTTTTCACGCTTTTCTTTGTCTTGTAGTTTTTTAGTCGTCTACTATACCCATTTTTGTTATTTTTTATTTCCCCCTCTGTTCTTTGTCGTTTTTGTTAAATCGTCCATGCACTCAACAGTCCAAACTGAGGGATCAGCCAGCATGGCAGCTAGTCCCCGAACATACACAGGAACAGGAGAACCTTCAAAACCGAGGCGTGATGGACCAAAGCCGCAAAGCTGACGGAGACTACAAAATTTATGCAACGGAAAGCAAGAACTGCTTCAGTCCAGAGGTAATAAACAATGTTAGCATTTAGCATGCACTTCATGAACTTAAGAGTCAACCTTGAGTAATTAGGGAATTGCAGGAGTGACCTCCAATTTAGAGGGAACTAGATGACCCGTGGACCCGTTGGGTTCCCGTTCTGACGCCAGTCAAGTACGGTGTAATTACGTCATCTCTGTTAACTCCAAAAACTGCTTGATCACTCCCCTTCAAGGTGTACTTGATCACGTATTTGTCAAGCCACAGCAGTGCAAATGAGTATACAAGATCAAAATGGCGATCTCATCTTGTGTATATATATATATATGTATGTTCCCGAAATACAGCCAAAACAGTACACGATAGCGCAACAATTTGAACGGAACTTGATACTGCATATCGCAGGCGAATGGTGAGAAAGGTGCCCCTAACATTGTTGCTTACTGAACCCACTTTTTTGTTGGTGCGTTAGATTCCACGGAATTGTACTTTACCTGCTGAAGGAGTGAGATTATTGAGGCGTATGCCCGATATATTTTCCTTAGAGCCAAAGTATTGGGTCTGTTGCCTCTGGGTGAAGAGGGAAGAAAGCTGAACATCGTGAATCTACAACTAAAGGGAAAATTGCACATGACCTCAAAATGAGCCAAAGTAGAGACTGAAACCTGTGAAAGATAAATGGAATATCGTCTGTGGGGGTGGGGAGTTTGCTGACTCTACAGTCTATTCCTCAATCATAATTTGAGGTGATGTCTTGCACATTTGTAGCTTAAATTCATAGATATAGATTATTTTTTCCATTTCTGACATCGGGTTGTTTTTTAAAATCTTTATGATCTTTGAGATTTATAATTAGTAAGGCAGTGTCCCATTCACATGCTGCCAAAGAAGCAATTTTACCATAGTCCGATTTGTGCAAGGTTTCTCACCTTACAGTTTTATGTTCCTTGTTTTGGGATATTGCATGAGAGGTTTATTACATGCACTGAGCACTTACTCGTAGAGTCATACAGCAGAGAGTCCTATGGCCCAGCGTATCTATGCTGATCTAAGATAAACCCATTTACCACATTTGGTTCATCTCCAAGTGTCACTATCCAAGTGCCTTATTATTTGCTAATTTTAATTTTAATTATAGAATCACTAGTCATTTATGTGCCACGAGATTTAAAAACTGATATTTTTAAAAATGAAGTGATTACTAACATTATAGAAGCCTGAAGGATAGGATGGAGCAATTACTCCAGTTGTATCTTAAAAGTAAAGCCCTGGTCTGGAAAGAAAGTCATGCTTGACTAACAACATTGACTTCATTGAAAAGTTGGATAAAGTTCTACGTGAACAGTCACTAATTAAAATCCACAGAAATGTCAACTGTCTTTATGTTCTCCAGAGATGTTGCCTGATCCACTGAGTTTAAGTCTGAAGAAGGGTCTCAACCCAAAACGTTCCGTATCCATGTTGTCCAGAGATATTGCCTGACCCGCTGAGTTTCAGTCTGAAGAAAGGTCCCGACCCAAAACGTCGCCCATCTCTTCTCTAGAAATGCTGCCCGACCTGCTGCGTTACTCCAGCACTTTATCTTTTTTTATATTCCACATATGTCCAGTTAACATTTCTGATTAAAACATTTTGAATTTATTGCCAGGGTTATTTGAGTTGATAAATGATTTTTTTAAGCAACACTCAACTCTCTGTCAGCAGATCAGCTGAGACTGGCTTTGGAAAAGACTGCACATTTAATTTTTAAATCCTGTTAAAGTATTAATTGCAATCACCGGGCTTGATTGTTGGTCTAATCTGCATCGACTTCTTGTCTCTTGTGACATTTTGGACAGAATTGGAGAAATTCTTCGCAGAGAGTAAAGTTGCAGAGATATGGATCCCTGAGATTGTAGGGAAGTGGAATAAATTGGAAACTACCCAAGAGGAGCATGATCACAATGGATCAAAAGGCCTTTTTTTCTTGCTGTTCTTTCTAGGACCCAAAGACGACAAATGGGAGATAAAAAACAGCATTTATGAGAAAGCTCAGGATCATAGGAAGGGTGAAGGGTGACCAAGAAAGCACAAAATCGTCAGCAAAATGAGGAGGAACAGATAGATTTTGTATACTTGTAATTTAATATTGCTTTTTAATAACCTGCAGCAACTGAGGAACCTTTTGAGCAGAAGTTCTGTTCCAAGAATATTTGTTTTATTTATATTGCTTTAACTGAATATGTTTCCTTGTTCCAAATAAACAGTTCAGGGAGCCCCATGTTTTACCAGAACAGAATCTATCTGTCCAAGAACTACAGGTTCGGCTAGAACAGGAAAGACAGCTTCGGGAGGATGAAAACGAAAAATTCACCAGCAAGATTCTTCAGGTGGGTTCAAGCATTTTCTGAGATGGATTATAGGTTAATGCAAGATGCTAAAATCAGTTTACGGACAAGATTACAGATTAGAATCTGTAATACTTTCACAGATTAGAATGTCGTGGACATCTCACCTCCCCTTTTCCCTCCATCCTTGCCCCCTCCTCCACCTTCCCTAGCCAACAATGTACCTACCAGCAAAGCACTGCCTGGTCATTTGTGGCTGCTCTGATTAGTCCTGGTCTTTTCCAGCCTCCAGCTCTTCACCTCCCCGCACCCCCGCCCCTATTTTCAGTCTGAAGAAGGGTCCCGACCCGGAACGATACCCATCCTTTTTCTTCAGAGATGCTGCCTGACCCGCTGAGTTACTCCACCATTTTTTATCTATCTTCATAAAATTGTTAATCTGATCTATGGTCACTGCTGTTTTGGCTGCTCGTAGTTCGGTCAATGTCATCACCATTTGTAGGAGCCATTTATGCTTAATTCAGTGATTGTCATTGTGTTTCGGCCATGTTTTAATATTTCTAGTTTATGTCTTTTTTGCCTGCTTGTGGGTGTGACTTAATGCGTAATGGGGAGTGTCTAGATGGGAGGAGGCTAGTGTGTCGACAGAGGTTGGGGGTCAGTTTAGACTCGGAGGATGGTGAGCATACAGTTCTTTACCATGCGCTCGCACCAGCTATATTTGTAAGAACCACACGGTAATAACTGCAAGAATTTCTAGATATTGTTTGAAGAAGAAACAGTTGATAAAGTACAGAAGCTGATGAATTGCTCTATGATTTGTGCTACTTTAATAAAACCAATTAATGAAGAAAAGAAGTTTGGAAGATTCATTTTGTCATATCAGGGTGCGACGTGTGCGTAAGCTATAACTACATTTCATCCCCGAGAAGTTACGGCTATCGAAGTGGGATTTCGAGATGGTATAGAAACTGCCATTACACCATTGTTTCTGGTACTCCTTGAATGAAGGAAAGATTCTGTATTTGACTGTGATCTCATTTGGAAAGAATATGTGTGCTTTTTGCTTGGGCATTTTATTGATTCACACATAAAGATAGCTTAGCTGAGGAACCAGAGGGCAGCCTAAGTCCCTAGAACTATAAATCAGCCCTTTTTCCCGCACAACCCACCCCCTCCCCTATGCCCCACCTGGACCCTCACCTATTTCTCCCCTCTCCCTCCTCCTACATTCCTTCCTCTGGCTTCACAATTTGCAAATCTTCAATGTCTATCGCACTAGCACAAAACTAGCACAAAGCCCAGGAATTGACTGCAAAAGTTTTCTTTTAACTTAGCAACTAATTATAATCTGGAACACTTCCATTAAAATAGTGGTCAAATTTAATTCGCTGGTAATTTTCGAAAGCGTTTTTTTGAAAGAGATATTTGCTTAGAAGCCACTTATTTTCTGCTCTCCAGGGAGAAACAGTGGCAGTGATTAGTTTTTATCAAAGAGTTGAGTAAGTGGTCCTCTCTGCTACACAGTTGGTTAAATAAGATACAACAACCATTTTACACCAGGTCTTTTCAATTGGGTTGTGTCAGACATTGTATGGGCTTCCCCCTTAGTGAGATATAATTTCATGTCTGTCCTACAGTATTTCTAAGGAAGGATTGATTTGTAACCAAAACTGTTAGGTTGGATAGATGTACAGTAAACAGTGCCAGAGAATTTCCACGCTGATACAAGATGAATAATTGCTATGAGCTGCGATTCTCTGGAGAATTCCAGAGACACAGTAACGTCACCCTTTCCACTCACCAAATAGAGGAAAATCAATTGTTTCCCTCCAAGGGTACGAAACAAAATGGATTGAAGTGACTGTCATCATGAAGACTCCCAGGGATCAGAAACATCTAAACCCAGCTTACAAAGGAATTTAATTTGTAATGCTTTTGGTGAAGATACAATAAAATACAGTTCACTGTGCACATATGTAATAGTGCATATGTTTTTAATCTGATTAACGCTGAATTAGAATGCCTATTGCCTCTGTTGACTCCCCCTCCCTCCCATGCCACAAGCCCCTGTCTTCATGTGGGATGTAGAAGCAGATTTATCAGGAGACCTTTAAAATTACCGTGAAAACAAATAAGGTCCCATGACGAAATGCGATGATTATTTTGCACAAAAATTGTTGTTTGATTCCAACAATATAATGTCATTAACCTAACAACTGCTTTTCTAACAAAGATCTTTAACGTCTTGCAAGCCGAGGTCACTGGGCAGGATGACTTGAGGCATTCTATTCTGGCTCAAGGGCATTGGTGATTGAAAGCTTATATTTAGATGTTTGCAAAGTGTTATTTATAATTATATACTGTACTTTGTTCAAGATCTCATTAATGATGAGTGATGCAATGGGTTAGAATACAGGACTAAATTATATAGAACGTGATGAGAACTTTCCAGTGACACAGATTACTGCTTTTTCACACTTTGGGATAGATTCATTTCCATGTCGAATTGGCAACTGGAAACTTCCTTTTTGGCAAATCTCTGCCTTTTGGCAGCGTTAATCACGATTTGACGGGGGAGGAGGGAAATCCTATGCATCTAGATGCGCAATTTGTAAAAGATTGGTAAACCTTGGTAAAAGTCCAACTTTTGGACCGGCAGATATAGTTGTCCCTCTGCTTATATCCAAAATAGATGTAATGTTGAGACAGTGTGTCCTGGGCTTCTTGTGGCCTGAATGTGCCTGGCCAGATGCTGATATGATGAAAGGCCTAGATAGGGTGGATGGGGAGAGGATGTTTCCACTAGTGAGAGAGTCTTGGAGGACAGTGCCTCAGAGTAAAAGGGCGTACTTTTAGAAACAAGATATCTTTAGCCAGAGGGTGGTGAATCTGTGGGATTCATTGCCACAGAGAAATATGGAAGCCAAGTCATTGGATATTTTTAAGGCAGAGATTGACATATTCTTGATTAGTAAGGGTGTCAAGGGTTATGGAGAGATGGCAGAAGAATGGGTTTCAGAGGGAAAAATAGATCAGCCATGATCAAATGGCAGAGCAGACTCGATGGGCCAAATGTTTTAAATGTTTTGAGGATGTAACTAGGAAAATTGACAAGGGAGAGTCAGTGGATGTGGTGTACCTCGACTTTCAGAAAGCCTTCGACAAGGTCCCACATAGGAGATTAGTGGGCAAAATTAGGGCACATGGTATTGGGGGTAGGGTACTGACATGGATAGAAAATTGGTTGACAGACAGAAAGCAAAGAGTGGGGATAAATGGGTCCCTTTCGGAATGGCAGGCAGTGACCAGTGGGGTACCGCAAGGTTCGGTGCTGGGACCCCAGCTATTCACGATATACATTAATGACTTAGACGAAGGGATTAAAAGTACCATTAGCAAATTTGCAGATGATACTAAGTTGGGGGGTAGTGTGAATTGTGAGGAAGATGCAATAAGGCTGCAGGGTGACTTGGACAGGTTGTGTGAGTGGGCGGATACATGGCAGATGCAGTTTAATGTAGATAAGTGTGAGGTTATTCACTTTGGAAGTAAGAATAGAAAGGCAGATTATTATCTGAATGGTGTCAAGTTAGGAGGAGGGGGAGTTCAACGAGATCTGGGTGTCCTAGTGCATCAGTCAATGAAAGGAAGCATGCAGGTTCAGCAGGCAGTGAAGAAAGCCAATGGAATGTTGGCCTTCGTAACAAGAGGAGTTGAGTATAGGAGCAAAGAGGTCCTTCTACAGTTGTACCGGGCCCTGGTGAGACCGCACCTGGAGTACTGTGTGCAGTTTTGGTCTCCAAATTTGAGGAAGGATATTCTTGCTATGGAGGGCGTGCAGCGTAGGTTCACTAGGTTAATTCCCGGAATGGCGGGACTGTCGTATGTTGAAAGGCTGGAGCGATTGGGCTTGTATACACTGGAATTTAGAAGGATGAGGGGGGATCTTATTGAAACATATAAGATAATTAGGGGATTGGACACATTAGAGGCAGATAACATGTTCCCAATGTTGGGGGAGTCCAGAACAAGGGGCCACAGTTTGAGAATAAGGGGTAGGCCATTTAGAACGGAGATGAGGAAGAACTTTTTCAGTCAGAGGGTGGTGAAGGTGTGGAATTCTCTGCCTCAGAAGGCAGTGGAGGCCAGTTCGTTGGATGCTTTCAAGAGAGAGCTGGATAGAGCTCTTAAGGATAGTGGAGTGAGGGGGTATGGGGAGAAGGCAGGAACGGGGTACTGATTGAGAGTGATCAGCCATGATCGCATTGAATGGCGGTGCTGGCTCGAAGGGCTGAATGGCCTACTCCTGCACCTATTGTCTATTGTCTATTGTCTATTGTCTATTGCTCCTAATATCTGATCTTGTGATATTGGGTATAAAGATCTGTAAAAATTTCCCTATTTTCAATCCTCTGAAACAAACTCGGTTAACTAAATGCTAATTTTAAATTATTTACCATAACTTCCATTTTTTAAATTAAATTCATTTTTAATTAGCATTTGGTTTGAAAATAATCTTTAAATGATGTTTATTTTGAGTGAGTGTGTGATTCTGGAGATGTAGGTGTGTGCCAAAGTGTGGAATAACGTTGAAGGTCATTTATATTGAATCATTAAGCTTTAGGTTTGTATTTAATCTACAGCACTGGTAATAACATTTCTTTTGTTTCGCTATTTGTCATGGGACAGATTGAGGAGGAAAACCAGAAGAACCTGCTCAGGAAAGATTATGAAGTGCAAAGCCTCAACCTGCAGAACAGGCTGGAGCAAAAGTCCTGGAGTCATGAGAGGACACTGCTCCTGCAGGAGATGCGAATGTTCAAACAGAACACCTTCCTCTTCTATGTCAAACTCAAATGGTTGCTCAAACATTGGCGGCAAGGCAAGAAAGTAGAGTATGGTGGAGAGGACATTTTGGAGGTAGGTCCACTCTCGGTGTGCTTTCTTTTATTCGAGTTTATTGAATCATGAGTGAGATAGATTTTGTACGCAAAGGGTGGTGGGTGTATGGAATGAGCTACCAGAGGAGGTAACTGAGGCAGGTACTATCGCACTGTTCAAGAAACATTTAGAAAGGTGCCTGGATAGGACAGGTTTAGAGGGATATGGGCCAAATGCAGGCAGGTGGGACTGGTGTAAATGGGACAAGTTAGTTGGTGTGGGCAAATTGGGCGATGGACCTGTTCCCTTTGAATAGTCAAAGTCATATGGCCACGATTGTAAATCCCCTGCTACATTCTGGGCAAAATTCTGCTAGAAATGTGATACTGAAACAGAAAATGTTGGGAGCACCTGTGGAAAGAGAAAAACAGCTGACATTTGAAAAGACAAAGGAAAATTTAGGTAAAATGCGATTTAAGATGCAAAGAAAATTGAAATGGAACAAAAAGAAAGATCTTTGATCGCATAGAAATCAAAAGAGATTACATGATGAAAGAGATAACAGTGCAAAGTGACAGAGAGTGGTGACGGGCAATAAAGATTAGCGACCAATCGATGATTATGATTTTGAAAGTGAATGCAATCTAGATCTGATCTTAAATAAAGAATGCCACTTACTAATGTAAATCCTAATTGTGATTTTACGATGCAACAAGGAGATAACAACCTTACCAGCTAAGTGTGACTGAAAATTTGTGGTGGAATATATTGGATACAATAGTGATATAAAATTTGGTATTTGTTTTTCATTGTGAAGTGGATTTGAAAAACAGGTCACTTTTCGTATCTATCTGTGCATTTTATTATTTTTTGCTCTGTGTCATAATAAAAACAAAATTTAAAACTTGTTCATTTTGTTGAACCATTTTGTAGGATGTGGGACCATTAGTTCACTAATGATTAAGGGTCTCTAGTCAACAGGATTATGAAAGTACCCGTACTAATATTGGTCAGCTTCATGGAACAGTTATACTGACCCTGAACTAATGCGTGACGTTGTACAAGAATTCAAGAATGAGTGGATCAGACTAGACATAAAAAGCAGGCTAGATCTTTATGAGCACGTGAACTCCTTTCTCTCTTCATGTTGCCTCTGGAATGAATATGTTGGCTTTTGGTGATGTTGTTGGCATCTGTCCATCTGCGAGAGATGATGGTGCGGCTTTGATGTTGTCCTGCCTGGAGAGGGGAATGTTTCGTCAGTAGTTGCATTTCCTGCCGAGGCTGACTAGGCCTATCTTTGACAGGCAGACCTTTCCAAAGCTTCCATAGGTGAAGTTTTCTCTGACCGTTGGATTGGGGAGTGTGTTGCTGTTGCCATTGACCATTTTGTGGTGTTGGTGCCTGGTCTCCAGGGTTTTGAACCACATGCTATTGTGGTGCTTCACACTTGCCCAGAGGTCCTTTCTCCACCTCCTCCAGTCCTCGGCAGCCGCTTCCCAGTTGTCAGTGCCAATGTAAAAATTAGTCATATCTCTTTTATTTGTCGTATCTCTCGTAGCGGTGGCTTTTGGAGATGATCATAGACTTTTCCACATATAATGTTTGGACGGCACAGTGGCACAGCGATAGAGTTGTTGCTTTACAGTGCCAGAGACCCGGGTTCAATCCTGACTACAGGTGCTGTATGTACAGAGTTTGTACTTTCCCTCTGTGACTGCGTGGGTTCTCTGCAGGTGCTCAGGTTTCCTCCCACATTCCAAAGACGTACAGTTTTGTTGGTTAATTGGCTTCAGTGAAAATGGTAAATTGCTCCTAATGTGTAGGATAGTGCGATTGTACGGGGTGATTGCTGGTTGGCACGGTCTCGGTGTGCCGAAGGGCCTGTTTCCACGCTGAATCTCAAGTCTAAAGGAAAAAAATTAAAGGCTTCTGCAACAGTGATCATCTTGGAAGAATGATTGTTTATTTGAGCTGTTTCAATTGTAAAAGTACTTATAACTTTTCATAGTTGTTTACCAAACATTAATGTTTTCAGCTTGAACAGATTGAAAGCCTGCCTGAACTTAACCAGCTTCTTGAACAGACAGATCTGGACCCTGACCAAGAGGACAGTGGCTATGTGCTGACTGAATACTCCCAACTTTCCCCTTCAGAGAGTGATGACTACAGGCCTCAGTTACAGACAAAAGAATTACTTCAACACCAGAAGCAGGTGTGTGGCAATTGTTCACGGTATTTTATCGCTGCCCCTTCAGAACTTCCCTACCCCCACCCCCCTGCAGTTTTCCGCCAGTTGGTATTTTTAAATTAGTTTTCAAAAAGAACCAGCTGATGAGGCTCACATGGCTTTAGATATCAGACCAGCAGATGTGTTTAAACTGAATGAAGCTAAGCCATCTTTCTGTAAGATGAAATGCAGTATTTCTAAAAATTAAATTCTTTAGATTGTGCATCATTGTAGATGTATTCCAATCCGGATTCTGAATCATCCTTCGACTATTAGAGAGCATTCCTGAACTGGAGGTGCTGACTCGAAGGGCCAAATGGCCTACTCCTGCACCTATTTTCTATGTTTCTATCTACCACGGGAGAATAAAGAGGGAAGAAGATTGGACTTTATTGCCTTCTACCTCAGTGAGGAATGTGGGGAATCTGCTGAGGTGGTTGTTTATGTTAACTTTTATGTAGTTGTGTGTCTTGTTTTTTTTTCGTATGGCTGTATGGTAATTCAGGTTTCACTGAACCTTGATTGGTACACGTGACAATAAACTGACCTTTGAACCTCATTGATGACCCTCGGACTATCTTTGTAGGGAAAATAACTGCAGATGTTGGGACAAGTCGAAGGTATCACAAAATGCTGGAGTAACTCAGCAGGTCAGGCAGCATCTAGGAGAGAGGGAATAGGTGAACGTCACCCATTCCCTCTCTCCCAGATGCTGCCTGACCTGCTGAGTTACTCCAGCATTTTGTGATACCTTGGACTATCTTTGATCGGACTTTACTAGCTTTAACTTGCAGTAAACGTTATTCTCTCGTGTACACTGTAAATGGCTCGATTGCAATCACGTATTGCCTTTCCACTGACTGGATAGCATGCAACAAAAACTTTTCACTGTACATCCCTGTTCCTCTGACCATTGATCTTGGAATCTACATCCTCTAACATTAGTGGAGTAACCAATATCGATCATTGGAAATAATTGCTTAGAAATGTAGATGAGTATTCTTCCATTAAGAGTGAAAAACATGTCAAGTGATTACTTAGTTGCTGGTCACTTTGTTGAGATTGGAGGTAGTGTTGGGGTGGGCAGGGGGGGGGGTTTGGGTGGGGGGGGGGGGTTTGGGTGGGTGGGTGGGTGGATGACAGTCAGCATCACACGTTGATGTTCAATAAACGCACAATTAAAAATTATTTTCTTGTCAGAAATTACACCTAGTCATTTAGTTTCACTGGATTTATGCTGAGGGAACCTAGTATTACAATGTGCGGTGTGTCACTATGGAAACATGAACATTGACCAACAACCTTCATCAGGGTTATGTGGGGTGATTCACAGTCAATAGCCTTCACCGCTAAGCTTCCTCTTACGGTTCATTAGGAAGCTTTGAGCACAGTGGATTTGGTCATTACTGAATGAAGTCAATGACAAGTGTTGGAAAGCGTCTTACTCGTCTTCCTGTGGCGAATTTTAAAATATTTTACAGTTGAATATGTACGGTTTTATGTCGACCCAAGAGACTGCAGATGGTGGAATCTTGAGCAAAAGAACAAAGTGCCCCTGGAACACAGCGGGTTGGGCAACATTTGTAGAGGGAAACGGCAGACAACATTTCGGGCCGAGACCCTTCAGATTCTGTACATTTCCTTCCACAAATGCAGCCTGACTCGCTGAGCTGGAATGTATTCCAGTATCACTGAATGGAAGGGCATGGTGAGATGAGAAAAGCCTTATATTGATAACAAATTATGGAAAAATATGCATTTGAGCCATCGGCTTTAAGCTTGAATCACCAGTGCATTATGTACGAACTACATTTGTTTTTAAAGAAGCACAAAGAGCACGTAAATCTGTATCGCAGAGACTGCAGATCAACTATCTTATTACCCAAGTAGGAATGTAAACCAAATAAAAGACCCAGAAGTTTTTGTTTAGATTTATCTGTGCTGTGACATTAAGCAGTTTATTTAACTCTTTGTTTTTCTTTCTTCTGGTTTGCATTGCTCAGCATCAGTTTTTCCCAGACCAACAGGAGTAAAACAAAGCCATCTGAAGGCAAGGGAGCTCCAAAGCTATGATTGTACACTGATAGAATACGATTCCACCACCACAGAAGGATCCAGTTAGAAAACTTCAGTCACAGATTGCTAATGAAAGCCAACTAATCATCCACTCATCAAATCTTTACCTTGGTTATTGAAATATCTTTTCGTTAGTCATAGTCATCCAGCATGGAAACAGGCCCTTTGGCTAATTTGGCAACATACCCCATCTGCACTAGTCCCACCTGCCTGCTTTTGGCCCACATCCCTCTAATCCTATCCTATCCATGTGTCTGTCCAAATGTTTTTTAATCATTTGGATGAGAACATATATGGCAAGATTAGCAAGTTTGCTGATGATACAAAAGTGGATGGTTTTGCAGATAGCGAAGATGGTTGTGAAAAATTGCAGCAGGATCTTCATTGATTGGCCAGAGAGCAGAGGAATAGTTGATGGAATTTAATACAGAGAAATGTGAGGTGTTGCATTTTGGGAAGTCTAACATGGGCAGGACCTACACAGTGAGTGTTAGGGCTCTGGGTAGTGTTGTAGAGCAGAGGGATCTAAGAGGTCAGATGCATGGTTCCTTGAGGGTAGAGTCGCAGGTAGATAAGGTGGTCAAAAAGGCTTTTGGCACATTGGCCTTCATCAGTCAGAGTATTGAGTATAGAAGTTGGTAGGGAGGTCATGTTGCTGTTGTGTAAGACGTCAGTGAGACTGCATTTAGAGTATTGTGTTCAGTTCTGGGCACCATGTTATAGGAAAGATGAAAATGCGGCACGGTGGCGCAGCGGTAGAGTTGCTGCCTTACAGCGAATGCAGCGCCGGAGACTCAGGTTCGATCCTGACTATGGGCGCCGTCTGTATGGAGTTTGTACGTTCTCCCCATGACCTGCGTGGGTTTTCTCCGAGATCTTCGGTTTCCTCCCACACTCCAAAGACGTACAGGTATGTAGTTTAATTGGCTGGGCAAATGTAAAAAATGTCCCTAGGGTGTAGGATAGTGTTAATGTGCGGGGATCGCTGGGCGGCGCGGACCCGGTGGGCCGAAGGGCCTGTTTCCGCGCTGTGTCTCTAAATCTAAAAATCTAAAAAAAGGGTACAGAGACGATTTATGAGGATGTTGCCAGGACTAGAGGTTCTGAGCTATAGGGAGAGGTTGAGTAGGCTGGGACTCTATTCCTTGGATCGCAGGAGGATGGGGTTATCTTAACAAGGTGTATAAAATCAGGAGATGAATAGATCAGGTAGACGCACAGAGTCTCTTGCCCAGAGCAGGTGAATCGAGGACATAGGTTTAAGGTAAATGAGAAAAGATTTCATAAGAATCATTGGGATAACTTTTTCTCACAAACGGTGGTGGGTGTATGGAACAAGCTGCCAGAGGGGGTAGTTGAGGCTGCCGCTGTCCCAAAGTTTAAGAAACAGTTAGACAGGTACATGGATAGGACAGGTTTGGAGGGATATGGACCAAACGCAGGCAGGTGAGATTAGTGTAGTCGGGACATGTTGGCCGGTGTGGGCAAATTGGGCCAAAGGGCCTGTTTCCACACTGTACCACTCTATGACTCTCTAAGACCCTATAACATTGTGATAGTACCTGCATTGAGCTTTATTTGAGAAAAGGTTAAGAAAATTGGGGCTGTTTGTTTTAAGAAGTCATTTTGAATACTTGACCAAATTTCAGCTTTGAAATTTCTAAACATGTTCAAACGCAATTGATTCAAGCAATTGTTCATTGTAGAAGTTTGAAATATTAAGGAACATTATTGGCATGAATTTGGGTTATTAATTCACATAAGTTCACAAGTTATACCATTCGGCCCAATAAGTCTACTCTACCATTCAATCTTAGAAGGAAGTCTTGTACCTCTGCTCAGTATTGAAGCTTATAGCTTTAAGCCTAGTGAGAAATAGACACATTCAGCTGAGGAGATTTGGGTGAGGGTGGTTGGATGGCTGGAAGATGTGGAGAAGAACTGGATTTTATTCAGTTGAAAATAGTGTTGAATATTTTCCAAGAAAGCATTGACTAGAATGAAGGCGACATTGCTTTCCATTTGGAATGACCAAGGCCAGTCCATGTAGAATTATCTGATATAATCCACAATCAACTTGCATCAATTAAAACATTTCCATTTTCCTTTTAATTGTCACATTTTAAAGCTACAATTTTGTTATGGGATATTGTTATGGAACTTGTCACAGTTTCAATCTATTAAATTTTGAGATTGTTGCTGGCTTGGGACACCAAGCTGCAGTGAGAGTGATCTGACAAAATATTTAGTATTTATTCAAGGCAAAAAATATAAATATTTTGGTCAATTGGTTCCAAGCAAAGGAAGCAGGTTGAATACATGGGAGATGTGCAACTGGCTGGCTTCCACAGCTTAGTGGTTGCTCTGACATTGCTAATAAATATCACAGTCAAGAAGCATGGAAACAGATCCTTCGGCCCAACTTGTCCATGGCCAACCAAGCAACTCCATCTGCATGTCCCCTCTGCCCATGTTTGACCCATATCCCTCTAAACCCTCTAATTCATTGCTTATAAACAATTCCAAAAGCACCATTTGATGGTATTAGATCGCAGCCTGCAAAGCAGACAGTTCAGCATTGCTTCTTGAACTAAAATCCAGGAGAAAAACACAGTACATCATCAACCACATTGTATGTTACCTCAGCTTGTTCTATATGCCTATCTTCCATCGGTACCCATCGCCTATCGGCCCGTATCTTCTCCCCCCGCCACCCCCCTCAGTACCTCTGTATACTGGCAAGCATTCCTGTTTCATCTCTGTCCTAATGCAGGGTTTTGACCCAAAGCACCATTTGCCTTCACAGTTGCGGCTGAACCCATTGAATTCTTCTACCATTCAGTTGTTGACATCATTTTATTTTCTTCTGTTTCAATAAATGGATAAAGACAACAAAAAAATACTTGCAATGATAGCAGTGTTTGCTTTTTGACGAATCAATCTTTTGAAATTGGTAAAGAAGAGTGTTATTATTTACAGCTGGTTCTTTAAGTAAAACAAATCTTTGTTGCCAAGTAGCTAAATACTACTGAAAGAAAGTGCTAGCCCTTGTGCCCAGTGCCCTCAACAACAGTTACCTTGCAACCACCACCACCAGGATCAGAATGTGTTCATCTGCTACACTGACATCTGCAAAATGTCACTTACACTTTCAAATGCAATAATCATTGTTCCTACAAACGATTAATGATATGGGAAGCATTGTGATGCAAATCTTTTATAAATGGAGTGATCTGCACCACTTGGCATTGTAGTGGCCAGGGCCGTCAGGGTTCTTTATTATTTTCCAATTTATGCCTGACTCATAGTGTGTTATGTTACTAGGAGACAAACAACCCTCCATTACCTCATCATTCTTAATAAACACGTGTGAAGACTTTGAGTCAACGAGTAGATCAAGGAACAGCAGATGATCTCCCCCCACAACTCAGCAGGTCAGGCAGCATCTCTGTAGAACATGGACAGGCGATGGTTCAGGTCAGGACCCTTCTTTAGACCGTTTTATTTCCCTTACATTTGACCTCCCAAAGTCCAACACCTCACACTTGCTCCATCTGCAAATTCTCCACTCACATCTGTAACTGATCCAAATCCCAATCTCCCCATTGACACCTTCCTCACTGTTTACAACTCCACCAATTTTGGTTTTCTCTGCAAACTTACCAATCAACCAATCTGCATGGATGGGTCCTAGCACAAATCATTGCAGAACACCACTCTTCACAGATCTCTAGTCAGAATAACATCTTTTCACTACTACTCTCTGTCTACCCTTGGTCTTTCTTTCCACTTTCTATTCCACTCATCATGAGCGATCGTAGTTTGTTGACTTTTGGCTCTTTCATCTGAGATCAGTAACACGGCTGGACAGGTCTTGTTCAGTGTACCACATTACCCTTATAATAGGCATCCATCCCATCTGATTTTGAGATTTACTTCATCAGCAACACTTCAACTCTTCCAGTGCATTTTCCCTACGTTACCATATGCCACCATATTGACAGATTGAAGCTGTTAACTTTAGGCTTTTGCATCACATTTTGAGAGTTTTCTTTACCAATGGAAGAAATCCTACATACAGTACTTGCACATACATGGTAGCACAGCAGTAAAGTTGCTGCCTTACAGCACCAGAGACCCGGGTTCGATCTTGACTAGTGGTGATGTCTGTACAGAGTTTGTACGTTCTCCCCGTGACCACGTGGTTTCTCCCTGGTACTCCGGTGTCCTCCTACCCTCTAAAGACTTACAGGTTTGTAGGTTAATTGGCTTGGGTAAGGATTGTAAATTGTCCCTAGTGTGTGTAGGATAGTGCTGGTGTACTTAAATCGCGGGTCGGGGCAGACACGGTGGACAGAAGGGCCTGTTTCCGCGCTGTATCACTAAACTAATCTCAGTGAAACTGTTTTGTGTTAGAGCAGATCCATTTTTGCAGCATTTAATAATGATTCCTTTACTGCCTCTCGCCAAGAGAAAAGAAAGCAATCCGAAGTTCACACAAATGAGTCTGATGTCAAGTTCCCTGCTGGAGTCTGTGGTTGTTGGAATTCAGACAAGAATAGGCATGGATACAATGATGTCAGTGGCTAAATAGCCTTGCATTTACTTTTCATGTCGTGTGAAGAATGACCACCCTGGTAGATGATGGTCCATTGAATTAGAGAGGCAACGGCCATCTTATTCAAGGAGGCCAGGCATCAAATTAAAGTCTAATCAGCCATGATCACAATAAAAGGCGGTGCTGGCTCGAAGGGCCAAATGCCCTCCTACTGCACCTTTCTATATTTCTATGTTTTAACCGAGGAAAGGCCAGAGAAATCAATTTAAAAGCTGGATACAAACTTTATCCTTGTTTTCAAGTCATCAAAGCTTACTCCTTCCCTTTATTCCTAATTCCCTCCAACTCTGCAACTTCCTCACAATTTTGAGCTATCACAGGCTGGCTCCTTGAAGCTATGCCTATAGTTGCCATGCCATATTCTAGAAACACCAAAAGTGCTCTCTCTAGGTTTTTGTATCCTTCTTGATCAGGTGTAAAATCTAGTTCTATAGCTAACCTTTTTGGTCAACTGCACTAAAATATTTGTGCTTGGCTCTGTTTCATTTGTTGTTTGTCAATGTACCTGTGAAAAGCCTTGGAACACTTTCCACCCTCAAAGGTGCTATACAAATAATCTGTAGATTTGTTGAAGAGGGATAGATGGGGGGTTGTTTGTTGCAGAGAAGCTGGGCTGGACTATTTGCAACAAATGACCTATTTCTGTACCGAACTTTTCATGTAATTATGAAGTCAGCACAGAAAGAGGCCATACAGCAAATCAAGTCTTTGCCAGATCTCCACAGAGCATTCCAGTCTTTCCCCATTTCTATGCCATTAATTTCCAGACAGATATTTATTGTTCTGTGTGGAAACCCGCAATTGAAATTAGTGGACAGTACAAGCAGTTCACATTACACATGGTGCAATGTGGGTTAATTAACCTCCACAAATTGCCCCTAATGTGTAATGAGTGGATGGTACTTTACTTGTCACATGTACCGAGCTACAGTGAAATTCATTTTTGTATGCAGTTCAGTACAAGTATCACTATACATAAGCAGCTAGATACATATTAGATAAGCATCTCAGATACAGTACAAGTGTGCAGTAGTAGTACACTGAGACAGTATACAGAGTCGCCAGTTTGACACCATTATATGTGTGTGCGAGAGTGTACGAGCGATGAGAAAGTGGATAACGTGGAACTGGTGTGAACAGGTCATCAATGGTCGGCATGGACTGAGTGGGCTGAAGGGCCTATTTCCATGCTGTAACACTAAGACTAGAACTAAAAACAATAAAGGTCACACCAACATTTGGCAATCACTATAAAATGTCGCTATAACTTCCTCCCTTCTACAGGCCAGAGAAAACCGAAGGATCCTAATGGCTCTGAAGTCTATTTTGGAAGAGTTTGGTTCTGAGCTTGGGGAGGAGGAGAAACGGCGCCAGGAACTACAACAGCAATATGTCAATGAGAAAGCAGCCTGGGAGATGGAATACACCGAGCAAAAATGTCAATTGGCCCAGGTAGTTGGCAACATTCATATTGATGAGTCCGTACACCATGATGGGAAAACTGAAATATGGGGGTGAATGGTGTGAAAATGGCATGGGCTGGTGTACACTGAAGATAGATAAAAATGCTGGGGCAACTCAGCAAGACAGGCAGCATCTTTGTAGAGAAGGAATGGGTGATGTTTCTGGTCGAGACCCTTCTTCACACTGAGAGTCAGGGGAGAGGGAAACTAGAGATATGGAAGGATATGGTGTTCCAGGATTTACAGACTCAGGAAACAGGGAAGCTATTTCGAACTGAGATGAAGAGAAATGTCTCCACCTGGAGGGCAGTGAATGTGTATAGATAATGTCTATCGTATGGAGCTGTGGAGGCCAAATTATTAAATGTACTTAGGTTGATAGATTTGTAGACATAAAGGCATCAGAGAGTTCGGGGAGAGAGTGAGAACATGGATAAATGATCAGCCATGATAATAATGAAAGATCATGCAGCCTTGAAGAGCCAAATGGTCTACTGCTGTGCATATTTTTCTGTTTCTAAACGCCTGGTGCAGCCAGGATCGTTAGTTTTGTTGAATTTCTCATGTTAGATTTGAGGAAATGCTTCCGTGCATACCAATGTTACTTCTGGAATCTGAAATCTGCACTTTCATGTAACAGTTTGAAAAGAAAATGGGGAAGCTGGACAGCAAGAACGGCTCCGACAATCCCGCGGACGTGTTCACGCGGGAGCGGGAGGAGCAGCGGAAACTGCTGGCGGACAGTCACAGTCAGGTCATGGATTTGCACTGGCAGCTGCAGCACTCCGAGAAAATCTGGAAGCGAGAGAAGGAGGAGTTGCTGGACAGGTTCGACCGCGAGCAACGAGAGTGGGAATGGCAGATTAAAGAGCTGCAGAGCAAGCTGGAGCAGGTGGGTGACGAGAAGGAGAGTTTAATTTAGTTTAGTTTAATGCCACGTGCACTGAGGTACAGTTAAAAGCCTTTGTTGCATGTTAACCAGTCAGCGGAAAGACTGATCAAGCCTTCCACTGTGTACAGATACATGATAAAGGGAATAACGTGAATAACATCTAGTGCAAGGTAAAGTCTGATCAAAGATAGTTCAAGGGTCTCCACTGAGGTGGATGGCTCAGGACTGCTCTCTAGTTGTTGGTCGGATGGTTCAGTTGCCTGATAACAGTTAGGAAGAAACTATCCCTGAAACCGGAGGGGAGCGCTTTCACACTTCTATACTTTTGCCCAATGGGAGAGGGGAGGGGAGGGGAGGGAGTGGCCAGGGTGTGACTCGTCCTTGATTATGCTGCTGACCTTGCCGAGGCAGCGTGAGGTGTCAATGGAAGGGAGGTTGGTTTTTGTGATGGTCTGGGCTGCATCCACAATTCTCTGCAATTTCTTGCGGTCTTGGATGGAGCTGATCCCAAACCCTACTGCGATGCATCCCGTTAAAATGCTTTCTATGGTGGATCTGTAGAAGGTGGTGACTGTTGTTGGGAATATGATGAACTTCCTAAGCCTTCTAAGGAAGTAGAGCCAGGGCAGGGAAGAGGAAGTACCTGTCCACAGTTGAATAGTGATCTCAATGGTTCTTTATTATCCATTTCGTTCACAATTAAAATCTGGATTTGGAACATTTCTGTCAGTTTGGATTTGTTTTCCCTGGAGAGAAGGAGGTTGAGGGCATGACCTCAAAATTATGAGGGGGATAAACAAGATAGATAGCAGAAAGTTTTTTTCCCCTTGATGGTATATCTGACCTGAAAGGAGGACACATCCAGCAATTATCGTATCAATACCACCAAAGCTAGTGGTAGCAGGTAGTCACAACATTTAATGGTTCAATGGTACTTTGTTATCACATGTACTGAGGTACAGTGAAATTCTTTTTTTACATACAATTCAGTAAATAATTTTTTTACATAAACACAATCCCAGATTAAGTATAAAGTGGATAAAAATAGTTCACTAAGAGCATGTGCCAGAGTGGCCAGGATTTGGCGCCATTTTCAAAGTCCACGTTACTTTAAGTGCACCTGGCCATGAAGGCCTGTTGTTCTGGCGGCGTTGCAGGGACGGCCTGGCCAAGTGAAGTTGTAGGTGTCCTCCACCGCTTCTTGCCGCTGCAGGCCGAGTCTAGTCTGCATGTTCGGTCTCTTGGAACAGTGCCCCATCCAGTCGAGCCCCAGGCTGCTGCAGGGCCTCCTGCCGTCGCATCGATCCAGATTGGTGTGCGAACCATCGTCCCTCTCCTCACCTGGCCACCATTCAGCTCTTGCGCCCTGGAGGTGCCTTCCGCAGTCGACCTTGTGGGCGCACAGTTAGACCCCAGTTCCTCTTACTGGCGCTTTAGGCAATAGACAATAGGTGCAGGAGTAGGCCATTCGGCCCTTCGAGCCAGCACCGCCATTCAATGTGATCATGGCTGATCACTCTCAATCAGTACCCCGTTCCTGCCTTCTCCCCATACCCCCTGACTCCGCTATCCTTAAGAGCTCTATCTAGTTCTCTCTTGAATGCATTTAGAGACTTGGCCTCCACTGCCTTCTGAGGCAGAGAATTCCACAGATTTACAACTCTCTGACTGAAAAAAAAAATCCTCATCTCCGTTCTAAATGGCCTACTGTGGCCCCTGGTTCTGGCCTCCCCCAACATTGGGAACATGTTTCCTGCCTCTAACGTGTCCAACCCCTTAATAATCTTATATGTTTCAATAAGATCCCCTCTCATCCTTCTAAATTCCAGTGTATACAAGCCTAGCCGCTCCAGTCTTTCAACGTACGACAGTCCCGCCATTCCGGGAATTAAACTAGTGAACCTACGCTGCACGCCCTCAATAGCAAGAATATCCTTCCTCAAATTTGGAGACCAAAACTGCACACAGTACTCCAGGTGCTGTCTCACCAGGGCCCTGTGCAACTGCAGAAGGACCCCTTTGCTCCTATACTCAACTCCTCTTGTTATGAAGGCCAACATTCCATTGGCTTTCTTCACTGCCTGCTGTACCTGCATGCTTCCTTTCAGTGACTGATGCACTAGGACACCAAGATCTCGTTGTACGTCCCCTTTGTTCTTGTGTCGGCGACCATCTTGACTCTCTCCACCCTCCTCTTCGGATATCCAGTCCTCGGGGACGCGCATGGGCCAGTCTAGGTGGCATGGCATCCCTCTTTAGGGCGGGTTTCCCAGTTCCACAGTGAGTGAGCCCGGCCTGCTGCCGGAGGATATCTGTGGCATCACGATCTTCCGCCGCACAGCACCACAGTGGTGCACTAAGAAGAACGTAGAACCGTACAGCGCAAGAACAACCCTTTGGCCCACAATGTCCATGCCAAACATGATGCCAAGACCAATGCGTATCTGCCTGTGCATAATCAATAACCCTCCATCCTCTGCATGCCCACGATGCCAAGGCCAATGCTTATCTGCCTGTGCATAATCAATAACCCTCCATCCCCTGCATGCGCATGTGCCCGTCCAAAAGTCTCGCAAATGCCATTATTGTATCTGCCTCAGTCACAACCCCTGGCAGCGTGTTCCAGGCACCCACTACCCTCCATGTAGAAAAAATTGCTCCACACATCTCCTTTAAACTTTGCCCCTCTAACCTTAGAGCTATGCCCTCTAGTATTTGTTTATTACATCCTGGGAAAATGTTCGAACATAAATTCTCCAATTTAGGTAATACGCCCCTCCCCCACCCCAACCCCCCTCTTTTCTGTGCCCCCTGCCCCGGTGTACACACTTTTCTCCCACTATCCTGTCCCTCTCCCCCACCCTTCCCGTACATTTATATCCCCCCTCCTCTGGCTCACACTCTATCCCCCTTCTCTCCTTATCTGACACCCTATGTTGTATGCAGGGTAATGTTAGTCTGAGGATGAGAGAATGAGATAGTCGTTTCTTCATAAAAGAAAATTGGGCTGGACATTAGACAGCTTTGGTGGCATTGATGTGATAATTGTTGGATGTCTCCTCCTTGCAGGTCAGCTTATTCATAACCAGCAGACCTGGACACCTTTGGGGTGTACTGAACTTCTCCTTCTGCCCTGGGGCTATCACCCTCATTGAGGGTTGGTTCGTATCATCTTGGGCCGAGAGGCTGGATACACTCAGTATCTAACCCTTCAACTTTATTCCAACCACAGCTTGCACATTTATCACAAATCACTTGAATGGGGTAGCCAATTTTCGTTAGACGGATGAATGAAGAGTGTTTTTGCATGTTTCATTTCACTCTACATATTTTGAATTAACTTAAGTTCAATGATTTCTAAATGTACTTATTCCTTGTTTTTAAGTTTCTTTTAAAATAATGTGCTTTAAATTTTTTTTTTAATGAATTTCAACCGTGTCTGACCGTTGTATTCGTTTCTAAGGAGCTGTGTAACTGACTCTGCAAAATATAGTACGGGGGAAGTATGGAGAGGTTTGTTGCAGAGTCTAGCGCAGGAGTGAGGTGTAGACGTGGGGGTTTGCACATTTAAGTTGCAGCTTGTACATTGCAGGCCAATAAATTTGGAATGGCTTGAAACAAAGACAGGGAAACAATGCATTGATTACAGCACCAGAAGTAAACTGGAGATAGAAGTTAGCAAAGAAACAAGATGACTTTGGGACACAAACTGCTCCCACAGCAGGCAATCTAACATTTAGACAAAAATAGGGTAGACAGTCAGAACCCTTTTCCCAGGGTTGGAATGTCAAAAAATAAATGTTTCAAAGGTCTTTTATTGTCACCTGTCCCAACTAAGGTACAGTGATTTGCGTATTAGATATAAATTGAGAGGGACAAATATGAAAAGATCCGCAGATGCTGGTCTACACCGAAGATAGACACAAAAGGCTGAAGTAACTCAGCGGGCCAGGCAGCATCTCTGGAGAAAGGGAATAGGTGACGTTTGGGGTCGATACCCTTCTTCAGACTGAGAGTCAGGGGAAAGGGGAGTGAGATATAGATTGTACTTAGGAGAAATTAATAGATATGGAAAATGCAAGGGTGATCAAGGAAATGTGGGGCACACAATAGGCCATTGTTGGCAGTGGGGTAGGTGATAATGAGTATATGGACAGAGGAACTGGACAATGGACAATAGGTGCAGGAGGAGGCCATTCGACCATTCGAGCCAGCACCACCATTCAATGTGATCATGACTGATCATTCTCAATCAGTACCCAGTTCCTGCCTTCTCCCCATACCCCCTGACTCCGCTATCCTTAAGAGCTCTATCTGGCACTCTCTTGAATGCATTCAGAGAATTGGCCTCCACTGCCTTCTGAGGCAGAGAATTCCACAGATTTACAACTCTCTGACTGAAAAAGTTTTTCCTCATCTCCGTTCTAAATGGCCTACCCCTTATTCTTAAACTGTGGCGCCTGGTTCTGGACTCCCCCAACATTGGGAACATGTTTCCTGCCTCTAAAGTGTCCAACCCCTTTATAACCTAATATGTTTCGATAAGATCCCCTCTCATCCTTCTAAATTCCAGGGTATACAAGCCCAGTCGCTCCAGTCTTTCAACATATGACAGTCCCACCATTCCGGGAATTAACCTAGTAAACCTTCACTGCACGCCCTCAATAGCAATTTCCCAGGGTTGGAATGTCAAAAAATAAATGTTTCAAAGGTCTTTTATTGTCACCTGTCCCAACTAAGGTACAGTGATTTGCATATTAGATATAAATTGAGAGGGACAGTAAAACTAGTACAACAACTAGGGTGGGGGAGGGAACGGAAAGAAAGGGGATGCAAGGGTTACTTGAAGTTAGCGAAATCCATATTCATACCGCTGGATTGTAAATTGCCCAAGTGAAATATGAGATGCTGTTCCTCCAATTTATGTTTGGCCTCACAGTGACAATGGAGGAGGCCCAGGACAGAGAGGTCAGTATGGGGATGGGAAGCGGAGATAAAGTGTTTGGCTCCCAGGAGATCATATAGGCTGAGGTGGACTGTACTGGACAAGTTTTTTACTTGCTGCCAGGGATGGTGGTGGAGGCATATTTTTAATAGGGGCATTTACAAGGCTTTTGTAGATATTTTGTAGATGGGCCTGTAGATATTTAAGGAATGGAGGGATATGAATCATGTGCAGGAAGAGATCAGTTTAACATGGTATCGGCATGGCCTTTTTGGGCCGAAGGGCATGTTCCTGTGCTGTACTGTTCTGCGTTAATTTCTCTCATACCTGTTGAATTTGCATGCGTAACAGCAGTTGGGGGCCTCAGAACGTCTATAGTTAACGCACCACCCCTTCATCACCAACATCAAGCACATTGATGTCAAGATTGAGCTCATCATTATTAAAGTTTGATAAAGTGTCATCAAAACTAACGCAGAAACCCACGATGAAAACACGTGTAAAACTAACATAAAGCCTCAGAACCTTTTGCTCTTCGATTTATGGCCAACATCTTGAGTCAGATTGCAACATGCTGATTCATCTTCTGTAAAGGCAAGAATTCTGGAGCTCTGCAGATGATGAAGGTCACTGAAATGTCAGCCCAGTTTCTCCTTTTGTCAGTCGCTGGCTAATTTGGTGTTGGCTAACTGTCTGGCTAACCATCTCCAATGGTTCCACATTCACACTTTGACCTTGAAATTTGCTTCATCTTGAGATCTTATGAGACCAAACCGTTGCAGCTGATAAATCACTTCTTGAAATCTGGCCATTTTGGGGAAATTAAGCAGTCAATTTGAGCAGAGGGCTTGAAGTACAAAAGTGCTAATGCAGAGGCAGGTTCAATTGTCAGTTAGGAATGTGAAAAATCTCGCTTTTCAGAGACTCAGCATTGCTTTAGAATGTGTCTGGAAACATCTGTGAATGCCTGTTGTCCCATTTGTTGAAGAATTATAAAAACCTCTGGCAGCATAAAGTCCTTCCTTTAAGGATTTTTAAAAAGAGCTATTGATGAATAATACAATAGGCAGTTTCCTGGGTTCCAGTATCTGCTTTGCAATGTGTAGAAATGGAACAGTGTCGTAATCTTGTACACTCAGTCCACAGTCAACTTCCTGTCTTATTAGTCTTTGTAGATGAAAGAATGTCTTCTGTGCATCAGTACTGTGCAAGTCGCTGTTTAATAAATTGTGATAATATATTTTGACCGGCTCCCACTCCTTTATCATCCAGAACCACTGACAGCTGGGAGACCATGTGTGGGGAAAGCCAATTATTTTTAGTAAAAGGGATTATGCTTCAGTGGTTGGGGGATGGGATTATTTCAAGGATAACTGAACAGTAGCTTAGTTTTAGTAAGAGATACAGCGTGGAAGCAGGCCCTTCGGCCAACCGAGTCGGCGCCGACCAGCGACCCCTGCACACTAATACTATCCTACACACACTCGAGAGAATTTACAATTTTACCAAGCCAATTAGCCGACAAACCTGTGTGTCTTTGGAGTGTGGGAGGAAACTGGAGCTGCCAGAGAAAACACATGCAGGGCACGGGGAGAATGTACAATCTCCTGAACGTAAAGACTAGCGGAAGAATAAAGATTGAAGTGAGCTTCCTTCATGAATCAATCAGCAATTTATGAAGCTCCTTAGCCCCAGCATATCTCACTCTGTTATTGTGTTGTACTGGAGCCACTTGACACAAACCATAGTCTCCTGGGAAGCTTTACAGGGTTGGTTGTTGAATGATCTTGCTGTGTTTAACTGTGAATCCTCTGTTGCTACCTATCCTTTGAACAGCTGGGACTAGTTTAGAGCAGCATAATGGTGTCAGTGTCTGGGGTACCCAGTCCACAGAGATTTGAAGCTCACTCAGTTTCCTCTGAAAGCTGTTTGCTTCAATTTACACCTTAAAAGTTGGACATGCTCAGCCTTACATCTGCTGCATGAAATCCCTGCTTGCTGCATAGTGAACCTAATTAATACTGCTGTATAAGATTATTAATGAGCCATTGACTCTGATGGCACATAAAGGAGACCAGTTGACCCAAGCCAGCTATAAAGGAGTTCATCCCATCTTCTACCTCTTGATCTATAGTGAGACATAAGTTAGAAGTCAATTTATGTAAGAGGTTTTTACTTAAAGTCTTAATGTTTTACTTCACTGCCGTTCCCTCTATCAAGATGGCGCCAAAACCAAGTGACTCTTTGCGTGCTGGTGGAAGTGGTTCTGTTATCATATATTACAATTGCTCCACTCTTTTAAATCTTGTATCTGTACAAGGTGGACGGGTTGATTGTAATCATGTATAGTCTTTGCTGACTCAGGCAACAAAAAGATTTTCACTGCATCTTGGCACACGTGACAATAATAAACTAAACTGCACTAATTTTCATCTCTCACAGAAGGCAGAAACATAAATACGCATGTGTCTGAGAAATGAGTGGTGGACTGTCCAAAACATGGCTGACCGTTCTGTATGGAAACTCTTTGCAATCTCCTTTCGTTCAAAGCCTCATTGTAATTGAGAAGTGAGCTCCCTGCTTTCACTCCTTCAAATACAGGGAGCGGGAGCAATAACCTGGCGTTTTTTTGGACAAGGAAGATAATGTTTGGTTTATAATGAAGGCTTCTTTTTATCCTTTCATCTGTTGCATGCCTCTCATTTGGCCATTTTCCTCTGCTAATTCAAAGCTAAAAGATTGGTTGCACATTCCATCAGCACAACTACGTAAACATATAACATTCTGTCACCGTTTCCAGCAAATAAATCAGACGAGGATTTTGTTTCGTACAAGTGGCTAGAGTAATTTCTGTGGAGGAATGGGATGAAGGAGGGAAGGTGGGAGGGTTGGGACTGATACGAAAAAGTTTACTGGCCTCACCCCCACTCCACATTCTGCTTTGCACATTCCGTACAAGCAACAGCTGTGAATCAAGGGTATAAATCTTGCCTTTGAGTCAGAAAGCTCCAGATTCAAATCCCAAACTGGGGAACATTAGAGATACAGCATGGAAACAGGCCCTTCAGCCTGTTCATGTTGACCATCGATCACCCTTTCACACTAGTTGTATGTGATCCCACTTCCTCATCTACTTGCTACACACTAGGGGCAATGTACAGAGTCCAAGTAACCCACAAATCCCCATATCTTTGTTGATGTGGGAGGATACTGGAGCACCCGGAAGAAACCCATGCAGTCACAGGGAGAATGTGCAAACTCCGCACAGACAGCACCTGAGGTCAGGATCGAATCCGAGTATCTGGCGCTATGAGGCAGCAGCTCTACCAGCTGTGTCACTACCGCCCATCTCATCCAGTCCCTACACATTAGGGCCAATTTTCAGAGGCCAATTAACCCAAAAACCCGCATGTGCAACCAGTTCAATGCAAGAATCTAGACTGACACTCCAGTGAGGGAGTACAGTACTGTCAAAAGTGCTGCTTTTTATATGTCACTAGACGGGCGTGGACCCGTTGGGTCCAAATCTCCTGCAACCTCCGTGCAAACGTCTCCTGCGGCCTGCAGCAGGAGAGCTCTCCTCATCCCCCCCTCATTGGCCGCCACTCCCGTCACTTGTATGGGACCTGCCCCCTCCGAGTGGCAACCCACCCCCAACTGCGCACGCGCGGATGCGACGGCCATCTTACGTATTAGAGTTTAATAAGTGATCGGCGGCCATCTTACGTAAGTATTAAAGTTTAAAAAGTGATTTTAAAATCTCACCTGCAACCCTCCGTGCAAACCTCTCCTGCAGGCAGGGCAACCCCAGGACGGGCGCCAGTCCTCCCGTCGGGGGGGGGGGGGGTAGCGCATTTATTAAAGTTTCAACTCGTTCGCTCAGCACCCCCTCCCCCCTCATTGGCCGCCACTCCCGTCACTCGGGTGGGTCCCATTGTGACGTCGAACGAGCTGATGGCCAGGGGAAATGGTAAAGTGATTTTTTTAACTTTAAAAAGGTGTTTTTTAAAGTTTAAAAAGCAAAAGAAAATTAAAATGTAACAGCCATTTGAACCACAAGATTTTTGAACTTTAAAATGTCTCTAACAAAAAATATAAGATCAATTTAAATAAAACTTGTTATAAAGAGTCGCTGCGAGAGTGGTGATTAAGGTGGCGCAAAAAAGGTGGCGCAAAAATTGTGGCGCTATGGTTTGCCGTTTTGGCAAAATCACAGAGGAACATATATTTACATACGGATATATATATATATATATTTATACAAGATCTGAGTTTCAGTAGTATATATATACTACTCCCCTCTCCTCCCCCATACGCCCACTCACCCACTCCACTGAGGTCAGTGGTGGAACCTGTATTGTTTTTAGTGCTGGAACTGTTGTTTAGATTTTTTTTAGATTTAGAGATACAGTGCGAAAACAGGCCCTTCGGCCCACCGGGTCTGCGCCGCCCAGCAATCCCCACACATTAACACTATCCTACACTCACTAGGAACAATTTTGTTTTTAACATTTGCCCAGCCAATTAACCTACATACCTGTACGTCTTTGGAGTGTGGGAGGAAACCGAAGATCTCGGAGAAAACCCATGCAGGTCACGGGGAGAACGTACAAACTCCGTACAGACGGCGCCCGTAGACAGGATCAAACCTGAGTCTCTGGCGCTGCATTCGCTGTAAGGCAGCAACTCTACCGCTGCGCCACCGTGCCGCCCATTATATGAGCAAAATTAGGCCATTTGGCCCATCAGGTCAACTCTGCCATTCACCGTGCCGCCTTGCTATGTTCAGCTTGACTGCTGTGGTTATGACAGTACTACAGTGACTTAATTTCAGAAGTATCTTACTAGTTTAGTTTAGAGATACAGCATGGAAATAGCCCCTTCAGCTCACCAAGTCCACTCTAACCATCGATCACCCGTGCACACTAATTCAATGTCATCCCACTTTCCCACGCTCTACACTTTAGGGGTAATTTATAGAGGCCAATTAACCTACAAACCCGCATGTCTTTGGGATGTGGGAGGAAATCCATGCTGTTACAGGGAGAACGTGCAAACTCCACACAGACAGCGTCCAGGGTAAACTTTAAGATATCTTGAAAGGGATGGGAAGGAGCTAATTAAGTATGCTTTTCTTTATGGGAAAAGCTATAACATGATGCTGCTCTCAGCACCAGCCCTGTTACAACTTTGGCTGTTCACACATCTGCCTGTTAGAAATGATCCTCTTATGTTCCAAATGCAGCTTCAGACAGAGTCCAAGCCGTGGAGAGGAGAAAGCCGTTTCACTGACCAACAGGAGCCGCTGCTGGAAGCCTTGGAACAGTGCCCAGTGCGAGAGAGCATCCACAATCGTCGCTCACAAGGCCACAGGCCTTTCTGGGAATCGGAGCAACAGCAGTGCAGAGAGCAAGCTTCCTTTGACCTGAAGGAAGGTGACGAGTTCCACACCCCTCCAAAGTTGTTCCTTGATACCTTGTTGCTTGGTTCAGTGGGTAATGCCAAGGTCCCTCAAACTTGTGACCTGGAAAACGAGAAGAAAAAGATTGCAGTCTGCATTTGTGAGGTTAGTCTTAACTACAAGGTCCAGCACAATGGAGCCTTCTGTCGGGGAAGACAATAAAATACATTGCTAGTAGACACAAAATGCTGGAGTAACTCAGCGGGACAGGCAGCATCTCTGGAGAGAATAAATAGGTGTTGTTTCGGGTCAAGACCCTTCTTCAGGCTGATGTCAGGGGAGTGGGTGGGACAGAGATAGAATGTCGTCGGAGACAGTAAGACTGATGGGAGAACTGGGAGGGGGAGGGGATGGAGAGAGAGGGACAGCAAGGGATAATTGAAGTTAGAGAAAAAACATTGCTGTATGCGCTGTGCTGACTGAAACATCATTTCCTTCACAGGGATTTTATATCATTTGCTTGATTCTCTTGGTAAAATGATTTTCATTTCATTTTAACTGGCTAATATACTGATTTGTTCGTTAATATGATGAAACCTTGCATTTGGAACTGCTTGTGTGGACCCGATAAGTGGAACTGATTCTGCAGAATGCATGAAGGCTGTGGAGGCCGTCAATGGATATTTTTATGGCAGAGATAGATAGATTCTTGATGAGTACGGATGTCAGGGGTTATGAGGAGAAGGCAGGGAAACGGGGTTGAGAGGGAAAGATAGATCAGCCATGATTGAATGGCGTAGACTTGGTGGGTCGAATGACCTAATTCTGCTCCTAGAACTCTAATCCTGCAACTCCTCTTCCATAGAACCACAAGTGGTGACTGGGGGCCCAATAGTGGAACTCGAGCCCCCCCCCCCCCCCCACGCTAGGCCCCACCTGTTAACCTGTGACAGCTCAAATTGGATAAAATAATAATTTGTTTACAAACTTCTGAATATAAAGACCATTTATATGCAATTAAAATTGATATAATTTACTGGAAACATTTTAATTATAAAAGCTTTGACATGCTTTTAAATACATTAAACTATTGTAAATTAATTAAAACCACTCACAAGGAAAACAAAATAAAACTCTTAACCTAAACTTTAATTCAGATCCGGGGTTACCATTTTGTGCCATCCATGCCTGGCAAGAAACAGAGGGGCCAGATACCATTGACTGGTTAGCACACAACAAAAGGGTTTTACTGTACCTTGGTACATGTGATACTAAACTAAACGAAACAGAGTTCACCCACCCCCTCAACTCAGTACGAGCCAGAGCTGCTGTCAAACACAAATGCTGGAAGAACTCTGCGGGTCAGATAACATCTGTGGAAGGAACGGACAGAGGAGGTCTCGGGTCAGGACCCTACTTCAGACTCCAAAACGTTGTCTGTCCATTACCTCCACTGATGCTGCCTGACCTGAGTTCTTCCAGCACTTTGTGTTTTGCTGCAGAGTTTCAGCATTGCAGTTTCTTGTGTTGCTCGAACTGCTGTTATACGATACGATAGAACTTTATTTATCCCAGGAGGGAAATTGGTCCACCAGCAGTCATAAAACACAAGATACATGAAACATGAAATTAAAGTGACGAGTGGAAAAGATTGGGGAGGGGGGGGGGGGGAGCGGTGGGTGAGGGGAGTCAGTCTACCCCTTGGCAGAAGGGGGAAGAATTGTACAGTTTGATAGCCACAGGGAAAAGCGATCTCCTGTGGCGTTCTCGGTGATACTCAGTGATGCCAATGTGTTCTGCACTGTTACAAGAAAATGCACAAGAGAAACATAGCTGAAGCTCGCATAATCTAACTATAATGAATGAACTCATCGCAAGTGGGATGCGACTATCAATTTGTTAAGCAAAACCTCCCCTCGTTTAGTGTTAATAAAACACCTTCATGACTTTGCAGTTTCATGACAATCAATTATTTTACTGCCATTCAAACTGAGTTCTATTTATACTCTTAAATATGCAGAGATCTCTTTTGTAGAAACAAGGAACTTCAGATGCTGGTTTATACAAAAGGGCACAAAGTGCTGTAGTAACAACGCAGGCAGCATCTCTGGAGAACATGGATAAGTGACGTTTAGGATCGCAACCCTTCTTCAGACTTGAAGTTTTCAGACCAGAGTCTGAAGAAGGGTCCTCGCCCGAAACATCCCCTATTAGTCTGAAGAAGGGTCCTGATTGGATGGACAGGACATTGACATGGATAGGACAGGTTTGGAGGGATATGGGCCAAACGCAGGGAGGTGGGACTTGGGTAGCTGGGACATGTGGCCAGTATGGGCAGGTTGGGCTGAAGGGCCTGTTTCCACGCTGTGTGACTCTTATGACTCCATGGCTGCAAACGTCACCTATATAGTCTAAAGAAGGGCCCCAACCCCAAACGTCACGTATCTATGTTTTCCAGAGGTGCTGCTTGACCCGCTGAGTTACTCCAGCCTTTTGTGTCCTTAAGAGACCTACTTTGGCTGGGCATAAACTGGCACTGCTGGATGCTGCACAAATGCCAAGCAGACACCAGGCTGGCTGGCAATGCTGAAGCTTTTCACTAACCAGCTCATTACACATTTAAAGGAAATAATTACTTTTTGAAAGGATTCTAACCGTCTCCACATATTGTGTTTGCAGCTTTGAGCCACGAAATAGTGCTTCTCAATTTCCAGGTGAATGGTCACATAAAGCAGAGTTATTGTGCTACAAATGGTCATCAGCAAATATAGTGCCCCACAATGAGCACATGACGCTTTGAGTCTGAAGAGGGGTCCCAACCTGAGACTTTGCCCATCCTTGCGCTCCAGAGATGCTGCCTGGCCTGCTAAGTTATTCCAGCACTTTGTATCCATCATCAGAAATCTACTCAGTGGGGCTCTCAGGCAGTGATCTGTGAGCTCCAGAAACAGTCAACAGAGAACAAGAATAGGTGATGTTTTGGGGTCAAGGCCCTTCCTCAAGTCACATATCCATGTCCTCCAGAGATGCTGCCCGACCCGCTGAGTTACTTCAGCACTTTGTGTTCTATGCAAGATTCCAGTGTTTGCATTGTTCCTTGTATCCCCATTTTCACTGAATTCATTAGCCTTTAAGTACGTAGCTGAATTTATCATATTTCTGACTGAGGTGGAATGTGGTTGGTAACAATTTTTATGCAAATGTCAATGCTACGCCATAGTGCAAAGCAATGCATGATATTGAGAGTTTTAAGTGCCTCTTTCCATTTTATAGGCCCTGAGTGAAATTTGTGGGACAAAGGATGCTGCTGAGTTTCAAGAAGAGGAAACGCGTAAAGCAAATCTTCAGAGGTATGAGATCAGGTCTTGTTCTCTTGCATTTGCTAGTTGTTCTACCCTCTGTGTTTGGGCCAGAAAAAGCACCCACTAAGATGGTCCCTGGCAAATGCTCATCAGTGGTCTTCAGGAGCAAGACAGGATCAGGCCAACTAAAAAATGTCCTTATTTTATTATGGAATTAAGCTCGGTTATGATGTCGAGTAGTGTTTATCTCACTACTGTTTTGTTGAGAGATCAAAATCACCACAAAATTCCTTGCCACTGTTGGCTTTGCATTTCCACTTTGGTCCAGACACGGGAACTGGTTGGTCAGAGTTCCTACCAGCAACAGCACAGAGTCATAGTCATACAGCATGGAAACAGGCCCTTCGGCCCAACTTGCCCACACCGACCAACATGTCCCATCTACACTGCCTGCGTTTGGCCCATATCCCTCTAAATCAGTTTGATCCATATACCTGTCTAAATGTTTCTTAAACGTTGAGATAGTACCTGCCTTAACTACTTCATCCAGTAGCTCGTTCCATGTATTCACTGGAGTTAGGCTTGTATTTCACTGGAGTTAGGCTTGTATTCACTGGAGTTTAGAAGGATGAGAGGGAATCTTATAGAAACATATAAAATTATAAAAGGACTGGACAAGCTAGATGCAGGAAAAATGTTCCTAATGTTGGGCGAGTCCAGAACCAGGGGCCACAGTCTTAGAATAAAGGGGAGGCCATTTAAAACTGAGGTGAGAAAAAACTTTTTCACCCAGAGAGTTGTGAATTTGTGGAATTCTCTGCCACAGAGGGCAGTGGAAGCCAAATCACTGGATGGATTTAAGAGAGAGTTAGATAGAGCTCTAGGGGCTAGTGGAATCAAGGGATATGGGGAGAAGACAGGCACAGGGTATTGATTGGGGACGATCAGCCATGATCACAATGAATGGCGGTGCTGGCTCAAAGGGCCGAATGGCCTCCTCCTGCACCTATTTTCTATGTTTCTATGTAAAAAAGTTACCCATCAGTTTCCTATTAAATCCTTCCCCCCTCACCTTAAACCTATGTCCTCTTGTTCCCGATTCCCCAACTCTGGGCAAGAAGTACCCAATCTAGTCCTCTCATGATTTTGTACACCTCTATAAGATCACCCCTCATCTTCCTGCTCACCATGAAATAAAGTCGTAGCCTGCTCAACCTCTCCCTATAGCCCAGGCCCTCGCGTCCTGGCAACATCCTCATAAATCTTCTCTGCACCCAGCTTGACAATACCTTTCCTATAACATGGTGCCGAGAACTGAACACAATATTCTGAATGTGTAAGAAAGAATGCTGGTTTCCACCGAAGATAGACACAAAATGCTGAAGTAACTCATTTTGACTCGGGAAAGGTGGGGCCCACAATGGACCATTGTTGGCTGGGGACGAGGTGATAACGAAGAGATACAAACAGTGAAATTAGCAAGAGGACTAGGACGGGGAAGGGATGGAGAGAGAGGGAATGTAAGGCTAGTAATCCTCTCTCTGTCCCTTTCCTGAGTCATCTGTTCAGGCTCTGCTTTGTTCTGCACCTCCTCTCACCTCCTGTGTCCCCAGTCCCCCGAGACTGAAGAAGGGTCTCGACCCAAAACGACACCTATTTTTCTCCAGAGATGCTGCTGACCCCCTGAGTTGCACCAGCATTTTGTGTCTATCAACAATATTGTAAATTTGGCCTCACCAACGTCTTATATAACTGAAAGATAATCTCCCAACTTCTATACTCATAAATGCAACATGACCTCCCAACTTCGAAAGTATCCCTTCTATGCAGGGACATGATGTAGCGAGAATCACAGCGTCATTGCAGAAATGCCACCGATCCAAAGACGTACAGGTATGTAGGTTAATTGACTGGGTAAATGTAAAAAAATTGTCCCTAGTGGGTGTAGGATAGTGTTAATGTGCGGGGGTCGCTGGGCGGCGCGGACTTGGTGGGCCGAAAAGGCCTGTTTCCGCGCTGTGTATATATGATATGATATGATCTATGTTCTCCGGGGACGCTGCCTGACCTGAGTTACTCCAGCACTTAGTACCATTGCAGGGCCAGTGAGTAATATGCCCACGCTTTGGAAATATCGATGAGTCAGCAGAAAATACTATACATGCTGCTAGCAGAACTAAAAAATGTCACTGGTGCTGGTGTTGGAAGGGGGATGCGGGTGGGGGGAAGTGTATTTTCTTGGATGCTGGTAGAAAATGAATGGACAATTGATGCCTTGAAAACCCTTCTCACCTGATGCTCACGTTCAGAGGATTTCTCGCTTTCACCCTCCCAGTCACCTGGCATTCTTTCTGTTGAACTATTGTCTGGTTTGGAAACAGCTCCACCCAAGACCGCAAGAAATTGCAGAGAGTTATGAACGTGGCCCAGAACATCACGCAAACCAACCTCCCTTCTATTGACTCCATCCACACTTCACGCTGCCTCGGCAAGGCCAACAGCATAATCAAGGACGAGTCTTACCCCCAGTCAATCCCTCTTTTCCCCTCTCCCATCAGGCAAGAGGTACAAAAGGGTGAAAATGCATGCCTCCAGATTCAGGGACGGTTTCTCTCTTCGCAGCTGTTATCAGGGCACTGAACCATCCCATCACCAACTAGAGGGCAGTCCTGACCTGCCATCTACCTCGTTGGAGACCCTCAGATTATCTTTAGTTGAACTTTACTTGACTTTATCTTGCACTGAACTTATTCCCTTTATCCTGTATCTTTACAATGTGGATGGCTTAATTGTAATCATATAGTCTTCTCGCTGAATCGATAGTACAACAAAAAGGCTTTTCACTGTACCTCAGTACACGTGACAATAATAAACTAAACTAAACTGAACTAGTGAACTCTCACCTTTCTGCATCCCCTTCAGATGGATATTTAGCAGCAGTGCTGAAAGTGTACCAAATGGGCGGTGCAGTGGTAGAGTTGCTCCCTCACAGTGCCATAGACCCGGGTTCAATCCTGATTATAGGTGCTTGTTTGTACGGAATTTGTACATTGGCCCCTTGACCTGCTTGAGTTTTCTCCGGGTGCCCCAGTTTCCTTCCACACTCCAAAGACGTACAGGTTTTGTATGCTAATTGTCTTGGTAAAATTGTAAATTGTCCATAATGTGTGTAAGATAGTGTTAGTGTACGGGGTTCGCTGGTCGGCGTGGAGTTGGTGGGCCGAAGGGCCTGTTTCCATGCAGTATCTCTAAATTAAACTAAAGTAACTGCCTGATCAAATATTAATTATTGTTACTTGATTATCGATACATTTTGTCCACAGTCTTCTAATAGGCACCAGACTAAAAAACACTTGCATATACCGTGATGATCTAAAATCAGTTCAGCATTCACTAATCAGTTCCTTACCGATAGAGGGGGAGAAAGCAGAGTAAAAGGAACCAGCTGGTCTTTCTCACGATCAGTTTTGCGTAATTGTAGGTGAAAATTGATGTTGCCTGTTCTTAATGTGTGTGTTGGTTCTTTAGTATCAGCTAGAATTCCACGTAAAATGTTCCTGCCATCATCAGCAATCATTGTCTTTAAACCAATATGGTTGTGTCCAGCAATCGACAATTAAGACCAAAAACAGGTTTCCTCACATGGTCTGAATATGACAGGGAGTAAAAGTTCGCCCACCTCCTCTCCACCAGTTACCTTCATCCTGTGAAAGAAAATCAATTATTCTTAAGACAGATACAAAAGGCTGGAGTAACTCAGCGGATCAGGCAGCATCTCTGGAGAAATGGAATAGGGTGACGGGGAGAGAGGGATGCGAGGGTTACTTAATGTTAGAGAAATTAATATTCATACCGCTGGATTGTACGCTGTAATTCTCAGGTGACTTCGACTTTTGTTTACTTCTGACCAACAAAAAAAACCAAAGTCCTCAGTAATGATCAAGTTTCGCTCCTCCATTCTCCTCCATTCCTGTTTTCTGTTGGTAAATGCAGAACCTGGTGTAGACCAGGGAAGTGTAGGAAAGAACTGCAGATGCTGATTTAAATCGAAGGTAGACACAAAGTTGGGCGGCACAGCAGTAGAGTTGCTGCCTTATAGCGAATGCAGTGCCGGAGACCCGGGTTCGATCCCAACTAGGGGCGGTGTCTGTACGGAGTTTGTACGTTCTCCCCGTGACCTGCGTGGGTTTTCTCCGAGATCTTCAGTTTCCTCCCACACTCCAAAGACGTACAGGTTTGTAGGCTAATTGGCTGGGCAAATGTAAAAATTGTCCCTAGTGGGTGTAGGATAGTGTTAATGTGCGGGGATCGCTGGGCAGCACGGACCCGGTGGGCCGAACGGCCTGTTTCCGCGCTGTATCTCAAAACTAAACTAAATTAAAATGCTGGAGTAACTCAGCGGGACAGGCAGCATCTCTGGAGAGAAGGGATAAGTGGCGTTTCAGGTCGAGACCCTTCTTCAGACAGTAGACCAGTAAAGTATCTGATCTGATCTCAGCAACAGGGGTTGAAGTGTAGGGATTCTGGAATTAATGTTCTGGGCTTCTGATATTCTCCTCTCACATCTTTTCTGTCCACCATCTGTCCACCTGCTACGTTACTGCAGCAGAATTTGGTATATTTTACGCACATTGGGTGGCGCAGTGGCATAACTATAGAGTTGTTGACTTACAGCGCCAGAAATCCGGGATCAATCCTGACCTCGGGTGGAGTTTGTACTTTTCTCCGGGTGCTCCGGTTTCCTCCCACATTCCAAAGACGTGCAGGTTTGTAGGTTAATTGGCTTCTGTGAATTGCCCCTGGTGTGGAGGATGCAAAACTGGGATAACAGATCTAGTGTACGGGTGAATGTTGGTCTGTGGTGGGCTGAAGGGCCTGTTTCCATGCTCTATCTCTAAACTAATCATCAGGCATTGAACTCCTGAAGAAATTAATTGATTATGAGAAGTGAAGTAAATACTTATTTTGAGCTAATTTTGGCAATGCAGTGCCACATTTTTATCAGTTCTTGGAGTAGGAATAAGCCATTCAGCCCATCAAGTCTTCTTTGCCATTCAATCATGGCTGATCTATCTTTCCCTCTTCACACCATTCTCCTGCCTTCGCCTCATAACTCCCGACACCCTTACTAGTCAAACTAATTTTGTTTGTAACATGTAGCTAAAAATGTCCTTGTTTTATTCAAAGGGCAAAGTCTGTTTCCTCCATGTCTGAGTTCCAACGTTTGATGGACAGTTCTCCATTTCTCCCCGAGAAGCACTTTGCTGACGACCCCGATGAACATGCCTACATCACCAAGGATGAGACCACGCCGCCGTTGTCTCCAGATGACTTAAAATACATTGAAGAGTTCAATGGGAAAAGCTTGCAGTACACGAGCAAAGATAAACCAGCAGAAGCCTGGCTGGAAAAGAGCGAAGGTGAGATAACATCAAGCAGCTTACCAGCAGAGCCTTTCCAGGCTGGCCCATGGTTCCTCACAACCAGCGTCACCATGACGACCAGCACGGTGAGCGGGCATAATTCTGCCCAAAACCAGCACGGAGGCGTGGGCCCGGATAAGATAGGAATGCGACTATACCACAGCCCACCGGTGATCCGTAGATTTGATGGGGCAACTCGACCTAATGATGACGGGGTGAAGGTGCCGGATCCAGACTTTGCTTTTTCCATGATCAAGTCAAATGGGAACGAGCCCACGGGAGGATCACCAAATGTATTTGGAAGGTGGCCGTGCGAGATTGGAAAGCATCACAAAGATCTGCTGGAGGGCAGTCTCCATCCCATGGAGCACCCACTCTGTAGCACTGTGGGCTTTGCTTCGTCACTGCATGATCTTAACATATCTGGCAACATGAGTGATGACATGAAAGAAGTAGCCCATTCAGTCATAAGTCGAATACGATCGAACTCCATGGAGCCCCAGTTCAAAGACATTGCCTGCCAGACCACCGGTGCGACAAGTACAGGGACACAGACCACACAGACCATCAGCGTAGGCTTGCAAACAGAGTGTCTTAGGAACATCACCAGCAGTCCGCACAAGTGCTTGACACCAAGGGGAGGTTCAACACCCGTATCCTCACCCTCACGAAGTCTACGGAACAAGCAGCTGGCACCTGGAGTTGAGAAAATGCAGGCAAAGTTTGAGCGGGCATGCTGCTCACCCAAGTATGGCTCCCCAAAGCTACAGCGAAAGATCTCTGCAAAGTCAGATCAGCCTAAGGATCGAATTTTGCCCACTACGTCACAAAAGGGGTTCAACGAATCGGCTTGGGCAAGGTCGACCACCACGAGAGACAGTCCAGTTCACACCACCATTAACGACGGCCTCTCCAGTTTGTTCAATATCATAGATCACACGCCCATAGCTTGTGACAGTGTGCAAAGATTGTCCCGGTCTGTGAGTAAGCCAAAGCCCACAGATTCCAGGTCGAACTATGTCTTAGTTCAGGAGTTTCTCAAGACTGTCCGTGGCAGGTCGCCAAGTCCAGTCTGTGTGACAGTGGAATTAGAGCTGGAAACAGATGACGAGGGTCTTGTTGGGAAGCAGGAACTGTCTATTTCTCCGGGATACAGCCTTACTGAAAGCCCTGCCAGGATCTTAAACCAGCAGCTCCTTGAACAGGCCCTTGGTGAGGAACAAAGTCAAACTAACAATGATGATAGTAAGGACGAAGAAGCAGATGGGATTTCCCCAAACTCGCTCGAGGTGCATTATTTACTTTACTCTTTCCATCTAGAATTTTATAAAGCACATTATTTGGATTATGCCGATCAGGTAACTGTAAATTACCTTTAAGTATTTCTTTGGGTTCATTTACAAAACAATTTCAGTTCAGTCCAATTCTGTTCTTTGAAGTTTCATTACGGACTTCTCAGCCAAGTAAATGCTAACACTGCTTGTTGATACTGAATTGATTAAACTGGAGGATTTAATTCTAGACCAAGACAGCAAGATCAAAGTCCTCTCACGCTCTGTTGCTAAAAAGCTGTCATCTTTCATATGCCAGTCTTTGCATAGATTCACCATGACTCAGTTCACAGTGAGTGGTGAAAAAAGCTGGGTGTTCAATTCTCACTTGAGTGTGAAAGTCCAGTTAGATACTTCAGTGAAGGTCAAGAGTGTTTTATTGTCATGTTCTGAAACGGAACAATTAAATTCTTATACCATAATACTATGTAAAACCCACAATAAACAACAACAAAAAATTCAGTGTGTGTGTGTGTGTGTGTGTAGATATATATATATATATATATATATATATATATGTGTGTGTCTGTGCAATATTAGTGCAAACAATATTAGTGCAAAGCCTAAAATAATGTTCCCAAGTCTAGTTCAGAGCTTATATGGATGTTGTAGTGTTTAATTGCCTAATAGTTGTAGGGACGAAGCTGCTCCTGAACTGGGATGTCATAGTTTGCAGGCTTCTATTTTTTCTTCCCGATGGCAGAAGTGAAATGAGAGGAAATGCTGCATTCCTTTCACATAAACTTAAACTAAGGCCCAATCTGCCCCGATGTAAATTGATGTAAAATATTACATGGAGCGGTTTGGAGGAAAAACAGGGAGTTATTCCTGTATGCTGGTTGGTCACTTAGCTGTGCTATCCCTCAATTAGATGTTAAAACACATTCTCTGCTTGTTATTACATTTCTATTTGTGAGATGATGCTGTGCACACAAAGGCTTCCCTTTCCCCCACACTGTAGAATAACTGGACTTGAAAGCTACTTTACAGTAAGTAAGGATTTTAGGGATAGCCCAAGGTTATTCCAAAGACGTGAAGGTTTGTAGATTAATTGGCTTCTGTAAATTGCCCCTTGCATGTAGGATGGTCTAGCATAGAACTAGTGTACGGGCGATCGATGATCGGCGTGGACTCGATGGGCTGAAGGGCCTGTCTCCATGCTTTATCTGTAAATTACAAACCACTTGCCCTTCTAATTGCTTGCTGCACCTTCATGACTTCCTCAGGCTGTCCCAGGGTGTTTTAAATCAAGTTAAGCTTTTACAGCAATTGCTCAGAGCCTTGGATGATTTCCCCACTTGACCTACCATCATTCTAACCAGGAGCCACATTCTTCAGACTGCTACCGATCGTACAACACAGTGGCACAGCAGTGCAGTTACTGTCTTACAGCGCCAGAGTCCCGGGTTCGATCCTGACTATGGGTGCTGTCTTTATGGAGTTTGTATGTTCTCCCTGTGATCCCACATCCAAAGATGCGCAGGTTTGTAGATTAATTGGCTTCTGTGAAAAATTATAAATTGTCCCTAGTGTGTGGGTTGAACAATCAATACAGGTTGATTGGCTCGGACTTGGTGGGCCGAAGGGCCTGTTTTCCACGCTATATCTCTAAGGTCAAAAGATAAAGAATAATGACTAAAAATGGCATCTTTGGGTTCAATAAAGTAAAGTCACTGAGCTCTCAAAGAGTTTTAAATTCTTATTCTTCTTAGGAATGGGATGTCACAGGAGGAAGGAGCCAGCAATGGGGATAGGAGCAGGAAGCGGCTGCAAGCAGTCAGGACTGAGATGGTAAATCTGGCAGCCATCTGCTAGAATTAAAATTAGCTCGATAACGAGCCTCGTAACTGGGAGTTTACACATTGAAAGGAGAAATATGCCAGTCGTAAATTAATCATTTTCCCTTTTAAGGGGACGTTTTGCTTTTCTGAGGCTGCTATTTTACGCTATGGATGCCTAGAACATTAATAGAAAAAGCATTGCAGGATTGTGATTTTGAAAATTTGAAAGATGTTGTTTATGTTGTTAAGCTGGAAAAGCTACAGGAAATATTTATAAGGATGTTGCCAGGACTCAAGAGCCTGAGCTGAAAGGGAGAGGTTGAGCAGGCTAAGACTTTATCCCTTGGAGTGCAGGAGGATGAGGAGTGATCTTATAGAGGTGTACAAGATCATGAGAGGAATAAATTTGGTAAATGCAGTCTTTTACCCAGAGTAGGTGAATAGAAAACCAGAGGACATAGGTTTAAAGTGAGGGGGAGAAACATTTAATGGGAACTTGAGGGGTAACTTTTTTACACAAAGGGTGGTAGGTGTAAGGACCAAGCTGCCAGAAGAGGTAGTTGAGGCAGGTATTATCATAACATTTAAAAAACGTTTAGACAAGTTCATGGATATGTTGTGGAATATGGGCCAAATGCAGACAGGTGTGACCAATGTAGATGGCGAATGTTGGTTGGTGTGGGCAAGTTGGGCTGAAGGACCTGTTTTTCACACTGTGTGACTCTATGCCGTTAGGTGGGTAGATGAAGAGAAACTTTATTAGTTAGTGGAGGTATTAAGGTCATGGAGATATAACCTTCTAGATAGAAAGGAGAAAATACTGCATTATTCAAAGGATTGTAGAAATCTTAAAGAGCTGGTGTTCACAAATGCTGAAACAAATGGAAGCCTGAACCAGTATCGAGAGTCTGGAATGAACCATGATGTAACTCAGTGCAGCAAGAGAAAGTCGGGAATGATCATAAACATCCCACCAGTGATGTAGCTTTCAGTGCAATCATTTATTTTTGATTGTGTAAACAATTCTAATACCAGGAAATGTTTTAAATATTATTACATGTTATGTAAATTAATATATGTACAGAACAATGTATTTGAAAGCTATGTAGGTCATGGGAGCAGAATTAGGCCATTCGGCCCATCAAATCTATTCAATCGTGGCTGATCTATCTTTCCCTCTCAACCCCATTCTCCTTCCTTCTCCCCATAATCCTCTGACAGGCTTACTAATCAAGAACCTGTCAATCTCCGCTTTAAAGATACCCACAGTTAGAGTTTACATATCCTCTCACTGACCTAATCTTGATTTTAGGTTTGAAAATGTTTTGAGAATAATTGGTGTTAATCTACAGTATTCAATGATCTTTGATCTTTTTGGTCCATAAATCTCCTTCTTCCGTGCCAAATCCTGTCTTTGCTCCAATCATGGCTGTTGTTGCTGGATTCTCCTGAAAATACCTTTCAGTGCAATAGCGTCTGAAATTAGACACTGAATTGGTATGGTGGTAATGTGATCAACAGACAAATTTCTGGGCCACCAATCTAGAGACATGAGTTCAAATCCACTAGGGCAGCTTGTGAATTTTTAAATTCGTGATTAAATAGATGTGGAATTAATTAAACTGTTTGTCCTTGTAACTGTAAGCACAAAATGCTGGATTGTCACCAAATCCCATCATTCAGGGAAAGAAGTCTACAAACTTTACCCAGTCTGACCTTTGTCCCTTCATGCCTCCTCAACTCAGGGGTAACGAGGGTAGACTACAAATGTCTGCAATTGCCAGTAATGTCCACGTCTTTGAATAAATAAATCATAAACACTCTCAATCTCTTTGGTTCAGACTGGCTAGCCCGTGGGACTAAGAGGTAGGGTGGGGTCCCACAGTGGCAGAGTTTCTGCCTTACAGTGCCAGAGACCCGGGTTCGATCCTGACTACGGGTGCTGTCTGTACAGAGTTTATACGTTCTCCCTGTGACCACGTGCATTTTCTCCGGGTGCTCCGGTTTCCTCCCATATTCCAAAGACATGCAAGTTGGTAAGTTAATTGGCTTCTGTAAATTGTCCCTAATGTGTAGGATAGAACTAGTGTATGGGGATCATTGGTCGGCGTGGACTCGGTGGGCCATAAGGCCCGTTTCCACGCTGTATCTCTAAACTAAACTAAACTAAACTATCCATTTCTTACATTTTGACAAAATCATCTAAAGGCTGAAAGCTCCATTCTCCCAACACAAAACACAACAGCATAAAAAAAGATAGCAAAGCTGTAGTGAATCAGAATGATAGGTGCTTTATGTCGAAAACTATGAGCTTGAAGTAGAAAAATTACTGGAGTACCTCCAATGGGAAATTCAGGGAAGACCTCTATAAGTAGGATGTGGATGTTGATGCGGTGAATTGTATAGCCGCGGGAAACGAGCTAAGCACTCTGGAACAAAGACAAGGATTTACAGATAACCCTTGTTATAACGGAGCAGGGGGGACGAGGAGGGGGGAATGGTGTCCGTTATTGCTGATTGTCTGCTATAACCAATTCGATCCAACCACCGTGAGACAATGAGTCGTTTTCAAATACAAAGTTCTTTTTAACAACTAAAAATGTACTTTTGTTACTGCAAGCGAAAAATACCAATGGCTGTTTGTTACATTGTTTAATACAGTGTCATTGCACATGTGTCGAACAAAGCCATTGCTTGTTAATTTCGATGGCCTCCCACAGTGTAACTAGCAGCCTTAAAGAGACAGTAGTGTCCATTTCTGTGGAAACCTCCGTCTGCAATAACCAAACTCCGTTATAAAGAGGTCCTTAATAACGAGGGTAGATTGTATTGATGGGGTGAGCTGAAGTATAGGTGGATGCTCATGTATTGCACACACACACTTTTGGACTTCTCGCGCCAACTAACCTGTTCTCTGTTATCCTTTTTTTCATTTAATGCAGGCTTATACTGCTGTGCCAAGCCTGAGATGTCCAGTTATTCTGCAGACTCTGCCTTCCTGCAATACTATTGTCCCATTCCATAGGAGTCAGTGTCTTTTGAGAATGACTACCCCCTCTTTGCTGATTGCCTCTAATTTTCCAGCTTTTTCTTGAGAAGTGTGGAATCATATAGTTTTATATATTTTCCCCAGGCATTGATTCCAGCGTGATTGAGTCATATAGTGTGGAAACAGGTCCAACTTGCCCACACCGACCAACACGCCCCATCTACACATCCCACCTGCCTGCATTTGGCCCATAAACCAATCCTATCTATGTACTTATCAAAATGTTTCTTAAATGCTGCCATAGTATCTGCCTCATCTACCTGCTCCACTAGCTTGTTCCATACACCCACCACTCTTTGTGCAAAAAAATAGTGACCCCTCAGGTTCCTATTACATCTTCTCCCCCCCCCCCCACCTTAAACTTATGTCCTCTGGCTCTCGATTCCCTTACTCTGGGCAAAAGGCTCAGTGTGTCTACACAATCTATTTACTTCATGATCTTGTTCAGATTGAATTATAGATGGTGACAGGAAGGTGCTTCCAGGGTCAAGAGTGCTCCATTGTTATACGTCCCAGACAGAACAATGAAATTCTTACTTGCAGCAGCACAACAGAAAATGTCAACATAGTACTCTGTAAACAATATAATAAACGAGAAACATAAGGTACATAAGTACCCCAGAAATAGGGACAAGCCTACTGCTGATCCCCATTGAGAGACCACTGCACTCTGGACCAAAGTTAAATTAATTGTTATTAAATTAGTGACGTTAGAAAATGCTTTGTTGTATACCTTTCCATATTTGCAAGGTGCTACCTTTAAATATCTACATGATCTTTTCAACTGAAATATTACAATTGCCTTTATTATGGTTGATTGTTTTCTCTACATCGTCTACGGTATACAGTATAAATTGATACAAATCTTTGTATGAATGCAGTGACTGGATTAGCAAGTAACTGCTGCTGCAGAAACTCACGCGAGACCTTCGCTGTTGGTCACACGTGCACTTATCAGCTGATCTTCAATTCTGCTTGGATCCACAGTAAAAGTTGTTAAAACTCTGTTAGACCAAGGCAGTAAACAAGAGGCTCTTGGACATAACCATGCACTTCTTTTGCTGATTGGTTTTCCATCAATGAACAATTAGCACGGGCCAAAACGGATTGAGAAAGAGCTGCAATAACAGGTTGCTCGTGTTGGAAAGTTCTCTTCCAGTAGCAGTCAATGCGGAACGTTTGCAAGTGTGACCCATTGCTGAAGTATGGTTCTCTATCTGTGATACATTCAGGGATCATCATTGACATTATTACATGGTACTTACAGAAACGTATTCTTTATTAATTACCCCTGTTTAATAATAATAGTTTCAATGTGTAACTTTATTGTTTACCTTGTCTTATATTTTTTCTCCTGTCTGTTCCACTCAGAGCCAAACTCTCTTACTAACCACCCCTTGGCGACTCTAACCTTGCCTGCCTCACTACTGTAAGTTCTATATTTCTAACCTTAGTGCTGTGCTAACCATCCACTTAGTAGCTTTCTGCAAAGAGATTCATGCTTTTAGTTTCAATAACAAGTTACCTCCTATTATTGCATAGATGCTGCAACTCAAGCTTTTAGTTAAGTTTGTCATTGCCACATGCTCTTAAATGCTCTTAAATTTTGCAGATGAATAACATTTGAGAGGCTGTTGGCCAAAGTCAGAGTGATGTAAAAGATGTTGTACCGTGTCTCTGGAACTTAGATACATTAATTATGGATGCCAACAGAGTCTTCTCCCTCACTCACGGTGGTCAATATGTGTCTTTAATTAAACAGAGTATGCATCTTCAATATGAATCTAGACAGACCACATCATAGAGTCAGTCCATGTTGTTTTTCTTGTCAGAAATGCTGGAGTAACTCGGTGGGTCAGGCAGCATCCCTGGAGAACATGATCATTTCTGAAGAAGGGCCGCAACCTGACCATGTCTCCTCTCCGTGTTCTCCGGAGATGCTGCCTGACCCGCTGAGCTACTCCAGCAATCTGTGTCTTTATTTGGTACAAACCAGTATCTGCAGCTCCTTGTTATTACATTATTTCTCTCATCAATATGATTAAATATACCTAACAGCTAAGAATGGATTATTGGTGTGACATTGCAACTGGGTAGTAGGTCTCAAAGAAATCATAATGAAACACAAGTTTCACGGGAGGGTCTCGACCCGAAACGTCACCCATTCCTTCTCTCCAGAATGCTGCCTGACCTGCTGAGTTACTCCAGCATTTTGTGATACCTTCACTCTAAGAATAAGGCCATTTAGGTCTGAGATGAGGAAAAACGTTTTCACCCAGAAAGTTGTGAATCTGTGGAATTCTCTGCCATGGAAGGCAGTGGAGGCCAATTCACTGGATGTTTTCAAGAGAGATTTAGCTCTTAGGGCTAACGGAATCAAGGGATATGGGGAAAAAGCAGGAACGGGGTACTGATTTAGGATGATCAGCCATGATCATATTGAATGGCGGTGCTGGCTCAAAGGGCCGAATGGCCTACCCCTGCATCTATTTTTCCATATTTCTATGTCAAATCTGGGAATCCTGCAGCCTGTTCTGAATCATTGAGTTGGTTAACCCACCGTCTGGGAACAGCCTTGGTGTTGGCCGCACTGAGATGGCGGTTTTGAATTCCATTTAGCCAGCGGATACAGCCAGTGGTCCCCAGGATTGGTTACATGTGAGTCCAAGATTTGTGGAGCCTTAATTGATGTCCGGCTCCATGATGATTTCTTTGAGACCTACTATGCGAGTTGCAACATCCCTAAGGTCGATCTTCTTGTTGAAGGAACGTGGAGAATAATTATGCTTTCCTATCTGCAAGAAGAGGTGAAATCCCAGCTAAGTTGCGTTCCGCTTGGTATCCCAGCTCCAAAGATGGTTGGATGCCACATTTTCGACTTGCCTTCTTTTAAGGTTTTCAAGGTTCAAGGGCTAGCACAGTGTGTTCCCATCTCGCCTTGCTGTACCCATCTACAATGCTTGTTACTGTCATGGCATGTACAGCATGGGGTGGCACAGCATTAGAGTTGCTGCCTTACAGCCCCAGAGACCCAGGGTTGATCCTGACCTCGGGTGCTGTCTGTACGGAGTTTGTACATTCTTCCTGTGACCACGTGGGTTTCCTCTAGGTGCCCCAGTTTACTTCCACACTCCAAAGACGTACAGGTTGGTAGGTTAACTGGCTTTGTAAATTGTCCCTCGTGTGTAGGATAATGCTAGTTAGTGTATGGGGTGATCGCTGGTCGGCGCGGACTCGGTGGTCAAAGGGTCTATTTCCACGTTGTATCTTAAAAAGTCTCAAAGTTGAGTCTAAACCAGAAAAAGGTCTTCAATTCACCTGTCAACCTCAGTACAATAGCCTCAAGTGAAGAATTCCCTACCTGAGTTATTGGCTGAGATACAGGATGATATGATTGGTAGTAGCTTCTATTTACTACATTATTTGTCTTTCAAGATGTTTCGGCCTAGATAAGGCCGGGGATGTGGTGATTACATTTAGGCTGCCTTAAGTTCCTTGTCTAAGGTTGGAAGTTCAAACCCCTTTTCAGACTTGAACACATAAACCAGACTCACACCATTGTGTTACAGCAGGAATACTCCCGTACCAGAGATGTGATCCTTCAGATGAGAAGTAATTACCAGAGCACCGCACCGGCTCACTCACTTAGAAACGTGTTTGAACTATTTGAATAAGCCTTTCGGTGCCCTGAACAAATGTTGATCCTACAACCATCATCATCAAAAGCAGGTCATTGAATCATTATCTGAACTGCTGAAGATAATTCTGCCACTTGACAGTGTTCAGACTATTTGCTCTATTTACTATACAATAATAATCATTGCATTTTTAAAAATCCTTGAAATCAGGCATGTCAGTACAGACGGCTTCACTTCCCACATTCACCCTCACCTCAAAGGCTCCAATTACCCCCTAGGTATCAATGCTATTGAGGCAGCTCCCTGGCAGCCTCCCATGTATTTAATCAGCTGCCTGCAAAAGTAGCAGGTCAAGTCTGTAAAAATTTGCATGAAGACCAGGTTTCACATTACCTCAGGCCCCATGGTAGACCAAGACTGATAGGAGAGTCATAGTATACAGTTTGAAAACAGCCCTTTGGCCCAGCTGGTTCATGCTGACCATGTTGCTGACCTGAGCTGGTCCTTTGTTTAGTCGAGGTAGTTTAGTCCATCTCGATTTTCTTCAAATCTTTTAACAATTTTTTTACATTCTGAAATGTGCAAGAAGTTCTGTTTAATCGACTCATGCACTGATTTTAAGACAATTACATGGTACACTTTAGGTAACTATTTCTTTGGTAATCCTTCTTCAGTATGTTTGCATTAATGATTCCGAATTGCACTCGTACAGTCTATTGGTAAAGCGTGCCACTCATGCATGGTGTTTTTGTAATTAGAACATAATCAAAAAAAGCTGCAGTGGATCGAAATCTGAAGTAAACACAGAAAATGTTGGTGATGCTCAAAAGGTCAAGTAACATCCGTGAAGAGGGAAAAGGAATAACTTTTCAGGTTCAAAAAACAAAGTGGCTCGAAATATCATCTGCCCATTCTCTCCCCAAATACCGCCTGACCCGCTGAGTTCCTCCAGTGCTTTGTGCTTTGCTCAACATTCTAGCATCTGCAGTCTGTTGTGTCTCTAATTTTTCAGGATGATGATCTTTCATCGTGACCGTTCTGATGAAAGGTACTCGAAGCAAATCATTTACTCCGTCTCTCTCCACAGTTTCTCCCTGAGCTTCTGAGTATGTCCAATATGTTATGTCCCCAATTAGAAAATAGTCCCTTCATTTATTGAGCAAACTATACGTTTGGTTAAAGAAAATAAACCACTCTTCTAACTTCTTGGATGCCTGACACCTGCCTTCTCTCCTTAACCTTTGACACCCTTGCTAATCAAGAACATATCAGTCTCTGCTTTAAAAATACCCAATGACTTGTACTCCACAGCCATCCGTGGTAATGAACTCCGCAGGTTTACCACGTCTGGCTAAAGAAAATCCTCCTCGCCTCAATTCTAAGGTATGTCCTTGTATTCTGAGGCTATGCTGTCTGGTCCTCCTAGACTCTCCCATTACTGGAAACATCCTCTCCACGTCCACTCTATCTAGGCGTTTCATTATTCGGTAGGTTTCAATGAGATTCCCCCCTCATCCTTCTAAACCCTAGCAGATACAGGCCCAGAGCCATTAAACGCTCCTCATGCATTAACCCAATCATCCCTGGGATCATTCTCATAAGCCGCTTCTGGACCCTCTCCAATGCAACAAATCATTTCTTAGCCACGGGTTCCAAAACTTTCCAGTGAGCTCTCTATTTAAAATAAATCAGTCTGTCGTCATAAATGTCTTCTGTTTTCTAGGTATCACAAGCTTTCCATTCACTCAGTGTGATCTTTCCCTTGTCTTTTTCCCCATTAACTTCCCTTTAGATATTTTTATTTTTGTTTGCAATCTTTTTTCCCAGTGAGCAAAAGATTAACGAGCATTTGCAGATAAATTAATTCAGCAAGGGAATTAATTCCTGTCTAAAACGTGCAGATAACTTAGATAAAGCAGTTGTTGGCAAACAAAGTATATGATGCCAAGAGATTTAATACTGAGGCAGATGCAATGTGCTTTGGCTTGTGAAAACTTTTTTGTTTTGACACCATGAAAGCGCCAATGTTGAAAGGCTGGAGCGATTGGGCTTGTATAAACTGGAATTTAGAAGGATGAGGGGGGATCTTATTGAAACGTATAAGATAATTAGGGGATTGGACACATTAGAGGCAGGAAACATGTTCCCAATGTTGGGGGAGTCCAGAACAAGGGGCCACAGTTTAAGAATAAGGGGTAGGCCATTTAGAACGGAGATGAGGAAGAACTTTTTCAGTCAGAGAGTGGTGAAGGTGTGGAATTCTCTGCCTCAGAAGGCAGTGGAGGCCAGTTCGTTGGATGCTTTCAAGAGAGAGCTGGATAGAGCTCTTAAGGATAGCGGAGTGAGGGGGTATGGGGAGAAGGCAGGAACGGGGTACTGATTGAGAGTGATCAGCCATGATCGCATTGAATGGCGGTGCTGGCTCGAAGGGCTGAATGGCCTACTCCTGCACCTATTGTCTATTGTCTATTGTCAAACAACACCATAATCTGAAGATGTAGCATGCAAATTCATAGAAGTATTTCATTTAGGTTAGACGATATTAAATTATTTTTGAATGGTTAACATTAAAATGACAGTATTCCTGATCAGGTTGATGTGCATGTATAAATAATACTGCTCTCTTGATTAGCAGCCTCAGACTTGTACATATTAGGACACACATTTGCTAAAACGGATTAGCTGCCCATTTCGTTATCATTGCTGTATGGACGTGTCTTCTTTGCCAACATAGTAAAACTGACAACTTTGTCTTAGAAACCCACTCCTTTCCATTTGTATCAATCTCAGGCAAGATGTGTCTGATCACCGCCTTATCTTATTTACCTCTCATATTCCCACCATTCCCTTCCAACTCACATCCATTTTGTCCCTCCCTACTGGAAGAAAAAATCTTCCCACACACCTCACCCCATGTAATTTACAGTGATACTCTCATCAAGCACCCTGCTGTCCATTCTTTGCCTCTTCTTTTGCCATTTATTCCACATTGATAGATACGCTTTTGTCCTCCCAAACCTCTGCTCAGTAAAATCCTTACTTTGTCCCATCCTTTGAAGTGTTTTTGAGTGTCTTACTGTGTTTTAGACAGGTACCAAATCCAATAGTTGTTATTATTATGGCTCATTATTCCACGATTGTTTTGTAATGTGTTTAAATCTCTGGCCATTCAGTGTATGGCCTGCAAAAGTTCTTACTCACACTTCATCTGATGATGGCCTCGTGTTTCTGCTTTAGGTTACTTTATCGCTGTGTATTGGGTAAGATGTAAGCCCATGAGAATCTATTAAACAACATGGGCAAAATCAGTTACCAGTAAGTTTACCTAAGCTGCCACCACCTCCAGAGTCAGGGACTTAACTCAGTACCAGAAGGGTGTACATCATTAAGGTATTTGGCAAATTACATATATGGAGTGACTTCATCATAAAGTATGTCATGTGTATCTTTAAGCAGAAGAATTTGAAAAGTAAATGTTAGCCAAGTTTATTGCCAATCTTATTAACCCACAAATTCAGAATAGCAAAATGTTTTAATGGCCTGCAGCCATAAGTCCATGAACATTTGGCTACTCATTTGCTTTCATCTACTAACCACATGAATAAGCTAGGTTATAAAGAGGGCGCCAAACATTTTTCATTTCAGAAGCTCCGAGTGACTAATAAAACTGTATTCTCAAATGAAAGGATCATGGCCAAGATATTTTCTCATTGGACAGCAAATCATTAAGAGTTTTGGCAGAATAAACGACGCAAGAACCTTTCCACTTTTCACTGGTTTCATATTTCCATCCATTCCACTCTATAAGATGCAGCTGTTCCCCTTCACAATGAAAGTATAATTCAAATCTGTCTGAACATCAGGATTATTTCAGATGCAATAGTAAACCTCTTTGATTTGTGTGCCATGCTTGCAAACACTTGACAGATGACGCAGCAGAATATGGGATTAATTTGCCCCATTATGATTGTGGGAACGCAACAAAAAGGTGTGCACGATTCATCACCTCAAGCTTTGATCTCCAACATCGGTGATGGTCACCTCCAAATGGCAAACACATAAATTATTGAGAATGTCGTCAACAGAAGACTTTTCTGCGGCACAGTAGTGCAGCTAGTAAAGATGCTGCCTCACAGCGGCAGAGACCCAGGTTCCATCTTGACCTTGGGTGCTCTTCTTTGTGGAGTCTGCATGTTCTCCCAGTGCACTAGGTGCTTCAGTTTCCTCCCATATCCCCAAAACATGCAGGTTTGTAGGTCAATGGGCCTAAGGTGGCCCTAATGTGCAGGAAGTGAAATAACATAGAACCCATGAATGGGTGATCGATGGTCAGCAAGGACTTGGTGAGACAAAGGGATCTGTTTCCACACTGTATCTCTAAACTAAATGTTTCCAAATATAACTACGGAAGTCAGGAACAGAAAATGAAATACCTTGTGTCTAATCCATAACGTGAAGGAGCTTTTCAGAGCAACACACTTTGCTCTTCCAAACACAATAATATGGCCAGTTGTTGTTCTGCAGTTGAATATGAAATAGATATGTGAAATATGAATATGGAGGCCTATGTCGAGTGGATATGGAGAGGATGTTTCCCACTAGTGAGAAAGTCTAGGACCAGAGGTCATAGCCTCAGAATAAAAGGACATACCTTTAGAAAGGAGATGGGGATGAATTTCTTTAGTCAGAGAGTAGTGAATCTGTGGAATTCATTGCCACAGACAGCTGTGGAGGTCGTCAATTGTATTTGTAAGGCAGAGATTGACAGATGCTTGATTAGTGAGGGTGTCAGGCGTTATGGGGAGAAGGCAGGAGAATGGGGTTGAGTGTTTAAGATAGATCAACCATGATTGAATGGCAGAGTAGACTTCATGGGCTAAATAGCCTAATTCTGCTCCGAGAATTTAATGAAATCCTCACAAAGAGGGGTGGCACAGTGGTGCAGCAGTAGAGTTGCTGCCTTACAGTGCCAGAGACCCGGGTTTGATCCTGTCTGTACGGAGTTTGTACGTTCATCCTGTGACCACATGGATTTTCTCCGGTTTCCTCGCACACCTTAAAGACGTACAGTTCTGTAGGTTCATTGGCTTTGGTAAAAAATGTAAATTGTCCCTCGTGTGTAAATAATACTGTTGTATGTGGTGTTTGTTGGCCGGCACGGATTCGGTGGGCTGAAGGGACTCTTTCCGAGCTGTATCTCTAAAGTCTAAGAAAAGAAATTTACCAAATGCTTTACTTGCAGAGGCAACCCCACTCAGATTGTTGTTAGAGAGCATTTAGTAATGCAAAGTTCATCCTATCCCATTGCATTGCAAATTAAAAGAATGTGTATTAGGTAATGAAGATTATGTGTCTCCAATTACATCACAGCTGCAGAAAGTACTTAACTCAGTGATAACGTTTGGTGCCCTCCGGCACACTTGCAATGTAGTCTATTCCAACATTTGAGTTTCAAATAATAATATATTGGTTTGATAAAAAGATTTTTTCAAGTACAAATTTTGGGTCTTACACAGCGCATTTGGTTTGTAACTTAACCCTATTATTTTTCCTGATGATTTAGTAGATTATGTCTAATAAAGAGCACATTTTAATTTAGACCAATTTGGGATTTGACTTAGAAAATCCGAATTTGGATCAGCTGATAGGGTTGGAGAGTTTGATCTTTTGAAATATGCAGTAGTAAAACTGATTTTGTCCCACTGTTTATCTAGCCTTAGGTTTTCTTCCATGCAAAACTGTTGATAGCTAGTTGCAGGTAACTAGTACTCCTCAAAACCATCTCACACCTACTGCTCTTATCTCTGGCATTTGTTCCAACCATCTGACTGTCAAAACCCCCTCTCGCCTGCGTCAAACTACTATCTGCCATGCTCTGTCCTGCCTCTCCCCATTTCCAGCTTTCCTCGCCCCCACTGCAATCGGCCTGAGGAAGCGTCTCGACCCGAAACGTCACCTATCCATGTTCTCCAGAGATGCTGCCTGGGTTTACTCCAGCACTTTGTGTTCTTTTATGTACTAACCAGCAACGTGCAGCTTTTGTTTTTTTCAGTATTTTAAAATATTGTTCAGAATTACACACGTCAGAATTTTCCATTTAATTTTCTTATATTTTATATCAATGCAGATTTATTGTATACCTATCTGAGTTTAAGAGTATAGTATATTTTCACGTGTCCATACCGACCAAGTTGGCATGCTAGGCTAGTCCCATTTTCCTACATTTGGCCCATATCTTTCTAAACTCTTCCTATCCATATATCTATTCAATGTCTTTTAATTACATTGGATGCAAACCATTTTCTTAAAGTTTCAGAAATGATTTGCATCCAAAGGAAGTATAATTGTATCAGGTTCTGCTGGCAGCTCATTCCAGATATGTACTACCCAAAAAGTTGTCCCTGAGGTCCCTCTTCAATGTCTTCCCAATCAACTTCAGCCTATGCTCACTGTTTTAGAATACTCCACCCTGGGGAAAATAAAAAAAGAGCATTGATTTTAATCTGTGATAACTACCCTTACTAATCAAGAACCTATCAATCTCGGCTTCAAAGAATACCCAATGACACAGCCTCCACCGCCACCTGAGGCTATGATTTCCACACATTCATCCTCTAAATATTTGTGTGCATCTATAGACATCCCACCACAAGGATGTCAGCTCCCAAATGAAAACAGTGTTATAGTTATGGAAAGTTTTTCTTAATTAATCAGCGCCAAGTGAAGAATAACAACAACCACGATGATCGACAGAAATCCCGTGCTGTTGGGAATCTTGAGTTTAAAAGCCAGACTTTGAAAAACATCCTTGCGGGCACTGTCAGAACCTTCATTACCTTCTTGAGTTGAGTCTCAATATTATTGGAAAGCTGGCTCCCAATGTGGATCTCAGTGCCCCAAAGAGGCAGTTCAGAGGAAACGTTAGCATGTTGCAGTGCGCTCCCTTTATATGTGACCTTAAAAATTCAGACAGGCCCTGCAGATGGCAGAAGGTTTATCTGCCTCCAGAGTGTGAGGCCTTCACATTTAAACAAGGAGCCCCATTCGGAAGGTAGGAGCGCATCTGCAATAGCATTCACCTCTTTTCCTCTAACATGGACTGTCTCCTCTGATCCAGGTCTATTTTTGCCTAGTGGTTATTTATAAGGACCAACAGTAGTGGAGAAGTACAGGAGGGAAGATAAATAGGAGACCAGCTTTTGTCCCTCCCTTTTAGCTTATACTAGACCAAGTGGACAGCGCCCTCTCCTACCCCCCTTTCCCCCCCTCCCTCCTATCCTCCCCTCCCTCCACCCCACTCCATCCCCCTCAACCCCCCTTAAGCTCCTTCCTCCCCCTCCCTCCCTAGGAGAGAGATTTAAACTTTAAAATGTGAATAACTTAAAAAATATAACACCGATTTCAATTAAACTTCTTCCATTAGCACCAAAGGGACGACGGTGAGTAAGGTGGGCCTAAAATTGTCGTGCTATTGTGTACCGTTTTGGCTGTAGTTCAGGAACAAACAAACAAACAAATGAGAGTTTTAGTATATAGACGTGTATGTGTGTGGGGTGGGGTGGGGTCAACTAGCAACGGGAGTACAACTTGGAAAATTAAAGTCAAGCCAGTGAGGTGAAACCGATCTCACCAATTCATATTACCTTAATTTTCACCACCGTCAGGATTTAGGGTGGCATGACAGTAATGAATGCTGTGATGCTGTATTTCTGACTATGTTAAGTGCTTGAATGTGTGCCAGTCACTTGGTCAGATTCTGTGACCAGACTTGGGGAAAGGGCTGTAAGGTTAGGTGAGATATGAAATGTTGCCATCCCATTGCTTCTGGAGGAGTCAGTGCTGATTTGATACTGGAGTATATCTTTTCTCATTGAAGTGTTTAAAGAAGAGTTTTAGTTTCCTTGGTCATATGTGTGGTTATGTGTCAGATTCCACTTCTGTCGAACTTTCAGTCTGAAGAAAGGTTCTGACCCGAAACGTCACCCAAACTTTCACTCCAGAGATGCTGCCTGGCCTGACCCGCTGAGTTACTCCAGCATTTTGTGTCTATCTCCGCTTATGGAAATGGGTTCCACTGAAGCAATGCATTTCGCTCAAGTGGAACGTTCTTTACCCTGGATCAATTGTGGCAGCATGCATCCAAAACCACATTGTGAAGTTCGTCAAGCATGAAAGGACGCAGCTGTTTGGATCTGTTTGCGTGTGTACTTGGGCAGGTGTTTGTTATGTTGGATAATGGTGTCGCCGTGCTTTACTGCAGTTGGATATTTTTCTCCACTTCCTCAACTTCGATTGCGGCATTTGGCCTGGATGGAACTTCTTCCCACATTTGAGTTGCGAACCCTCATCCCTGTGCTTACTGATTTATTTATTAAGCAAAGATTTGATCATAAGAATTCCCATGCTTGTTTTTGAATTCCACTATGGTTCTGCTTGTCTCTTTTTGATGTTCTGCATTCATTTCCTACTGCACTCCTATACATATGCAAACTTCTATCCCTAGTTTTCTAATTACCCCACTGTTTTGTAAAAAAATATAAAGTGCTGGAGTAACTTTAGACTGGGACTAAAGAAGGGCCCCGACCCGAAATATCTGCAATACATATTCTCCAGAGATTTTACCTGTCCCACTGAGTTACTTCAGCACTATGTTTTTTTGCTCAAGAATCCAACATCTGCAATTCCCTACCATCTGCAACCTAGTATTTTGTGGCTCTAGAATTGGAGTCTTGCCTTGAGCTTTCAAGGTCCTGAGCCCAATTCCTTCTCTCTCCTGCAAGATACGATCTCAAGGATAGAGAATGCTAGAAATATTTAGTGAGTTGGTCCGCATTAGTGGAGAAAGAAATAACGATTGGAATAGATTGGAAAAGCAGCCTTTTAATCTGCACTTGGTTTCTCCAGTGCAGAGGAGACCACAGCATGAACACTGAATGCAATACATTAAATTGGAAGAAGCCTGGGTGATTTGCTGCTTCACCGAGGAATGTTTAGATCTCTGGATAGTGGATGGGGAAGATGTGATATGCTGCCATTGCATCTCTTTGAGATGCACAGAGAATTCTGGACGTTGCCCGAACCATCACACTTCCATTTACACCTCACGCTACCTCGGCAAGGCCACCAGCATAATCAAGAATGAGTCGCACCCCGGCCACTCCCTCTTCTCCCCTCTCCCATGAGGCAAGAGTGAAAGAAGTGTGAAAACGCACACCTCCAGAATCAGGGATAATTTCTTCCCAGCTGTTATCAGGCAACCATACCCACAGCTAGAGAAATGTCCTGAGCTACTATCTACCTCATTCGTGACCCTCGGACTATCTTTGATTGGACTTTACTGGACTTTATCTTGCACTAAACGTGATTCACGTTATCCCATTATCATGTATCTGTACACTGTGACGGCTCTACTTGTAATCATTTCTTGTCTTTCCGCTGACTGGTTAGCACGCAACAAAAGCTTTTCATTGTACCTCGGTACACGTGACAATAAACAAAACTCAAATACCTGAGTCCACTGTAACCAATGTTTTTTGTCGCATTGTGGTATGGTGTCCGATTTTGTTTCATGACACCCCTGTGAAATAACTCAGGAAGTTTTACGACTTGAAAGGTTGTGTAAAAAAAAGTAGAGTGTTTTTGTCATATGTACCGGAACGGAACAATGAAATTCTTCTTGCAGTGGCACAACAGGTTGGTAAACACAGTACTCAAAGATAATATAATTTAAAAAATGTTAAAGCTCAATAAAAGAACCCAATATAATGCTGAAGGAAACAAAACAACCCCCAAACTCCCTAATGCAGAAGATAGTTCGCAGTTTAATCAGGAATAGTTACAGTTGCTCTGACTGTAAACAATCAACAGAACAAACTAATTTCTGGTCAAAGATAAGACACAAAATGCTGGAGTAACAGCGGGCCAGGCAGCATCTCTGGAGAGAAGGAATGGGTGACCTTTCAGATCGAAACTTCTTCAAACTGTCCCACTGAATTTCCACATACTAAATCCCCAAATCCATAAACAGAACTGCCCTGGCAGACCCATTGTTCCTGCCTGCCCCTGTCCCACTGAATTCATTCCCACATACTAAACTCCCCCTCTCTACTATAATTTCTGGTCTGCTGAATGTGCCAGACCAAGTTTCATGATCTAAAGATCAACAGGAATGCTTGAAACCTAGAAAATAGATCTGGAATAAAGGTCCATGCATCCGATCTATAGATTACAAATAATTAGCGTACAAGTTAAAATGTGCCACGTAATTATGTAAAATAATGGCCAAAATATTTAGTCGGTTAATCAGTCTCAGTGGAAAGTGCAGCGATTATAATATTTTGGGTGTGTTTCCCAATTAGTTGAAATAGTCCTTTTTCAGTTGACTGGAAAACATTAGTCTAAATTGCCTTCTTCTGCACCTTAAAGTCATCCAATTCTGGCTTGCTTACCCTGCCAGCAGGCACTTTGGTCCATTAGGCTCCAGTTGTTAAAACATGTTTTATCAATCTTGTACAGAATTGTTTGATCCTGATTATATTGTGGATAAAATTACCCACTTTGTGATGCAGTTCACTAGCTGCCCATTCCGCATTTCAGTTTCAACAAAAAAAGCTCCATTTGATTCAAAGTCGTTTTCATTTCTGCTGCTTCTTGACGAATATCCCACACTGCAGATCAACCTTATCCAGTGTACGGAAGCACTTAATTCAGGCAATTTGAGATATCTTAGGTTTGGCTGCAGGATTTCAGAGTGAGGAATTACTCTGCTAGCACCAGGAATGCAGAGCAGTAGGAACAAATTATACTTCAGTACAAGTTATACAAGATATTCTTTTGGTTGCTCACCATTTTAACTCCTCTTCCCATCCTCATACCAACCTTTCTGTTCTTGACCTCCTCCATTGCCAGAGGGAAGCTAAATGCAAACTGAAGGAACAGCACATCATATTTTTATTCACCAATCTGAAAAAGGGTTCTGACCCAAAACATCACCTATTCTTTTTCTCTAGAGATGCTGTCTGACCCGCTGAATTACATCACGTGTCTCTCTTCAACACCTCATTTTCCTCGGGTAGCTTACAACCCAACGACAAGGGGGATCTACCCACCCTTCTTCCTGCGCTCCCACCCACCCCAGTTGCACCCATTAGTCCTACTATCCTGCCCCCGTCCTTCCACCTATATCCTTTCCTCTGTCTTTACATTTCACTCCTTTTCATCTCTTGCCTTTGTCCGCCTATCTGACAATCAAACCCTCCCCTCGCTTGTATCCACCTATCACTTACCAGATTTTGGCCCACCCCCTCCTGTTTTACAGTTCCCTCCCTCAACTACTATCAGTGTGAAGAAGTGTCCCGACCCGAAACATCACCTATATGTTCCCTCCACAGATGCTGCCTGACATGCTGAGTTACTCCAGTGCTTTGTGTTTTACTTCAGTGCAAGTCCACCTCTCTTAGTGCACGCTTAGGGAAGCCTTATCAAATTCAGCATCACCCAGTGAGGCAGCAAGGAAATGTGAGAATAGAAGGGGGAGGTGGCTGAGAGAATTGGGAGACTGGCAGGAAGAGAAATGGAGTGCCAGAGAAGATATTGGAGAGTAGGGAGAGGGAAGGTGGGCTGCAAAGGAGAATAATGACAATGCGACATACATGTGCATGGAGACTTTTTTAGTTCAACAACTAAATCAATAATCTCTGGTCGTGATCCCACTTCCCATTTACACCTGCTCCAATCATGATTCCATTTCTCCTGATACACAAGACTTCCACAAGTTGTGATCCCACATTTCCCTTTTACACCTCTTTCTTTTGACTTGTGTTGTGCATCTTTATCTGTCTAACATTTGCCTATTGCATCCTACCTTTTGTCCCTTAATCCTTCCAGCCTTCAATTTATCACCATCCTTCCCCCTCTGCAATTGCCCTGCGTTGGTGTCGCTAAATAACAATTTCATCTCTAACTTTGTAAAAGTCTAGTGACAAGTACGCGGCCTCAGTTCACCAGCTGAATGGTTTCCTCAGGTTTGGGTTTATTAACTATAGCACCTTGCTTTTGAATAATAATGCAGAAAAAGTAATGGTTGGGTAAACAGAAGCTTAACTGACGCACCATCCAGACATAGAACCGGACAGCACCGGAAGGGCCCCTTCAGCCCACAATGTTTGGCCAAAACGTAATGCCACGTTAAACTGATCTCCTTTGTCTGTACATGATCCATATTTCTATATTCCCTGCACTTCCATATGATTATCTAAAAACTTCTTTAAAATCACTGTTGTATCTTCCTCCACCACCACTCCTGGCAATGTATTCCAGGCCCCTGCTATTTTCAGTGTACAAAACTTTCCCCTCACATCTCCATTACATATTCCGCCTCTCACCTTGTAACTATGCTCTCAGGTTGGACATTTCCATCCTGGGATAAAGGTTCTGATTGTCCACCCAGTCAATGCCTCTCATAATTTTATGTACTTCTCTCAAGTCTCCCCTCAACCTCTGATGTTCCAGACAAAACGATTCAAGTCTATCCAACCCCTGTAGCTGAAATCCTCTAATCCAGGCAGCATTCTGATAAACCTCCTCTGTGCCATCACTAGAGCTACCACATCTTTTCTGATGGATATCAGACTTATGGGAATAAAAAATGGTCTCAATACAACACCCTAAAATACAGAAAATGCTGGAGTAACTCAGCGGGGACAGGCAGCATTTCTGGAGAGAAGGAATGGGTGATGTTTTGGGTCAAGACCCTTCTTCAGACTGATTTCTACCAAATCAGCATATACCAAACATGTTTAAGGAAGGGTTGCAAAGTATCAAATCAAAAGATGTGGTGATGTTTTTCAGGCTTAGTTTGAGCTTGGTTGGCACAAAGCAGAGGGCCACGGAAAGAGAGCTCAGATTGTGAATGTGTTGGAGAATTAAAGAATTAAAATATATCTCCAGATGCTCGCTGTCGAGTTAAAATCCAGATTAGAACATCGGCAGAAGCGAAAAAGCAATAGAACATGAATGTCACCAGTAAATCGGCGAATATGTTGGATTAGCAAAGGACTCGATCTGATAAAATGGACATTATAAATTCAAGAGTTACGCAGAACAGTAGGAATTATAACAAGGCACAAGCTGATTTGGGGAAAGGAACGTGAAATGGAGGTTGAACTATTGTTGGTGGAATACCAAAATCTTTTGTTCCAGTATTTTTAGAAGCAATACTTGTCAGTGTTAGCGGGATCTGATCTATTGATGCTGAGCCATCTGGAGGCTGGCAGTGGAACAGCTAGATGGATTTTGGCTTCCTCAGTACAATGTGGGATCCTGCTTTTCACAATAACATTATGTGACATTTTCGACAAAGGAATGCCTTAAACTATCCCATGTCATGCAAACGTTGACATTTTAAAAGTCATTTTCCCAGAGCCTTTGGATTTTACAGTGCAATTTGAAATGTATTGTTAGAACCCATTTTGATTTGAACAAACTGGTTTTAATCAGGATTACCTTTAAATGATATGCTTTTCGGCTTACATACACTATGACTGAGAATGTGAGTGGTGGTTCTTCATAAGTTATAGAACAGAATTAGGCCATTCAGCCCATCGTCTACCCCTCCTTTAAATCATGGCTGATCGATCTTTCCTTCTCAACCCCACTCTCCTGCCTTCTCCATATAATCCCTGACATCTGTACCAATCAAGAAACTGTTCGTCTCTGCCTTAAAATTATAAAATGACTTTGCCTCCACAGGCATCTGTGGCAAAGAATTCCACAGATTCACCACCCTCTGACTAAAAGAAATTCTGCTTATTTAACCGTGTGTCTTATTTTAATTTCTCTATGACGACCTAACTTTTCAGTCTGCAATTTCCCTGGATCTTTTTAATGTCATCAGAATGAGCTGCTGAAATAAGAAATAATGGCCTCATTCTAGAGAGGAAGTGAGAGAGCCCTGGTTGAAATTTACGAGTCCTTAAATGCAGGAGGGGTGCTGGAAGACTGGAGGGTGGCAAATGTTGTGCCTCTTTTCAAGAAGGGTTGCAGGGGAAATGCTGGGAACTATAAGCCGGTGAGCTTAACATCTGTAGTTGGAAAGTTACTAGAGAGTATTCTGAGGGATAGGATATACAGGCATTTGGATGGGTGAGGGCTGATTAGGGATAGTCAGCATGGTTTTGTACGTGGGAGGTCGTGTCTCACAAATCTGATTGATTTTTTTTGAGGACGTGACCAAAATGGTCGATGAGGGCAGAGCTGAAGATGTGTACATGGATTTCAGTAAGGCGTTTGACAAGGAACTCTTCCCAGGATATGTTCCCATCAGTTAGCTTTCAGGACAAAGAGCCTTTAAATATAATAGTTGCCAAATTTCAGAAATGTCAAGAAATCTTCTGCACTTCATCTGTAGTTTTGGGCGGCACAGTGGCGCAGCAGTAGAGTTGTTACCTGACAGCACCTGAGACCCGGGTTCGATCTTCACGACAGATGCTGTCTGCACGGAGTTTGTACGTTCACCCTGTGATCGTGTAGGTTTCCTCTGGGAGTCCCTGTTTCCTCCCACATTCCAAAGACGTGAAGATTTGTAGGTTAATTTGCTTCTGTAAATTGTCCCTAGTGTGTAGGATAGTGCTAGTGTATGGGGTGACCGTTGGTCGGCTCAAACTCGGTGGGCCAAAGGGCCTGCTTCCATACTGTATCGCTAAAAATTATACTTAAAAGACATTCAGTTAATTAGATCACAGAAATAATTTGTCAAATGGTCCTCTGAAATACTGCAATACTGTGCAAAATCTCTGAAAGGAATGGATTAATTGTTAATGGAAATGTTTGCGATATATTTGATTGTTGTAAGAATTGGTGTGATATCAATAAGTGAGATTGATTGAACAAGACTAGCTGATCCCATGAGTTTGAAATGTACTTCATCACCAAACAAGCATAATGCTTTAATTCTGTTATTTGTTTAAGCAACTGGTCCTGTTAACGTCATGAAAATATTTCTATCTGCCCAGCTAGAACAAGAGAAATGACTGGTGGTAACTATGGTGCTCTTGGCACATGTTCTCTACAAACTGCATTCAAAATCTGTTCAAGTGAAAAAGATGGTAAAAGCTAAGTTGACTGACACTCGACTGATAAGACTTCTGGATTTTTCCCTTGTGTTGCTACTGCCTACTCGCATAGGACAACGTGCTCAGGAGTGAAATGACATTGTCTAATTCTGCTGGCTATGAAAAGGGCTTCAGGAACGAGTTTGTGTGGCTTTGCTAACCCTCCGTTGAAGGAGTACATTACCACCATCCATTAATTTGCTTTGCATGATATGGGCACCCTGGCCGTCGCACGGTTCCAGGGACCAGGTGGTTCGTGCCTTTGGGTGCTGTCTGCGTGGAGTTGTCTCTGGGTTTCCATTGGGTTCTCTCGTTTCCTTTCGATGCAGGAATGATATGCTAGTAAGTTAACTGACTGCCGTAAATTATAGAAAGAGTGAAAGAGAGAGAGAGTGAGACAAAAAGAGCGAGAGAAAGAGAGAGAAACACAGTAGGAATGGACAGAGAGAGGGGAAGGGAATAAGATGCAACGGTATAAGGATATAAAAAGAGGGGCAATAGGATTGGTTTGCTGAGAGCCAGAATACATTCTTCCCATCTGTGTTGTAGTAAGTAATGCATGGCCACCATCGCTTGTGTGTAATGGTTATTATTTTTTTTAAATTATTATCTTCTTCCATTGCAATGTTCTAATCTTTCCTTCCTCTTCTGTTTCATGATACAAGGAGTTACCTTGGTCCTCAGTAGCTCCACCACTGGAACCCTGCTTCTCACGGCCTGCCAGGCCAGCCAACCAGCGTCCGCCATCACGATGGGCTGCACATTCTCCTTCGGCCTCCCTGTCATCATCCCCTGAAGATTTGATTTGTATCGATCAACCCAGTGCCAGCGACCCACCTGCAACGGATCAGGAACACGACCCAGAGCACAAGCCTGCATAATCCACACGTTAATTGTAAGGAACACTGTTATTGACTGTCACCACGACTCTATGTAGTGGACAACCCTACTCAACAAAGCTGGAACGTGCCGTTGTGTATCAAACCCAAAACACAATGGCTACACCCGGACTCAGACTGAGTGTACTGTCCGTACAGATGGCTGGAAGGATGGCAATTGTTTGTGGTTTGTGAATCTCTTGTTAATTTTATTTGGCCATTCCAGTAAGCAAACAAAACAAGATGAATGATGCACAGTGTAGACTCTGAAGAGAAGCTCCACACATCTTGTGGCTCTTCCTTCAATAGGGCAGGTGTGGTGAGGATTTATTGTTATCCCGCAAGTTCAATCCTTAAACCATTAGACATGTATTCAGTGTAATTTTCCTGGCAGCTGGGAATTAAGTGCTAAGCTCCTGAATAAGACAATGTTCACCTGATCCAGACGTGTCTGTGACTGCGATTGAGATGTACTTGTCCGTGCTTTAAGGCCAAATCAAATGCTTCAAATCCATCAGTGGGAAGAAGTGGTGATGCTCAGTCCCATCCTGTCAAAGATGTTGCTGTCTGGCTACCAAGCCACAGTGCAGGCACTAGTTGAATCACCCGGCCATTCCTGATGGTTGAATGGGGGGGGGGGGGGGGGGCGACGGATCGATTCAAGTGGGGGAATTTTTAATCTAGTGAAAAAAATCCCAATAAAAGCAAAAAAGAATGTTTAAAAGAATTACTACAATATTAAAAAATTATAGCTACTATATCTACACAGTCTTGTAATTCATTGCTTACTGTAGCTTCACAGTGTTACCTTTTAGCGTAGCATGCCTCTGCAAGATGGTTATGGTGCCAAGGTATTTGCCTGTAAACGTACACTATACAATAGAGGAAGGTTCTCGAGAAGTTGAAGGGGTTGGAGTGGTCTCTCAGTAATTTGGGCTGCCTTTCTTTTACATTGCACTGTATTGGTTTCCATGTAAAATAGTCCTGATTATATTCTTTTAAAAAAAACATTGATTTTTTATTTTACTATTGATACCAGTGTGATTTTTTTGTAATGTGCTGCATATGAATTGAAGCTTTAGTTAGGATGATGCAGAGTTTACGGTGCTCTCGAGTAAAATGAACTGTACTGTCCAGGTTTAGGGACAAGAAAAAAAAAACTATATTGAATAGAGTTTAAATTTTTTTTTGTTGCTGGAGCATAAAGCAAAAAAGAAGAGAAATAAGAACAGTCTTAACAAGTTAGTTGAATGATGGTACAATACTTGACTTGCATGCCATTGGGTCCAGAGCACTTTAGTGCATGTATATAGCTACTGTACCCCAATATCACATTATAAAATGAAGAACAAAAAGACAACAAATCCATTGTTACGAAGTTGTGAGTTTAATTATGTACTGTATTTTAATTATTGGTGTTTCTTGCATTAAATAGGGAGAAAACATTTTTAACTAAATTATTGTAACAGTTCAACTGTCTTGTGTACAGTATTGATAATTTTTGGAATATATTGAGATATTGTTCAAACTTAATATTGTAATGAATGTCTTTAGGGTTCAATGTAAGGCATAACTTACCTATAAATAAAGGTTTGAATTTCCAATATCTGATGTTGCTTTTTAAATTCCTTCGGGGTGAATGGGCTTATAAATATAATACCAAGTACATTTTTGCAAGGGTGAGCATGCATCTATGTGTATGAGTTTGAGTGTACTTGTGAGTTTACATGTAGTAATGAGCAAGTCCCTTGTTCTGTGTGTGTGAGAAAGAAAGTGCATGTCAGTCAGTCTTTATGTGAGAGTGTAAGAGTTTGTTTGGGAGAGAGAAAGCCCATGGATCTGTGTGTGAAAGTTGTAGTGTCTCTGTGTGCACGCAGGACCTCATGCTTGCATCACAATCAACATAAGGCTGGAGAAACTAAGTGGGTCAGACAGCATCTGTAGAGGGAATGGCCAGATGATGATTCGGGTCGGAACCGTTCTTCAGTCTGATGGAGTAGGAGGAAGAAAGCTGGAAAAGAGGGGTGAGCCAAAGTCTGGCAAGTGATAGACACAAAATACTGGAGTAACTCAGAGGGACAGGCAGCATCTCGGAAGAGATGAAGAAAGGTCTCAACCTGAAACGTCACCCATTCCTTCTCTCCCGAGATGCTGCCATTTTGTGTCCATCTTTGGTTTAAACTAGCCTCTACAGTTCCTTCCTAGACAAGTTAATAGGTGGACACAGGTGAGGGAGTGATTGGCAGATGGGTAGAGTAAGTGACAAAGGCTGGAGTTTGAAAGGAGACAAAAGAGGGTCAGATGAGAGAAAATGAGTGGAATGTAAAGTGAGAGGGAGGGATATGGGTGGAAGGGGACAGGGTAAAGAAGAGGGTTAAAAGGAAAATATAGGGCCCGGGATGGTAGATAAAGTACGTTGGAGGGAAAAGGAGCCGGTGACAGGGTAGTGGGAGAAATGTGGTGGGTTTCCAGATTTCTCCCACTTCAGACTGAAGAAGATTCCCGACCCGGAACGCTGTCTGTTCATTCCCTCCATAGATGCTACTTGACCTTCTGAGTTACACCAGCATTTTGTTTTTTTGCTCAAAATTCCAGCATCTGTAGTTTCCTTTGTCTCCATAATAAATCAGCCAAATTTTAGAACATTAGGTTGTTACATGAATGTGTATACTCTTGGCATCATGTTTGGCACAGACGTTGCGGGCCAAACGGTTTGTTCCTGTGCCATATTTTTCTACGTTCTATGAGAGGAATAGATTGGGTAGATGCACGGAGTCTTTTGCCCAGAGTAGGGGAATCAAGGACCAGAGGACATAGGTTTAAGGTGAAGGGGAAAAGATTTATTGGGAATCTGAGTGGTAACTGTTTCATACAAAGGGTGGTGGGTGTATGGAACAAGCTGCCAGAGGAGGTAGTTAAGATGGGGACTATCCCAACATTTAAGAAACAGACAGGTACATGGATAGGACAGGTTTGGAGGGATATGGACCAAAACAGGCCGGTGGGACTGGCGTAGCTGGGACATGTTGGCCGGTGTGAGCAAGTTGGGTCAAAGGGCCTGTTTCCACGCTGTATCACTCTATGACTATGACGCTACTGCCAAAATAAACATGATGATAAACACAATTTTGTCAAAGAGGCACACAATTACCTGCATTGTAATTCTTTAAACCTTTATCTCGATCAAACTGATGCTGGGCAACTTAAATGGCTCGCAAAGCTGGTGAATTCAATAACCCAGGATGTTTCATAAGTTCATCAGTCACAGCAGAATTAGACTATTCTGCACATTCGGTTTACTCCGCCATTCAATTATGACTTATCTATCTTTCCCTCTCAACCCCATTCTCCTGCCATCATCCCATTACCCCTGACAAATCAAGAATATGTCAATCTCCATAAAAAATACACAATAATTTGGCAATGAATTCTACAGATTCACCACCTGCCGACTAAAGAAATTCCTCTTCATCTCCTTTGTATAGGCGCATTCTTTTATTCTGAGGCTATGCCCTCTGGTCCTAGACTCTCCCACTAGAGTAAACATCCTCTTCACATCCATTCTATCCATGCCCCTCACTATTCGGTAAGTTTTAATGAGGTCCCCCCTCATCCTTCTAAACTCCAATGAGTACAGGCCCAGTGCCGTCAAACGTATGCTCATCATACGTTCATGTTTGGATCTTTGTTCTGTATGGATCAGCCAATTGACCAAGGATTTTGGAGGAACAGGAAATTCATCCAGGTTGTGAATGGTAACTTGGGGCTGAACTGTGATGCTTGACCTGTCAGGCATTGCAGCTGGTAGAGCTGCAGCCTCACAGCGCCAGAGACCCGGGTTCAATCCTGACCTCGGGTACTGCCTGTGTGGAATTTGCATGTTCTCTCTGTGACTGCGTGGGATTCCACTGGGTGCTCCGGTTTCCTCCCACGTCCTCCCACGTCCCAAAGACATGCAGGTTTGTAGGTTAATTGGCTTCAGTAAAGTGTGTAGGGAGTGGATGAGAAAGTGGGATATCATCGAAACAATGTGAATGGGTGATCAATGGTCAGTGTGGACTCGGTGGGCCGAAGGGCCTGTTTCCATGTTGTGTCTCTACATAATAGCTCATGAAAATATAGCAATTTGTTTGAAATAATGGAGGGTACAATTATTTCAAACAAATTCCTATATTTTCATGAGCTATTATGAATTGGGGAGAAAACACCCTCTGGACAAGTAGGAAGCAAATAAATATAGCAAACAAATTGCTATATTTTCATGAGCCATTTAAATTAGGGAGAAAACACCCTCAGGACAAGACATTCTGCAGTTCCCTCTACAATGAACAGCGAGATTAATGGGTGTAAGAGAAGTCATTGTATAGGTCCATTATTTCTGCTTTATTTAGTAATAAAAAAAGTCCTTTTTGAAATAAATCTCAAGTCCTGGTCGTTGGATGTAATTTTCAAAAAAAGGAACCGTTGTTCACAAATTGCTCAATCCCAACTTTAATTCCAAAAGCTGGAATCTCAAGAGAAGTAAGATCACCAAACTTGATCATTCGTGGTCTCTGGAACAATGTATGGGTTATGCCAACTGAAAAAACAAGCAAAGGTTCGTCAGCAGACGTTGAAAATTGGCAATCCTCCAAAACCTGGACACTATGGGCCTCATTATAATCTGACAGGCTGCGAAAACAAGTTGGTATATGGAGACACAAGTCTCAGTGCAGGTCCCGACCAGAAATATCGCCTGTCCATTTCCTTCCACAAATGCAGCCTGACTCATCGAGTTCCTTCAGCTGTCATTATTTTTTAAATGGGCTTTGTGGCTTAAATTGCACGTCATTTTTAAGAAATTTGCTCTCATCCTTCACCAAACCAACATTTGGTTCGTATCGTGTGTAAGAAGGAACTGCAGGTGCTGGTTTACACCGAAGATAGGCACAAAAGGCTGGAGTAACTCAGCGGGACAGGCAGCATCTCTGGTGAGAAGGAATGGCTGACGTCACCTATTCCTTCTCTTCAGAGATGCTGCCTGCCCTCCTGAGTTAATCCAACATTTTGTGTTTATCTTTGGTTTTGGACAAGTACAGCCCTCATCAATCACCTTTGTCACCTTTGTCTTTGTGAGACATGGCCTGCAAGCAGCCACGCCGACTGTTCCTAATTAGCACATTCTCTTTCAAATGTGAGTAAATCCTATCCCTGAGAATCTTCTCCAATAACTTCCCTACCATTGATGTGAGCCCCACTGGCCTATCATTTCTTGGATTATGCAATAACACATACAATCATAAACCAACACCAAACAAAAGAAACATCCATCACAGTGAGTCTCCTCCAGTCACCTCCTCACTGTGATGGAAGGCCAGAATGTATTTTTCTCTTCCCCTGCCGTCTTCTCCCACGGTCAGGCTGTTGAAGTTGCCACGTCGGGGCTCCCGACATTGAAGCGCCGCGCCGGATGGTGATAGGTCCGCAGCGGGCCGACCCAAGTCCCGCGATTCGGGGCGGGCGAAGACGCTGCCGCTGCCGGAGCTCCCGATGTCGGCCCCCACCCAGGGGCCTGCGGGCTTCCGACATCCACGCGGCCCACGCCGAAGCGTCCGGAGACGAGTCGCAGCCGCTCCCACAGCATCCGAAGGCAGCCAGCGCCGCAGGTGGTGAGTCCAGGCCGCGGGCTCTGCAAACCAGAGCCCAGCTGGTCCCAGTCGGAGGCCGTCTGCTCCATGTGCATGGCCGACGGTAGGCCGCAGCGGGAACGGAGACACGACCCAGAAAAAAGGTCGGGTCTCCGTTCGGAAGAGACAATTTTACAGTTCCCCCCCACATAACACACAACCACAAACTACATCATATCTAAACTACAATGAAGACAAAAACAACAAAAAACACAAAAGACAAACGGACTGCAGGCAAGCCGCGAGGGCAGCGCAGGCACACCAGACTGTACCCTCCGCAAGGGACTTTACTCAACTTTACGAACCCATGTACTTTATAATTAGCCAACTGTTCCTCATAGTATTTCTCCTGCAGGGAATGGAGGGATATGGATTATTGCAGGTAGATAAGAGTTGGTCTTGGATCATGTTTGGCACAGACATTGTGGGCCGAAGGGCCTGTTCCTGTTCTACACTGTTCTATCTGGTCCGAAGAAGGGTTCCGACCCGAAAAGTCACCCATCCTTTTTCTCCAGTGATCCTGCCTGGCCCGTTGAGTTACTCCAGCACTTTGTGTCTATCTTGGGTATAAGCTAGCATATGCAGTTCCTTTCTACATATACCACTACACCATTATATATTCTATATATGAGAACCAATTAAAAGGAGATTTATAGTATTGAATTAATTGATCCTCTAGAGGGGTAACATTTGAAAAGTCAGAGATGCAAGTGGTGGAAAATCTAGTTTGGAGTTCATACCGTGGATCTCCATGAATAATTTACTATAAAATTGGTAAACAAAAGACTTGATGAAAAATAAAACAAGTCCCTCTTGTTGCTGCCTGTTGCAAGCAGAAAAGCAACTCTTGCTTGTAGATTGTTCAATCCCTGGACCGAGTCCACATTCTAGAGCCTTAAGAGAATAAAGGTCACAAGCAATATTGACACGATATTATTTTACACAAGGGACCAAAGTACCCATTACCTATGGCCAGACATGGACAAAGCTGTCCATTATGTCCCAATCCTCCTTCTCCTTACTCATATAGAACTTACTCACAGTCCCGTACCGCTCTGGAACAGGCCCTTTGGCCCACAATGTCCGTGCCAAACATGGTGCCACGTTAAACTAATCTCCTCTGCCTGCATGTGATTCCATTTCCTGAATACCCATGACTTAATCCAAAAGACTCTTCAATGCCCCTATCGTACCTGCCTCCACCAGCACCCCTGGCAGCGCATTCCAATTACCTGCCACTCTGTGTAAAAACTTTGGCTCACGTGTTTACTTTCCCCCCACTCACTTTAACGCTATTCCCTCTAGTCTTTAAACATTTCCCCCTGGGATAAAAGTTGTGATTGTTTACCCCACCTATGCCTTACACAATTTTATATACTTCTGTCAGGTCTCCTCCAAAGTTCCAATGAAAACAATCCAAGTCTCTCCAACTTCTCCCTGTAGTTAATACCTTCTAATCCAGTCAGCATTCTGAAAAACCTCCTCTGCACCCCCTCTAAAGCCTCCATATCCAAATCGTGCAAAGGGATGACCAGAATTGCACACAATGCTCCAAATGATACCTAGCCAATGCCCCAACAGATGAAGACATGCACACTATATGCCCTCTTTACCAGTCTATCTACTTGTGTTCGCCTACTCCTGCAAGCAATTTCTTTTTTGGTCTTTATCCAATTCCCTTTGGAAATCATGATCCTATCTTTCAGACAATACTTTTGAGATTACTACAAACCATGTGATAAGCTCATAAGGTCATAAGTGAGAGGAGCAGAATTAGGCCATTCGGCCCATCAAGCCTACTCCACCATGACTGATCTATCTATCTCTCCAAAACCTATTCTCCTGCCTTCTCCCCATAACCCCTGACACCTGTACTAATGAAGTGATAGAACTCAGACAAGACTTGCTCGATTCTACACACTCTGCAAAATGCTCACCATTACATTAAGTGACACTGCATTATGATTCAGGAATCAGTGTTGCCCAGGATACGGGTGTTTAAATCCAATCAAGAGAGACTAGAAATATCTAGTGGAGCCACAAGGAAGTGCAGATGCTGGCTTACAAAAAAAGATACAAAATGCTGGAGTAACTGAGCAGGTCAGGATGCATCGCTGGAAGAATTAAGTTGGGACCCTTCTGACTCTGTCTGAAGAAGGGTCCCAACCCAAAACGTCACCTGTGCATGTTCTCCAGAAATGTTGCCTGACCCACGGAGTTTCAGTCTGAAACAGGGTCCCAACCCAAAACATCACATATCCATGTTCTCCGGAGATGCTGCCTGACTTGCTGAGTTTATCCAGCACTTTGTGTCTTCTTTTGTACAAACATCTAGTGTAACACGAATGAGTAGGATGGGTGAAGTGTATCAGGAGCAAAGACACTTGACATGGGGAAAGAATACAATGACGTCCCCATGTCAATTAATGGCAGTCATGGTTAATTTAAACCAGTTAATTTGGTTTATAAATGAACCTGCCTCCTTGACACCAATGTTTGAGTGACAATGTGAATGTATGGAATTAGTCGTGGAAATAAAGAAAGCAGTGAGATGGTCCATTGAACCATCTAAATGAGATTTATGCACTGGAGTAAGCCAATGCTTAACCAGCACAGTAGCAGAACATCTGCAAGCAATACATAAAAAAAGCACAAACACTACGCCTCCTGGGAGCTTCCATAAGAGTTGCCATATTGCCTTCGGGAACCAAGTATTCAAAGCCCCTATTGTATTTATGTTACACCATAAGAAAAATCATTAACACTAGATGACGAGAGAAATTGAGGCAAAAGAAGGAGGCATGGGTCGGGTATAGGCTCAGAGGGTGGTGGGAGTAAGGAATGAGCTGCTGGAGGAAGTAGTTGAAGCAAGTACAACAGCAATATTTAAAGGACACTTGGACCAGTACATGGATAGCAAAGGATTAGAGGAAATGGGCTAAATGGGGAACGGGATCAGCTTTGATGGGGACATCTTGATCGCATGGATGAGTTGGTTCAAAGAATGCTGTTTCCGTGTGGCATGATTGGCGAACTAGATACAGTACATTCAGAAAGTATTCAGACCCCTTCACTGTTTCCACATTTTGGTGTGTTACAGCCTTATTTTAAAATGGATTAAATTCTTTTTTTTTATCATCAATCTACACACAATACCCCATAATAAAAAAGCAAAAACAGGTTGTTAGAAATTTTTGCAAAGTAATTAAAAAGAAATAACTGAAATATTACTTTTACATAAGTATTCAGACCCTTTACTCAGTACTATGTTGAGGCACCTTTGGCAGCGATTACAGCCTCAAGTCTTCTTGGGTATGACGCTACAAGCTTGGCACACCTGTATTTGGGCAATTTCTCCTATCCTTCTCTGCAGATCCTCTCAAGCTTTGCCAGGTTGGATGGGGAGTGTGGATTGTCAGGTCCCTCCAGAGATGTTCGATCGGGTTCAAATCCGGGCTCTGGCTGGACCACTCAAGGACATTTGCAGTCCTTTAGGTGCCTTTTGGCAAACTCCAAGCTGGTTGTCATGTGCCTTTTACTGAGGAGTGGCTTCCATCTGGCCTCTCTACCATAAAGGCCTGATTGGTGGAGTACTGCAGATATAGTTGTCCTTCTTGAAGGTTCTCCCATCTTCACAGAGGAACTCTGGGGCTCTGTCATTGGGTTCTTGGTCACCTCCCTGACCAAGACCCTTCTCCCCCGATTGCTCAGCTCTATACAATACAATACAATACAATATATCTTTATTGTCATTGTACCCAGGGGTACAACGAGATTGGGAATGCGCCTCCCATACGATGCAATAATTTAGGTAATGAAGAGTCCTGGTGGTTCCAAAGTTCTTCCATTTAAGAATGACGGAGGCCACTGTGCTCTTCGGGACATGCAACGCTGCAGAAATTGTTTTATACCCTTCCCCAGATCGGAGTCTTGACACAATCCTGTCTCGGAGGTCTACAGACAATTCCTTCATCTTCATGGCTTAGTTTTTGCTCTGACATGCACTGTCAACTATGGGACCTTATATAGACAGGCGTGTGCCTTTCCAAATCATGTCCAATCAATTTAATTTACCACTGGTGGACTCCAATCAAGTTGTAGAAACATCTCAAGGATAATCAATGGAAACAGGATGAACATAAGCTCAATTTTGAGTGTCATAGCAAAGGGTCTGAATACTTATGTAAATGTGATATTTCAGTTATTTCTTTGGAATTACTGCAAAAATTTCTAAACACCTGTTTTCGCTTTTTTATTATTTACTAAACTAAACTAAACATTACGGTATATTTCCAAGGGCAGGTATTTGTGCTGGAGTAAAGGCAGCATTCCTAGAGAACATGGATTGGTGATGTTTCATAGAACATAGAACAGTACGGAACAGGAAAGGGCCCTTCAGCCCATAATGCTTGTGGTGAACATAATGCCTAGTTACACTGATCTCACACTGAGTACATGACCCATATCCCTCTATTCAGACATCTGACGAAGGGAACCGACCCGAAACATCACCTTTCCACGTTCTTGCGAGTCGACTTTATCTATGATCAGGGCATATCCTTGTCTCTGTCCTTCTATAAGACTCAATTATTCCAATTTACTAACCAGGCTTTCACTTACAAGTAGGTTAAATCCTTTCATTCATAACACTTTACCATAGTTTAGTTTGAATTCGTTTCTTATCATATAACAGGACAGGAGGGCTTGAGTTACAGAGGAATATTTTCCCTGGAGGGAATGGGGATGTGACCTTAAAAACTTATAAGGGACATAGATGAGGTGGATGATCGGGGGATGACACATTGGTAGAGGTGCTGCTTTGCAGCGCCAGAGACCCGGGTTCACTCTTGACTATGGGAGATGTTTGTATGGAGTTTGTACGTTTTCCCTATGACCGTGTGGGGTTTCTCTGGGTGCTTCAGTTTCCTCCCATAATTCCACAAACATGCAGATTTGCAGGTCAATTGGCTTTTGTAAACTGTCCCTAGCATGTAAGACAGAAACAGGGGCAGTGGGAGATGGTGCTGTGTGTAGATTTGCAGCACCGGAGACCCGGGATCGATCCCGATTACATATGCTGTCTGTATGGAGTTTGTACGTTCTCCCTGTGACCGCGTGGGTTTCCTCCGAGATCTTTGTTTTCCTCCCACACTCCAAAGATGTATAGATTTGGAGGTAAATGGACTTGTGTCATTTGCCCGGACTGTGTGTAGGATAGTGTTAATGTGCGGGCATCGCTGGTTGATGGGTCTTGGTGGGCCGAAGGGCCTGTTTCTGCACTGTATCTCCAAACTAAAACTAAACTAAACTAAACTAGTGGACGGGTGATCACTCTTCACTTGGTGGCCCAAACGGATGATTTCCATGCTGCATTTCAAAACTAAACTAATCTAAACATCACTGTCAATTTCCCAGGACAGGGGAGTCTAAAATTAGTTTTGTTTACTGTCATGTGCACCGAGGTACAGTGAAACACTTTTGTTGCATGCTGACCAGTCAACGGAAAGACAATACATGATTACAATTGAGCAATGTACATATACATGATAAAGGGAATAACGTCAATAACGTTTAGTGCAAAATAAAGCCAGTAAAATCCGATCAAAGATAGTCCGAGGGTCTCCAATGAGGTAGATAGTAGTTTAGCACTGTTCTCTGGTAGTGGTAGGGTGGTTCAGTTGTCTGATAACAGCTGGGAAGAAACTGCTCCTGAATTTGGAGGTGTGCATTTTCACACTTCTATACCTTTTGCCCGATGGAAGAGGGGAGAAGAGGGAGTGGCCAAGGTGCAACTCGTCCTTGATTATGCTACTGGCCTTGCCGAGGCAGCAGGAGTTTTTAAATGGAGTCAATGGAAGGGAGGTTGGTTTGGGTGATGGTCTGGGCTGCGTCCACAGTTCTTTGCAATTTCTTGCGGTCGATACGATATGGTACGATACGATAGAACTTTATTTATCCCAGGAGGGAAATTGATCAAATGTAGGATGGAGCTGTTCCCAAACCATGCTGTGATGCATCCCGATAAAATGCCTTCTACGGCTGTATCTGTAGAAGATGGTGAGAGTTGTTGGGGACATGCCGAACTTCGTAAACCTTCTCAAGAAGTGCATAGGCTTAAAATGAGAAGGGAAAGATTTAAAGGAGACCTGAGGGGCACAGAGGGTAGAGGGTATGAGGAAGAAGTTGCCAGAGGAGGTGGTAGTAGTGGGTACAATGACAACATTTAAAGGCCATTTGGACGTACATAGATAGGAAAGGTTTAAAGAGATATAGGCCACCCGCATAGTCTAGAGAATGGCTAATTTTAAGGGAAATGTGGAAATGAAACTTTTATATTTTCATATGGATCTGGCTTCACTATTTCTGAGGTTGATGTGGATGTCATTACAGCGAAAGGATATGTGATAACTTAAGACAGCGCAATGTTCCAGGATAAGGCTTTATGAAATGCAGAGTAGACAGTTTAGTGAAAGGCTTATAATCACACAGCTTTAGGGAAAATTGACTTGGCTAAGCTTTAACTCTACATTGAATATTAGCACGTTTCTATTTCATGCGCTGCCAGGACAGAGAGGTGGCATTGGAACAAAGGGAAGCCATTAATCATTTTATATTATAGCAAGCCCTTGCAGAAGATCAAACAGAGCACCACGGTTTCACACAGAAACATCAGATGGCTCATTAATGCGATCACTATGAGACAAATTTGATTTGAGCAGACAAATTAAGATTGGATTAAAGAAATAGACAGTTTTGCTGTAACTCGTTTTCACCTAGCCCACAGCTAACAATGGCCTGTTTCCTTTATCATCGTTACTTTTTTGCATATCTTTCATTATCTCTCTATATCACCGTCTATATCTCTCGTTTCCCTTTCCTCTGACTCTCAGTCTGAAGAAGGGTCTCGACCCGAAACGTCACCTATTCCTTTTCTCCAGAGATGCTGTCTCTCCCGCTGAGTTACTCCAGCTTTTTAAGTCTATCAGACAGTAGTTCTACTGAGATAAACAATAGGTAGATATTCTGTCACCGGATGGAAAAGTTAGCATTTGTGATGAATAATACACAGATATTTAATGAGACAGTTTTCCATTTTCTGTAGCCCATTGTGGATTACGTGATAATAATCCCTTCGGAATATCACCACATCAGACGGATACTTGATACCAAGCAGCCAGGAGCTGAAATATTATATTTTGTATGATCATTAAAATAGAAATAAGACTGAGCCGACCAACTTCGACACAGACAGTCCACCCCCAACAAACAATCTCCTCATAAATGTGTTCGTTGATGAGTTCACAGAGAAACAGGCAGCACCCTGAACAGACTAAGACCTCAATCTTTCAAATGGTATTTTCATTGGTTGAGATGAGACATAGCTTGCAGCCAGGTGCAAAACCTCTCCTTTGAGCATTTGGTCCGCACCTGCCAGAATTATTATTAGATCCAATTACGTACAATCCAGTCTACATTATTTTACACTGACAGAACTAACTGACATACCTGTGGGTCAGGTAGCTTGCATCTGTGACAAAGAAAAATAAATAGTTATGGCAAGGAAACAATGGAATAACCTTCACCCATTTTACCTCGGCATCTTAGAATTGGCACGAATAACTGAATTATTGCTCAAATAGAACCTCATTGCTTTGGGCAATGAGTATACGAGTCAAGAAGTCATGATGTGGGTCTATAAGCTGCATTTGGAGTATTTTGTCCCATTGCAGGAAGGATGTGAAGGCTTTGGTGCAGAGGAGGCATACCATAAATACTGCCAGGATTAGAGGGTTTCAGCTACAAGGAGAGGTTGGACAAACTTGGATTGTTTTCTCCGGAACATCGGAGGTTGAGAGGAGACTTGATAGAAGTATATAAAATTACGAGGGACATAGATAAGGTAGACAGTCAGAACCTTTTTCCCCAGGGTGGAAATGTTGAACACTATGTCAACCATAACTCTACGACTGGAGGGCAGAGCTATAAGGTGAGAGGGGGAAAGTTTAATGGAGATGTGTGGGGCAAGATCTTTACACAGAGAACGAAGGGGGCTTGGAACGCGCTGCTCGGGGTTGTGATGGTGGTGTTTGTCCAACCTCTCCTAATGGTTTAAAACACAAGGTGCTGGAGAAACTCAGCGGGTCAGGCATCATCTCTGGAGGACATGGTGAAGCGACTTTAGAGATACAGCGCGGAAACAGGCCCTTCGGCCGAACGAGTCCACACTCGGGACAATTTACAATCTTTTACCTAAGCCAATTGACCCACATGTCCTTGGAATGTGGGAGGAAAACGGAGCTCCCAGAGAAAGCCCACGCGGTCACAGAGAGAGCATATAAACTCCATACAGACAGCACCTGTAGTCAGGACCAAACCCGGGTCTCTGGTGTCGTAAGGCAGCGGCTCTACCGTTGCGCCACCGTGCTGCGCAAGGCTGCAACGTTTTGGGTCGAGACGCTTCTTCACAACTGTTCCAGGGTTGATTAGTACGGGTGTCAGAGGTTATGGGGAGAAGGCAGAATAGGAGGGAGAGATAGATCAGCCTTGATTGAATGGCGGAGTAGACTTGAAGGGCAGAATGGCCTAATTCTGCTCCTATCACTTTTGATCTTATGATCTTACAGGGCATCCAATCTCCACATGCAGCACATATTTAGCACGCCAGTAAAGCATGAAATACAATTTCTACCCACATTTCCTTTGATTCTGTTGAGAATATGACTCATTTGTTACAATAATAATGTTTCAATTCTTGCTGAAAATGCAACATGTTAGATTGATGTTGATCCAGATTGTCAATCAATTGGAAATAAATTACAGACGCACAGCTTTCAGAATGAATTCTAATAATCACAGTGGTTCATGCTAGTAAAGGGGCTACTGGAGTCCTTGACATAAACATATATTGTAGTTAAATCTGGGATTCAAGCTAATCCTTCAACTCCTTTCTAACCTGACTGGTTCATTTAATCATTCAATCATTTCAATTTTCTACTTATTCTAGCATGACTAATCTCAAAATAAGCATATTAATCAAGGATTTTTTCTTCCTCGTTGGTATTCAAATTACTTGCTGATCAAGCTATCAGTGAAAGAAAGTTGTTATCATCAGAGTACCGCGATGAAGCAGGCTGTTAAAACACTGGGGAAACACTGGTATTTATATACCCTCTCCCACAACTTCCTGACATGTCACATGCTTTGCAGCCATTACCATAATCTCCTGCTTGCTAACCATTTTAACCCTTCTTCCAGTTCCCATACTAACCTTTCTGTCCTGGGCTTCCTCCATTGCCAGAGTGAGGCCACACGCAAAATGGAGGAACAGCACCACATATTCCACTTGGGCAGCTTGCAACCCAACCGTATGACCAGTGAACTCTCCAATTTTAGGTAAGTTCTAACCAACTACCTCCCCTCCCAAACATCTCTCAACATCTCTTCCCCACATCCCCCCCTTCCCTCCGCTGTGCCCCACCTGAACTCCCAACTATTTCCCACATTCCAAAGACATGCAGGTTAATTAACTTCTGTAACTCCTTAGTGTGTAGGATAGAACTAGTGTACGGGTAATTGTTGGTCGGGGCAGGTTCAGCGTATCTCTAAAATTAAAACTAAAACTACACTTGCCATTGACACCATTATGGTTAAAATTAGGGTTTCATGTGTCTAATGGACAGGAAATTAATTTGTTTGTATACCAACCAAGGAAAGAAAAACCGAAACAGTTCGATGATCTCTCAGTAATTCTTTAACTGCGACGGCCTTTCTTCCATCGTACAGACTCCTACTTCAGGACACGGGCCAAGCTGGGTTCATGAACTTTCATAATAGCTGAAGTTGATGGAGCGAGGATACCGATCATGAGATAAAAACACAGCAAGAGTACGGGCACAAAAATTAACTGACCGACGTCCCATTAAAGTCCTCCGAATTTCTGCTTCATTTATTGAAATATAAAGGAGCAACCTTGTTACTGATTGACTGGATCAGATTTATGATAATGGGCGACACGATAGACTACAGACGGAGAATGATTTCTTCAAAGTCGGCATGCCTCAAAGAGACAGACTTCCCCCAGCAGCTTGTATTTTGCTCATAAGTAATAGGTGCTGTCTTTCATGCCTTACTAGTGGCATTTGATCTGCATTAGTCACAGAGTCATACAGCATGGAAACAAGCCCTTTGGCTCAACTAGATTGTGTCGATCATAATTTAATGAATTAATTAATTAATTGATTGATTGATTAATTAATCAATTAAAATTGTTGAAAACATTAGCGACGCAGTGGTGACGGACGCACCACACATCTCTGTCCTCCATACAGCTGTCAAGCACCTCTTTTGTCTCTATATATGCGTCTTCCATCAACGTCTTCAGCGTCGTCTTGTTTGGTCGTCCCGGGTTCCGTCTTCCATGGGTGGGTTCCCACAGCACAACCTTGTTTGCTGGTATTTCTGGATGGCGGTGGCAATGACCAGCGAGCCTCATCCTTCTTGACCTGATCTTCTCGGTCAGAGGTGGAATCTCCCCATAGAGCTGGGCGTTGGTGGTGTGGTCCCTCCAACTGACATTTTGAACTTTTCTGAGCATTTGGGTGTAGATACCATCAAAAGACTTGGACAGTGCTCGAGTGAGAGCCATGCCTCATACCCGTACAATAATATTGTCTCTACAGTTGCATGGAAGAATCCCAGTTTGAGAGCCTTTGACATCCCCATGTCTAATGCCCCATCTAAACTAGTGTCATTTGCTTGCTTTTGGTCCATATGCCTCTAAACATTATCTATCGACATATCTGTCCAAGTGTCTTTTAGAATGCTGTTACAGTAACTGCATCAACTACCTCCTCTGACTGCACATTCCATATACTCACCATCCACTATGTGAAAAAAGTTGCCCCTCAGGTTGCTATTAAATCTTTCCCCTCAAACCTTAAACCTATGTCCTCTGGTTCTTGATTCCCATATCCTTGAACATATTACCTTGAAACATACTATTATTTCAAACACACTTTTCATTCCCATAAAATCAATCTCTTGTCTCGCCTTCCTGAATCTACAGACAGATTTTATTTGACAGATGACAACCACTTCAATGCGTGATCCACCACATCAGTGGGAAATAATAAAAGACAGGTTGTTATGAATGATTGAGACATAAAATTAATATTTCCAATGGTCTTTTCCAAATTCTGCTATGTTTTGGGGTATGATTTTTTTCTCATCCCACACAGCGCTCAAAACATTTAAGTCTGCCAGGTCATTTTAAGAGAAAATTGCACCAGAGAATGCTGTTTCAAAGCAAAAACTGGGAATTAAACATTTAGCTCAAAATTCAAAGCTTTTTGTGTTCAAAGAACAAAAAGGCCAATATCAACGGACCGGTGGAGCAGTTGCCTCAGTGCCAGAGACACGGGTTCAACCCTGACCTCGAGTGTTGTCTGTATGGAGCTTGTACGTTCTCGCTGTGACCCCATGGGTTTCCTCCGGGTGCTCCGGTTTCCTCCGGGTGCTCCGGTTTCCTCCGGGTGCTCCGGTTTCCTCCGGGTGCTCCGGTTTCCTCCGGGTGCTCCGGTTTCCACCCACCGCCCATAGACTTATAGTTTAGTTTAGTTTAGAGATACAGAGCAGAAACAGGCCTTTTGGCCCACCAAGCCCGTGCCGACCAGCGATCCCCGCACACTAACACTATCCTACACACTAGGGACAACTTACAATTTTACTAAGCCAATTAACCTACAAACCTGTATGTCTTTTGAGTGTGGGACGAAACTGGAGCACCCGGAGAAAACCCATGCAAGTTAAGGGGAGAATGTACAAACTTGATACAGACAGTGCCCGTAGTCAGGATCAAACCTGGGTCTCTGGCACTGTGAGGCAGCAACTCTACTGCTGCACCACAGTGCCGCCACTGTGGGATTGTAGGTTAAATGGCCTCTGTAAATTGTCCCTAATCTGTAGGAAGTGGATGCAAACGTGAGATTACATAGATATAGTGTGAATGGATAATCAATAGGCAGTCTGGACTCAATGGGCCAGGGTCTGAGTGCCAGAGGTACTTACACTCATGGATGTGGAGGGGCTGTTTCCACTAGTGGGAGAATCTAGGATTAGAGGTCTTAGCTTCCGAATTAAAGGACGTTCCTTGAGGAAGGAGATGAGGAAGATTTTTTTTAGAAGGTGGTGAATCTGTGGAATCCTTTGCCACAGAAGGCGGTGGAGGCTAAGTCAATTACTATTTTTAAGGCAGAGATAGATTCTTGATTAGTACGGGTGTCAGGGGTTTTGGGGAGAAGGCAGGAGAATGAGGTTAGGCAGGAGATGTAGATCAACCATGATTGAAAGGTGGAGTAGACTTGATGGGCCAAAAGGCCTAATTGTGCTCCTATCACTTATGACCATATAACCTTATGACCGATGATACAAGAAGACTGGAATAACCCATTGGCAAACCATTCCATCAAATCATGTTGGAAAGTTACATTTAGTAAATATCGTACGATGGCTGGTATTAGATAAAATGACCAAGAAAACTGCTGATGTGTGATGTCACCAACATTTCAGCAATGCCCCAGGGAAGAACACCTGCCTATATATAGGCGAGAGTAAGCACAGACTGGGCGATCATTTAGCTGAACTCCTATGCTCAGTCCGCCTTGGCCTACCTGACCTCCAGCTTGCCAAACATTTAAACTAGGGCAGGATTTACACAGTAAATGGTAAGACCATGAGGAGTATTGAAGTACAGAGAGAACTAGGAGCGTGGGTTCCATGAAGGTGGACTAGACACCTGGAACACTTGCCTTCATTGATTAGGGTATTGAGTGCAGGAATTGGGATATCATGTTATAGCTGCACAAGATGTTGGTATGTCCACATTTGGAGTACTGTGTATGGTTGCTTTGCTATAGGAAGGATGCAAACGAGATTTACGTGAATGTGGCCTAGATTATCTCAATTCATGGAAAACAGGGCTGTTGTTTAAATATTATATCGATGATGCCTTCTTTTATTTACCAGCGATACAGTAAGATAGATCCCCTTTAATACCAATTCTGTTTCTGAACTCCAGTGGTTAGTTTGTCCGACCATCAGGAATCTCAGGAAGTGACGGGAAACATTAATCCATGAGGTGAAGATGATTGCAGACACCACGGATTTCCACAATTCCTTAAAATAATCAAAGACTTGTCCCATCGCAGTCTTTAGCCAGAGGGTGGTGACTCTATGGAATTCATTGCCACAGACTTCATCTTGAACTAAGTGTTGTGTCCTTTATCCTTTATCTGGGCACTGTGGACTGTTTGATTGTATTCATGTATAACTCTTTTCTTTGACTAGATTGCACCCAACAAAATACTTTTCACTCGGTACATGCGACAATAATTAAACTAAACTAAACTAAACTAGACGGCTGTGGAGGTCAAGGCATTGGGTTGCGAGGGAAAGATAGATCAGTCCTGATTGAACGGTGGAGTAGACTCGAAGGGCCAAATGGCCTAATTGTGCTCCTAGGTCTTATGAACAGTCCTTCTTCTCTCAATCAATCAGTAACTGTACTGAAAGTAAATTTAGACCAAGGATTCCTCATTATGTATGAGAAGAATCCTTGTGACAGCGTCACCAATCTGCCAGACAAAATAGCAATCCTCAGATTAATTTGCTTCTACATTAATGAAGGTCGTATAAAAATAGAACAGCTCCACCTCCAGTAGTTTATAGAGTGTGTCAGTGGAGGACAATCCCCGAGAGATTGCAGCGAAGAAGCATAAATTACAACGAGTAGGACAGGCAGCTGGAGTCTCACATGAGTTCTGCGTGCAGGCATGAGTGCAGGATTGGAGTACAAGGAAATACTTCTGGGACCAAAAAAAATCATCAGGAATAAAATTGTATTTATTCTTTCTACGCACATCGTTCAGAAGAAATATTACTGGTCAATCTGATGGGATTTATACATTATAGCTGAGCAAAAATAAATCCTGTTCCCAAATAAGTTTGGGCGGCACAGTGGTGCCGTGGTAGAGATGTTGCCCTACGGTGCCGGAGATCAAGGTTCGATCCTGACCTCGGTTGCTCTTGTACAGAGTTGGCACCTTCGTCCTGTGACCGTGTGGGTTTTCAGCAGGTGCTCTGGTTTCATCCCACATCCCAAAGATGTGCAGTTGTGTAGGATAGTGTACAGGAGATCACTGGTCGGCACAGACTCAATGGGCCAAAGAGCCTGTTATCACGTTGTATCTCTAAAACTAAAAAAAATAGTTAATGTCTGCAGTTATATAGAAACAACAACAGAAAAACCGCAAGGATGTTATTAATTTCCAGGCCAAAGCAACCATATCTCATTCTTAATAGCTCCACACAAGGTACATATATGAATCTTTATATGATAACAGTAATGCAATATGTAAGCAATCGTACTTCAAACGGGAAAATGGGAATTTTATGCAGATCTCATTAAAGAGAAAACAAAACACTATGACTGTCGAAAATGAGAATTTAAAATAGAAAATGTTGGAAGGGCCAACGATATCAGTGGAGAGAAAACCAGACCTAATATTTCATGTCAATAACCGAGATAGATCATTGATCTGAAACGCTAAATGACCGATTCTGTACTTTCACCACTTAATGATTTTATTTTTTTAAATATTCTTTTTTTTTAATGCAATAAAAAGAACAACCTGACATAATTAGAGTCACACTAATTAATATAAAACCAACAATGAAATGTAAAAAATTGTTTCTATGTGGTTTATTTTTGCTCCTCACACTTGCGCCACAGCTCTTGAATTTTTAACTTCTGTTCATTTATTTTTCACCGGTAATAAACAACACATTAATCATGTGGTAGCCAGGGAGAGTGTATCCATTTGCTCTGCTCCCTTCCCCCAATAAAGATGATATTAGACTGCCAAGCAGAACTACACCTTCACATCTTCACATAGATTGTGATTTTAACCTATGTTACAGGCAGAGGTTTCAGTCACTCTGATCAGCAGTTATTATTTTAGTCATTGTGTAACTATGGTACATTGTTTAATGCATTGTCCATAGGTGAGTTACAGAGTCATATAGTCGTAGAGTGATACAGTGGCGAAACAGGCCCTTCGGCCCAACCGGCCAACATGTCCCAGCTACACTAGACCCATCTGCCCGCGTTTGGTCCATATCCCTCCAAACCTGCCCTATCCATGTACCTGTTTGACTGTTTCTTAAATGTTGGGATAGCCTCTGCCTCAACTACCTCCTCTGGCAGCTTGTTCCACACACCCACCACCCTTTGTGTGAAAAAGGTACCCCTCAGATTCCTGTTAAATCATTTCCCCTCCACCGTAACCTATGTCCTCTGGACATAGTGTAGTTGGTGGATATATGTACAAGAATCAAAGGATCCTACAGCACAGAAACAGGCCCTCTGGCCCACCACATCTATATTGACAGCGATGGCTATTTATGCTAATCCCATTTGCCTGTGTTAAACTTGTATCCCTCGATGCCTTTCATATTGATGTACCTGTCCAAATTCCTTTGAACCATTTAATTGTGCGGGTAAAACGCAAGGTGCTGGAGAGACCTAGGGGTATAGATGCATAGATGCAGATGCTGCCCTACAGCGCCGGAGATCGAGGTTCGAGCCTGACCTCGGTCACTCTCTGTACAGAGTTTGCACCTTCGTCCTGTGACTGTGCTCGATGACTCCAGCACATAATTGGGCATAAATGAAAACTACATGTCTGGCCTTAATACTGGACAAATTAAGACAAAAGGCTGATCCCAATTCCTAAATAATACAACCGATCACTGGTTTACTGAATGCATTGAGATTGTGTCGTGGTTAATGGGAACACAACAGAAACAATTAGACACACATGTGGTGGGATAACCTTGCCACAAGGGTGTAATGCAATTACAACAGATTACTTTAAAATTAGGAATTGACATTTAAATTGCCTTCAAGGGCAAGGTTGTGTAAAAGAACACTGGTGTAATTTTTGATTGTGTGAAGCTAAAAGGATGCTAAAAATTAGTTTAAAATTCGGATAGCCTCTGTCCTTGTCACTGATAAAAAGATCTATCATAAGGTGTCGGGCTGTCGGTTACTATCGACCAGTTTCTACTGCAGCCCCCTAGACCAATTTGTTTTTGTTATTATGTTATAGTGGAGTGAAATATGAGATAATGATGTAAGCTTGACTAAACAGTGTGCCAGTGGCCTCAACAAAACACTGTGCCATTCTATGGATAGGAAGCTCATTATTATAATTGGCAATGCCAACCTTGTGGTGGAGTTGGATCAGTTTGTAATTGTCTTCGTGCTGAGCCAAAGCATTTGTGCCAATTCTTCATCATTGACAGTTGCTTGAAAGCAAATTAAATATCTTTCTCAAAACACAAGGCGCTGGAGTAATTCGACGAGTCAGGCAGCATCTCTGGAGAACACAGGTCGGCGATGTTTTGGGTTTGAGCCCTTCTTCAGACTGATTGTAGTGGGGGAGGGGAGAAAACGTGAACCGCCGTGAGGGGGGGTGTAGAACAATGGACAAGCAAGGACCCCGCATGGGGGGACCGCCGTGAGGGAGGGGGAGGGGGGAAGAACAACGGGGGAACTGGCGCAGGGGGGGGGGGGGATTTGTAACTTTGTAGGCGCCCTTTATGGGTAACTATTTGCATACCTTGGGTGGCACAGCGGTGGCGTTGCTGACTTACCTGTGGAAGTCCCAAAAGCTGTTGGAGGTGCACAATTCATCAATACATTTAAACAAGCTGCCAGTTAGTATCTGTTATTTAACATATTTATTTTTAGCAGAAGATGATAGCTAGTATCGACCATTTAACATACTCACTGTCATTTCCATTAGACCTCCAATACACACAGATTTGCCATTAACACATTTGTCGCCACTACCTTTGAACTCCACTGCGTGCAAAGTTCTAAGGATGCCAGCCTATTATCAATTGTCAATATATTTGTTGTCCTTACCTTGACACATGCGGCACTCAGAACCCACCAGCCGGTACTTGCTAGCAACACATTCACTGTCATTATCTTTGTATCCCGTTTCATGCAGAACCGAGAAGTTGCAATCTAGTATCAAATTATTAACATATTAAGTATCCTTCCTTTGGTACCCTGTTACATGCAGAACCAAGAAGTCGTGACTTTCATATAATGTAAGAGTAAAGCACAATTCATGTAATTAACATATCAATCTACCTCGCCTTTGCACTTCCTCAGTTCTCATCTTTTTGGTGTATAAATGTCCTGCTGTACCGACTTAACTTTGGAGTTGTGATCACAGCCTTTGACTGAGACATTTCTCCCCTTGTGCAAGTAAAACTCACTGCTGATGGTTAATCATAAGAGTCCTTGAGTCTTAATAAAGGGTTGACTTTGTCACGCCAGAGACCCGGTTCGATCCTGACTACGGGTGCTGTCTGTACGGAGTTTATACGTTCTCCCTGTGATTGCGTGGGTTTCTCTGGGTGCTCCAGGTTCCTCCCACATTCCAAAGATGTGCAGGTTTGTAGGTTAATTGGCTTCGGTAAAAAATTATAAATTGTCCCTAATGTGTAAGATGGTGCAAGTGTACGGGGTGGTTGCTGGTCGGCGCGGACTCTGTAGGTTGAAGGGTCTGTTTCTGCGCTGTATCTCTAAACCAAACTAAACTAAACTAAACTGTTCAATCCATAAAACCAGCACAAAGGAACCTGCAGCAGTTAAATCTCCTGGGCAGATGATCCGATGGGTAAGGATGCAATGTTTAACTGCAAGCTAAACAGACTTCTTAATTCATGACTAAGCTTGCTGCTCCCAACTGGGGCACCAGTTGTGGTCCTGCTCTTGTCTCTGGTGTTCCTGGAGGGGAAAGATTAATTAAAATTTCCAATTCTGACTAGTATTAAGTAACTCCCTTGGGAAAGACCCTGGGGAAATATTGACTATACAATGGAGAAAAACAGATGTTAATAAACCAACTCTCTGTTCCAATTATTATTTGTATTGATTAAACATATTACAAAAATAAAAGGTGTACATCTTTTTTCTTTGGGCAAGTGGTAAGCATACGAATTGGCTGCTTGTTGGACTCATCTTTGAACATTTGGTTCAATTGGCTTCAGGGCTGAGGAAATGATTCAACCAGAATCCCCATCTTGATGTTATTCAACAAAATCAATAGGTATCCCAGCTCTTAGCATTACAATGGATGTCAATGAGACTGCACTGTGGCACAGCGGTGGAGTTGCTGCCTTACAGCACAGGGATTCGAGTTCGATCCTGGCTAAGGGTGTTGTCAGTATGTAATTTGTATGTTCTCATCTGTGACTACGTGGGTTTTCTCCAAGTGCTCCGGTTTCCTCCCACTTTCCAGATGTGCAGGTTTGTAGGTTAAATAGCTTCTGTAAACTGTCCCTAGTGTATAGGAGAGAATTAATGTGTGGGTGATCGTTAGTTGGCATGGACTCGGTGGGCTGAAGGGCCTGCTTCCACATTGTAAACCTAAACTAAACTAAAAAAGGATATCAAACGGTTGAGAGAGGGCACAGACAAGATTTACCTGGGCTACTTACCCAGGAGGTGGAAAAACTAGGGTAATTATCCTATTTAAATTTCAAAAGTTAAATGGACTTTAGAGACTCAGCAGAGATATTCAAAATTAGGAAGTTTTTAAGATTGATTAGGGAGTGATGTTTTCTCATGGCAAGCAAGGCTGTAACTCTTAGATTTAAAAGTAATTTAGTTGTAGAATTATAGTGGGAATCATGAAAATTATTTTTCCCAGCAGGCTAAGAATGGAGTTGAGAGGGAAAGATAGATCAGCCGTGATTGAATGGCGGTGTGGACATGATGGGCTGAAGGGCCTTATTCTGCTCCTACACCTTGTAAACCTACGAAGACTTGGAGTGTACTGTCTGAAAGTGTGGCAACAGAAGTGTAGACTGGAACGTTCACAAGACCATTACCCATGGTGCAGTTCTGCATTGTGCGCATTAGATAGCCCAAGAATCAGGCATGATGAATCGAGTGGAATGCCCATTGTGTATATGCAATACTGTGCTCACATAATCCCATCCCAATGACCCGCAGGATGAAAAGCACAGGCTTTTAACTCCGCAACATTGTCCATGTCAGGATTTTCATCAAAAGGGCCAATGGATCGAAGAATAACAGATGGATTTTAATTCAGATAAGTGCGAGGCACTACATTTTGGTAAGACAAACCAGGGCAGGATTTACACAACAAATGGTAGATCAATTCTGGTTGGAAAAAAAAAAGATCTGCAAGAATGTTACCGGGTCTGGAAGGATTACTTTATAAGGAGAGGCTGAATAGGATGTATTTTTCCCCCTGTAGTGAAGGGATCTGAGGGGAGGTCTCATACAGGTTCATGAGGATGTGGGCCAAACGTAGGCAAGTGGGTCCAGTGTAGATGGGGCATGTTGGTCGGCGTGGGCGGGTTGGGTTGAAGGGCCTGTTTCCACACTATGTTACTCTATGACTCTATGAGGCGCAAATAAGTACTTTCAACATTGATCTTAAGGTCATAGTGTCAGACCTGTACAGCACAGAAATGGGCCTTTGGCCCATCTTGTCCATGCGGACCGTCGTGCTAATCTACACTCTTCTATCAAGTCTGAAACATCTGTACCCCAGAACATTGAGCTGCCCTTCCCTCAACCTCATCTCCACAATTGCAACAATATAATTACACACGTGATGACCCTTGATCTCAGCTCATCCGTCTTACTGTGAGAATCCTTGCATTAAATTAAATGCAGTGAGGTGGAGAGTTGATGAGAGGCAGATGGTTGATATGAGGCAGATGGTTGATGTGAGGCAGAGATGAGGATGAGGGGTGATGTAAGGCAGAGAGGTGATGTGAGGTGAAGGGTTAAAGGTGAGGTTGAGGGGTGATGTGAGGTGAAGGGTTAAGGGTGAGGTTGAGGGGTGATGTGAGGTGAAGGGTTAAGGGTGAGGTTGAGGGGTGGTGTGAGGTGAAGGGTTAAGGGTGAGGTTGAGGGGTGATGTGAGGTGAAGGGTTAAGGGTGAGGTTGAGGGGTGATGTGAGGTGAAGGGTTAAGGGTGACGTTGAGGGGTGATGTGTACATGAAGGGTGAATTGCAGTGAATTGTGGCACAGCCCAGTCCATCATATAAACCAGTCTCCCTTCTAATGGCTCCATTTACACCTCACTCTGCCTCCGCAAGGCCAACAGCATAATCAAGGACGCGTCGCAACCTGGCCACTCCCTCTTCTCCCCTCTCCCATCAGGCAAAAGGTATAGAAGTGTGAAAAAGCACACCTCCAGATTCAGGGACAGTTTCTTTTCAGGCAATGAATCATCCTACCACAACCAGAGAGCAGTGCTGAACTATTATCTCCCTCTTTGCTGAGCTGGGATTATTCTTGATCGGACTTTGCGGGCTTTACCTTTCACTAAACATTATACCCTTATCATGTATATATACACTGTAAATGGCTCAATTGTAATCATGTATTGTCTTTCCGCTGACTGGATTGCACACAACAAAAGCTTTTGACTGTTCCTCGGTACACGTGACAATAAACTAAACTGAAACTGGGTGCAGGAAGGAACTGCAGATGCTGGTTTAAACTAAAGATTGCCACAAAAAGCTGGAATAACTCAGCGGGACAGGCAGCATCTCTGGAGAGAAGGCATGGATGATGTTTCGGATCGAGCCCTGGGTGCTCCGGTTTCTTCCTACAGCCATGTGAGGTTCAAGGTTGAATCACTGGTTTTTGCATTAAGCCTGCAGGCTGAAGTCAGATCAGGCTGCAGCAGCAGATCGGGTTACCTAGCAACAGAGAGTGTGTCCCAAAGAGGAAAAGAAATCCAGCATGAGGAGAAATGGGATGAAACATTTAATATTAAACTGAAAGTATTCATTTAGTCTCAAGGTAGAAGATTAGCAAGAAGATAATTACTGATTTTCCCAAAGTCTCTTCATTTTAGATGCCAAATTAGGTATTTCAAATCTCACTAAATAATTGAAATTAAAATGTAGATGTTGGTAGTCAATGGCACCAAAGATCTTCAGCACCTGCTAATGAGGCAATGGCCAAGGGTTAATAAATGGGCCAGGTGATACCCTAGTTAACTGCAGGCTGGTTAACTCTTCTGGTCACCTTTTGACCTTTGGTTACAATGGGCGAACTGGCAGTAATGCACAACATAAATGCAGATGGTTCAATTTGTGATCGCAAAGCAGCAAGGGTAATTGCCCCACCAGTAGTGCTGTGCTACCCCCCTGCAGAGTTTAATTTAGAGCTGGATTATTATGCCTTTGAAGTAGCCAGAAAAGGACAGTTTAGTTTAGTTTAAGAGGTTGGTTTGTTTGATGGTCTGGGCTGCGTCCACAATTCTCTGCAATTCTCTGCAATCTGCATGCTGGAGTAACTCAGCAGATCAGGCAGCATCCTTGGAGAAAGTGGATAAGTGGAGTTTCAGGTTGAGACTTCTTCTCTCCAGAGATGCTGCCTGTCCCACTGAGTTACTCCAGTTACTGTCTATCTCCGGTTTAAACCAGCATCTGCTGGTCCTTCCAGCACCCAGTTTCAGTTTAGTTGATTGTCACGTGCACCAAGGTGCAGTGAAAAGCTTTTGTTACGTGCTAACCAGTCAGCAGAAAGACAATATATGATTACAATTGAGACAGTCGCAGTGTATAGATACAGAATAAAGGGAATAACATTTACTGCAAGATAAATCCAGTAATGTCCGATCAAAGATAGTCTGAGGGTCTCCAAAGAGGTAGATAGTAGCACAGGCCCACTCTTCAGTTGGTAGGACGGTTCAGTTGTCTGATAACAACTGGGAAGAAATCCCTGAATCTGGAGGTGTGTGCTTTCACATTTTATACCTTTCATGTACACATCACCCTCGATTCCCTACAGATCCATAAACCCATATAAAGGCGTCTTAAACATCGCTACCGTATCTGCCTCCATCCACCATCCTAGGTAGCAAGTTCCAGGCACCCAGCATTCTCTGTCTGGGGAGTGGAAAAAACTTGCCCCATCCATCTACTTTAAACTTTACCCCTTTCACCTTAAAGCTGTGCCCTCTACACTCTGACATTTCCACCCTGGGGAGAAAGGTTCTGATTGTCTATCCCATCTATGCCTCTCATAATTTTACAATCTTCCATCTGGTCTCCCCTTAACCTCTAACATTCAAGAAAAAACAGTACAAATCCACCCATCCTCTAAACCCTCCAAATATTATTGGAAGAGTGCATAGACATTGAACATTATAGAGTAGCGTACCAGTTAAGCAATTGGAAAAGCAGCCAGAGTTCTGAATCCTTGTTCCTGAGGCGTGAATTTGAATGCCAATACGGCAGCTGGGGAATTTCAATTGATTTAATTTCATGTAAGGATGGCACAGTGGCACAGCAATAGAGTTGCTGCCTTACAGCACCAGGGGCCCGGGTTCATCCTGACCACAGGTGCTGTCTGTACAGAGTTTGTATGCTCTCCCTGTGACCATGTGGACTTTCTCCAGGTACTCTGGTTTCTTCCAACTCTCAAAAGACATACATACAGGTTTATAGGCTAAATTGGCTTTTGTGAATAGTAAATTGTCCCTAGTTAGTAGGATAGTGTTAGTGTATGGGGTGATCGCTGGTCGGCGTGACTTCGGTAGGCCGAAGGGTCTACTTCCACACTGTAACTCTAAAGTCTAAAGTCTAAATAGATTTGCAATTTCAGCCATCCTGTTCATTAATGTAATTCATGGAGAGGAAATCCTTATCCTGTCCAGTCTATGTGTGAGTAGGTTCACTGCCACTTATCTGGCTCCACACTTTGGGGGCAAATAGGGTTGAGTAATAGATGGTTTCATTTCTGGCGATAGCCACATCCCTATGAATGAATTAATAAAAGTACTTTGAAAGGAAATAGATTTGTTGCTTGGCAAAAGATGCAATTTAAGAGCCTTGGGAGCAATCAATAGATCAGGATTAATGGGGGGAGAGAGACATTGCATTTACATGGTTTTCTTCGAATCCTCAATGTATCCAAGATTCTTCTTTGCCAAGGAACTGCATTTGATGTTTAATTACGGTTGCAAAGTAGGAAATGTTCTATATGGAAGGAAATTAGTCCTTAACTAGTCAAAACCCACATGTAACTCAAGGTCCATGGTGATCTGGTTTACATTTGTATATCCCCCAGTTTATATGTCCATTCGTGCATTCAGTGTGCCGGCTTTACCATCTTACAGTGAATTAAAGAACAAGACTGTACACTGAGGGAATAATCCTTCTTTTAGTTCTTGATTAGTACAAGTGTCAGAGGTTATGGGGAGAAGGCAGGAAAATGGGGTTAGTAAGGAGAGATAGATCAGCCATGATTGAATGGCAGAGTAGACGATGGGCCGAATGGCCTAATCCTATTCCTATTCCTAATGTCCTTATGACCTTTTAACCTTTACACCTTAGAGTAGCCAAAGTCCTTAATGTTTTCCTTCCATTTTTTCCAAGGCAGTGACCAGAGCTGACTGATTCCCTCTTTAACTTTAAGCATAAAGTACATGCTCCATGTTTCTTTTTTATATCAGGAATATTCTCCATGGCTGATTTAATGAAGACAAATGAAACTGTCAAGGAAATACAATGGCCCCAATTTACTGACAATTCTCTATGCACTAGGACTGCCTCCTCTCAGTTTCTCAGGTCTCAGCAACTGCAAGTGACTTCTTTAATTGAGCTGACCATTAATTCTCCGTTTATAGTAACACTTTAGAGAGTTTATTTTTAGGCTGCTTGTGTAGCATAAAACAATGTGTGGTGATTAAATAAAGAAAGCAGAAGGACAAAATATTTACTCTAGTAAGAGACTCTAGTATAAATGGGTATGGCTTAAAATGAGAGCATAGTTGTACAGGAATTATATTAGGAAGCATCCTGTTACATTAAGGGCAGTGAGAATGTTTAACTTACTCCAGAGAAGTGGATGGATTCTTGCCAGGTCAGTAATGGTGGAGCTCAGGCCACATAGACTTGCGTGTGGAATTACTGGATTTATTCCCAGTCCCACGTACATTGCCCTTCAAAGGTGAAGAACAGAACCACGGCAAAGTCACTTGTATCTGTCTCAACCTGGAGTGAGAATAATGAAACACTGCTGATGCTTTTCCTAATTCTTCTGATCTCCTATTTCTTCTGGATCTTCTGACGCATAAGCTAGGCCAGGGTACTTCCGATTTCACCTCTACCCCATTGCGGATATTGGACTCTGCGTGTGAAACTGATGCGTGACAATCCTGAGAACTATATGCTCTGAATGCATTCAAGAGAGAGCTAAATAGAGCTCTTAAAGATAGTGGAGTCAGGGGGTATGGGGAGAAGGCAGGAACGGGGTACTGATTGAGAATGATCAGCCATGATCACATTGAATGGCGGTGCTGGCTCGAAGGGCCGGATGGCCTCCTCCTGCACCTATTGTCTATTGTCTATTTTCTATTGTCTATATGCTGTGGTCTGCATCTGTCCACCTAGCTACAGCTAACAATGACCTGTTTCCTTTATCATTGTTACTTTTTTGCATATCTTTCATTAATTTGTTCTATATCTCTCTACATCATCGTCGGTTTCTCTCGTCTCCCTTTCCCGTGACTTTCAGTCCAAAAAAGGATCTCGACCCAAAACGTCACCCATTCCTTCTCACCAGTGATGCTGCCAGCTTTTTGTATCTATCTTTGGTTTAAACCAGCATCTGCAGTTCCTTCCTACACCTTTGCACTACGTGTTGTGATTGCGTTTGACTTGATTGTATTTATGTTCAGGGCTGGATTAACATAGTAGCAAAAGTAGCATTTGCTATGGGCCCCGCGTTTTCGAGGGCCCCGCGCTAAATGCTTGAAATCGGCGTCCCACTGAGGGGCGCTGTGTTGCGCGCGCCGCTCCCCAACCGCCGTGGATTGAATGTGTTGCCAATGCCGCGGTTAGAATGTGTTGGAGGGGCTGCGCGGCCAATGGGCAGCTGGCGGTCACCACCCAACCACTAACCCCGAGACACAGACCCTCACCCCCCCCACACACACACATCCAGAGGGACAGAGACGAGAGACGGACGCCCCTTAAATCTCCTGAGTGCCAGCCCTCCCCTGCAGGAGCGAACACCTGGCGAATTGTCACAGCAGATAGCAGCTCTGAGATTTTATCAACCGGCTCATCAGATCTGTTGCTGTTTGATGTCCATCTCGCGGAGTCTCCTGCAAGATTCCTCACAACGTCCCTTCCTCCCTCCCTCCCTCCCTCCTCGCTTCCTCCCATTCAAAGGCTAACACGGTTCTCTTACCATCCTGCAAAATCTCGCCACACGCCAGCCTCTGCTTCGGTCCTGAAAATTGGGATGTCCCATATGGGACAGGCCTTGTCCCGTATTAGGCCCGGGGAGTGGGGGGGGAACGCTGTAGGCTCGGCCACCGCCTAACGGAGGTTCCGTAGCAACCCGCCTCCTGGCTGGGGCGGCTGCCTTTGTGGAGCGGGGTGGGGGGGGGGGGGGGGAAGGAAGAGTCCTGTCCCGTCCTGGTGCGGGGATGTTCAGTGCGGTGGGTAGACGGCAGCGGCTCTCCCACTGACGGCCCTCGGGGGGCCGGAGCATGTTGCTGCGCCGATGACGCAGGACTCTGGGCGGCGTGGGGAAGGCGCTGAGCCGGCCGGGGAGAAGAGGGGGGACGGGGAGCCAAGGGCAGGTACAAAATGCTGGAGTAACTCAGCGGGTCAGGCAGCATCTCTGGAGAGAAGGAATGGGTGACGTTTCGTGTCGAGACCCGTGGGGTCACGTGGGGTGCGTGCGGTGACGTCACCTTGTCCCGTATTTAAGGCCCCTTTAAAACATATGCTCGGGCCCCGCACTAGCTTAATCCGGCCCTGTTTATGTTTAGTGTTAAATTATCTGATTTTGATAGCATGCAGAACAAAGCCTTTCACTGTTCCTTGGTAGGCAAGACATTCTGAAGAAGGGTCTCGATCCAAAACTTCACGTATTCCTTTTCTGTCCCGCTGAGTTGCTCCAGCTTTCTGTGTCCAGGGTTTCTGGCGCTGTAAGGCAGCAACTCTACCGCTGTGCTCCTGATTTTATTTGCAGCAGAGATACTGATGCTGAACACTGAGTGATGCCACAGGAGCAAGGAGTTCACTTCATAAATTCAGAGTGGAGCTGTACACCACAGATACATTGAGGAGAGACAATAGTTAAAGTACACTGTACTAGCAGTGGCTCACAGCTCACAGCGTCTCCAGGGCTTGCAGCCAATCGATAATCCAACCATCTCCATGAAACAGAGTACATCAGCTGAGCTGAAAATAGTAACTGAGTCAACAAGCTTGAACTGGGCTTCCTGTTGCACCTTGCGCTTTCCACAGGATCAATGATTGATGCGTGTTTGCTCTGTGGCAAGTGAGCACAGACTGCATTGAGTTATCCGTCATTTACTGCCGCTTTGGAAAAGAAAACGTCCAAGTTATTTTTCTGACAGGATGCATCCATCCCTCGATCTCATATTTTCTCCTTGTTAAATCTTGTGTGAAGTATTGAAAGCATAATATTTTCATGCACGTGTACACACTGAATTAATTTCAGGTTATCATGCATCAGGAAGCCCAGGCAGATAAGAGTCTGGGATTTCTGTCCTCGCTCTTCCCTTGGGCAAGGGGCATCATGTTGTCAAATGCCATTTGGTTCAACCAAGAGGCTCCAATCTGTGCAGAAAATCCCGGCAGCGGAGATTAGTGAAGTGCCAACAGCCACAAATGCCAGCTGAGAGATCCAAATGGAACTCAATGCTGTAAGGTATGAAAGCAAAGTCGATGGCATATGGGAATGTATGCCAGGAACATTCAGGTTCCAAGTCATTGGGGAAAACCTGGCCTCATGCTCTCACTCTTTCAAATGTGAGTTGAATCTTTTCACTGTGTTACTACATAATTTCACAGTGCCAACTTTTGCTTTCATTGATGGCAACATACGTTTAGACATTATTGACAGACATTTCTCATCTAGTCTCGTGCGATTCCTGACTCGTGACACCAGGCTGCTCAGATGAAGAGTGAAACAATGGTTATTTTGTATTTATACAGCACCTTTAGTGTATTAAACCCTAATGTCAAAATTCTGACAAGGCTGTCATCATTTTCACTATTTCACTTTCCCTTTTCCATTTTACCTAATACCTCATAGAACACAGTAAAGTGCAGCACAGGAACGGGCCCTTCGGCCCACAATGTTTGTGCCAATTTAAACTGATCTTATATATCTGCACATGATCTAGTCTTGGCTCTTAATTCACAGGAGCAGTATTAAGTAATGGTGGCATGGGCAGCATGGTGGCACAGCGTTGGAGTTTCTGCCTTGTAGCGCCAGAGACCCAGAGACCCAGGTTCGATCATGACTACAGGTGCTGTCTGTATGGAGTTCGTACATTCTCCCCGTGACCTGTGTGGGTTTTCTCCGGTTGCTCCGGTTTCCTCCAACACTTCAAAGACATTCAGGTTTGTGGGCTAATTGGCTTGGTGAAGTTGTAAATTGTCCTTAGTGTATGTAGGATAGTGTTAGTGTGTGGGGATCACTGGTCGACACAGACTCGGTAGGCCAAAGGGCCTGTTTCTGCAATGTGTCTCTAAACTAAACGGAACAAAAACACAATGCAAAGGTGTATTGCATGCATTTGCAGTATTGCATGCACGACAGGCCACCTCATTACAGGAAGGATGTTGAGGCCTTGGAGAGGGTGCAGAGGAGGTTTACCAGAATGCTGCCTGGATGAGAGAGTTTCAGCTCCAGGGAGAGGTTGGATGGACTTGGATTGTTTTGTCTGGAACGTTGGAGATTGAGGGGAGACTTGGTAGAAGTATATAAAGTTCTGAGAGGCATAGATAGGGTAGACAGTCAGAATCTTTTTTCCCCAGGGTGGAAATGTCCAACACTAGAGGGAATAGCTATAAGGTGACAGAAGGAAAGTTTAATGGAGATGTGTGAGGCGTTAGTAGTAGGGGCCTGGAACGCACTGCCTGGAGTGGTGGTGAAGGCAGATACAACAGTGTCGTTTAAGAGGCTCTTAGATAGGCACATGGGAGGGCACGGAATAGAGGGGTATGGATCATGTACAGGCACAAGTGATCTGTTTAACTTGGAATCAAGTTCAGCACAAATATTGTGGGCTGAAGGGCCCGTTCCTGTGCTGTTCTGGTCTGTGTTCTATGAGGCATTACGTAAAATGGAAAATGGAAAGTGAAATATGAAAACGAGGAGAACCATCCTGCCTGTGTTCAGTCTGTCGAGCTTTGTCAGAATTTTCGAAGTTTCATTGAGGTGCTCCTGACTACAAACATAAACCTAACTTCTCCAACAGAAGTCCTATCATTCCAGGGTAGATAGCATCTGAAAAAGTATTCTGACCCAAATATCGCCTATTCCTTTTCTCCAGAGATGCTGCCTGACCCGCTGAGTTACTCCAGCATTTTGTGTCGATTTTCAATATAAACCAGGATCTGCAGTTCCTTCCTACACACGGAGAGTGTTAAAACTCATTGAACGGCAGGAAAGGTTCAAAGGACAAAAGAGAGAGATTGAGGAGTTGAGGAAGGGAAGTGTGGAGCTTTAGGTTGAAGTAGCTGAACATGGGGCAATGGAAGCTGAATGTATAAGAGGTCAGATTTAGAGGATTTTTTTTCTCCAAAAGTTCTCCCCGTGACCTGCGTGGGTTTACTCCGAGATCTTCGGTTTCCTCCCACACTCCAAAGACGTACAGGTATGTAGGTTAATTGGCTGGGTAAATGTAAAAAAAAAAAAAAAAATTGTCCCTAGTGGGTGTAGGATAGTGTTAATGTACGGGGATCACTGGGCGGCACGGACTTGGAGGGCCGAAAAGGCCTGTTTCCGGCTGTATATATATGATATGATATGATATAGATGCTGTCAATGGAATGGGGGGTGGGTGTCGTGTGGAAGCTGGCTTGTGTGATGGACTGGGCTACATCCACAACGCTCAACCATTTCACAGATTCACCACCTTCTGGTTAAATAAATTCCTTCTCGTCCCCATCCTCAAGGCATGTCCTTTTTATTATGAGACTGTGCCCTCTGGTCCTAGACTCTCCCACTACTGGAAACATCCTGTCCACATTCACTCAATCAACGTGTAGGAAAGAAGTCTGAAGAAGGGTCTCGACCTGAAACGTCACCCATTCCCCTCTCCAGGGATGCTGCCTGTCCCGCTGAGTTACTCCAGCATTTTGTGTCTACCTTCCACTCAATCAACCTCTTTTTAGGTTCTTCTGAGGTTGCAGGGGTAATGGTGTTAGGGTGGGAAATTAACCACTGTTGGAAATTCTCAGAAATTAGCCAAGGGAGTGAGAGCTCATGGAACTGGGAGATTTTGAGGAGGATAGTGCCTTTGGTAGTCGGAAGGCCCATTCCTTTGGTAGTCGGAAGGCCCATTCCTTTGGTAGTCGGAAGGCCCATTCCTTTGGTAGTCGGAAGGCCCATTCCTTTGGTAGTCGGAAGGGCCATTCCTTTGGTAGTCGGAAGGCCCATTCCTTTGGTAGTCGGAAGGCCCATTCCTTTGGTAGTCGGAAGGCCCATTCCTTTGGTAGTCGGAAGGCCCATTCCTTTGGTAGTCGGAAGGCCCATTCCTTTGGTAGTGGGAAGGCCCATTCCTTTGGTAGTCGGAAGGCCCATTCCTTTGGTAGTCGGAAGGCCCATTCCTTTGTTGTGGAAGGAGTGGTAACCTAAAACAATAGGTTTAAAAATGAAGCTGTGAGGAAGGTGGAGGAGACTGAGATATGGGATTACCATGTGCACCATCCTCAACCCCATCGAAGGTAGACACAAAATGCTGGAGTAACTCAGCGGGTCAGGCAGCATCTCTGGAGAGAAGGAATGGGTGACCTTTCAGGTCGAGAGCCTTCTTCAGACTGAAAATTGTGTGTAGGATAGTGTTAATATGCGGGGATCGCTGGTCGGCAGTTCATCGGTCTGAAGGAGGGTCTTGACACGAAACGTCACCCATTCCTTCTCTCCAGAGATGCTGCTTGACCCGCTGAGTTACTCCAGCATTTTATGTATACCTTTGATTTGTACCAGCATCTGCAGTTATTTTCCTACACATCCTCAACCCCATAATCACTGAGTATGGTGCAAACTGCATTCATTCAATTTGCCCTTCCAAAAAGTATCAAAATTAAATTCCTCCACGCAGCTCTGGAAACCAGCAACCTTAGGAGGATCCTGAGATAGGGATGGTTGGCAAAGATATTAGGCTCATGAGTGAGTATTTTGGAGAGTAATAACATAAGTTTAGGCAGGGAGGGGAACAGCAGCGGAGAAGAGGGAAGCATTGATGATATTGGCAACCATGGGAGTCATGAATGCAAGTTTGATGACTGATATTTCACTTGAACTTTAGAGAAACAGGTCCTTCGGCCCACCGGGTCCACGCCGACCAGCGATCCCCGCATATTAACACTATCCTATAAAGAATTTTTGGAGGGACAATTTTTACATTTACCAAGCCAATTTACCTACATATCTGTACGTCTTTGGAGTGTGGGAGGAAACCGAAGATCTCGGAGAATAACCAAAGCGGTCATGGGAACGTACAAACTCTGTACAGGCAGCACCGATAGTGCTAGTGTCTAGTGAGCTAGTGTCAGAATTGGTAGAGCAGGAGGAGGGAGAGGTGGGTCTCACAGACAGTGTGACCTCAGAGAAGGCATGAGGTGTAGAGGAGATAATAGAGAAAGGAGTGAGGAAAGGGGTTTCCTCTCCAGGTTTGGCCCAGTTTGGATGGCGCAGTTGAGTTGGTAGAGTTGCTGCCTTGCAGCGCCAGAGATCCTGAGCATCCAGAGAAAACCCACGTGGTCAAATGTACGAACTCTATGCAGACATAGAAACATAGACATAGAAACATAGAAAATAGGTGCAGGAGTAGGCCATTCGGCCCTTCGAGCCTGCACCGCCATTCAATATGATCATGGCTGATCATCCAACTCAGTATCCCGTACCTGCCTTCTCTCCATACCCCCTGATCCCTTTAGCCACAAGGGCCACATCTAACTACCTCTTAAATATAGCCAATGAACTGGCCTCAACTACCTTCTGTAGCAGAGAATTCCACAGATTCACCACTCTCTGTGTGAAAAAAAAATTCTCATCTCGGTCCTAAAAGACTTCCCCCTTATCCATAAACTGTGACCCCTTGTTCTGGACTTCCCCAACATCGGCAACAATCTTCCTGCATCTAGCCTGTCCAACCCCTTAAGAATTTTGTAAGTTTCTATAAGATCCCCCCTCAATCTTCTAAATTCCAGCGAGTACAAGCCGAGTCTATCCAATCTTTCTTCATATGAAAGTCCTGCCATCCCAGGAATCAATCTGGTGAACCTTTTCTGTACTCCCTCTATGGCAAGAATGTCTTTCCTCAGATTAGGAGACCAAAACTGTGCGCAATACTCCAGGTGTGGTCTCACCAATGCCCTGTACAACTGCAGCAGAACCTCCCTGCTCCTATACTCAAATCCCCTCGCTATGAATGCCAACATACCATTCGCTTTCTTCACTGCCTTCTGCACCTGCATGCCTACTTTCAATGATTGGTGTACCACGACACCCAGGTCTCATTGCATCTCGCCTTCTCCTAATCGGCCACCATTCAGATAATAGTCTGCTTTCCTGTTCTTGCCACCAAAGTGGATAACCTCACATTTATCCACATTATACTGCATCTGCCATGCATTTGCCCACTCACCTAACCTATCCAAGTCACATTGCAGCCTCCTAGCATCCTCCTCACAGCTAAAGACGTGCAAGTTTGTTGCTTAATTGGGTTCTGTAAATTGTCCCTGGGGTGTAGGATAGAACTAGTGTATGGGTGACCGCTGGTCAACATGGACTTGGTGGGCCGAAGGGCTTGTTTCCGCGCTGTATCTCGAAACTAAACAGTGTACTATGAGAAAGGAAGGTCACAGAGACGAAGCAAACTCTAATTGAAACCATCACATCAGAGATGTTAAAACAATGGTTTGGCGAAGACACCCAAGTTATATATTTTTTTAGATCTGGTCCTTCACAAGCTGAAGTTTTTTGAAATTCCCGAGCAATTTATGAACAAATGAATATCGCTTTTTATCCCCATGCAAAAGACAGTCCCAAACTTTGACACAGAGCCTGCAAAAGTCAAGGCTGTAATATTTCACTCACTCTGGAAAATAACTGACGTTGAACCCTATCCCACTGAAACCAAGCTTCAACTGCACAGCTGTTAACCAAATAAACTGGGGAAAACCACACACGCTCAATGGGATCTGTGGCTGCCTGCTTCCTTCAGTTGCAGCCTACAAGCCCTCAGCTTCTAATATTACTGCTCCCTTCAAGTCGGCATCTGCTGCAGCTGTTTTAAGAATCACTCGGTAGTACCAAGCTCACAAATCCCAGATTCCTTTTTTATTCAGCACTGAAAGCTGAAACCTCCACCATGCCTATTTTTCACTCTTGGAACTGCATTCCTCTGCATTTTGCACTTTGTACTTACATTAACCCTGGACTGAAAAATCTCAAGTTATTTTAGTTTTTTTTAAAAAAGGAATTCAACAATAGCTAAGTATTTTGGCTGAAGTGACAGAATGAAACCTTACTGATAAATAAAGAGAAGGGTCCCAACCCGAAACGTCATCTATCCATGTTCTCCAGGGGATGCTGTCTGACCTGCTGAGTTACTCAAGGGCACTTTGCGTCCTTTTAAAATACTCAAAAGATCTGGAAGAGCTGGAAGTAGGTAAAGCATGGACAATCAGCAAACAACAATCTTCCCACTGATTCCAGAAGTCTAAAGGATTACCCCAGCAAAGTTCTAAATCAATTAACAGTGATTCACGTATTGAAATACCTGCCAAACAGCTCTCTTTGCGATATTATGATGTGTTTCGGAGCTCTTGACAAAAATGCTTGTACAGGTCCACCACTGATTTTCCAGTACCCTTAGTTCCAAATTATGCGCATTGCCGGACCAACAGAGGTCAAGGCCTTGGGGGGTCCAGTTACCGGCCCACAAAGCCGGCCGTGGATGTCAGCTATGGGAACGGATCTGCCGGCTCTGGCCGGGCCAGAGTTCAAGAGTCCCAGCCGCAGGCAACAAATCTGACCCGCCGATCGGCCTTGGAAGTCGGCTGTGGGAACAGATCTGCTGGCTCCAGCTGGGCTGGAGTTCCAGAGTCCCGGTCGCAGGGGGGAAATTTGACCCGCTGATCGGTGCAGAAGTCTCGATAAGGTCGTGATCAGCTGCCTCGCCCGGCCTGGGCACCACATTTTCGGGGGGATTTCAGAGTGGGGTTTTGTCCGGATTAAAGGTGGGGGGGGGAGGCAGTTGCCGGAGAATTGGTGGTGGACCTGTAGATCTGTACCAGGAAACAGAATTCCTGATCTTATCCTTTCTGAAACCTTGGGTGCTGAATCAGGTCACTGCTTAGACATCATTGAGGGAATGATGATGTCTAAGAGCAGGAAGAGAACCCACTAGTTACTGTGTAACTGGCCTGTTACTACCACAAGGACGTCGTTGATAGCCTAACCCGGACGATTGGGTTCACATGAGGAGCGTTTGAAGGCTCTGGGCCTGTACTTGCTGGAGCTTCGAAGGATGGGGAGGGTTCTCATTGAAAGGCCTGGATAGAGTGGATGTTTCCAGTAATGGGAACATCTAGAACCAGAGGGCACATCCTCAGAATAAAAGGATGTGCCTTTAGAATGGAGATTTGGAAGAATTTATTTAGCCAGAGAGGGTGAATCTGTGGAATTCATTGCCACAGACAGCGGTGGAAGCTAAGTCATTGGGTATTTTTAAAGTGGAGATTGCAGGTTCTTGATTAGTAAGGGCATCAAAGGTTATGGGGAGAAGGCAGGAGAATGGGGTTGAGAGGGAAAAATAGATCAGCCGTGATCAATTGGCAGAGGGGGCAGCACGGTGGCGCAGCGGTAGAGTTGCTGCCTTACAGTGCTTACAGCGCCAGAGAACCGGGTTCGATCCTGGCTGCAGGTGTTTGTCTGTATGGAGTTTGTACGTTCTCCCCGTGACTGCATAGGTTTTCTGCGAGAACTTCAGTTTCCTCCCACACTCCAAAGATGTACAGATTTGAAGGTTAATTTGCTTGGTTTATTTGTAAAAATTCCCTTCTGTAGGATAGTGTTTCTTAGGCCCCCTCGATCATGGCTGACCATGGGTGATGCATCCTAGATGGCTGCTTGCTCCACACCTCGGCTAGAGCAGCGTTGGTTGTGGCTGAAAAGACCAATGCGGGAGTGATATTCTTTGTTGCAAAGGTCACATTTGTGTGTGGCTCTGGTCTGTTGAAGTTGCTGTGCTCCTTTCTGCATGCCCGCTTTTCTGCCGCTGCGTTCATCAGTTTCTCTTCCTCCGTTTTGAGATGTTGGTTCAGGGTACCTCTCCACCTCATACAGTCAGCTGCAAGGCTCTCCCAGGACTCCACATCGACGTCGAGCACCTTCAAATCTCCTTTGCAGACATCCTTGTAACGTAGCTGGGGCGGCTGATGATTCTCCTTCCAGATGTTAGCTCTCCATAGAGGATGTCTTTTGGAATACGGCCATCCTCCATGCGGTGGACATGGCCCATCCACCGCAGCCTGCGCTGCCTGAGTAGAGTGTACATACTCGGAAGGCCAGCGCGAGACAGAATCTCGGCGTTGGACACTCTGTCTTGCCAGGATATACCCAGGATACGGCGGATGCTTTTAAGGTGGAAGGTGTTGAGTCTTCTCTCCAGCCTGGCATATGTAGTCCATGTCTCACTGCCGTACAGCAGCGTGCTGTTGACACAGGTGTTGTAGACTGCTATCTTTGTCTTCACTGTCAGCTGTGGGTTGGTCCACACTCGAGTTGTGAGGCGAGCGAGAGTTGTAGCTGCCTTCCCGATCCTCTTGTCAATCTCTGTGTCCAAGGAGAGGTTGTCGGTGATGGTAGAGCTGAGGTACGTGAACTAATGGACAGCATCGAGTTCGTAGTCGGCGATGGTGATGACAGGCGGTGCTTCTGTATCTTGACCCAGGACGTTCGTCTTCTTCAGGCAGATGGTCAGCCCAAAGTCCTTGCAAGCCCGATAGAAGCAGTCCATCAATGACTATAGTTCCTGCTGGGTGTGGGACACAATTGCTACGTCATCGGCGAACAACATGTCTCTGATGAGAGCTTCACGTACTTTTGTCTTGGCTCGGAGGCGGGTGAGGTTGAAGAGCCTGCACATTAACACTAGGATAGTGTTAATGTGCAGGGATCTCTAAACTAAACTAAACTAAACTAAACTAAGAAGATTCAATGGGCTGAATGGTCTAATTCTGCTCCTATGTCATACGATTCTGGGGAAGCTTGAAAATACATGGATATTCCATCTTGTTGTGGGGAAGGAGCGATCAAGTACCTCTGACCCTTGCCTCCTTCACCCTTGCAAAAAATGATTACTTGCAGTCATAGAGTCATGGACTACTTTTAAAGAACCACCTCAAATTCTGGTAATTATTTTGAGTAATAGAGTTGTACAGCACGGAGACTGGCTCTTCAGCCCAACTCGCCCATGACGACCAGGTTGACTACCTGAGCTAGTCCTCTATCCCTCTAAACCTGTCCAATATAGCAGTTAAACACTATAACTGTACCCACCCCTCTAGTCATTGCTGGGTCATTTTGTTTAATGTGAGCCATGGTGCTTAGTCTGTTACAGAAGTTTGAGGGTTTAAATCCCACTCCAGAAACACATGCACAAAATTCTTGGACAGGCACAATGTTAGGAAAGGTTTAGAGTGATATGGGCCAAATGCAGGTAGGTGCGATGAGTTTAGATGAGGTATCTTGTTCGGTTTGGGCAAGCTTGGGCCAAAGGACCTGTTTCCGTGCTGTATGACTCTATGACTGTCTTCAGTGTTTTCCCGAGGAGATTAGATTGTATGTAGTGTTTTACTGCTATAGTTGCTGTCTTTTGAAAAACAATATTGAATCAAGTCCCTGTTTATTCTATCAGGCAAAAGATTCATGGATCAATTTGGATAAAGGTCAGAAGTGTTCAGCCCTGTGTCTGATCCAATATTTCTCCCTCTGTTAGGATTAACAAAAATTAAAATAAAAAGCAGGTTGTTATCACATTACTTTTTGTGGAAGCCTGCTTTGTACATACCAGCCACCTTGTTTTCCTATAACACAAGAGGCATTAAACTTGGAAAATACTTAACTGCTGGTGAAGGCTGTGCTGTAGTTGTGAAACTTAATATGCTAAGAGAGGTCACTATTTCCTTCAAAAACACTCAGTAGGTCAGACAGCATTAGTGTTTAAAGGAGATGTGGGGGACAAGTATTTTATATAATGGGGTGATTGCCTGCTACCAGGGGTGGTGGTGGAGGCAGATATTATAGTTGCATAGAAGAGACTTTTACACAGGCACATGGATATGCAGGGAATAGAGGGTTGAGATCACGTGCAAGGAGTTGAGAATAGTTTATCTTGACGTCATGATCAGCACAGACATTGGGCTGAGTTGTACTATTCTATGTGCTTAGCCAATGTGCATTCGTCAGAACCCATAGGGTTTAGGGCGACACAGTGATGTAGCTGGTAGAGCTGTTGCTCACCGCGCCAGAGACCTGGGTTCGATTCTGACCTCGGGCGCCATCTGTGTGGAATTTGCATGTTTACTCTGACCTCGTGGGTTTCCTCCGGTTTCCTCACACATCCCAAATAGTGCAGGTTTGTAGGTCCTCTGTAAATTGCCCCTAGTGTGGAAGGACTGGGTGTGAAAGTGGAATAACATAGAACTAGTGCGAATGTGTAATTGATGATCAGAGTGGAGTCAGTCGGCATCAGGGCCTGTTTCCAAGCTGTATAAACTAAACTAAAACTAAACCATGATGCCTTCTGATGAAAGGGTTTTGACCCAGAAGTCAACTCTTTTTTTCTCTTTCCAGGTATGCTGCCTGACCTTTTGGGTATTTCCAAAAATGTATGCTTTATTTATTATTTCTTTTGCTTGATTTCAGAAATCGGAAAAAGTCTTAAAATGCAATATTAATACTGAATGCTTTTCCAACTATTTCAACATGGTGGTCTCCTTAATGTAAGTCATCTTCATTTAATTTCACCATGAGGAGGTGAATCTCACATTAAGGTCTAGTATATTATCTCCTGCAGGGTGCAGAAGAATAAATGAATGCCAACAATTTAGGAGTAATTATTCATCAGGCACCATTGATAGTTTTTAGCAGTGTCAGATCTGTTCAATTTTAGATCATCTGCAGCAAATTCTGCAGTCTTGGCATGGTGGCACAGCGGTAGACCTGTTGCCTTAGAGCGCCAGAGACCCGGGTTCAATCCTGACTGTGGGTGCTGCCTGTACGGAGTTTGTACGTTCTCCCCGTGACCTGCGTGCGTTTTCTCCAAAGATGGATAGGTTTGTAGGCTAATTGGCTCGGTAAAAATTGTAAATGTCCCTAGTGTGTGTCGGATAGTGCTAGTGTGCGGGGATCGCTGGTCGGCGTGGACTCGGTGGACCGAAGGGCCTGTTTCCACGCTGTATCTCTAAAGTAAACTAAACTATTTCCTTTCATTCCATCTCTTCATTCAGTACCGGGACATTTTTTAATTCCCAAGGAGACATGCTACTAAAATATTAATGGGAATGCAATTAAATAAGGCAAGAGGACTTCCTGGAAAGTAATGCAATGATCTTAATGCAATTTTGTGTCAAGTATACATCTATTTCCTCGATTATAGTCGAGTCAGTCAAGGATTCAGAGGATATGTTACATGATGCTAAGTGCCAAAGGAAGTCTGAGTGTTTTACAAGCTATGGGCAGACCAAAGTGACCGGATTGATTTCTCTGACAATAGGTTTTCACATCACCATCATATAAATATTGATTTTCAAACTAGATACCGTAAAGCATGGGGTGTTAGTGTGCCATGTCTAGTGACTTTCCCATTCAAAAAATGGACCACGTGAATCTCGCTGAATCTCCAATTTCCTAGCTGTATTTTTTTCACTCGCACACATGTATTTTCATTTATTTTGTCAGAATATGGAAGCATGTGCATCCGAGGAGAGTCTCCCATTTGTTAGCTTTTTTTTCATTCGAACATGTGTATTTTCATTTACCTTGTCACTCCTGCAATTCCTTAAAAATGTAAAATTAGTTAGATACACTGTATGTCTGTTCGTCATTGGCAAGCAAATATCGGAATGATGAACCAATGAAACCTGTCAACAAGTCATTCTAAACAGTTGCCTCAAATTAATCTAGAGGTCAATAGACAATAGACAATAGACAATAGACAATAGACAATAGACAATAGACAATAGACAATAGACAATAGACAATAGACAATAGACAATAGACAATAGACAATAGAAAATAGGTGCAGGAGAAGGCCATTCGGCCCTTCGAGCCAGCACCGCCATTCAATGTGATCATGGCTGATCATTCTCAATCAGTACCCCGTTCCTGCCTTCTCCCCATACCCCCTGACTCCGCTATCCTTAAGAGCTCTATCTAGCTCTCTCTTGAATGTATTCAGAGAATTGGCCTCCACTGCCTTCTGAGGCAGAGAATTCCACAGATTCACAACTCTCTGACTAAAAAAGTTTTTCCTCATCTCTGTTCTAAATGGCCTACCCCTTATTCTTAAACTGTGGCCCCTGGTTCTGGCCTCCCCCAACATTGGGAACATGTTTCCTGCCTCTAACGTGTCCAACCCCTTAATAATTTTACACATTTCGATAAGATCCCCTCTCATCCCTCTAAATTCCAGTGTATACAAACCTAGTCGCTCCAGTCTTTCAACATATGACAGTCCCGCCATTCCGGGAATTAACCTAGTAAACCTACGCTGCACGCCCTCAATAGCAAGAATATCCTTCCTCAAATTTGGAGACCAAAACTGCACACAGTACTCCAGGTGCGGTCTCACTAGGGCCCTGTACAACTGCAGAAGGACCTCCTTGCTCCTATACTCAACTCCTCTTGTTATGAAGGCCAACATTCCATTGGCTTTATTCACTGCCTGCTGTACCTGGATGCTTCCTTTCAGTGACTGATGCACTGGGACACCCAGATCTCGTTGTACATCCCCTTTTCCTAACTTGACACCATTCAGATAATACTCTGCCTTCCTATTCTTACCACCAAAGTGGATAACCTCACACTTATCTACATTAAACTGCATCTGCCATGCATCCGCCCACTCACACAACCTGTCCAAGTCACCCTGCAACCTCATAGCATCTTCCTCACAGTTCACACTACCACCCAGCTTTGTATCATCGGCAAATTTGCTAATGCTACTTTTAATCCCTTCATCCAAGTCATGAGGTCATTAAATGGGGTCAGCTAACTTTATTAAACTTTTCAGTGACTTCCCATCATCCAGATACAGGATTCTTTGGACAACTGTGGCTTGTTTCAACAGTGTTCCCTGAGATACTGTAGATAGACTTTAGACTTTAGAGATACAGTGTGGAAACAGGCACCAGCCCACCGAGACCACGCTGACCAGCAATCACCCCGTGCATTAGCATCATCCTACACACCAGGAACAATTTGCAATTTTACCAAAGCCAATTAACCTACATAGCTGCACGTCTTTGGAGTTTGGGAGGAAACCGGAGCGCCCGGAGAAAACCCATGCTGTCATGGTGAGAACATCCAAAGTCCGTACAGACAGCACCCGTGGTTAGGGTCGAACCCGGGTCGCTGGCACTGTAAGGCGCTGTGCTACTGTGCCGCCCCTAATGATGAGCCTGTAAGTTAAACTACAACCTAACGAATGGCCTCCTCCTGCACCTATTGTCTATTGTCTATTGTCTAAAGTGCTTTACAAACAGAGGAACTTGCAAAGAAAGAGCATTTATCTTCTACATATTATCAGAAAGGCAAACTGGATCTAAACCATCCAATTTGATCATTATATCATCGATAATGGAGAAAGTGGAAGTGGGGAGAGAGAGTGTTTTAAACAGTACAATTTTTAAAGGGTTACGCATTTAAGATTTCATAAGATACAATCGTTACAAGACTCATATGGTAACGGAATTGCTTCTGCATCTGAAAACTGCGGGTTGGCGAGCTGTGGGTGAGAAAGATCCTTGCCACTTCTCAATTATGAAAGGTATTGATGAAGTAGACAGTCAGAACCTTTGGGTGAGGCGGATGTCAAATTCCAGAGGACATAGCGTTAAGGTGGGAGGGAGAAAGTTTAAAGGAAATATGCGGGGAAGTTTCTTAAACAGGGTGGCAGGTGCCTGAAACACACTGCCAGGGGTGGAAGAAGATACGATAGTGGTGTTTAAAAGGCTTTTATATAGGCACATGAAAATGCAGGGAACGGAGAGATATGGCAGCAGACACTCGTTTAATTTGGCATCATGTTCAACATAGATATCATGTGCTACTCCCATGTTGTTCTATATTTTATGATTCTGCTGCAAGATATATCAATGTGACTTGACTTCTTCTTTTGCTTGGGGGTAAAAAGTCCTCGAGGACACTTTCCAAACTTTTAACATATTGTTTTTTTAAAACACCTTGGGATAAGAAGACATTGTGCCAAGAGTCTATCTTTGGTGTAAGTTACATTTTTGTGTCCATCTTTGGTGTGAAAAGCATCCGCAGTACCTTCCTACACATTTTGTCTGCTCCATTGCGAAATCTCCACAAAGTGTGCCTATTTTGAAGAAGTTCTCCTCCTCTCTCTGACGAGAGTTCTGCAACACTCTCTCTCTCGCTGCTCCCCCTCTGTGATTACCCCTGCTTTGCAGCACATCATTAATTTTTTGTATATCTTTCATATCTTTCTTCTCTATCCCTCGTGTCTCACAATCTGATTGAGTTTTTTGAAGACGTGACCAAAAAGGTCGATGAGGGCAGAGCTGTAGATGTTGTGTACATGGACTTCAGTAAGGCATTCAACAAGGTTCCGCATGGTAGGCTGTTCTGGAGGGTTAGATCGCAAGGGATCCAAGGAGCCGAATGGATAGAAAATTGGCGTCATGGAAGGAAGCAGAGGGTGACGGTGGAAGGTTGCTTCTCGGACTGGAGGCCTGTGACTAGTGGTGTGCCTCAGGGTTCGATGCTGGGGGCATTACTGTTTGTCATCTACATCAATATTTGGATGAGAACATACAGGGCAAGATTGGCAAGTTTGCTGATGGACCAAAAGTGGGTGGTATTGCAGACAGTGAAGATGGTTGTGAAAAATTGCAGCCAATTCATCGATTGGCCAGGTGGGCAGAAGAATGAGGGATGATCTTATAGTGATGTATAAAATCATGACAGGAATAGATCGGGTAGATGCACATAGTCTCTTGCCCAGAACTGGTTGAATTGAGAACCAGAGAATATAGGTTTATGGGGAAGGGAAAAAGATTTAATAGGAATCTGAGAGGTAATTTTTGCACATTTTTGGTGGTTGGTGTATGGAACAAGCAGCTAGTGGAAGTAGTTGGGATGATACCAACGTGTAATAAGCAGTTAGCAGGTACATTGATAGGACAGGTTTTGAGGGACATGGACCAAATGTGGGCAGGTGGGACTCGTGTAGCTGGGACATGTTGGCCGGTCTGGGCAAGTTGGGTCGAAGGGCCTGTTTCCACACTGTATCACTCTGACTCCATGACTCTATATTCTGTTGTGCTGCTGCAAAAATTTCATCATTCTGTCTGGGACGTATGACAATAAAAAATACTCTTGACTATCTTGAACTATCTGACAAGAAGATTTCTTTTCCTGGTTGGCCAGTTGTTGATTCGCTTCCGACACAAACAAACATTCCCCTGTGCTGGGGGGCTAGGCTCTTTGTGTGATAGATTTGGAGGGGCTGGAATGTTTATAGTGCACCCAGGACAGCTTTTTGAGTCAATACATAGATAGTCGTCGAGAGGGGACAATACTGAGCAATCGTAAAGACTGTAGCCATGTTGGTGGTTGGAGTATCATAACAGAAATGAAGGCGCTACCTTAAGAGGTCATTGTATGTTGGTCCGGCTATACAGCCTTTATCTTGAATCTGTGGTAAAGTAGAATCTTTGTTCATTACAGTGGCAGCTAGAATTGAAGCACTTTATCAGGTGTTGACTGAACGAAGATCTTCAGTGTTGTTTGGGAGGAACATTACGCCATGGGCAGTCATTGAAAGGCTACAGTGCCTTTCCTGCGTTACCCTGGCAACAGCCACATATGACCACAGCCACTGTAAAGCATTCACCCTGCTTCCACAAATAACAATGGACCCTGGAAATGAGTGAGCGTTGTGATCCAATTCTGACACAAGTCACGCGCCCGAGAGTCAATAGAAGAGAACGACCTGCAATAGTGCGTCTACGAGCATACTATTGATTCAACTTTCCATCTCGTTGTTTGATCGATGCTGCCAGTGGAAAGGCCAGCTGCTGGCTGTTGTTCCGCACAGTTGTTGAAAGAAAATGGGTCGGTGCAACTCACTGAACACTGAGCTTGTAGGACTTGTGGCAAACGAAGACATGAACATTATTTTGAAAACACTTTCTGTGGTTGGGACTGGATGCAAGATCCATTTTACTGTGTGGCCTCTTTATACTTGCAGGCAAACCGTTATTACTGTTCATTCCCATTACACCAGAATCTTACAAAATCCTTACCAGGTATAATCATCCCTCCAGGGAGGTTGAGCTTGCGATTGGAAAAAGATGTTAGAAATGCAAAATAACCAAAATGATTCATGATTTGGTCAGAATTTGAAATGTTTAGGTTAGTTTCGAGAGATAGCGTAGAAACAGGCCCTTCGGCCCACCGAGTCCATGCCGATCAGTGATCACTCATACACTGATTCTATCCTAGACACTCGGGACAGTGTACAGAAGCTAATTAATCTAGAAACACGTATGTCTTTGGGATGATGGAGGAAACCGGAGCACAATGAGGAAACCCAAGCAGTCACAGGGAGAACGTGCAAACTCCACACAGATAACACCCGAGGTCAGTATCGAACCCGGGTCTCTTGCGCTTTGAGACAGCAGCTCTATGTTTCTGATGTTGAGGAAGTCCAGAACCAGGGGTCACAGTTTAAGAATAGGGGGTTGGCCACTTAGGACTGAGATGAGGAAAAAAAACATTTTCACCCAGAGAGTTGTGAATTTGTGGAATTCTCTGACGCAGAAGGTAGTGAAGGCCAATTCATCGGATGTTTTCAAGAGAGAGTTAGATATAGCTCTTAAGGCTAATGGAATCAAGGGATATGGGGAGAAAGCTGGAATGGGGTCCTGATTTAGGATTATCAGCCATGATCATATTGAATGGTGGTGCTGGCTCGAAGGGCCAAATGGCCTACTCCTGCACCTATTTTCTATGTTTCGAGGTTTCGCAACTGCTGTGCCACTGTGCCGCCCTAATCTGAAAGACAAAATTATGTTTGCAATAGGAAGCATCAGAGAATCAGGCCGTTTGCCTTGGTTAGTTTCATCTCATGGTAGGGAATGCAAACTAATTGGTATTATTTACTGTGTCATTGAATGCAGTTAGGGAAAAGCTCTACACAGCACTTCAACCCCACCAGGCTCACTCCGATTAACCACTCTTCTTTATTTTGGGTCATTCCTAAGAAACCTCTTCCCAGTTTGAATCCATCCCACTCAAAGAATAGATTCAAATCAGAGCAGATGTCCACATTACCAAAACACCCACCAGCAAACTTCCCTGAACATGCCGCCAGCCTTTGATGGTGTGTAGAGATTTGATGGTGTGTAGAGATGGAGATCCAGGGTAATCCCACCGTGTTCCCATTGAATCATTATGGTTCCAATTAACGTCAGCCAACATCATTTCTCTTTGCATCTGTACCATTCACAGTTCCTTCCCACAGAAAGATTATTCCCTTTCATTGGAATCACACCCACAATGGTATTAACATGCAATTTGAAATCTGCTTTCCTGCTGTGTACACTCGGCCTTGTCCCTGCTTCCTCTCATGTCATAAGATGTCACAAGTCGTGGGAGCAGAATTAGGCCATTGGCCCATCGAGTCTACTCCATCATTCAATCATGGCTGATCTATCTTTCCCTCTCAAACCTATTCTCCTGACTTCTCCTCAAAACCTTTGACACCTGTACTAATCAAGAATCTATCAATCTCCACTTTAAAAATACCCAATAAGTTGGCCTCCACAGCCATCTGTGGCAATGAATTGCACAGATTCACCACCCTCTGACTATATCCTTGTATGGTAGGCCCAAAGGTATGTCCAACTGTAAGAGCTGACAACTTCTGCTCTCGAATCCTTTTGCAATGCAGTCACTTCAATGCAACCAACAAAGGTACAAGTTATTAAAGGAACAAATGAAAGAATTTGAAGACACAGGGAACTGTAGATGCTGGTTTACAAAAAAATTGACACAAAGCACTGGAGTAACTCAGCAAATCATGCAGCATACATATCTGGAGGACATGGATAGACGACGTTTTGGGTCGAGACCCTTCTTCACGCTTTGTCCTGCCTCTACTTTCTCCCAACTTTCTTCTTCCCCCACAATCAGCCTGAAGAAGGATCCCTGACCTGAAACATCATCCATGTTCTCCAGAGATGTTGCCTGACCCGCTGAGTTACTCCAGCAATTTGTGTCTTTGAATGAAAGAATTTGTCCCTTGCTGAGAATAAATATTTTTCCCTACAAAGTGCAAATGTGTTCACTTCTCTAAAATAGTAGATGGAACTAAACCTGTAAGTACAGTTGAAAGAGAGCCCTGGAACAGGTTTTAAAAGGGCTTGCTCCCATCAATCATTACTTTAGGTACCTTCGACTAGACATCTTATGGTCACATGTCTAGACTAGACTAGACTTCAGCCACACCAAGTGCGCCATCTAGCATTATCCTACACACTAGAGACAATTTACAGAAGTCAATTAACCTACAAACCTGCATGTCTGTTGAGTGTGGGAGGAAACCAGAGCACCCGGAGAAAACCCACGCAATTACAGGAGGAACGTATAAACTCCATACAGACAGGACCCGTAGTCTGGGTCGAATCCAGGTCTGTGGCCCTGTAAGGCAGCAACTCTACCACTGCGCCAGTGTGCAACCCTCAGTTTAGTGTTTAGAGAGACAGCATGGAAGGGGGCCCTTCGGCCCATCGTGTCCACACCGACCAGCGATCAGCCGTTAAACATCATTAATCCATTTGAAAATGGTGAAATTGAAGAAAAAGCTTTAAGCCGATCAAAACTGGGTAGGAAAGGGTTAAAATACCCCAATGCATTTTCAGGAATTTAAATTTGCTGGGTTTTGGTGAGGCACCGACACATGTCCCTAATGTTCAATGTCAGAAGCCTGCACATGTGCCCATAATATAATATTATACAGATTTTTGGCTGGTTATTGGGTGGGCTCATTCCACACACCCTAGGGGTGTCCCATATATTCCATGGTATACAGTCCCTCTACCCCAGTCACTCAGATCGCTAAGTTCTTGCAACGTGTTACATGTGATTGCTTACTGCGCGCACACGCATACATTTTCCTTGGACTCAGCAAATCTCACAGGAAACCATCCTTGCTTTTTTAAACAAGCCTAGCAGCAGTGTGTTTTTGCAGCGTACATCCAGGGCACCTCCAACACTTCAGTAAATCAGCACTGCTTGAAGAACTGGGTCTCAGATGTCCCCTGCAGTCAGTGTAAACTGGAGAGTTGCCAAGTCCAGGCACTCATTCTGGATTACAGTAAAATTAATAACACCACACAAATTTTCCGCAGAACAGAATGGATTCCCCTAAAACCATAGTTAGCAGTGAGCTGTGGAATTGACCTGAGTTCGAACCATTCCAGTTTCCAGCCCATCAGAATTACTCTACTTGCTTCACCCACACTTACAAAGCAGGCAGGGTATTGAATGTGCGTGTGCTGCCCTCCGCTTTAAATCATCACTGTGCATTGAGTCCAAAGACGAGAGAGAGTCTAGAGTGTTGTATTGTCATATGTCCCAAAATGGAATAATGACATTCTTACTTGCAGCAGCACACAGTCTCCCCACATTGGCCACACAAAGGCACTCTGTGCCGTTTTAAGGAGACATGCCTTGTGTCTACAATGGATTCAGGGTATATTTTCAATAGTACTGCTCTGGAATTCACCATGTCCGGGTGAATGCTTTGCAGAGAACCTGGAGCCGGTCCATGCTGACGTGCAACGGACACTCATCTCGACTACTGACATCAATAAAATGCAGCACAATGCTTCAGTTCTGCTGGCAGCACAGACAGCTTCCTGCGACCTGGCCGGCGAACTGGCAGGAGCTGGAGACGAAAGTCGTCACCCGGCTGGGGCGGTGGTCGGGTCTCCTCAGGGTGCTTTCCTACCGGGGCAGAGTGTTGGTCATTATCCAACTGGTGGCCTCCATGCTCTGGTACCGGTTGACCACCATGGTCCCATCGGCCATCTTTGCTGGGATCATCCAGAGGAAGTTGGTGGACTTCTTCTGGGGCAACGGAAAGCACTGGGTCCCTTGCACTTTCCCGCGACACCAGTGGCGGTCGGTGTTGCCTTTTGGTCACAAGAGGCCCCACCAGTGGGGGTCCCTCTACGCAGGGATTTTGCCCCACTCCATCGGGGACTTGGGGTGGAGGGTATTGCACCGAGGAGTCCCTTGCAACCTGTTTCTCTCACGGTTCACAGACTCGCCAGCCATCTGCCACTTTTGCGGGCTGGAAGTCTGTGTTCCACGTGTACATGGAGTGCGTGAGGTTGCAGCCCCTGTTCCAATACCTAAAGGGGCTGCACCTTGCCTTCTGGCTGCACTTCACACCCACCGTCCTCATCTTTGGACACCCTGTGCGCAGGGGAGAGGGTGGGGCTGAAGATGTCCTGGTTGGGTTGCTCCTAGGCCTGGTCAAGCTGGCCATCCGGGAGTCACGGCACCAGGCGGAAGAGGACTCTGCCCGAGCCGACTGCCTGCCTCTTTTCCGGGGTTACGTCTGCGCCCGGGTGGTAGTAGAAAGGGACTATGCGCTGTCCACGGGCACCCTGGGGGATTTTTGGGACCGTTGGGCACCGCGGGGGGTGGAATGCATCCTCAATAAGGATTGTATTATAGTTATTTGAGAATTTAGTGTCTTAGATAATTTGGTGATTTTGTACAATGGTGAGTGTGTGCTTCCACAGTTTGTTTTCTGTAATTGAATAAATTATTTTTGATTATATTAAAAAAAGACAGCTTCCCACAACAGACGGTGCACCGCGGTGGAAGTCCAGACTTCTGCCATGCCGGTCAGACTCCTGCTGTTATCATGGATGCCAGTGTCCCAACGAGATATCACAGCACCCCAGCAATCTGTTCACTGACAGATTGCCCAGGTAGCTGTGCTAACATCTCCGGAGTACTACTGTGGCTCTGCAGAATACAAACATGATGTCTCCTACTAAATTAGCAACAATAACACAGTAAACTCTCGCTATAACGGACGGCGGGGAGGGAGGGTGGGGTGGGGGGATGGTATCCGTTATTGCAGATTGTCCGCTCTAACTGAGTGAGTGAGGGGAAGTTAAGTTTAGCCTAAGGCCGGGAGGGAAGAAACACGGCATTGGGGGGTACGGGTTAAACAAGCAGGAATTCACAGGCCGGGGAGATGCAGAGTCCCCGGTCCCACGCGCGGTGCGCCGGGGACGTGCCCGGTACTCACGCCGCCTTCATGCTGCTCACTCTCCACTCCCGCAACCAGAAGCACGTGGCATGGCATGGCGCCAGATATTGGGTGACTGGTGGAGATGTGGGGTGGGACGGTGCAACAAGATCTGTTATACTGAGTTCCGTTATCCCGAGGATTTACTGCACTGCCATTGTCCCCATTGCCCATACTCTTGCATTATCAGTCCAAACCAGTCCGACCACTCTCATCAGAAAGTACAGTCTGATCTAGCCCCTCTGGGACCAGAGTGCACAGCCTTAGAATAAAAGAACGTACCTCATTGAGAATGGAGATGAGGAGGAATTTCTTTAGCCAGAGGATGGTGAATCTATAGAATTCATTACCACAGGCAGCGGTGGAGGTCAAGTCCTTCGGTATTTTTAAAGGTTCTTCATTATTAAGAGTGTCAAAGGTTACGGGGAGAAAGCAGGAGAATTGGGTTAGGAGGGAAAAATAGACCAGCCATGATCTAATGGCGAAGCAGACTCGATGGGCTGAATGGCCTAATTCTGCTCTAATGCCTTATGGTCTTGTGGTCTCTAGTCAAGCAATACACGAAGTTTCATTTCCTACATTACTTGTATATGGAATTTAATAACTTTGCTCCAATTGCAAGTCCATGTTTGCTCATCTTTGATAGGAGAAAATGCAAAGGCATTGACCCTATAATTAGAGAGACCTAGACCTCCCTTAAACAGCAGTAGAGTGCAAACGGCTGATGTTCCAGATTGAAACACAAAGTGCTGGAGAAGCTCAGAAAGTCGCCCGGCAGCTGGGGAGGGAATGGACAGGCAAGGTTTTGGGGTTGGGACCTGAAATGTCATCTGCCCATTCCTTCCACAGATGCTGCCTGACCCACTGAGTTCATCTAGCACTTTGTGTTTTGCTCAAGATTCCAACATTTGCAGTCCCTTGTGTCTTGGAGTTCCGGATAGTTCCACTGTTTTGTTTCAAAACAAGTATTTACCAAGTTAAGTAATTTACAGAGCCAGAGGCATACATACAGTCTCAGTCGTGTGATCTTTACTTTGTTTAGTTTAGAGATACAGCATGGAAACAGGCTCTTCAACCCACCAAGTCCGCGTCGACCAGTGCTCACCCACACACTAGTTCTATCCTACACACTAGGGACAATTTACAGAAGCATGTTAACCTACAAACCTGCACGTCTTTCGGATGTGAAAGGAAACAGGAGCACCTGGAGAAAACCCACGTGGTCACAGGGAGAACGTACAAGCTTTGTATAGACAGCACCTGTAGTCAGGATCAAACCCGGGTCTCTGACGCGGTAAGACAGCAACTCTACCGCTGCGCCACTGTACCGCCCCTGTGTTCTGAGTTTGATGTTTTATTTGAGGCAGTTGGCATCATATACATGCAATGTCATGACCAAAGCACAAATATCTCGTGAAATGTCTCTTTCTGAAACTCCGGATGGAAGCTCCTTCCCTTTTATATACCCAATCATGGTCAATTGCAAGTCCGATAAATAACTCTCCATGAACCACAAGACTTTAGGCCATCTAAAGATTTCTTGAACACCTGACCAAAATCCTTCTATTGAAATCTAAAAATATTTCCAAAAATTGGATCAATGCCCAGAAGAAGTAATCCAGCAGTTACCTGGCAAGTAGTTCAAGAACACTTAAAATAGCATTGACAGCAATCGCTTCACACCATTTAACACTTGCTTTAATGTTAAATATTAAGAAACAATGTAGACTGGAGCTCGAATATACACATTGGCATCAAATAACCATTGTAAGCTGACGGATCGTGCTCTGCATTCTTTCAGCTGTTATGAGCTAGGTAGCTGAAGGCTGAACTTACAGAGATTTATGAACCCACCAGGGTGAATGCACAGAGTCTTTTTCCTAGGGTAGGGCAATCAAGAACTCGATGCAGTTTAATGTGGATAAATGTGAGGTTATCCACTTTGGTGACAAGAACAAGAAAGCAGATTATTATCTGAATGGTGTCAGGTTAGGAAAAGGGGAAGTACAACGAGATCTGGGTGTCCTTGTACATCAGTCACTGAAAGTAAGCATACAGGTACAGCAGGCAGTGAAGAAAGCTAATGGCATGTCGGCCTTCATAAACAAGAGGAGTTGAGTATAGGAGCAAAGAGGTCCTTCTGCAGTTGTACAGGGCGCTGGTGACACCACACCTAGAGTATTGTGTGCAGTTTTGGTCTCCAAATTTGAGGAAGGACATTCTTGCTATTGAGGGAGTGCAGCGTAGGTTCACGAGGTTCATTTCCAGGATGGTGGGACTGTCATATGTTGAAAGAATGGAGCGACTAGGCTTGTATACACTGGAATTTAGAAGGATGAGAGGGGATCTTATTGAAACAAATAAAATCATTAAGGGATTGGACACGCGAGATGCAGGAAACATGTTCCTGATGTTGGGGGAGTCCAGAACCAAAGGCCACAGTTTAAGCATAAGAGGTGGGCCACTTAGAACAGAGATGAGGAAAACGTTTTCACCCAGAGAGTTGTAAATCTGTGGAATTCTCTGCCTCAGAATGCAGTGGAGGCCAATTCTCTGGATGCTTTCAAGAGAGAGTTAGATAGAGCTTTTAAAGATAGTGGAGTCAAGGGATATGGGGAGAAGGCAGGAACGGGGTACTGATTGTGGATGATCAGCCATGATCACAGTGAATGGCGATGCTGGCTCGAAGGGCCGAATGGCCTACTCCTGCACCTATTGTCTATAGTCTATTGTCTATTGGAAGATATAGATTTAAGGTGAAGGGCAAAAGATTTAATAGGAATCCAAGGGGCAACCACACAAAGGATGGTGGGTATAGGGAATGAGCTGCCAAAGGAAGTAGTTAAGGCAGGTACAATAACGACATTTAAAAGACACCTGGACAGGTACATGGACAGGAAAGGTTTGAAGCAATATGGGACAAATGCGGATAATTGGCTCTACTTAGATAGGACATAAGTCCATAAATTATTTAGATTTTTAGATTTAGAGATACAGCGCGGAAACAGGCCCTTCGGCCCACCGAGTCCGCGTCGCCCAGCGATCCCCACACATTAACACTATCCTACACACACACTAGGGACAATTTTTACATTTACCCCGTCAATTAACCTACATACCTGTACGTCTTTGGAGTGTGGGAGGAAACCGAAGATCTCGGAGAAAACCCATGCAGGTCATGGGGAGAACGTACAAACTCCATACAGACGGCGCCCGTAGTCAGGATCGAACCTGAGTCTCCGGCGCTGCATTCGCTGTAAGGCAGCAAATCTACCGCTGCGCCACTGTGCCGCCCATTATATGAGCAAAATTAGGCCATTTGGCCCATCAGGTCAACTCTGCCATTAAATCATGGCTGATCTATCTTTCCCTTCCAACCCCATTCCCCTGACATCCATACTAATCAAGAAACTTTCAATCTCCGCCTTAAAAATATCCATTGACTTGGCCTCCACAGCCGTCTGTGGCAATGAATTCCACAGATTCAACCACCCGCTGACCAAAAAAATTCCTCCTCATCTTTCTAAAGGTACGTCCTTTTATTCTGAGGCTATGGCCTCTGATGCTAGACTCTCCCATTAGTGGAAACCTTCATCCTCTCCAAATCCACTCTATCCAGGCCTTTCACTGTCAATGAGGACCCCCCCCCATCCTCTAAACGCCAACACGTACGGGCCTAGTACCATCAAACGCTCATCATATGTTAACCCACTCATTCCTGGGATCATGGTCATGGTGGTCAGTATGGATGAGTTGGGCCAGAGAGCCTGTTTCCTTGCTACATGACTCTGAGGCAAACACGCACATACGCCTTCACTAAAATGATGCAACGCATCATATGTGCCGCAGTCTGCTGGAGATGCCATTTTCTAACACAAACTGATCCCATGTTGCACAAAAGATGGGGAGGCTACAGAGCTGCATTTCTCTCCCATTGTCTTGCAGAAAGTTACGGGGCAAAGGGATAGGATGAAATCATGGGTTATGTACAGGCAGCCCTTTGGTTACACGGGGTACACCTGTACATGCATGTCAGCTCCCATAATGTTATTATATTCAAAGTACAAACCTACATACTTACGTTCATTCCCACAAACAGTATGTGTTGGGGTGGCACAGTGGTGCGGCAGTAGAGTTGCTGCCTTACAGCGCCAGACACCCAGGTTTGATCCTGGCTGGGAGGGCTGTCTACACGGAGTTTGCACATTCTCCTCCTAACCGTGTGGGTTTTCTCCAGGAGCTTCCTCCCACATTCCAAAGACGTGCAGGTTTATACTTTCATTAACTTCTGTAAATTGTCCCTTGTGTGTCGGATGGAACTATTGTATAGGTGCTGCTGGACAGTGCAGACTCGGTGGGCTGAAGGGACTGCAGAACTAGCTTCCTCTTCCCCTGATTCTTTCTTATCAGTTTTTTTGTGCTTTTGATGCCATTCATTACTTTGGGAGCCACTGCCTTACAAGGCCAGAGACCTGGGTTCAAACCCGACCTTGGGGGCTATCTGGGTAGTGTTTGCACGTTCTTCTTGTAACTGCGTGGGTTTCCTCCAGGTGCCCCCCACAATCCCAAATACATGCAGGTTGGTAGGTTAATTGGATGCTGTAAATTCCCATAGTGTGCAGGGGAGTGGTGGAAGCTGGGAAAAGCTGATGCCAATATGGAGAGAATAAAGTTAGGTTAGATTATTGCAGGATTATCGTAAATAGGTGGCTGATGATCAGCGTGGAGTCAGTGGGCCAAAGGACCTGTTTCCATGCTCTATCTCTCTAGCTCTAACTAATATTGTGGACCTATGATGACCATGTCAAGTGATTTTTTTTACTGGATTTTTAGTGATTTTCTTTCTGACTTGTGGATAAAATTGAGGGGCGGCACAGTGGTGCAGCGGTTGGGTTGCTCCATAACAGTGCCAAAGACCTGTGTTCGATCCTGACTACAGGTGCTAGACACAAAGTGCTAGAGTAACTCAGCGGGTCAGGCAACATCTCTGGAGAAAAAGGATGAGTGACGTTTCGGGTCGGGACCCTTCTTCAGACTACGGGTGCTGTCTGTATAGACTTTCTACATTCTCCATGTGACCACATGGGTTTTCTCCAAGTGCTCCAGTTTCCTCCCACACTCCAAAGACGTGCAGATTTGTAGGTTGATTGGCTTCGGTAAAAACTGTAAATTATCCCTAGTGTGTAGGATGGTGCGAGTGTGCGGGCTGATCGCTGTTCGACACGGACTCGTTGGGCCGCTGGGCCTGTTTCCGTGCTGTATCGCTAAAGTCTAATGTCTAAAATGGACATCTGTAAATTAGAACCCGTTCATTATCCCAGGATGGTGGGCCTTCCAGTTCTCAACCACTTCCTCACCATTCAAGCCTGCCCAAGTTGTTTAAATCCTTTAGAGTATCTGCAGAAAGACTTGGACGTGAAATGAGAATATCTTTACCATGAGGAAGTATTCTCCAAGGCATGGGGTCGGTTTGCTGACGGATCAGCTCAGGCAATGTTATACGTGACCTAGACTGCTTGGTGCTGACACAGTCCCTGAAATCTTTCCCCCAGGACTAATATCCCATAACTCAGAGAACACTCACAAAATCAGAGGTCATGCAAACAATTGTGAGAAGAAAAATGCAAAAGCGGTGACCATTTTACGTGAAGGAGTAAATTATTTTTTTTAATTCTTATTTGTTTGTTTCACAATATGATGATGTCAAAAATCGGTCAGAACAACCTCAATAATGCACAGCTGTTCCAGATGTTCGCTTACCTGCTAATTCAGCGCTGGCTTAATGGAAACCAGCAACATTTTTTAAATGTTGACAGCTCTGTCCATTTGCACATAAATTGTAGTTGAAATCTCAAGAGGCACGTTACATTTAAAGGCAGCAAGTAGTGTTAAAAGCTTTCCTGAACGGTTATTTGCTGGGCATTTACTTGTCTGATAATGGCCACAGTCCTTTTCCAATCATTTTGGGATTTTTATACGAAGAATAGTGGAGCTGTTGCCTCACAGTGGAGAGCACATTGATTGGTTGTATCACAGTCTGGTTCAGCAACTTGAATGCCCAGGAGCGAAGAAGCCTGAAAAAAGGTTGTGAACAATGCCCAGTCCATCACCGGCCCTGACTTCCCCACCATCGAAGGGATTTATAGAAATCGCTGCCTCAAAAAGGCAGCTAGCAGAATCAGAGACCCACACCACCCTGGCCACTCACTCATTTCACCCCTGCCATCGGGAAGGAGGCACAGTAGCCTGAAAATTGTAACGTCCAGGTTCAGGGACAGCTTCTTCCCTACAGCCATTCAGCTATTAAAAACTACAACCTCAAATAAGCTCTGAAATACATAGACTATTAATGCACTATTATTGTTTACGTATGTTTACGTATGTGTGCGTGTAAATACATATATATGTATATATATATATGTGTGTGTATATATATATATATATATATATATATATATATATACACGCACACATACGTACACACAAAAATATATATATATATAAATATTGTGTGTATTTGTGAGTATGTGTATACGTATATACACACACTGAACTTTTCTCTCTTGTTTATTCTATTGTTTACAGTATACGACATTGCTCTGCTGCTGTAAATAAGAATGTCATTGTTCTATCTGGGACATATGGCAATAAACACTCTTGACTCTTGACTCTCTCTTGACACAGTACCAGAGACCCAGGTTCAATCCTGACCTCAGCTGCTGTATGTTTGGAGTTTTCACCTTCTCCTTCATGTTTGCCTCTGTAAAAATTGCCCCCTATTGTGCTATAATATGGAACTAGTGTGAATGGGTGATTGATGGTCAGTGTGGACTCGGTGGGCCAAAGGGCTTCTTCCCATGCTGCATCTGCATGCTGTAAGGCAGCAACTCTACCGCTGAGCCACTAGGCCCTCCCTGGAGCAAATTAATATTCTGTCACATATCAGTCAGTGCTGGACGGGTTATTTCCAACACTGTTATACTTGCCATTTGCTTATCCTGAATGTGAAAAGTATTGCACCATGAGGGGCATGGAGCATGGACCAGAATGGTGGGTTGATTTTAACAACAAAAAAATGCAGGAAATCTCTCAGTTGTTTACTGAGTCCACATAGTTCTCTCAGTTGTGCCGTCTTTAATGCAATGATTAGTATTTTTGCCTCTGCTATTGAAATGTGGTTGGCAACTTATTTGTCACAGCCTTATAATCAAATCGCACAGAAACCATAGAGCACCAGGTGCCAAGGTGGAGTAGCATTAGAGTTGCTGCCTTACAGCGCCAGGGACCCAAGTTTGATCTTGACTACTGGTGCTGTCTGTACGGTTGTTGTACATTCTCCCCGTGACCACGTGGGATTTCTCCAGGCTCCTCCTACACTCCAAAGATGTACAGGTTTGTAGGTTAATTGGCTTTGGTTAAAATTGTAAATTGTTCCTAGTGCTAATGTTCACATGGACTCAGTACGCCGAATAAACTGTTTCTGCGCTGTATCTCTAAACTAAACTAGGAAACTGGCCTTTCTACCCATTATCTCCATGCTCACCATCTTGTACTCAAATACACTGATCCCGTTTACCTGCACTAAATGTGTAGCCTTTAATTCTTTGGGATTCAGGTGCACATTTAGATATTATGAGATTATTATGCACCATCTTCCAGGCAGTGCATTTCAGATTGCAACAACATTCTGGTTGGAAACAAATATTTCTCAGATTCCCTTTAATCCTCTCACTCCTCACTTCAAACCTTTGACCTCTGGCCTTCCGATACAGGGAAAGGTTTCTTACTATCTATATTCATGACTCTTCAGTTGGTGAAAATGCATTAACATGTCCGCAATAATAGCAACATGACAAGCAAATTAAACCCTTGAGAGTTGCACATTTTGACTCTTCCATTAGACTCTTAAATAACAGTCTATTACACTTCTACAGTGTGAGTGATCTCACATTTAGATCAATGTGTTTGGATTTGCTTCATGTTAAGCGGGTCGATAGCACGACAAAGCATCTGCCCACTGCTGCCATCATAACATTTAAAAGGACGCAAAGTGCTGGAGTAACTCAGCAGGTCAGGCAGCATTACGGACGACCAGGGATAGGAGACGCTTCATGTATATGGACCTTCCAACCTTTAGACTGGAGTCTGAAGAAGGATTTCGACCCGAAACGTCGCCCATCCGTGTTCTCCAGAGATGCTGCCTGGCCTGCTGAGTTACTCCAACACTTTGTGACCTTATGTGTATTAACTAGCATCTGCAATTCTTTGTTTCTACATTATAAAATGTAACACATGCTCACATGAATGTGGGAGACAGGACTTTTATTTGTTGCACATGAAGAGAAAGACCAAAAGTATCATATCTGGAAGCGATAACTCAGAAAGCAAAGCCGAAGAGACCGACGTCAGGCAGAGTTGTGGTAGTAGGGGGTCTCCATCGTGAGAGGTACAGACAGGGGTTTCTGCGGCAACAAGCGGGATTCAAGGATGGTGTGTTGCCTCCCTGGTGCCAGGACCCAGGACATCACAGACTGATTGCAGAGCATCCTCAAGGGTGAAGGTGAGCAGCTGAAAATGGTAGTGTGTGTTGGCACAAACTACGCTGGGAAGAAGAGGAAAGAGATTCTGCAGCGTGACTTTAGAGAGCTCGGAAGAAGGCTGAAAAGCAGGACCTCAAGAGTGTTTAATTGTTATAAGCAACGGGAATAAAATAATCCAATTTTTCCTGGAGCTTTACAAGCACATTAATACAAATAACATAACATAAATGAATAAATGTGCAATAATCAATAACACAATAAATTGCCATTAATACTAAGTAATCAGTCTTTAGAGATACAGTGTGGAAACAGGCTATTCGGCCCATCGAGTCCACGCCGACCAGTGATTATCCCGTACACTCGCACTATCCCACACACCAGAGACAATTTATAGTTTTACAGAAGCCAATTAACCTACACACTCTAAAGACTTACAGTCTCACCTTAAACCTACATCGTCTGGCTCTTGATTCCCATACCTTGGGTAAAAGACTCTGTGCGTTCACCTTTTCCACCCCTAAGGTTCCTATTAAATAAGTGGGGAATGGGTCCAATGGGATTGCTTTGCATTTACTTGCCTTTGTCTGTACTCTGCCCAGCCACGTTTCAAGTTTGCCCTCTCCCGCTGAGTTACTCCGGCGTTTTGTGTCCGTTTCACGTTTTGTTCAATTAGATATAAGAGTCAAGAGTGTTTTATTGTCATATGTCCCAGACAGAACAATAAAAACAACGTAGGATTTAAATGATTCAGAATTATTTTTTGCAACTGCATGGAGTGGCCGAGGTGAAATATATTTTAAGGGAAACGAGGTGAAAAAAAAGAAAGAATGCTTTGTAATATCAAAATAATGAAATAAAGTAAAGAGAGGGAGTCTCCTCTGGAATATAATTACCATCGAGGGGATTTTGGATTGAGTTGCCTGTTTCTGTGCTGTAATTTATAGGAACTTTGTACTTTTTACATTCCAGAAAATAATATTGAAAGAACAATGCATTATTTTATCGTGAAATTCTAGGTCAAACCTTTTTCAGCTCATTAATCCCGAAATAGACATTTGATATGGGAGCACATACATTAGCAACTGTTTTTATACAAGCACTCTTCATGAAAGTGATTTAATGCATGTTGGACTGTGTTAGCCATTATTTCCAGGTGGAAGTGTTCCCACTGGGGAAACAGTCAAGAGATCTGTGTGCTATTCATATTACTGCCTCTATTCTGCTATTGCCAGGTGTGCATCTAATAACACCAATGCTCATTCATGCACCAATGCACTATTTTCCATGTTCAGTTTAGTATTTTTAGTTTTAATAATAATAATAATAATAATAATAATATTCATTTATTGTCATTGCAACGAGTACAACGAAATTAAAAAATAGCCAATCCTGACGGTGCGTACAAACATATATGCAATAAATGCAAAAACAAATAAATACAATTATATTAAGTACAAAGATTTTTTAACAGTGTTGCCTAGTGCAGAAGGTAGTGTTCAGTTCTCGTATGGCCCTGGGGTAAAAACTATTCTTAAGTCTGTTTGTTCGGGATTTGATCGACCTGAAACGTCGACCAGAGGGCAGATGAACAAACAGACGGTGGCCGGGGTGGGATGGATCTTTTATTATTTTGCCTGCTCTACTGAGGCACCGTAGGCTGAACAGGTGCTCCAGGGAGGGCAGTGAGCAGTTTATTGTCACGTCTACCGAGGTACAGTGAAAAGCTTTTGTTGTGTGCTAACCAGTCAGCGGAAATACAATACATGATTACAATCGAGAAATTCACAGTGTGCAGATACATGATAAGGGAATAACGTTTAGTACAAGATAAAACCAGTCACGTTCGATCAAAGATAGTTCGAGGGTCACCAAGTAGTTCAGGCCTGCTCTCTAGATGCGGTAGGATGGTTCCCATTGTCTGATAACAGCAGGGAAGATATAAAATGTCCCTGAATCTGGAGGTGTGCGTTTTCACACTTCTATACCTTTTGCCTGATGGGAGAGGGGAAGCTGGAGCTTGAAGGAACAAGCTATAACTGCTGTAAAATAATCACCATATAACACAGACACATCATCCTACCACACTGTTCCATTCTCTCTCTGGCACTGTTATTTAAAGAGACAATCTGCTAACACTCAACTGAGCATCTTCGCAACTCACTGTTTGCCAATTCACTCAAACGTTCAAACAATACGGTTTGCTATAACCAATAACAGCGATCCCCATACACATAGGGATAATTTAGAATTTTACCAAAGCCAAATTATCCTACAAACCTGTAGGTCTTTGAAGTGTGGGAGGAAACCGGAGCACCCAGAGAAAACCCATGCAGTCATAGGGAGAACGTACAAACTGCATATAGACAGCACCCGTAGTCAAGATGGAACCCAGGTCTCTGGTGCTGTAAGGCAGCAACTCTGCTGCTGTGCCACTGTGGTACCTGACAAGGGAGTGGAGAGGAAGGAAGAAAGTGTGGGTGTGGTCGAGAAACAGGAGGGGGGTTGTGGTTAGACGTTACCTAAAATGGGAGAATGTTCACTGGCGACAGAGAAATGATTCCATCTACTTGGGTTCAGTGAGGAATAGCTGGGATGTGCCACCAGTGGTGACCTCCCACCAGTGCAGGCATCCACTCATTGAACTCATGAGCCCATTATAACCTGCAGATTTTGCTCAACAGAAAAAAAATTAACTCAGTTAATTTTCAGGTATTGGTGGAAGAATTGCCCAATATCTTCAGGAAAGCACACAGAGCGGCAACATTTTATTTCACTTTCAGAGGCGAGCACTCTTCAATGGGATGAATCCCGAAGGGTCTCCTTCGTTTACTTCCCTGACTTCCCACTGCATTTCATGGTCCTACCATGGCAGTTGAGTGCTGAAATGACCCAGGGTATGCTCACATCCCTGTGGAAAACTCCACTGGGACCTTCTGCAGGTGAGGTTCTGCCATCTAGCTGCTTACACCCAGCAGACATGAGGACCTTGTCACTGGTTTAGGTCATAGTATAAGAAAATAACTGCAGATGCTGGTACAAATCGAAGGTATTTATTCACAAAATGCTGGAGTAACTCAGCAGGTCAGGCAGCATCTCGGGAGAGAAGGAATGGGCGACGTTTCGGGTCGAGACCCTTCTTCAGACTGATGTCAGGGGGGTGGGACAAAGGAAGGATATAGATGGAGACAGGAAGATAGAGGGAGATCTGGGAAGGGGGAGGGGAAGAGAGGGACAGAGGAACTATCTAAAGTTGGAGAAGTCGATGTTCATACCATTGGGCTGCAAGCTGCCCAGGCGAAATATGAGGTGCATAGAATCATAGAGTCATACAGCATGGAAACAGGCCCTTCTGCCCTACTTGCCCACGTGTCTCATGTACACTAGTCCCGCTTGCCTGCATTTGGCACTTATCTCTCTAAATCTATCCTATCCATGTACTTGTCCAAATGTTTTTTAAACATTGCAATAGTACAAGAAAAAATAATTCTACTTGCAATAGTACCGGCAGCTCATTCCATATGCTCACCACCCTTTGTGAATGTTTTTTAAACATTGCTATAGTACCTGCCTCAACTACCTCCTCGGGCAGCTCACCAACTCTTTGTGTAAATAAAAGTTGCCCCTCCGGTTCCTATTAAATCTTCTCCCCCTTACCTTAAAGCTATGTCCTCTGGTTTTTGATTCCTGTTATCTGGGTAAAAAACTCTTTACATTTACTCTATCCATTAATCTCATGATCTTATACACCTCTGCAAATTCACTCCCCATCCTCCTGTGCTCCACGGAATAAAGATTTAGATGGGGAGAAGGCAGGAACGGGGTACTGATTGAGAATGATCAGCCATGATCACATTGAATGGCGGTGCTGGCTCGAAGGGCCGAATGGCCTCCTCCTGCCCCTATTGTCTATTTATTATTGTCACATGCACTGACACACAGTGAAAAGCTTTGTTTCGCATGCTATCCAAAGAGATCAGATACACCAAACATAGATACAATCAGTTCAAACTGAAGTATAATAGATAGAGCAAAGGGGAAGATACAGAGTTCATAGTTATATAGTTCTCAGCATTATAGCACATTGTAGCGCATCGGTTCCTTAGATTGAGGAAGTCCCTCAATGTCGTAGAGGTGAATCAAGCAGTACCCTGGATCATGGAGGGACTTCAGAAGCGTGATAATGGAGGGGAAATGGCTGTTCCTGAATCTGGTGAGTCAAGCATCAAGAGTGCTTCCTCATACGTTACAAAACGCTTACAAGCATGAAATTCTCACTTGCAGCAGCACAACGATATGTAAACATAGTACGCTATAAACACCATAATAAACAACAACATAAAGTTGCAGGAGTCACTTTCAATTTAAGGCATAATTCTTTTTGCATTTCATGCATGAAAATAAAATTGTAAACAGATCATCTCAATAAAACAACTGACGATGTCTTCAGACATTAACATTTCTGAGATTGATGGTTTCAGGGCACATTGCCAAAGTCTAGTGTTACAATAATGAGATTTCAAGAAAAATGGACTCCTATTAGATATTTTATGAAACTTTTTTACCTCATTTATTTACCACATTGCATAAAATATCTAAATGCTAACAGCAAATGATTATTTGAATTATTAATGAATTTTTCGATATCCTTGCATTTTAAAAGACAAAAATAACCAAATTTTATCCATGAACATAAAACACTATCAACAATGTAGTAACAAGAAGATAAACACAAAATATTGGAATAACAGGTCAGGCAGCATCTCTGAATCTCTGGATCTGGTTCCTTTTTGCCCAGAGATGCTGCCTGACCCGTCGAGCTACTCCAACATTTTGTGTAAACCAGCATCTGCAGTTCCTTTCTACACGATGTAGTGACAAGGCTGGTTCATTTAAGTTGCATTAACAATAACAGAGTCGTAGAGTCAGAGTCATATAGCGCAGAAACGCCTCTGGCCCAACCTGCCCATGCCAACCAACATATCCCATCTACATTAGTCCCACCTGTCTGTGTTTGGCCCATATCCCTCTAAACCTTTCCTATCCATGTACCTGTCTAAATGTTTCTTAACTGTTGCGATAGTACCTGCCTTAACTACCTCTTCCGGCAGCTCATTCCATACACCCACCAGCCTTTGTGTAACAAAGTTACCCCTCAAGTTCCAATTAAATCTTTTCCTCCTCACCATAAACCTATGTTTTCTGGTTCTCAATTCCACTATTCTGGGCAAGAGAGTCTGCGTTTACCCGATCTATTTCCCCCAATATTTTGCAACATATGAGTTTAGTTTAGTTTAGTTTAGTTTAGAGATACAGCGCGGAAACAGGCCCTTTGGCCCAGTGAGTCCTTGCCAACCAGCGATCACCCAATATCAGTCTGAAGAAGGGTCTCGACCCAAAACGTCACCCATTCCTTCTCTCCAGAGATGCTGCCTGACCCTCTGAGTTACTCCAACATTTCGTGTCTACCTTTGATTTAAACCAGCATCTGCAGTTTTTTTCCCTACCCATATACTAGCACTACCCTACACGCTAGGGACAATTTTTTACTTTACCGAAGCCGATTAACCTACAAACCTGCACATCTTGGGAATGTGGAAGGAAACCGGACCACCCAGAGAAAACCCATGCGGTCACGGGGAGAACGTACAAACTCCGTACAGACCGCACCCGTGGTAACTGATAACCATCGTGGTCATCTCAATACACAGACATGAATGGTGCGGATTGGAATTATGATTTGTTGGAACATGACCCAAAAACTGCCTACTGATGCCTAAACAATGTGTTGTTCATTTACTGAACTGAGCACTGAGAAGCAATCAATGCATGCAGTCTTTTAATCAATTAAGCTGTATTTTTGTCTCAGTCCCAGATACCAGTTCTCAGTGAGTTGTAAACAAGAAATCATCATTTAGGTTGTGGGGCCCATTATTTAAAGTTATAGGGTGGGCTGTGTAGTAAAACTGGATCCAATCTGTTAGACATTTCACGATTCAGTGTTATTGGGTTGATTAATACAAAAGGTGCATGTTCTTCACACTATGTCACCAGAAATTTGTGTTTGTCTTTGTTAGAAGTCACACTTTTATACAGTATGTTTGGAATTGGAGTGCAAAGAAGGTTGGGAGTACGAGAAAGCTCTAATTACGAAGCAATCATGTAACTCCAGGAGCTCTACAACTGGGATATGTGCTTTATTCTGCTACAGCAGAAATGAGTAAAGAACTAAATGGCGGCACAGTGGCGTAGAGGTAGAGTTGCTGCCTTACAGCGCCAGAGACCCAGGTTCGATCCTGACCAAGGGCGTTGTCTGCACGGACTTCGTTTGTTCTCCCCGTGATTTCCTTGAGCTGCTATAATAAAATGCTTGAGGAACTCAGCACCTTTGGAGAAAAGAAATAGGTGACATATTGGGTCAAGACTCTTCAGTCTGAAGAATGGTATCAACCTGAAATGAGAGTCTGAAGGAGGCTCTCTACCCAAAGCATCACCTATTCCCTTTCTCCAGAGATGCTGCCTGACCCGCTGAGTTAGTCTCGCATTTTGTGTCTACCTTTGGTGTAAACCGGCATCTGCAGTTCCTTCCTACACATTGCGTCTGCTGACATTTGTTGTGCGTTTCTGTAATTGACAACCTGTTTCATGCGGGGCTCCACTTAGTCCCTTGCTGTGAGCAGAGGATATTAATAATTTAAACATAAGTATAGGGGCCTGTATAAAGAGGTATGCAAATGGTATACAAAGCTGTTGACACTGGGGAGGAAAGATTCCGACTGCAGGAGACATTGAAGGAGAGAAACATAGAAATCTTGAAAATAGGTGCAGGAGGAGGCTATTTGGCCCTTCGAGCCAGCACCGCCATTCATTGTGATCATGGCTGATCATCCACAATCAGTAACCCGTGCCTGCCTTCTCCCCAAATCCCTTGATTCCGCGAGCCCCTAGAGCTCTATCTAACTCTCTTTTTAATTCATCCAGTGAATTGGCCTCCACTGCCTTCTGTGGCAGAGAATTCCACAAATTCACAACTCTGTGTAAAAATGTTTTTTCTCATCTCAGTTTTAAATGGCCTCCCCTTTATTCTTAGACTGTGGCCCCTGGTTCTGGACTTCCCCAACATTGGAAAGATTTTTACTGCATCTAGCTTGTCCAGTTCTTTTAAAATTTTATATGTTTCTATAAGATCCCCTCTCATCCTTTTGCCTCAATAGCAACAAAATGTCCTTCCTCAAATTAGGAGACCAAAATTGCACACAATACTCCAGATGTGGTCTCATCAGGGCCCTATACAACTGCAGAAAGACCTCTTTACTCCTAAACTCAAATCCTCTCATTATGAAGGCCAACATGCCATCAGCTTTCTTCACTGCCTGCTGTACCTGCATGTTTACTTTCAGTGACTGGTGAACAAGGACACCCAGGTCTTGTTGCACTTCCCTTTTTCCTAACCTGACACCATTGAGATAATAATCTGCCTCCTTGTTCTTGCTGCCAAAGTGGATAACCTCACATTTATCTACAATATACTGCATCTGCCATGCATCTGCCCACTCACTCAACCTGTCCATGTCACCCTGCAACCTCCTAGCATCCTCTTTGCAGTTCACACTGCCACCCACCTTTGTGTCATCTGCAAACTTGCTAGTGTTACTTTTAATTCCATCATCTAAATCATTAATATATATTGTAAATAGTTGCGGCCCCAGCACCGAGCCTTGAGGCACTCCACTCGCCACTACCTGCCATTCTGACAGGGACCTGTTTATTCCTACTCTTTGCTTCCTGTCTGCCAACCAATTCTCTATCCATGTCAATACCCTACCTCCAATACCATGTGCAGGGTTGTTTGGACAAAACAATGAAAGCGAGAATTCAATCGAGGGTGGTGGTGGGGGCAGATAATTTAAATTTTAATATTTGTTGAGGAAATTTTTGGCACTATTGGATATTAGTTTAGTTTAGTTTAGGCTAGAAACAGGCCCTTGGGCCCACCGAGTCCAAGAGATTATAACTCAAGCCTTTTTGGAAATGAGAACAAAGTGTCACCAGTTCTGAAAAGCCCAAAATTGGAACCGAGATCTAATTCCACCAGCTTGTCCTACATTAATTGTGTCTGGTCGCTTGTCAGTGTGGGAACTATCAGAAAAATTATTTCATATAATAGAAAGTATAACCTCTGGGTAAAATCATGAAAAATAAGAAACTATGTCAATCTGAGCCCAATTTTTCTTTTCTGCAGTATCTGGCCTCCCTAACACTCAGTGCTGTTGCCAGTAATTGTGTGTGTGGGTTGCAATAGTTTAGTTTAGTTTAGAGTTTAGTTTAGTTTAAACTTTAGAGATACAGCCCGGAAACAGGCCCTTCAGCCCACCGAGTCCACGCCGACCAGCGATCCTCGCACATTAACACTATTCTACACACTAGGGCAAATTTACAATTTCAATTTACAATTTATTCTACACACTAGGGCCAATTTACAATTTCACCAAGCCAATTAACCTACAAACCTGTACGTCTTTGGGATGTGGGAGGAAAGCGGAGCACCCGGGGAAAACCCACGCAGGTCACGGGGAGAATGCACAGACTCTGTACAGACAGCACCCACCGTCAGGATCAAAACCGGGTCTGGAACTCTAACACTATGCTACCCTGTCGTCCTTAGTTTCGTTCAGCTTAGCTTAGGTTAGTTTAGTTTAGTATTGTCACTTGTAACGAGTTACAGTGAAAAACTTTTTGTTGTTGCAGGCTATCCGGTCAGCGGAAAGACTATACTTGAATTACATTCAAGCCATCCACAGTGTATAGATACAGGATTAAGGGTATAACATTTAGTGAAAGATAAAATCCAGTAATCCAGCCCGATTAAAGATAGTTTGAAGGTCTCCAATGGGATAGATGGGAGGACAGGACCGCTCTCTAGTTGGTGAGAGGATGGTTCAGTTGCTTGATAACAGCCGGGAAGAAACAATAGAATAAGTGTGTGGGGAGCATTTTCACTGCGGAAGCAGACTGTAGGGGCAGGACAGATGGGAAGAGACTGCAGGGTGTCCCCTGTAAAACTACATTGTGGAGGTAGTTCATTATCATGAGTCAAATGCCGAGCCAGCACCACACCATAACATAACCATAACAACACTTTATTGTCACTCGGCACAACACCGAGCGAAATTTCAGCAGTCACACAAAATACAGCAAAAAAGAAAAGAACACAGGACACCCAACCCCAACACAAACATCCATCACAGTGACTCCAAACACCCCCTCACTGTGATGGAGGCAACAAAACTTCCCCTCTCTTCCCCCCGCACCCACGGGGTGCATGTGTCTGCATGTTTGCATGAGAGAGTTGGGTGGGAAATCAGCTTTGAGTGAAGCCACACAAATGCAGCAGGAAGCTCTCATTGGAGAGATGCACTACGACTGCAGAATGCAGGGAGGTTTTGAAACAGCTTTGAAATACCAGGTAGGGGTGTTGGTTCTCAGAAGAAACAATGACATTCTGGTCAAAGCTCTGGTTCCTTCATGGAAAGAGTCCAATCAATGTCACCGCTGGCAGAGGGAGGCAGCAATTGTCTGCTGGAGCTGTCAAGGTACAACACAAACATTTCGAGTCAGTACTCTCACTCATATTTCCTCCAGCTTCCCTATTCTTCCCCCGGTTCCCCATGGCTGACAAAAACAGGCAAAGGGAGCTCTGAGCAAATAGGTTTCTTTTTATTCATTTCAAGAGGCAGCTCTTTACAGTCCGTGAAGTTTGGCGAAAACTTGACAGCATACATACATAAGGCCAGAAGGAAAGAATTACACCAAATGCAGGACAACACGCGCGCGCGCGCACACACACACACACACACACACACACACACACACACACACACACACACACACACACACACACACACACACACACACACACACACACACACACACACACACACACACACACACACACACAGATATATTATTTGTAGGTCTGAAAAAGGGTCTTGACCCGAAACATCACCCATTCCTTCTCTCCAGAGATGCTGCTTGTCCTGCTGAGTTACTCCAGCTTTTTGTGTCTATCTATGTATTTGTATATGTGTGGGTATGTATATGTGTGGGTATAAGCATATATATAGGAATATATATATAGGAATATATATATAGGAATATATATATATATATATATATATATATATATATAGATATATATATACATAACTGTGTGTGCAGGCGCATGTGCATGTATATGTATATATGTGTATATATAAGAGTATTTATACATGTATGCATATATACATACACACACACACACACACATATATATATATATGTGTGTGTGTGTGTGCACGTATATATATACGCACACAGACACACACACATACAGTAAATGGAAATAAAAGCTGACAGTACAAAAGGAGTGAGAGAGAATACATTTTTGGTTATTCCAGGTTTACTTTTAATTGTTCGCCAAGATCAATTTAAAATGTACACTTTGGTAAATGAATTCCTTTGTGGAATTGAGGCAGTATGGTATGTTATCCACATACTGTACACATTTGGCTTGCAATGCATAAATATTCTTTCTTGCTGCCTGGAACTAAGGATTGCTGAATCAACAATTTGTTCTCCTTCGAGATTACAAAAGCGATTGACAGGGTGTTTATACTGGCCTCAGATCTAAGGTCATTTTGAAATATTTGCTAATAGACTGAATGGCAATAAATGAATCGTGAGAACATTTGTTAAACCAGAAAATGGGCCCAGGCATTCGATGCGATATGATACGATACGATACGATACGATACGATACGATACGATAAACTTTATTCATCTCCGGAGGGAAATTGGTCTGTCGACAGTCACAACACACACGAGTTTAATTTATACACTAAGATTGGAAATAACGGTTTTAGGTTTAAAATGTAGAAATAAAGCAGATGCTGGTTTATACCAAAGATGGACGAAAAGTGCTGGAGTAACTCAGCGGGTCAGTGGTATGAACGGTAACCCAGCGGGTCAGTGGTATGAACGGTAACTCAGTGGGTCAGTGGTATGAACGGTAACCCAGCGGTATGAACGTTGAAACAGCGACTCATATTTTGCTTACCCATTCTCTAATTTTAAATAACTTCCACCTACAATCCCCTCCCCTCCCCCCTTGCCCCTTTCCTCCCCCTACTTGTTTAGCCAGTTCCTCAGCTCTCCACATTGTGTCCCTCTTCAGTTCATACCTTCCCTCGCCACCAGGGCACCAAACTGCCAAAGACCAGTTGTGCATTTGTGCCTGCCCTTAACTGGATTCTGGTCTTTTCTCGCCTCCAGTTCTTCACCGACCACCCCCCCCCCCCCCCCCCCCCCACACCCCTGACCCCCCGACACCTTTCACCCCTTACTTTCAGTCTGAAGAAGGGTCCTGACTCGAAACGTCACCTGTCCTTTTTCTCAAGAGATGCTGCCTGACCTGCTGAGTTACTCCAGCAATTTGTGTCTGTCACTTATGATCTTAATCCATCATAAAATGATTTTAGTCTGTTTTAATTTCAAATGTAGGTTAGACTGCCAGTGTTACATCACTGAAGGGTCATGGGCTGACTTACTAATGAGCCCATGAGAAATGCCTTGAATATATTTAAAAATAACTTAATTTGCAGTGTTGATAATCAATTCAAATGACCCCAAGGATATCCCTGCATGAGCTGTTCTCAATTGCAAATTGTAAACAATATCAGGGTTCCAGAAATAAACATGTTCTTACCCAAGAGAAGCCCCACTTATTCCTGGTTCAATGAAATGCAAGTTAAAACCCTGGACATACATTCTCAGAAGGTTTCCTCACACTGTATCCATGTGGTGTTCATGCTTCAACAACAACCATCTGCAAGGTCACTTTTGGTTATAATGTGAATCCAATATAAATTGGGGAAAGATTTACGTTGCATCGCAATGGCACGGTGCTGCAGCGGTAGAGTTGCTGCCTCATAGTGCTTACAGCGTCAGAGACCCATGTTTTCGATCCCGACTAAGGGTGCTGTCTGTACGGAGTTTGTACGTTCTCCCCGTGACCACGTGGGTTTCTCCGAGATCTGGATAAACGTGGAAAAATGTGGATAAATGTGTGGTTATCCACTTTGGTGGCAAGAACAAGAAGGCAGATTATTATCTGAATGGTGTCAGGTTAGGAAAAGGGGAGGTGCAACGCGACCTAGGATCCTTTGTACATCAGTCACTGAAAGTAAGCATGCAGGTACAGCAGGCAGTGAAGAAGGCTAATGGCATGTTGGCCTTCATAACGAGAGGATTTGAGTATAGCAGCAAGGAGGTTCTACTGTAGTTGTACAGGGCACTGTAGATTAGTGTAATGGTGTCACTCATGTAGTGTAATGGTGTCACTCCATCTTCGCCTCCATATTCATCGCCTGTTCCACAGTTTGCTGCTTCGTCTCCAGGAACGTTGATTCAGTTTCCCTCGCCTGTGGAATCACCTGCTCTTTCCCCGTATAAGAGGAATGGAGATGGTCTCTATCGTACACGTGTTGGTCGTGTTTGCAGACCGGTTGTGAAGTATCCGGACTATGTTTAACTTTCCTCCAGTTTGTCACCGATTGTTATATATGACGTGCTTAGTTTATGTGTCTGTATCGTTGTTGATTCTTTAAGAGGGGGATGTAGATTAGTGTAATGGTGTCACTCATGTTATGTGTCATGCTTTTGTAGTTACGCCCCTTTAGCTTTTGAGTGACCACTGCTTGTGTGATTCGGGTTAGAGTAAGTGGAACGTGCAGGCGTGAGGTCGTGCTTGCTATGTAGTTAACAAAGTCTGTGGATCATTATCCAGGTGTAAGGCTTCTGTTATTATATGGTCAACACAACAGGCACTGAGACAGCACCTGGAGTACTGTGTGCAGTTTTGGTCTCCTAATTTGAGGAACGACATTTATGCTATTGAGGGAGTGCAGCTTAGGTTCACCAGGTTAATTCCCGGAATGGCGGGACTGTCATATGTTGAAAGATTGGAGCGACTAGGCTTGTATACTCTAGAATTTAGAAGGATGAGAGGAGATCTTATCGAAGCGTATAAGGTTATAAAGGGGTTGGACACGTTAGAGGCATGAAACATGTTCCCAATGTTGGGGGAGTCCAGAACAAGGGGCCACAGTTTAAGAATAAGGGGTAGGCCATTTAGGACTGAGATGAGGAAAAACTTTTTCAGCCAGAGAGTTGTGAATCTGTGGAATTCTCTGCCACAGAAGGCAGTGGAGGCCAATTCACTGGATGCATTCAAGAGCGAGTTAGATATAGCTCTTAGGGCTAACAAAGTCAAGGGATATGGGGAGAAAGCAGGAACAGGATACTGATTCTGGATGATCAGCCATGATCATATTTGCATGGTGTTGCTGGCTCGAAGGCTCGAATGGCCTACTCCTGCACCTACAGTATTTTCTATGTTTTTATGTTTCTATCTTCAATTTCCTTCCACACTCCAAAGACGCACAGGTTGGTAGGTTAATTGGCTAGGTATAAATGTAACTTGTCCTTAGTGTGTGTAGGATAGTTTAATGTGCGGGGATCGCAGGTCGGTGCGGAGTTCCACAACGGTTGGTGCTGGGGCCGCTTCTCTTCACGTTGTACATTAATGATTTGGATAAGGGGATTGAAGGCTTTGTGACAAAGTTTGCAGATGATGCTAAAATAGGTGGAGGGGCAGGCACTGTAGTGAAAGCAAGGATTCTGCAGAAGGACTTGGACAGGTTAGGAGAGTGGGCAGAGAAGTTGCTGGAATAGAAAAATAGAGATGTGATGTAAGGTGTTGGTCAGGGCGCATTTGGAGAACTGTGAGCAAATTTGGGCCCCATATCTAAGGAAGGATGTGCTGGCTCTGGGGAGGGTCCAGAGGAGGTTTACAAGAATGACTCTAGGAATGAGTACTAATGATGAGCGTTTGACAGCACTGGGCCTCTACACTCTGGAGTTTAGAAGGTTGAGGGGGAACCTCATTGAAACTTACAGAATAATGAAAGGCACAGATAGAGTGGATGTGGAAAGGATGTTTCCATTATGGGAGAGTCTTGGACCAGAAGTCATAGCCTCAAAATTAAAGGGCACTCTTTTAGAAAGGAGGTGAGGAGGAACTTCTTTAGTCAGGGGGTAGTTAATCTGTGGAACTCATTGCCACAGAGGGCTGTGGAGGCCAATTTTAAGGAAGAGATAGACAAATTCTTGATTAGAACGGGTGTCAAGGGTTATGGGAAAAAGGCAGGAAAATGGGATTAGGAGGCAGAGATCAGCCACGGTGGAGTAAACTCGATGGGCCAAATGGCCTTTTTTGTACTCCTTTTACCTGTGAACTTGTGAACTTGTGACTCGGTGGGCCGAAGAGCCTGCTTCTGTGCTGTGTCTCTAAACTAAACTAAACTAAATCTCACTGCCCTTGGAATTAGTATTGGGCTGTTTACATTTTGACCTCAATACTTGCACGTTCTGGTATCTTTTTGCAAAGTTTGCACAGAAATGACAGCAAACAAAAAGGTAATTTAGTACAAAATCTGTTGTACAAGATCCTTCAACCGTAATTCCAGCATCTTGCACGCTTCCACACTTTTACTATTTTCAAGCAAATGCTTCATTCCCTTTCCAAATATTTATGCAATCTGATCCAATAACAATTTGCACCAGAGATTTATACCTTCTTACCACACACACTACCACTGCTGTTTGTGCTTTCTCATTAAATTTATTCCATCTCCCTTGTGTCCCACTAACCAATAAAGGCATAGAGTCATACAGCATGGAAACAGGCCCTTCGGCCCAGCTTGCCCATGCCGACTAACATGCCCCATCTACACTGACCCCGCCTGTCTGCATTTGGTCCATATCCCTCTAAATCTATCTTATCATGTACCTATCCAAATGGTTTTTTTAAAGTTGTGATAGTACCTGCCTCAACTACTCTGGCAGCTCATTCTATGTACCTACCAGCCATTTTGTAAACAAGAAAGGTGCTCCACAGCTTACTATTAAATCTTTTCCCCCTCATCTTCAACTGATGTCCTCGGGTTTTTGATTCCCCTACACTGGGTAAAACACTCTGCATTTACCCTATCTATTGCTCTCATGATCTTATGCACCTCTATAAGATTACATCTCATCCTCCTGCGCTCCAAGGAATTAAATTCTAGCCTACTTAACCTCTCCCCTATAGCTCAGGCCCTTGAACCCTGGCAACATCCCCATAAATCTTCTCTGCACTCTTTCCAGCTTGGCAACATCTTTTCTATAAGAGGGTGACCAAAACTGAACACAATACTCTAAATATGTCCTCACCAATGTCTTGTACAACTGTAACATGACCTCCCAACTTCTTTATTCAGTTCTCTGACTCATGAAGGCCATTGTGAAAAAAGTCTTCTTGACCACCCTATCTACCTGTGACGCCACTTTCAAGGAGCTGTGTACCTGCACTCCAAGATCCCTTTGCTCTATAACACTCCCCAGAGCCTTGCCATTCACTGTGTAGGCCTTGCCCTGGTTAGACTTCCCAAAATGCAACACTTCACACTTCTTTCCCTGTGTTAAATTCTATTTGGAGCATTGGCAATACAGTACGAGAGAAGATATAGTTACTTATCTCACAAATAATAAAATAAAACAATGATAGAAGAACTCAGTGGGTCATGCAGCATCTATGGAGGGAATGGACAAACCGCGAAGAAGGGTCCAAACCCGAAATGTGGTCTGTACATTCTCTCCACAGATGGTACCTGACCCATTGAGTTCTTCCACCACTTTGTTTTTTGCTCAGGATTCCAGCATTTGCATTCTCTGTCTCACAAATAATTCTGAATCTTGTCAATACTTTCATGTAAGGTCAACAGTAATTTAATTTATACTCTGAAAGGGGCAACACAAATAAAAATGTTGATAAAGAAAGCATACCAGTATACTTGTCTTTATCAGTTGCCACATCTATATACTAAAACTCTCGTTTGTTATCTTGTTTGTGACTGAACTTCAGCCAAAACGGTACACGATAGCGCGACAATTTTAGGCCCACCTTGCTCACCATTGTCACTTTAGTGATAATGCAAGTAGTTTTATTGAAATCGGTGTTATATTTTTAGTTATTCACATTTTAAAGTTTAAAAGGAGGGAAGAGGGAGGGGAGGAGGGAGGGGGGAAGGGGGGAGAAGGGAGAGGGGGGAAGGGGGGAGAAGGGAGAGGGGAAGGGGGGGTTGAGGAGAGAGGGGAGGGGAGGGGGAGGACAGGGTGCTGCACCAATGCAGGAGAGGCTTGGGCCCAACGGGTCCACTTTGTCTAGTTGAATATAAAAGCTAAGATGCCATGTCGCAGCGATATAAAACATTTGTTACGCCACATTTGGGATATTGCGCACAGTTCCGGTTGCTCAATTACAGGAAGGATGTGGAGACTTTGAAGAGCAGGTTCATGGGATTGTTGCATGGATTAGAGCGTATTAGTTGCAAGCAGAGATTGGATAAACCGAGTAGTGGAGGCTGAAGGGTGACTGATAGCAGTGTATAAAGTTATGAGGGAAGACAGTCAATCTTTTTAACAGGGTGGAAATGTCAAATACTGGAGGGCATAGATTTAAGGTTTGAGGGGGAACGTTTAACAGAGATTTGCGAGGCAGGTTTTTTTTACACAGAGAGTGATAGGTACCACCAGGGGAGGTGGTGGAAGTGGATATGGCAGCAAGATTTGGGAGGCATTCAGAGTGGCACATGAATAGGAAGGGGATGGAGGGGTATGTACCATATGCAGACAGATGGGATTAGTTTAAATTGGCATCATGATCAGCACAGGTATCATGGTCTGAAGGGCCTGCTCCTGTGCTGTACTGTTAGTTTAGTTTGGAGATACAGTGTGGAAACATGCCCTTTGGCCCACCGTGTCCGTGTTGACCAGCGATCCACGTACACTAGCACTATCCTACACACTAGGGACAATTTACAATTTTTACTGAAGCCAATTAGCTTACAAACCTGTACATCTTTGGAGTGTGGGAAGAAACCGGAGCACCAGGAGAAAACCCACACGGTCACGGGATGAGCGCACTTATGCCATACAGACAGCACACGTAGTCAGGATCGAACCCGGGGTCTTACAGCGCCAAAGGCATCAACTCCACCGCTGCACCACCATGCCATCACGTTCTATATGTTCTAAACATATATATTCAATATTTTGATTGTAGACCAGAACTGTCTTAATGGAAGATTTATGTTATCCACTAAATTTCCAGATCACGTGGCTCAGACTTTTAAAGGTAAATTGATGAAAAGATTCATTTTTGGTTGATGGCTGTGTGTTAAAACATTAAAGTTTGTTTCCATTTGTAGGTATGGGAGCTTAGACATGAAATGTAAACTGCATGACTTTGGTCCGAACAGTTTCCATATTAAGGCATGCAAACAGATGGTGTAGATGCTACAGTCTGTAAATTCTCACCCATTTACCTCCAAATTGCAAACCAAAAATACCGATGAAATTTAAATTTAAAAGTTGGCATTATGATTTTTCCATTCTGTCTTTGAAGTTTAAGTTTAGTTTAGTTTAGTTTAGTTTAATTTAGTTTAGTTTAGTTTAGTTTAGTTTAGAGATACAACGTGGAAACAGGCCCTTTCGGCCCACCGGGTCCGCGCCGACCAGCAATTCACGCACATTAAGACTATCCTACACAGGGACAATTTTTTACATTTACCAAGCCAATTAACCTACATACCTGTACGTCTTTGGAGTGGCTGCCTAACCTGAAAGGACTATCGGGGTCCCTGGACAGAGTCGAGGGAGGAGGAATAGTGACAGGTGTTGCATCTTCTGCAGTTTCAGAGGAAGATACCTGGGGTGGTTTGGGTGGGAAGAAATGAGTTAACCAGGGAGCTGTGGGGGGAACGGTCCCTGTGGAAGGTGGAAAAGGGTGGAGATGGCGAAATATGGCTAGTGGTGGGATCCCGTTGGAGGTGGCGGAAATTTCAGAGGATTATATGTTGTATGCGATGGCTGATGGTGTGGAAGGTAGGGACTAGGGGGACTCTGTCTCTGTTGTGACTAGGGGGAGGGGGAGCAAGGGTGGAACTGCGGGGTACCGAGGACACACGAGTGAGGACATCATCTCTGATGTGAGAGTGGAACCCCCGTTCCCTAAAGAATGAGGACATCTCGGACTTCCTAGTATGGAACACCTTATCTTGGGCACAGATGCAGCGTAGACGGAGGAATTGGGAGTAGGGGATAGAGTCTTTGCAGGAAGCAGGGTGGGAAGAAGTGTAGTCGAGATAGTTGTGGGAGTCTGTGGGTTTGTAATAGATGTCAGTCAATAGTCTATTTCCTGAGATCAAGAAAGTGGAGGGAGGTGTCAAGGATGGTCCAAGTAAATTTGAGTGCAGGATGAAATTGGTGGTGAAGTTGATGAAGTCCATGAGTTCTGCATGGGTGCAGGAGGTAGCACCGATGCAGTCATCAATGTAACAGAGATCGAGTTTGGGGATAGGGCCAGTGTATACCTGGAACAGGGATTGTTCAATGTACCGTACAACGAGGCAGGCATAGCTGGGGCCCATGCAGGTGCCCATAGCTACGCCTTGGACATGGAGGAAGTGGGAGGAGTCAATGAAGAGGTTGTTGAGGGTGAGGACCAGCTCCGCTAGGCGGAGTAGAGTGATAGTAGAGGGAAATTGGATGGTTCTGCGGTCGAGGAAGAAAAGGAGGGCTTTAAGCCCTTCCTGGTGGGGGATGGAGATCTGACAGCCTCCCTGGCAGCGAGCCTTCACAATCTTAGGGCAATCTTAGACCGTAGGGCGGCCATGGCTGAGTTGCTGCCTTACAGCGCTTGCAGCGCCGGAGACCCGGGTTTGATCCTGACTACGGGTGCTGTCTGTACGGAGTTTGTACGTTCTCCCTGTGGGTTTTCTCCGAGATCTTCAGTTTCCTCCCGCACTCCAAAGACGTACAGGTATGTAGGTTAATTGGCTTGGTGTATATGTAAAAAATTGTCCCTAGTGTGTGTGGGATAGTGTTAGTGTGCGTGGATCGCTGGTCGGTGCGGACTCGGTAGGCCAAAGGGCCCTTTTCACGCTGTATCTCTAAACTAAACTAAACTATCTGTATGCCATTGTTCTTGAACGCATTGTGTGGATAATTAACAGAGGGGCCTCAAGACACCAATCTACTATCCTCTTCCATCCCCTCCTCCTTCCCAGATCTCCCTCTATCTACCTGTCTCCACCTATATCCTTCCTTTGTCCCGCCCCCCTGACATCAGTCTAAAGAAGGGTCTCGACCCGAAACGTCAGCCATTCCTTCTCTCCTGACCCGCTGAGTTACTCCAGCATTTTGTGAATATAATCTACTATCCTCTGTCAGATACTCACCAACCTGCTGTGTATTTCCAACGTTTTAAATGTTGAATGTTTAAAATGTTAAAATATTGAATACAATTTTTGTCACATACCGTTTGCTTTATGACATTTGGAAAATTAATGTTTAGTGCCATTGAGTTAAGAAATATAACTCAACTGATTGCTGACAATATTTACTATAATTGTCATGACCGATGTAAACAGTTTTAGTTTTAGTTTTAGTTTCTAGCAGCTATATTTTCCCTTATATGGACACTGTCTAGAATGACACTGTTACAAATGCTGATGAGAGTGTCACGGAGATATTCTACACTGGTCCTGATCCACTCCTGACCAAAGAAGGAAAATAATATTCCCTTTGCTGATTTGAGCACCAGAGTCAGACCTCTGGATGCCCCTATTGGGACAGAAAGGGTGGGAAAGACCAATTCATGTAACATATTAGGTCCCTCCCCCAAAATATAAATAATAATGCCTTGTAGCTTCCAACAGTGGGGCGGCACAGTGGCACAGCAGCAGAGTTGCTGACTTACAGCGCCAGAGACCCGGTTTCAATGCTGACTACGGGTGCTGGTTGAACGGAGTTTGTATGTTCTCCCTGTGACCACGTGGGTTGTCTCCGGGTGCTCCGGTTTTCTCCCACACTCCAAAGGTGTACAGGTTTGTAGGATAATTGGCTTTGGTAATATTGTAAATTGTCCCCAGTGTGTAGGATAGTGTTAGAGTACGGGGTGATCACTGATGGATGCGAACTCGATGGGCCGAAGGGCCTGTCTCTGCACTGTATCTCTAAAACTAAAAATTGAAGAACAATCCTTAAGCAATAACTATCACAAACATCCAACTCATTCAGAGGCATTGAAGTTACCTTAATCTAATATGAAGAAATCTCAACTCCAAACACCACCAACCCCCACCCTCCTCTCGATGGTTGGGTCAGACCTTCCAGTCAAACTCTCTGCCATGTGCAGAGTCATAGTGCACAGAAACAGGCTCCTTTGCTCAATTTGTCCTTGCTGACCAAGATGCATAACTAAGCTCGTCTCACTTGCCTGATTTTACTGGCTGTATTGTGGACTAAAGGTTATTCCCTTATCATATATCTGTACACTGTGAATGGCTCGATTGTAATCATGTATTGTCTTTCCTCTGACTGGTTAGCGTGCAACAAAAGCTTTTCACTGTACCTCGGTACACGTGACAATAAACTGAACTAAAGAACTGCCCCTTAAGCCTCTAAACACACCACAGAGAGTGGTGAATCTGTGGAATTCTCTGCCACAGAAGGTAGTTGAGGCCAGTTCATTGGCTATATTTAAGAGGGAGTTAGATGTGGCCCTTGTGGCTAAAGGGATCAGGGGGTATGGAGAGAAGGCAGGTACGGGATACTGAGTTGGATGATCAGCCATGATCATATTGAATGGCGGTGCATGCTCGAAGGGCCGAATGACCTACTCCTGCACCTATTTTCTATGTTTCTATGTTTCTATGTAAACCTTTTATATCCATGTATCTGTCCAAATGTCTTTGAAACATTATAATTACACCCACGTCTATCACATCCCCTGGCAACTTTCTTCACAATTAAAGGGCGCTCTTTTAGAAAGGAGGTGAGGAGGAACTTCTTTAGTCAGAGGGTAGTTAATCCGTGGAACTCATTGCCACAGAGGTCTGTGGAGGTCAAGTCAGTGGGTATTTTTTAGGCAGAGATAGTCAAATTCGTGAATAGAATGGGTGTTACGGGTTATGGGAAAATGGGATTATATCATATATCATATCATATATATCATATATATACAGCCGGAAACAGGCCTTTTCGGCCCTCCAAGTCCGTGCCGCCCAGCGATCCCCATACATTAACACTATCCTACACCCACTAGGGACAATTTTTACATTTACCCAGCCAATTAACCTACATACCTGTACGTCTTTGGAGTGTGGGAGGAAACCGAAGATCTCGGGGAAAACCCACGCAGGTCACGGGGAGAACGTACAAACTCCTTACAGTGCAGCACCCGTAGTCAGGATCGAATCTGAGTCTCCGGCGCTGCATTCGCTGTAAAGCAGCAACTCTACCGCTGCGCTACCGTGCCGCAGAGATCAACCTTGATTGAATGGCGGAGTAGACTCGATGGGCCGAATGGCCTAATTCTACTCCTATAACTTGTGAACACTACCGCGGCAGCACAGTGGCACAGCAGTAGAGTTGCTGCCTTACAGCGCTTGCAGCGTCGGAGACACGGGTTCGATCTTGACTATGGGTGCTGTCTGTATGGATCACCTGTACACTAGTTCTATCCTACACTCTAAGGACAATTTACAGAAGCCATTTAACCTACCAACCTGCACGTCATTGGAATGTGGGAGGAAACTGGAGCAACCTGGAGGAAACCCATGCAGTCACAGGGAGAATGTACAAACTCCATACAGACAGCACCTGCTGTCAGGCTCAAAACTGGGTCTCTAGCGTTATGAGGCAGCAACTCTACCTTTGGGCCACTGTGTATGAAGCTCAAAACAACAAAATAAATACAGAAACATTTCAGCCAGATTTTAGTAATGGCAGAGTCTCAAGATGCTGAATAGCCTACTACCATTCCTATATTTAGCACAGAAGAAATTGCAAGAAAATTATGGCCTGGAGATCATAAGGTCATAAGGTCATAAGTGATATGAGTAGAATTAGGTCATTTGGCCCATCAAGTCTCTACTATTCAATCATGGCTGAATGATCTCTCCCTCCCAACCCCTTTCTCCTGCCTTCTCCCCATAACCTTTGACACCTGTACTGATCAAAAGTTTAATGTTTAAGGCCTTAAGATCATGATTTAACCAGTTTCCACTGTCATATTTTATGGCTGAATATTTGAGGTTGGCAGCATAAATGTTCCCATTTCTCATCTATGGCTCAATGGCTTCTACGATGCCCCATGTAAAAACAATTTAATTAATAATCAAGTGCTTAATTGTAGGTATTTATTCACAAAATGCTGGCGTAACTCAGCAGGTCAGGCAGCATCAGGGGGGCCGGGACAAAGGAAGGATATAGGTGGAGACAAGAAGATAGAGGGAGATCTGGGAAGGGGGAGGGGAAGAGAGGGACAGAGGAACTATCTAAAGTTGGAGAAGTCAATGTTCATACCACTGGGCTGCAAGCTGCCCAGGCGAAATATGAGGAGCTGTTCCTCCAATTTCCGGTGGGCCAGTCTGAAGAAGGGTCTCGACCCGAAACGTCGCCCATTCCTTCTCTTCTGAGATGCTGCCTGACCTGCTGAGTTACTCCAGCATTTTGTGAATAAATACCTTCGATTTGTACCAGCATCTGCAGTTATTTTCTTATGTGCTTAATTGTGCTATTTACCAACGATAGAATAATGAAAATCTTATTTACAGCAGCTTAACAGGCCTGAAAACACAATGCACACAGATAATATCTAATAAACAACCTGAACAAAGTAATGACCACAAGAGAACCCAAGGTCCTTGGCGCAACGCACGGCAGTCCACACAAGTTCATGTGTGTAGGATGGAACTGCAGATGCGGGTTTATATCGAAGATAGACACAAAATGCTGGATTAACTCAGCGGATCAGGCTGCATCTCTGGGGAAAAAGAGTCTGTAGAAGGGTTATGACCCGAAACGTCACCCATCCTTTTTCTCCAGAGATGCTGCCTGACCAGCTGAGTTATTCCAGCACTTTGTGTCTACCATTGAAGTTCACAGTTGGGTTTCATGTGGTGTAGTGTTCGAGACACTGATGGTTGTTGGGAAGAAGTGATTTCAAATATTTAATTTCGCTGCAATAAATTACAAAAACAAAATCTGTTAAATGTGACACAAGACATTAAGTTGCTCCAAGGATGACTAATATTACTAAAGAGCAGTCATCAGGCAGTCAGTGGGCAGAGTAGCCATGCCATCTGCTTCATTACACGAGCAGGAGCACACACTGTCCTCCTGGTTTGGTTTAGTTTAGTTTAGTTTAGAGGTAGATTGTGAAAACAGGCCCATGGTTAAATCATGATTTATAGTGTGTTACATTAGCACACACTGCACACTGGGAACAATTTACAATTTTTACCGAAGCTAATCAACCACAAACCTGTAGGTCTTTGTAGTATGTGGGAGGAAACCGGAGCACCTGGGGAAAACAGGAAACTCGTATTAACTCCGTACTGACAGCACCCATAGTCGGGATCAAACCCGGGTCTCTGGCGCTGTAAGGCAGCAACTCTACCGCTGTGCCACTGTGCCACTGTGCCACCCCTATGGTTGGGTCCCATCTGAATGGGATCAGTGACATGCCAGCACTGAATGCTCTTTGGCTTGTATAACACACTAGGGCCCCTTTGTTTCTTCCAGCAGAGCTAACAAGTTTCATATACACAGGATATAGACACACCACCGGTCAATAGTCAGTCCGAGAGCTAATTTATCAGTAATTAGTCATTTTTAATGCTACAGTACGGCATTAAAAATTGATTTGAATGCATAATATTGGTAACTACATTCAGACATGTTGGAGAGCTCAGTAAATGAAGTCATGTCAGTGAATTTCTCCTTGAAACAGCGCTGCATGGTCAGAATTCAGCATCACATCAATCATCCCTGGGCCTGGGCACATACACCAGCTGAATGCAAATAACAACCTCTGGCCGGCACAAATAAATCACCGTGACCCCTCATGCATTCACCACCACCACAACAGTGTGTGGATGATCTGGCCTCCTGCAGGTCGTTTTAATGAAGTTGTTATGGCAACGTATCCGCACCACAGACCAAGCAATTGCGTGCTCTCTCTGTCTGTCTGTCCTTCCCTGACTCTCTCTGTCTCTCTGTGTCCCTCTCTCTGTCTCTGTCCCTCTCTCTGTGTCCCTCTCTCTGTCCCTCTCTCTGTCACTGTTTCTCTGTCTCTGTTCCTCTCTCTGTCTCTGTCTCTCTGTGTGTCTCTCTCTGTCTCTTTTTGTGTCTCTCTCTGTCTCTGTCTCTCTCTGTGTCTCTTTCTCTCGGTCTCTCTCTCTGTCTCTCTGTCTCTCTCTCTCTCCATGTCTTTCTGTCTCTGTTTCTCTATGTTTTTTGGCTCTCTTTGTAGCTCTTTTTCTCTCTCTCTGTCTATCCCTGTCTTTCTGTCTCTCTATGTCTGTCTATGTCTCTATCTCGTTATCTGCCTTTCTCTCTTCCTCTCTCTCTCTGTTTATCGGTCTCTCTCTGTCTCCCTCTGTCTCCATCTCTCTCTGTCTCTGTGTCTCTCTCTGTCTGTGTCTGTGTGTCTCTCTGTGTCTCTGTGCCTCTCTCTCTCTGTCTCTCTGTGTCTCTCTGTCTTTGTCTGTTTGTGCCTCGTCTCTGTGCCTCTTTCTCTCTCTGTCTCTGTCTCTGTCTGTCTATTTTAAATACTGTACATTGGTTTCCCGATTCCTGTCTCGGTCAGCAGTCAGCTCAGGTAATGAGAAAAGGGAATTAGATTAATGGGGACATTAGTTGTAATAAAGTTTCAGCAGCAATCTTCTTTAACGATCTGCCTTGGCTTGAGGGCAGTTTTAAAGGGCAATGGAGTGAAATTGACAGACGAGTTTAACAAACTCAATGTATCTGGGATCAGACATACACATCCTCTCAGCTGGACGGAGTTGACAACAAATGTAGAATTCCCAAAGCCAAAAATGTCAAGTTCCCCAAAGGCTGATTCATTACACGGGACAAGTTTCTTAACACAGGAGGCAGCTGAAACCATATTTATTGAGCCCTCAGGATATATGTGTAATTTCAGTAGAGCTCATAGAGTTATACAGCGTGGAAGCAGGCCCTTTATCCCAACTTGCCCACGCTGACCAACATGCCACATCTACACTAGTCTCTCCTGCCCGCACTTGGCCCATAACCCTTAAAACCTGTCCTATCCATGCACGTGTCCAATTGGCTCTTAAATGTTATGATAGTACCTGCTTTATCTACCTCTTCCGGCAGCTCGTTCCATACTTTGTCCATAGTACAGCTCCCCCAACCTTGGTGTAAAAACAGTCACCCCTCAGAATCCTGTTAAATCTTCCCCCACCACCCCCGCCCCCGCCCCCGCCCCCGCCCCCGCCCCCGCCCCCGCCCCCGCCCCCGCCCCCACCCCCTCCCCCGCCCCCGCCCCCACCCCCACCCCCACCCCCTCCCCCCACCTACCTTACACCTATGTCCTCTGGTTCTCGATTCCCCAACTATGGGCAAAAGACTCTGCATTTACCCAATCTATTCCTCTCACACCTCTATAAGATCACCCCTCATCCTCCTGTGCCCCAAGGAATAAAGTCCTAGCCTGCTCAACCTCTCCGAAGAGCTGAGGTGCAAAGGTGCTGGCTATATTTAACTTCTCTGCTCCCTTTCCTGCTTGACAACATCTTACCTGTAACATGGTGACAAAAACTGAACACAATACTCTAAATGTGGCCTCACCAATGTCTTATACAACTGCATCATGACCTCCCAACGTCTTTAGGCAATTCCAGCTATCCACGATTTCCCTTCAACCCCCCCCCCCCCCACCCCCTTCCCCACTGTCCCCTTCCACCTATATCCTTTCCTTTGACTTTACATATATCTGGAGAATATGGTCCGCAGGTCCACGCAGATCCGTTCCCATAGCCGACTTCCATGGCCGACTTTGTGGACTGGTATCTTGGCCCCCAAAGCCTTGACCTCTGTTGGTGCGGCAAAACGGATAATCCAGAAAGGCTCTGGAACTAAGGGTGCTGGAAACCAGTGGTGGACCTGTACCAGAACTGTGATTCTTGTACCTTTCTTGTACACGTCTGGAAGTGGCGGCGCTGCCCTGCAGCTGCGGCTCGCCGGCAGTCTGTTTGTCTTTTTCTTTTCTTGTCTATTTGTTAGTGTTAGATGTATGAAATAGTCTATCTTTAGCTGTGTATATGTGGGGGGTGGTGGGGGGGTGGGGGAAACCTTTTTAAAAATCTCTTCCTCAACGGAGATGCGACCCTTTCCGAGTCGTATCTCCGTTTGCGCTGGAAAAAAAAAAAAACGCGGGGCCTTCCATTGCCCGCGGGGCCTTCCATCGCCCGGTGCGGCTCGGCCGCTGGACTTAACAGTGCCCGGTGCGGCTCGGCCGCGGGGCCTTCCATCGCCCGGTACGGCCGCGGGACGGTTCAGCGCCAGGTGCCGCTCGGCCGCGGGGCCTTCCATCGCCCGGCGCGGCTCGGCCGCGGGACCTAACGTCGCCCGGCGCGGCTCGGTCGCGGGACCTAACATCGCCCGGCGCGGCTCGGCCGCCGGACTTTACATCGCTGGTGTGGCTCGGCCGCGGGGCCTTCCATCGCCCGGGGCGGCTCGGCCGCGGGAGTTAGGTGCACACGGTACGGCCGCGGGGCCTTCCATCGCCCGGCTCGGCCGTGGGATGTTTCAGCGCCCGGTGTGGCTCGGCCGCGGGGACTTGGGCGTGGGGAAGAGAGCGGAAGTTTTGTTGCCTCCATCACAGTGAGGGGGTGTTTGGAGTCACTGTGATGGGTGTTTGTGTTGGGGTTATGTGTCTTGTGTTTCTTTTTTTGTGTGACTGCTGGTAACGTAATTTCGTTCGGTACCTCGGTACCGAATGACAAATAAAGGCTCTGTATTCTGTATTCTGTATTTCTGCTTATTCTGACCCCAACTAAGTTGGTGATTCTTAATATGCTTCGAAGAGGCCAAGCAAGTCAACCAAATGACAAGATGACCTTCAGTACACAAACTGCAGCAGTCCATGAAAAATGTTCTTCACAGTTAATAAAAGCCCTGGCAATATCGCACCATGTCCTGAAAGTAATGTTGGGGAAGAGAAACAAAATAATGGCCATGAATGTATATGGAACTGAAATAATTTAAAATATTTAAGGGTATTGCAGATGAAAAGAATAAGTTTTTAATTATTTAGGAAAGCTTACTGGAAAAGGTCCTTGGAGAACGCGTATTAACAGATATGTTAAGCACTTACGTCACCTACATAAAAGTCATTAATAGATATTGTCGCAATTTCAATTTGCTTTGGAATTTGCCTATAAGAGCAAATATAAGAGGTTCTGATTAGTGTTTCATGCAATCAGCAGGAATTCAGAACTCATTTTATTTATAATTGTTCATGAACGAGTGTCTTTTCAGTTTTACTGCATGGAATTAATTGTAGACAATGCACGCACTGGGAAAACAAATTTCTGAAGAGCAATCGCAGAATGATTCTGTGACCAGACTATAGATGGTTTAACTGTTCGTGTTGGAAGATGTGGATCTGCATTCTTGGGTTGTCCGTGCAGAGGATGGTTCATGATTAAAAGCATTCCCTACTCACAGAGCCGCCAGCAACTGCATACTTGTCAGGCCTTCACACCTTTGACCCATTGCACGGGACTTGAATAATGTATGCAATCAATGTGCTTGTGATGCTCATTATTACAACTCGGGTAAACAAAACAATCTAGAGGGGGAGAAAACACCAGGTGCTGATCAATAGTGTCACAAAATAAAGCCCGACTTTAGAAAAACCTGCGACTCACAAAATGACTCGGAAAGACAAAAAGACACAAAATGCTGGAGTATCGCAGCGGGTCAGGCAGCATCTCTGGAGAACATGGATCGGGGACGTTTCGGGTAGAGACCCTTCCTCAGCCCAACATTTCGGGTCGGGACCCATCGTTAGTTGCTGCAGTTCGTGTTTCTACAATGTTAGCCTCGAAGGAGTCGAGGAATGGAAGGGAAAGAACATGGGAGCGTGACTGATTATTCAGTTCTTTCCAATGGTTTCTTTCTGTGCTGATACATTCTTTGTCTGTGAAGCATGGAGGGTCACAACGAGACTAAACACGCAGTTTATGTTGGACCGAGTTTGGAGGAACATATTCAATTAATACATTTACGCATACACCCTTAATGCTCTTAAACAAAGATTGGAGAGGGAAGGCTGCCTTCGTACTCTCCCTCTGTATATGTTGTCTTGAAATCAACAAATGCTGTACCATGCACTGAAGATAATATAATTCATTATTCCAACTACTGCTTGCTCACTATAGCTTAGTGAAAGCTTAGTCTGCTGCGGTGGGGGAGGGGGTTAAAGTAACTGTGTGGGGCCCACCCATTGGTGGTTTGAGCTTCATTTCGTTGGTGAATTCAAGATCTTGCCTAAGAAAGTCCAGATTTTTAAAATCAGTTTGAAGTTTACTAAATAATCTCACCTTTCAGGCCAAAAATAATTCTTCCCGTTCGCATTACAGTTGAGACAAATATTAAACTAAAACCATCAATTGTATGAACTACTATAAATCAAGGTAAACGTGTTAACAACTCCTGTTTAAATAAAGGATGGAGGGATGTTGAAGGTTGATTATCTGTAAAATATTATCAAAAGCAAGTCCATTTGTGTTTTAGTGAGAAAATCAGGTTTAAATTTGGTGCTCATTTTTCATATGCCCCTTTGGAATAGCATTGTACCCAATATCACTTTGCTTTGACAAGGTAAGTTTTCCTTTCAAGTGTGTAATGTGGGCAAAAGGTCCCCTAAATGACCCAGTATTTCTACCCAAAGTCATAGATTTTTCCATTTGAGATAGAATGCAAAGCTCATGCGTTGGCACTAGCAAGATATCAAACCTTGCATTGGCTGTTCTCTAGCCGAGCCCAGACCAAAAATGTATTGTTGTGGTCACAATTCTCAGGAATATTGGCTCTTCTCAGGGCAACTTTCATGTAAAGGTAGTGTTGGGGCTCCAAACGTCACCCACTGTCCTTGCAGGTAGCTGCCCAGTTACCTTAATGTGGACACAGCCCAGACCATTACACAAACCAACCTTCCTTCCATTGACTCCATCTACACGTCACGCTGCCTCGGTAAGGCAGCAGCATAATCAAGGATCAGTCTCACCCTGGTCACTCCCTCTTCTCCCATCAGGCAAGAGGTACAGGAGTGTGAAAACACACCTACCAACAACTAGATTAGACACAAAAAGTTGGAGTAACAGGCAGCATCTCTGGAGAGAAGGAATGGGTAACGTTTCAGGTCGAGACCCTTCTTCAGACAAGACTAGACCTACCTCATTGAAGACCCTCGGACTATCTTTAATTGGATATTACTACACTTTATCTTGCACTAAACATTATTCCCTTCATCATGCATCTGTACACTGTGGACAGCTCAATTGTAACCATGTTGTCTTTCCGCTGACTGGTTAGCACACAACAAAAAGCTTTTCACTGTACCTTGCCACACGTGACAATAAACGAAACTAAACTAAACTAAATTAATACCCCTGCTAACCCAACTGTCCACGTCTGCAAGTCATGTAGGCCAAAGCTCCATGTGGGTTTTCTTGGGGAGTTCTGGTTTCCTCCCACATTCCAAAGACGTACAGGTTTGTAGTTTAATTGGCTTTGGTAAGAAATGTAAATTGTCCCCAGTGTGTAGGATAGTGCCAGTGTCAGCGTGGACTCAGAGGGCCAAAGGGCCTGTTTCCACGGTGTATCTCTAAACTTAAATAAAGTATCAAAAATCATGCAAATAATGGCGGTTTTCTTTATTGTCACCTCCAAGATACTGGGCAAGGCCAGAACTATAAGCAACTCTAAAAATGAAATTTAGTGTTATTCAAAAGGCAGTGTATTGGCACAGCAATAAATTGTATTACAAGACTATAGACATGGTAATAGGAGCTGAAATATTGCTGCTTTAAGTAAAAAAAAAGGCTTTTTTAAGAGATGAGGGCCTTAAATAGCTTTGAAAGATCCAGTACTACAAGTTATATTAATATTTAGCAACATGCTCTCTCACTGCTGCCCCTCTGTGATTTCTCCTGCCCTCCTACTCTACGACCACATTTTGACACAGACTCGCTCCCACTGTCTTCCTGTCTCCACCTATATCCTTTCTTTGTCCCGCCCCCCCCCGACATCAGTCTGAAGAAGGGTCTCGACCCGAAACGTCACCCATTCCCTCTCTCCTAGATGCTGCCTGACCTGCCGAGTTACTCCAGCATTTTGTGATACCTTCAATATGTATGCAATAATTAGGCAGTCAATTAATATGTTAACAATGGCAAAATATATGACACCCTAAATGTGGCATCTGTGAAGCTAGTGTGACCCAAAGAAAATATGATTGCTGTAATTGTTTGATGATTGGAGCTTCAGTTTAGTTTTGTTTTAGTTTATTGTCACGTGTACTGACGTACAGTGAAAAGCTTTTGTTGCCTGTAAACCAGTCAGCGGAAAGACAATACATGATCACAATCGAGCCATTCACAGTGTACAGGTACATGGTCAGAGAATTATTTTTAGAGCAAGGTAAAACCAGCAAAGTCCATTCAAGGATAGTCTGAGGGTCACCAATGAGGTAGATAATAGTCCAGGACTGTTCTCTAGTTGTGGTAGGATGATTCAGTTGCCTGATAACAGCTGGGAAGAAACTGTCCCTGAATCTTGAGGTGTGCATTTTCACACTTCTAACCTTTTGCCGGATGGGAGAGGGGAGAGGAGGGAGTGGTCGGGGCCTGACTCTTGCTTGATTATGCTGCTGGCCTTGCCGAGGCAGCGTGAGGTGTCAATTGAGTCAATGGAAGTGAGGTTGGTTTCTGTAATGGTCTGGGCTGCATACACTAACTTGGACATTAAATTGGAGACCAAGCTGCTGACACTAGGACACACCTGGGTGGGGGAAGGTTACCTGGATGTATTCTATCAAGGGGTGGTTCTGCCCCACAAGATGATTCTTCTGATATGGTCAATGGACGTGGATTGGGGAATATGACCATGGCAGTGTAAGTGGAGAAGGCTGAGAACAGACAGACCTTGTGGGAAGGGGAATCAAAATGGCGCACCACCTGAGTATAGTCATTCCAGACAGGGCAAGGTCCTCTGCAAACCATTCATTTGGTTTAGTTTAGTTTGGTTCAGAGATACAGGATAGAAACAAGCCCTTTGGTCCACTGAGTGCATGCCGACCAATGATCATCTGTACACAAGCACTATCTTACACACCAGGGACAATTTACAGAAGCCAATTCACCTACAAACCTGCACGACATTGGAATGTGGGAGGGAACCGGAGCACCTGGAGAAAACAGGGAAGAACATATAAACTCAGTACAGACAGCAGCAGTACCCAGGATCAAGCCCGGGTCTCTGGTGCTGCAAGGCAGCAACTCTACCACCGTGCCACCGTGCAGCCAATAGTCTAGTGGAACGGAATCTGCACACCAGAGACATAGTTTGCACTTGGTTCATAGAAACATAGACATAGAAACATAGAAAATAGGTGCAGGAGTAGGCCATTCGGCCCTTCGAGCCTGCACCGCCATTCAATATGATCATGGCTGATCATTCAGCTCAGTAGCCTGTACCTGCCTTCTCTCCATACCCCCTGATCCCTTTAGCAAAAAGGGCCACATCTAACTCCCTCTTAAATATAGCCAATGAACTGGCCTCAACTACCTTCTGTGGCAGAGAATTCCACAGACTCACCACTCTCTGTGTGAAGAAATGTTTTCTCATCTCGGTCCTAAAAGACTTCCCCCTTGTCCTTAAGCTGTGACTCCTGTGCAGGAACCTCAGCCTTTATAATTGTCCAGTGGACTTGAGGGTCTTTCAGCTTGGTTGAATGAGAGTGATGGGTGCAGAATGGTTGAGCAATTGGCTAAGATGCTGTGATAGAGAAAGCTTTTCAAGTGCAATTCTGTGTGTGTGTGTGTGTGTGTGGGGAAGGGGGTGGATGAGTTTGCACTCCTCGACCCAGCAGGGGAGAATACAACAGCCTGTTTTTGTTGGGACTGTTTCTCCAAAAGGCTCCAGTATCATTGTTAAAGATCTCCCCATCTTGCCAGCACAGATGGATCCACTTTATCCTTGCAGAACTATCTCAAGTCCTGGATCCTCTCACACCTGTCATTTTCCTGCTTCCAAGATGCTACTTGGACAAACTAATAGGCAAGTTAATCATGCACAAACAATTTGAGGACAATGTGCCAGAGGGAGTAACGTTAGTGCTTTGAGCAAGTTGGCTACGGATTGTGTTTTGTGCAAAACAGATTTGATACCAAGGTCTTTGCAGTAGAATACAATGTATTGAGAAAACCAGACAGATTTAGAGCATCTTTTTATCATTGTTTTTATTCTGGAGGAAGGTCATGAATATAATAGTGTATTAAATGACATTGTTAAGACTTTTTCTCGTACATGGAGCTTGCTATGATCTTTAATGTCTTCCCTGGATTATAACTCATGGTGGAAGTTAGAAATTGAGAAACTAATGACACAGAAGGAGTAATTGGGCCCAAGTCCATAATGGATAGAGCCACAATTTCAAAACTCAATCGATGCTCTTGGTGATCACTCGAGTCGAGTTGTGAGCTCCATTATAGTTCAGCTTCACTTCATTAGATGGAACCCTTGATGCATGTCACTCTGGCAATGATGGCTAGCCAGTCTTTTAGCAGTCATCACTTACCCTTCCATCTAAACATTGGCATCGTGGCCTGTTTGACAACTACAGTATGGTGTGAATTTCTAGAGCTGAAGATTCACAATATGAACATCAAGTGGCTTTTCCAAGTCCCATAAAGGGGCAGACCTCTACGGCTCCTTTTTGTAACGTGAGCATGTAGATGTGGATGGGGATGTAGGTTTGGTCCTCCTTAAACTTGTTGTTTTATTCTAGATAGACCGATATACTCAACCCTGACATCGAAGCAATGTCAATTAAAACCCAAATATGGCATCAGAATTAGGTGCCATGGTAATCTTCACTAACACTATAAACTTTCTTGTTAATCAGGAATCATCGTTCTCCATTATGGATGACGACTGTAATCGTGTATAGCCTTTCCGCTGACTGCTTAGCATGCAACAAAAAGCTTTTCACTGTACTTCGGTACACGTGACAATAAACTAAAGTAAACTAAAAAAAACGAAACGATTATGAAACAGGGATGCTCATCAGGCCTGTAAACCCACCAGGCTAAGTGACTCTGAAATATTGCCTTTGTCCAAAAGTCTCCACTCATTGTGCAATCTTGCTGTTGTTGACTCCAAAGCAAATCTTGATTCCACACCATCCATGAGCAGCACAGCAACACGAGGAAGCCTCACCAGGCTTCACTGTGCTTCTTTGGCACCCGTCTTGTCTGTAACCATAATCCTTTAGGAGGATTGTTCCATTCAAGGTCCAGAACGGCAGCAAAGTAAAGATTTATTTTCCCCATTGTATATGTTATCTTGGGCCTTGAACACTCAAGGAATGCTGCTTCTAAACGGGCAACTAGGACCTGGTCCTTTGCCAGGGAACTGCAACTCCAGTTATAGAGTCATAGAGTCATAGAATCATACGGCATGGAAACAGAACCTTTGGGCCAACTTGCCCACACCAACCAACGTCCCATCTACACCATTTCCTTTGGGCCAACTTGCCCACACCTTCCAACATGTCCCATCTATACCATTCCCACCTGCCTGCATTTGGCCCACATTCCTCTAAACCTCTCATTTCCATGTACCTGCCTAACTGTTTCTAAAACATTGCGATAGTTCCTGCCTCATCTACCTCCTCTGGCAGCTCATTCCATACACCCACCTCCTTTGTGTGAAAAAGTTACCCCTCAGATTCCTATTAAATCTTTTCCCCTTCATCTTAAACCTATTTCCTTTGGTTCTTGATTCCTCTACTCTGGGCAAGAGAATGTTGCTTCAACATCATCATCAAGGCAAGAAGAGATTCATGGGAGTAACTGTCCCTTCAGATGTAGTGCAGCAAAGGCATATTTGGGATTTCCTACACAATCGAATTGGATCAGAAAAAGAGGTTGGTGGCCACATACAACAACTACCTCCATTTACATTACCTTGAATGTTGCAAAACATCCCAAGCTCCTTCACAAGAACAACAATAAAAATAACGCAGACTGTTGGAGTAATTCAATGGGTCAGGCAACGTCTCTTGAGAACATGGATAGATGACGTTTCTTCAGACTGATGAAGAAGGATCATCAGTCTGAAGAAGGACCCTGACCCGAAACATTATCTATCCATGTTCTCCACAGATGCTACCTGACCCGCGAAGTTGCTGCAGCGCGATGCGTCCTTTTTTTGAAAACCAGCATCTACAGTTCTTTGTGTTCATGAGTAGGATCAGAAGTTAGCAATTACAGTCCCTTGCCTGCAACCTTTGATGGTCCCTTGCAATTCCTCCAGCCATTCAAGCTGAAGCTACATGACCAAGACAATGACCAAGGCAATGGATGAGTTAGGAACAGACAAGGTAAACATCAGAAGGAGTGCAGTCCTTTCTTTACCAGCAACTACCTGACTGTCCCATCAGGGAGCCTTAATCCCATCTTAGTTTAGTTTAGTTTTAGTTTTACAGATACAGAGTGAAAGCAGGCCCTTCGACCCACCGGGGCTGTGCTGTACACCAGTTCGAGGGACAATTTACTCGGGACAATTTACAGAAGCCAAATAACCTACAAACCTGCACGTCTTTGAAATGTGGGAGAAACTTGATCCAAGATGGTGCCCAAGCTAGGCGACTCTTTGTGTGTTGGTCACAGAAGTGGATCTGCAATTGCACATCACAAAACTAAACTAAACACGCACGGAGAAAAGCAACGGTCTCTTCCACAGATGGGTCTCTGGCAGCGTAAGGCAGCAACTCTACTGTTGCATCACAGTGCCTCAGACCCATCTGTGGAAGAGACCGTGACTCCCTCATTGGCCTGATTGGCCGCCTCAGACCCCACACCTTCGGCATGGCAGCAAGGCACCTCCATCTCAAAAGACTGCAGCCGAAAACATAACGAGCTGGGTGAATTAGTAAACTCTTAAACCAAGCCAATTTATAAATGGGATTCTCAAAGACAAACTGTGTGTTAAGAAACCCTTCCCCTGCAGCATGTGGTGACGTAAAATACATCTGACCATTTCACCTCTCCTGCCCTCGCGCCAATAGAGATCTCTTGCATGAAGACAGCTTTTTAATAAACCCACTTATGATGAAAAATCTTCTTTGATAAAAGCATTAAAGAAACCATTCTGCATCGCAAAAGGAGCAAATCAATTTGTTACACCTAAGGGTTATTTGCTCAACTGTGACCAGCTGTGATCCTATTGAATGTCTAATTTTAGCTTCTGCTTGAAGATTTTCCGATGGGCGATAGTTTGCAATGAAATTAATTGGCGACTTGTTTTCACAATTAATTATTGATGGTCATTGCTTTCAATATCACCTCATTTACTGTCACTTAAATACATTTTAAAAATAAACTATAATAAGATATCAACCAAAGTGTTTATTTTTAGCCATAACATTCAACTGAAATTACTTATACTTTACTTTAGACGTTAGAGATACAGCGTGGAAACAGCCCACTGAGTCCGCGCCAACCAATGATCACCCTGTACACTAGCACTATCCTACACACCAGGGACAATTTACAATTTCCAGAAGCCAATTAACCTACAAACCCACATGTCTTTGGAGCGTGGGAGGAAACCAAAGCACCCAGAGAAACCCCACATGGTAACAGTGAGAACGAACAAACTTCATACAGATGGCACCGTAGTCAGGATTGAACCCAGTCTCTGGTGGTGTAAGGCAGCAACTATACCACTGCGCCACTGTGCCTCCCTATCTGACCTCCAGGATATACTGATACTCATATCATGCTGGGTTCAAACTGATGATTAATATTTCAAGTCATAGAGACTTACAGCATGGATAGACATAAAATGCTAGAGTAACTCAGCGGGACAGGCAGAGAAGGAATGGGTGACATTTCGGGTCGAGACCCTTCTTCAGGCTGAAAGTCAGGGGAGAGGGATACAGAGATAAGGATGGGTAAGATATGAGAACGAGACATCAAAGGGGATGGAGATCAAGGAACATGTAGAATAGATCATTGTTAACTAGGATAAGATAACAACAAATCAAATAGATATAAAATGTAATCAGGGACAGTCAGACTAGTCGGAGAACTGGGAAAGGGAAGGGATGGAGAGAGAGGGAAAACAAGGGTTACTTGAAGTTAGAGAAGGTAATGTTCATACCGCTGGGGTGCAAGCTACCCAAGCGAAATATGAGATGCTGTTCCTCCAATTTGTGCGGGGCCTCACTCTGACAATGGAGGAGGCCCAGGCCAGAAAGGTCAGTGTGGGAATGGGAGGGGGAGTTAAAGTATTTAGCAACCGGGAGATCAGGTTGGTTAAGGCGCATATATAGGAATCCACACCAGTAGATGAGGTTGGAGGAGGTGCAAGTGAACCTCTGCCTCATCTGAAAAGACTGTCGGGGTCATTGGACGGAGACGAGGGAGGAGGTATAGGGAAACAGCATGGTAACGGGCCAGAGGCTCATCAGGCACCTCGTTATACTAATCCTGTTTTCTTTGTCCTGGATTCCCTTCAACTTCTCCAAAACTCTGCCACTCACTAAGGGTGATTTACAGCAATCTATTAACCTAACCATCTGGATGTCGTTGGGAGGAAACCAGAGCACCTGCAGAAAACCATGTGGACTCACAGGGAGAACGTGCAAACTCCACGCAGTCAGCAGCTGAGTCAGGATTCAATCTGTGATATATTAGAACTTTCAAATTCAAGATCATGTTTTGGCATCACATTTAGTTTAGTTTAGAGACACAGCATGGAAACAGGCCCTTCGGCCCACAGAGTCCATACCGACCAACAATCATCCGACAACCAGTTCAATCCTACATACCAGGGACAATTTACAGAAGCCAATTAGCCTACAAACCTGCACGTCTTTGGAATATGGGAGGAAACCGGAGAATCCAGAGAAAATGTGCAAACTCCATACAGGCAGCACCCGTAGCCAGGATCGAACCTGGGTCTCTGAAGCTGTAATGCAGCAATTCTAGTGCTGCGCCACTGTGCCGCTGCATGTTAGATACTTTGACGGTTCAAGTCCCAACACAGAGTGGCAAACATTATTGGCTGGTGCTTCAGTCCAATACTGAGGGAGTTCCACCATGTGAGCACTCTCATCGCTCAGGTGATCCATGAAACCAACCCATGATCTGGAAAATATTTCAGTCCCTCTCTCTCCATCCCTAATTTCTTCATCTCTCTAGATAATGTTAAGAGTGAAAAACAGACTATCAATGTAAGCACAGAGCACTCACAAACCTCCCCACTCAGTTAACCAAGAGCCCTACTGAAACACTCTGAACATCTTTGGATGGTCTGCAGAAGGATCCCGACCCAAACGTCACCTATCTATTTTCTCCAGAGATGCTGCCTGCCCCGTGTAAGTTACTCCAGCACTTTGTGTCTATCTTTGGTATAAATCAGCCTCTGCAGTTCAATTTTCTTCCATCTTCGGAAGGGCCTCTGCCATAGTTATTGAGCTCTCTACAACACAGAAATAGACCCTTTGTTCCACCTTGCCCATACTGACCAAGTTTGCTTTCTGGGCTCATGCCATTTGCCAGCATTTGGCCCATAGCCCCCTAAACCCTACCTATTCATATATCTGTTCTTGTCTTTTGGAAGTCCTAATTGCATCTGTTTCTATAGCTTCCTATGGCAGCTCATTTCAAACACAGACTACCCTCTGAGGGCAAACATTGCCCCTGAGGTCCCTCTTAAATCTCTCACCTCTCAACGTAAGACCATGCCCACTAGTTTTAAAATCATGTATCCTGGGGAAAAAACAGCAAGTGCTCAAATGTATCCATAACCCTCATGATCTTGTACACCTCAATAAGGTCACCACTCAGTCACCTCCGCTCTAAAGAAAAAGGTCCCAGCCTATTCAACCTCTCCCTTTCACTCAAGCCCACAAATCCAGGTAACATCCTGGTGAATCCCTTCTGCACCTTGTCCACCAAGGGATTCATCAGTGGATTTCTTGCACAAGTTATAACCTGTTTAATGGTTTCCAATAAGATTATGTCTCTTCGTCGCATGCCATGCATGGTTGCGATGGAGTTCACTCTCAGATCTGGGCCACAATGCATACCCAGTAATATAGTGCTGTTTCAGCTCATTTCTTTAATGCAGAGCCAGTGGGCAGCAAGAATGCCCCCATGGAGAGGTGAAGCAAACACAGAGGTTCCTGGAGTAACAGTAAACTCCTACAAATTCCCCATCTGAAAATACAATTAACAAGATAAACAACAGGGGCCATTTCATAAGCCACTTAAGCGTCAACCACATTGCTATAACCTTGAAATTCAGATGCCAAACCAGGTAAAGCACAGACTTCCCACCCTAGAAAAGACATTAGCCAACAAGATGGATTATATAATTTGTCATTATGCTGTGCGAATAGAATTGTAATTGGATTATTTGTCAGCTTGGCATTAGCCAATGCACATGATTATATTTAGAAAATGCCTGGGGCATGATCTTATTTAAAGTTGTATTGAGGAAACAGGTCAGCATTTTTTACACGCTGCTCCTGTCTATTAAAAGTATAGTAAATGCATGAGAGCAAGGTGTAAACATGTACTTTGTATATCCGAAACATCATGTTCTCCAGAGATGCTGCCTGGCCCACTGAGTTACTCCTGCACTCTGTGTCTCACTTTGCTAAATGTTGCTGGATAACCGAAGACTCTAAAGAAAGATCGCAACCTGAAACGTCACCTATCCATGTTCTCTAGAGATGCTGTCTAACCCGCTGAGTTACTCCACCACTTTCTGTCTTTTTTTTCGTGAACTATCATCTACGTTCTGTTCAATTAACTATTCTATTTGATTCATGAAGTGAGACATTGCCCCCTGCTGACAGAAGCTATAACAGATCAGCCACAGCTCCAATCTCTGCAGTGTACAAACTGCAAGCTTAATTAATTGTGGTGGAAGGCAGCACTCAACTTAAAACTGGACATGCCCCAGATCAAATGAATCCCCATGGTGAGATTCAATAACTCTTTCCACTCTGTTGTCCCAATCTTGAATATTTGCATTGCATGCTTGAGGAGTTCAAATGTGGACACCAAGTGCTAGTGTAACTCAGCAGGTCAGGCAGAACATAGATAGGCGGATTCAGGTCGGGACCCTTCTTCAGACTGATTGTAGTAGAGGAGGGGAAAACTGGAAAAGAGCTGGGGGGGGGACAAGCCAGGTAAGTGATAGGTTGAAGAGAGTCACAAAAAGCTGGAGTAACTCAGCGAGTCAGACAGCATCTCTGGAGAAAAGGAATAGTTCACCTATTCTTTTTCGCCAGATATGCTATCTGACCCGCTGAGTTACTCCAGCCTTTCGTGTCCATCTTCGGTTTAAAAACCAGCATCTGCAGTTCCTTCCTACACAAGTGATAGGTTGATACAGGTGAAGTGATTGGCAGATGGTTGGACAAAGACCAGAGATGAAAAGACAAAAGGCTTTGAGATGAGGAGAAAAGAGGTGTGGAATGTAAAGCCAGAGGAAAGGATGTACACAAGAACACAAGAACACAAGAAAATAGGAGCAGGAGTAGGCCAACCGGCCCCTCGAGCCCGCTCCGCCATTCAATACGATCATGGCTGATCCTACCCCAACCCCAACCCCCTTCCCACTATCGCCCTTCTTCCCACCCAAAAGAACCGTGTGATCTCCTGGGAGAGGCGAAAAACCGGATAGGTGGAAGGAGATGGAGGGAAGGGGAAAGGGGGTGGAATTGAAGATAAATTAATGCACATCCAGGTGGGGCACAGGGAAGAGAGGGAGGAAATGTTATTGTGATCAAGTCATACAGCATGAAATCTCTCCCACCATGTCCATGCCGACCATTGAGAACCTATTTTAACTGATCCCATTTTATTCTCCCCACATTCCCATTAATTGTTCCCAGATTCTATAACTCACCTGCTCAATGGGACAGTGTACAATTGCCAATTAACCAGCCACAGCATATATTGCAGATATGGGAGGAAACCGTATTGCACTGAAAAAAGTGCAAATTGTTGGAAAATACTTCTCTTTTTTGTTGCAGCTTGGCCTCAGGCCCCATTTACTCTCAGGATGGCACAGTGGTGCAGCGGTAGAGCTGCTGCCTTACAGCGCCAGAGACCCGGGTTCGATCCTGACTACAGGTGCTGTCTGTGCGGAGTTTGTACGTTCTCCCTGTGACTGCGTGGGTTTTCTTCGTGTACTCCAGACATGTTATTCCCTTTATCATGTATCAGTAATCTGTGGACGGTTCGATTGTAATCATGTATTGTATTTCCGCTGACTAGCCAGCACACAACAAAAGCTTTTCACTGTACCTCGGGACACGTGATAATAAGCTAAACTAAACTAAACTAAATTCCGGTTTCCTCCCACTCTCCAAAGTCATGTAGGCATATTGGCTTCTGCAAATTGTAAATTGTCCCTGGTGTGTTGGATAGTGCTAGTGTACGGGGTGATCGTTGGTCAGCGTTGACACGAGGGGCCAAAGGCCTGTTTCCACGCTGTATCTCTAAAGTCTAAAGCCACTTGCCCTCCCCTCACCTCTCACCCTGTACCAACCACATCCCAATGATCACTCTCCCAACCACCTCACCTCCTCCCTAGTCACCCTCCCTCCTCACCAGTGTGTGATACCGAATCTACAGAATTTCGCCCCCACACAACATATTTGTCACTCCATGTGGTCCCCCCCGGTTAGCTGTCTTCACAGGCACCATAACATATGGTTATCATAGTGGTGCATCTGGTAGAGCTGCTACCTCACATCGTAGAGACCAGGGGGTTCAATCCTGACCTCGGGTGCCATCTGTGTGGAGTGTGTACATTCTCCCTGTGACTGCCTTAGACTCCTCCAGTTTCCTCCCACATTCCAAACATTGTGCAGGTTTGTAGGTTCATTGGCTTCTGTAAATTGTCTCAAGTGCACAGGACGGGAACTAGTGTACGGGTGATCGCTGATCGACGCGGACTCGGTGGGTCGAAGGGCCTGTTTCCACACTATAGTACTAAAACTAAAGCTACTGGCTCACGATGCCAGAGACCCAGGATTCAATCCTGAGCTCAGGTGCTATCTGCGTCTAGTGTGAACATTCTCCCTGTGACTGTGTGGGTTTCTGCCGAATGCTCCGGTATTCTCCCACATCCCAAAGACGCTGGTTTGTAGGTTATAAGAAAATAACTGCAGATGCTGGTACAAATTGATTTATTCACAAAATGCTGGAGTAACTCAGCAGGTCAGGCAGCATCTCGGGAGAGAAGGAATGGGTGACGTTTCGGGTCGAGACCCTTCTTCAGACTGATGTCGGGGGTGGGACAAAGGAAGGATATAGGTGGAGACAGGAAGATAGAGGGAGATCTGGGAAGGAGGAGGGGAAGGGAGGGACAGAGGAGCTATCTGAAGTTGGAGAAGTCGACGTTCATACCACCGGGCCGCAAACTGCCCAGGCGAAATATGAGGTGCTGCTCCTCCAATTTCCGGCGGGCCTCACTATGGCACTGGAGGAGGCCCATGACAGAGAGGTCAGACTGGGAATGGGAGGGGGAGTTAAAGTGCTGGGCCACCGGGAGATCAGTTGCGTTAATGCGGACCGAGCGCAGGTGTTCAGTGTAGGTTAATTGGCCTCTATAAAATTTCCCCTGCAGTGTCGGGAGTGGATGGGAAAGTGGGATAACATAGAAGTAATGTAAGAGGGTGATCGATGGTCGGCATGAACTCAGTGGGCCCAAAGGCCTGTTTCCATGCTCAATCTCTAAATTATAAACTTTAACCATTTCTTGGCCTCAGAGTTTATGTTTATTTTTGTGAAGCCAGTCCAGCAGTGATCAGTTTTGAGAACCTCAGCAAGAGATGAATGTGTGAAGTGTGGTTTAGTTTAGTATGATTTAGAGATACAGTGTGAAAGCAGGCCCTTCGGCCCACCATCCATGCCGACCAGCGATCCCCGCACACTAACACTAGCTTACACATACTAGGGACAATTTATAACTTTACCAAGCCAAATAGCCTCCAGACCTGTACGTCTTTGGAGTGTGGGAGGAAACTGGAGCACCCGGAGAAAACCCATGCTGGTCACGGGGAGAACGTACAAACTCCGTTCAGACAGCACCCGCAGTCAGGATCGAACCTGGGTCTCTGGCACCCTAAGGCAGCAGCTCTACCACTGCGCCACCGTGTCATTTAACTGATGTGAAACAAGGTCACAGATTGCAGCTGTCTACAGGGCCTTTATTAATTCAGGATGAATCTTCCCATTACTACAGCCTCTGTCTCAGTTGGCCTTCGTGTTTACTCCACGTGGAGTTGAGGTCAGTCAAGGTTGATGATGGAGTAAATTTGAACACTGAATTTACCTCAGAGAGATTGAAACTTAAATTCTTACAAGTCATGAATTAAAGACTAATGTTCAGCTGCGTGAATCTACCCTTAAATGGTTTTGCGACATTTTGCGATTTTCACCTATTTGTTCTTATTTGTATTGTAAAAATAGATTCAGATAATAAAGATTGACACAAAATGCTGGAGTAACATTGCTGAGTACAGGCAGCATCTCTGGATAGAAGGAATGGGTGAGGTTTCGGGTCGAGACCCTGTCCCGCTGAGTTCATCCAACATTTTGTGTCTATCTTCATTGTAAACCAGCATCTGCAGTTCCTTCCTACACATTCAAATAATAAAGGTTTGACTCACAAGAGATGCAAAGCCATTTACAATGTTAATTTATGAAAAATATGAAGAGAGCTGACAAATTCCAGGGCAGTCTGTAGCTGATATGAGATGAGAGCAGCTGGCAGGGAGGGTATGGAGCCGGGCACACAGTGTTCAGGCCCTGAGATTCCCTAGACAGGAGGCAGCGTTTTGTTCAACGTAGTAACTTTGATAGGCAGCCAAGGAAAATCTTTTTGACATCCAAAGTTAAAGGAAATCTCTGAAAATAGATTCTGAAGAAGGGTCCCGATCAGAAACGTCACCTATTCATGTTCTCCAGTGATGCTGCCTGACCTGCTGAGTTACTCCAGCACTTTGTGTCTCTTTTTTGCAAAACAGTAACTGCACTTCCTTGCATCCGAAAATAGATTACTTTCTTCTCTCCCAAGAGAAGCAGGACTTCTGCTGAAGTGGAGTCCCCTGCATGGCAAGATATCTTCACGATCAACAATGGTTCTTTTGGAGATACACACACAAATGCACACCTGCATGCATGCATGCACACACACACACGTGCACACTCACCCACTCCCACTCTCACTCTCACTCTCACTCTCACTCTCTCTCTCTCTCTCACGCTCACTCTCACTCTCACTCACACACACTCACTCACTCACTCACTCACTCACTTTCTCACTGATACATGCACACATACTCTCACACTCTCACTCACTCACTCATTCACATACTCACATACTCACTCATGCAGACTCGCTCAATGATGAACATACACTCACTTATTTACACGCACTCTCACTCACTCACACACTCACTCACTCATTCACTCACTCACTCACTCACTAATTCACACTCACTCACAGTCACACACTCACTCTCACTCACTCACGTTCACACACTCTCTCACTGACAAATGCACACACACTCACTCTCACTCACACACTCACACACTCTCATTCTCACATTCTCACTCACTCACACACACACACACACTTTCTCACTGACACATACACACACACACACACACACACACACACACACACACACACACACACACACACACACACACTCTCACACTCATTCACTCACTCCCTCATTCATTCTCACAGAACCACACTCACAATCACACATGTGCGTACAAACTAGAAGGCATGCATTTAAGATGAGAGGGGAAAGATTTAAAAGGGACCTGAGAAACAAGTTTTTTTAAACCGAGACAGGTGGGTATATGGAAACTGTAGAGAATGGGACAATTAAAATGTTTAAAAGCCATTGAGATGACTACATGGATAGGAAAGGTTTGGATGGAAATGGGCCGAATGCTGGCAAATGGGACCAGCTCAGATTGGCATCGGACAAGTTTGTCTGAAAGGCCTTTTGCGGTGCTGTATACCTCTAACGCAATGACACACTCACAGATGTACACACACGCATACACTTGCAAATGCCCTCCTGGAAGCACACACACATGTACAGACTCACACATTAACGCAAGCTCTCAGTCACCCTTGTGTGCGCACACATGCACTCAGCAGACACGTATAGACACACAGACACATGCACACACACACACACATATATGCATGCACATTCAAAGCACACACAACTGCTCTCTCTCACATACTCACTGGTGTACTCACCTACAATGAGGATGAAATACACTCCTTCACTCACTACCTCTCACTCTCTCTTCCTCTCATTCCCTCTCTCCTGCACTCTCTCACACCCTCTCTCTCTCTCTCTCTCACTCTCTCACCCTCTCTCACTCACTCGCTCCCTCCCTCTCACTCTCTCTCACACACACATATAATGCCAAATGTCCATGTACCTATTGTCAAAGTAAATCTCAATGCCCAGCAGTGTACAAATAATGAAGAATAAATACATCTCACTGAAAATCTGTATTATTGCCATTCATGTATTTTATGTAATCTGATGGGGAAGAAAGATAATGGAGTTATGATAGGACATTTAATGTCAGAGAGGTAAACAAATGTAACCATCAGTATTCACAATGCACTTTGGACGTAGCAAAAAAGCTCCAAGGTGCTTTATGGGGTGTTAACCAAAGACAATTTAACAATGACATACTAAGAGCTACAAGGGAGATGAACAAAAATTTAGTCAAAAAATTGGTTTGGAAGAGCATTTCATAGAGAGGAGAAGCCAGGGAGGTTTAGGGTGCCGCTATCTCACTATGTACTGGATTATGTGGAGGCAGATAAGAGTTGGGCTTGACATTATGTTCAGCACAGACATTGTGGGTCAAAGGGCCCGTTCCTGTGCTATACTGTTCTATGGTCTATCTTCTGTGTTATGGTGAAAGAGCACATTGGAAGCATATAGACGACTGAGATCATGGAAATTAGAAACCAGAAGCAACAGTTTTAAAAGCAAGGAATTTGCATTTTGCTTGGCTTAGCCTCACAGGAAGTCAGTTAACACTGTAAATGATCCCTCAGTGCAGACTAATAGCCAAAAGAATCAAAAGGGCAGTAAATCACAAAGCTTTCTCCTCTTTTTCTAAAGTGTGTGCCTAGAATTGGAGTCTGTGTTCAAATTATGGCTGAAACAAAGCCACATAAGGTTGAGCAAAGAATAAACTTCTGGAGGAAGTCAAGAAAAAACTGTGGAGAGAAAGGGACATTTGGGGTCAGGACCCTCCGTCAAGGCTGGAGTAGATAGCCTAAATTAGTTTAGTTTAATATTGCCACAGCTGCAGAAACCCTCATCCACGCCTTCATCACCTCCCGTCTGGACTACTGCAACAGCCTCCTCTATGGCGCACCCTCAAAAATCATCAGTAAACTTCAATACATTCAAAACTCCGCTGCCCGTCTACTCACCCACACCCCGATCCGTGACCATATCACCCCCGTCCTTTACAAACTCCACTGGCTCCCCATCCCCCAGAGAATCCAGTACAAAATCCTCCTCATGACCTACAAAGCCCTCCATAACCTGGCCCCATCCTACCTGACCGACCTCCTCCACAGGCACACTCCCACCTGCACCCTCCGCTCTGCTGCTGCCAATCTCCTATCCCCCCACATCCGGACCAAACTCAGATCCTGGGGGGACAGGGCTTTCTCCATCGCTGCTCCCACCCTATGGAACTCACTACCTCAAACCGTCAGAGACTCCTCCACACTCACCACATTCAAAACATCACTGAAGTCTCACCTATTCAGTACTGCCTTCAACCACTGAAGGTCACCCCACCCTCTGTCTCCTTTCTCTGTTCGTTTACTTATTTATCTATTTATTCACTTCCCTATGTTCTCTAAATCCCTGTAAAGCGTCTTTGAGTATATGAAAAGCGCTATATAAATGTAATGTATTATTATTATTATTATTAATGAGGTACAGTGAAAAGCTTTTGTCTGCTTATTATCCAGTCAGAAAAAAGACTACATGATTACAATCAAGCCGACCACAGTGCACAGATAAAGGATAAAAGGCACAACATTTAGTGCAAGATATCGTCAGATTAAAGATAGTTCAAAGGTTTCCAATGAGGTAGATGGGATGCACTCTAGCTGATGAGAGAAAGTTCATTTGCCTGATAACAGCTGAGAAGAAACTGTTCCTGAACCTGGAGGTAATGGTTTTCAAACTTTTATTTGCAGGGGTACAGGGAAATAAGGAAAGGGATTACTCCCTGGGAGCTGACATAGACCTGATGGGCTGAATGGTCTTCTTCTATGTCAGGGGTTATGGGGAGAAGACAGGAGAATGGGATTAGGAGGCCAAGATAGATCAGCCATGATTGAATGGCGGAGTAGACTTGATGGGCCAAATGGCCTAATTCTGCTCCTATCACTTATGACATGAATCGTTAAGTTCATGTTCATAAGTGATAGGAGCAGAATTAGGCCATTCAGCCCATCAAGTCTACCCCGCCATTCAATCATGGCTGATCTACCTAACCCTCTCAACCCCACTCTCCTGCGTTTTCCCCTTAACCCGACACCCATTATCAGTATATGGCAAGAGTATGTTAGGACAACCCATATTAATTCACCATTTCATTATCAGCCACTCTTTTAACACTGTACCTTGCAAAAAAATATAAGTAAAACCAAAACAATCAAGGGCAAGCCTAACTAATAGCAGATCAAGTTTTATACACTGCTTTGCAAATTATAATCCTCTATAATGTGGTGCAAAGTCACAGAGAAAGCGTATAGCACAGATGGCATGGCATATGCAGGCAATCACCAAACTTCAGTGGGGGTCTTATTCTGACGTTGCAATTCAGTGTTTGACGTACCTGACGAGTAACAGTGAAAGGCATGATGCTGTGATAATTGTTTATTATTAGGGACCTTGAATTATACATTGAACTTAACCATTTATTAACCCAATAATATTTTTAAAAACAACAGTTTTGTTCGGACTACCTTTAATCGGACTTTACTGTAGTAAACATTATTCCCTTTATCGTGTATCTGTACACTGTGGATGGCTCGATTGTAATCACATATAGTCTTTCCGCTGACTGGTCAGCATGCAACAAAAGCTTTTCACTGTACATCAGTACATGTCACAATAAACTAAACTAAACAAAACTCTGTGTGAAATAGTTGTCCTTTGGGTTCTTTCCACTCTCACCTTAACTTATGTCCTCTGGTTCTTGACTAGTTTTACAGCATTTGCATTAGTTTTATTGTTTGCCAATTATGTTTTGGAACTAATCTTTTGTTTTTTTGCACAGTATTCTTTCTTTTAGAAGTTTTATGTGCAATTTATGCATAATTTGTATAGTATTGGCCAATCAACTGATGCTCAGATCATGTATAAGTTAAAATACACTTTATAGCATGCAAATTCACAATTTTTCTAACTTATTCAGTGAAAACACTGATTTATTTATTTGATTCATATTATCTTCTTTGGTATGAAGCTTTCCATCCATAAACATTCAACATGTGGGAATATTAGTAGAAGGACATATTGTTGCTAATAATTCTGTCTCAAGGTCTTCATGTACAATGTTATCAGTTGTGAGAGCCGGTTCTGTTGCTTGCTTGCTTTAACAAGGTACCTTGTGTGTTAAAATTATTGTGAAAAAGGAAAGACATGGAGCATGGGAACAGGCCCTTCAGCCCAACTCATCCATGCCATCTAAAATGCCCATTCCAAGTTAGTTCCATTTGATAGAGTCATAGAGTCATTACGGTCATTACAGATTTCCCTTTGACATTCTCCACACTCATTCTCACATCTATCCAGCCTTATTTTCAGAAATGTATGAATAAATGTAAAGTTAATATGAATTTTAGATTCCATAATAGTCTTCACATTGAGAACAGCCCAACTTTCTAACATGTTTGAAACACAATGTTAAACAGTGTCACCACAGCGAAAAATATTAAAGGCTACGTTTTAGACTGTGTGAGAGTTGGGTGAGGGGTTTTCTGTATCCCATCAGGAAGGTGAGGAAAATTATAAGGAATTTTAATTGCAAGAACAATTAGATTTTATTCAATATTTATAATTAGAATGGAGAATGAAAGGAACCTGGGTCTCTTTCATTGTAAGGCACTGCAAGGCAGCAGCCACTGTGGCACCTCAGTTGATAAATGTACCTAGTGGTGTGCTGCTGCCAGTCCATTTCTGTTTCTCTGTTACATTAAAATATAAAGGGCAGGAGCACACTCAGCCCTTTGTGTCCAGGTTTATAATGAGTTAGTTGATCTCAGTAGAGACTAATGGCACTGCTACGACTTGGTGTCCATCAGGAATAGGAGAAGGTTCTTCTAAACCTCATGACCCATGGTAGGGATTTCGCATTTGAGGCTATTGATGATGGCTGTTATCAATAGCCACCTCAGATACAAAGTCTCCACCACAAGATGACATTCTTGCCTTAGAATCAGAAGTAACAGAAATTAACTAGGAAAAAAACAAATCTTCATAATCAAACATTTAATTATGATTCTTTATTAAGTCAAAACATCATAAGGTTAATTTCCATTGAACAGAAATGAAGATACAAATTAAAAGACCAATTTGTACAGCAAAGCAGTGATCACTACAAAGTGCAGGTATTAGTAGTTCAATAGTTAGTAGTTTAGTAGTTTAGTTTATTGTCACATGTACCGAGGTACAGTGAGAAGCTTTTTAGTTGCGTGGTAACCAGTCAGTGGAAAGACTTTACATGATTAAATGTGCAAACCACCAATAACTAAAGCAAATCAATCTTCTGGTTTGGGTATAATGAGGCAGGCTCACTCACACACCACAATACCATGTCTTAACTTCACAAGGAAAATGTCTTTGGCATGGATGCAAATGGCCTGAAGAAAATAAACAGAGACACCTGGGCTTCAATGAGATTAGTAAGTCTTTCATTTGGCTAAATGACCTCCTCCCGTGATTTTATTTGACGATTCTGTTCTAAGTCCATGCCTCGCATTGTTGGGCAGTAAGGCTTCATTAAGTTATGGAAAAAACAGCTGTTTTCAGTATGTCTATTCAAGGTAACCAGTTTTATTAAACCAAATGACATAACGTCAAGGATAATTTTAAAACACTCAGAGAAAGCTTCCCCTTATAGAGAGACATTAGAAAGAAAAAGTGAGAACTCAAATGATTTCTTTTCACAATTAATAAGTTTACGATTAAAGAATAAACAATAAAATACGTTTACAATGCATGATGTATAGGTGTGAGTTTGGAAAGCATTTAAGATCAAAGTCAACAATGGAGAGAGTTAAAATTTTAAATCAACAATCTTGTTCAAACAAATAAGCCTTATTACTGTTCTCTGAAAAATGATTTGACAATTAGTTATTCATTAATAAAATATAATTCCCATCAAGATGTTGTCAGTTTTTCTTTATTTGGGTACCTCATATTATAGTTATTAATTCAATGTATTATTGATTATTAAATATTAATCTGCATGTTATTGCATCTAAGTGCCTGTTACAAGTAAGAATTTCATTGTTCTGTTATCAGTACAAATGTCATTAAACACCCTGTTTAAGCTTCTGTTTTATGAATTTCACCATGCTCCTATTAACAAATACAATTATTTCAGGCTTTTATTGTTCAACAAACTGCAGCAGAAATTCCAGGGCATGCCAAGTACAACTGATATAGAAATAGTAAAACTTCTCAAAGTAAATCACATTATCAAATTACATTTTACATTGAGCCATATTCAGACAAAAGCTAAATCCCGACAAGAGATAAAAACAGAAAATGCTAGAAAAACTCAGACCACAGAGGCAGGTATTGTACAAAATATTAAAGATGATGAGAGAGAAGTATAGACGTGGAGAGGTTTAAGAAGGGCTTTTAGAAACAAGGAACTGCAGGTGCTGATTTACCCACCAAAAAGACCACAAAGTGCTGGAGTAACTCAGCGGGGTCATGCAGCATTCCTGGAGAACATGAATAGAAAATGGCTCGGGTCGGGACCCTTCTTCAGATAGGGGACAGGGGCAGGAAGGGCTTGTCAGGTCTGAAGACCAAGGCAGATGAAGGCATAACTAGGAGCAGTGAAGCAGTTACAGTAGGGAGCAGAAATAGGTCAGAATTGGAGGAACACAGAGATTTTGAAGGCTTGTCGTGTTTAGGCGGTTCACAGAGGCAGATCGGGATGTGGTCATGGAGTAGTTTGAACACAAATGCATATATTTCTCAAAAGCTTTCAACGTTGTTAAAAGAAGTTGACTGCAGTAATAATTTATAATGCATCTCCAATTCTTGAATGCAATTGAGCATTCAGTTTGCAATTTTGTATCTTAAATTTACAGGTTAACTTTTCCCTCAATTTTCCAACCTCCATGTAACCCCTAAAGTCATGAAATCGTCAATTGATTTCCCTCCTTTAATCGATCTCAGAAATATTGATGGAGAGGCAGCCTGCATTGTTAGGCACTTTAGATTTAGATTTAGATTTAGAGATACAGCGCAGAAACAAGCCCTTCGGCCCACCGGGTCCGCGACACCCAGCGGTCCCCGCACATTAACACCAGGGACAATTTATTTATTTATTTATTTTAACATTTGCCCAGCCAATTAACCTACAAACCCGCACGTCTTTGGAGTGTGGTAGGAAACCGAAGATCTCGGAGAAAACCCATGCAGGTCACGGGGAGAACGTACAAACTCCGTACAGACAGCACCCATAGTCAGGATCGAACCTGAGTCTCCGGCACTGCATTCGCTGTAAGGCAGCAACTCTACCGCTGCGCCACCGTGTCACTTGAACAAATATCATTTTATATTTTTCCATTTCTCTGTTTTCTCTTCTTCATGACCCTGACTCCTGCTTGGGTTCAACCTACATATGCCTCAGTGTCGTGTCTATCTTTATTGCACAAAGAGAAAAAGGGAGTGCAAGTTCAAACTACTAAATGTTAATGGAGATGCAAGGAACTGCAGATGCTGAAATCTTGAGCACAACACAAAGTGCTGGAGTCACTCAGCAAGCCAGGCAGCGTCTATGGAGGGAATGGATAGGCGACCTTTCGAGTCAGGACACCTCTTCATCCGTCGAAGTGTCCCGACCCAAAACGTCCCCTATTCATTCCCTCCAGAGATGCTGCCTGACCCACTGAGATACTCCAGCATTTTGTGTTCTGCAAATAAATGTTAATGTTAGGATTCATGAAAGGAAATTCTTCTTCCTGCAAAGACAAGTAATAAGATCCAAGTTCAAGGAGAGAGATCTCCAAACCATGGAATTTCTTGGGTCGTAATTATATGTTGCAAGACAATATATACAAAGAAGTTTCTTAGTGAGGAAGGGTTTATTCTTAATGTACACAGACGAGGTATAACATCTGTGTAATACAGCGACTGGCCCTGATCTAAATAAAGGCTCTTCACTCTCTCTTGGACCTGGGTCTTAGACATGACTTCACGCTGCTGCTTGACATCTCTGGCTGAAGAGGACATCCACAACCGTCGGGTCGATGAGAGTAGAAATATCTCCCAGTTCCTTCTCATTGCAAGCAATCTGTCGCAGAATGCGTCTCATTATTTTACCTTTGGTAAAGCAATAAAGACTCTGTTTCATTTTATTTTGTTGATTGGTTTTTACGATTTTTAAACATTGACTATGCCAAATGGAAGGCAGTTTACCTGAACGGGTTTTGGGAAGGCCTGGTGCATTCTGTATGTAGTCAGGTGTGGCAATCGGTCCAATCTTTTGCCGAACTACAAATGGAAAAGATAATGATTCAATAAATGAAAATAATAATTCAGTAAATTTGCAATGATTTAAACTTTTTGCAGTTTTGACCACAATTCTATTAGTTTAAAAATAGAACATAGAACATAGAAAAGTACAGTACAGGAATGGGCCCTTCAGCCCACAAAGTCTGTGCCGAACATGATGCCAAATTAAACAGTGGCACAGTGGTAGAGTCGCTGCCTTACAGCGCCAGAGACCGGGTTCAATCCTGAGGTTATCCACTTTGGTGGTAAGAATAGGATGGCAGAGTATTATCAGAATAGTGTCAAGTTAGGAAAAGGGGACGTACAACGAGATCTGGGTGTCCTATCATATCATATCATATCATATATATACAGCCGGAAACAGGCCTTTTCGGCCCTCCAAGTCCGTGCCGCCCAGCGATCCCCGTACATTAACACTATCCTACACCCACTAGGGACAATTTTTACATTTACCCAGCCAATTAACCTACATACCTGTACGTCTTTGGAGTGTGGGAGGAAACCGAAGATCTCGGAGAAAACCCACGCAGGTCACGGGGAGAACGTACAAACTCCTTACAGTACAGCACCCGTAGTCAGGATCGAGCCTGAGTCTCCGGCGCTGCATTCGCTGTAAAGCAGCAACTCTACCGCTGCGCTACCGTGCCGCCCTAGTGCATCAGTCACTGAAAGGAAGCATGCAGGTACAGCAGGCAGTGAAGAAAGCCAATGGAATGTTGGCCTTCATAACAAGGGGAGTTGAATATAGGAGCAAAGAGGTCCTTCTGCAGTTGTACCGTGCCCTGGTGAGGCCGCACCTGGAGTACTGTGTGCAGTTTTGGTCTCCAAATTTGAGGAAGGATATTCTTGCTATTGAGGGCATGCAGCGTAGGTTTACTAGGTTAATTCCCGGAATGGCGGGACTGTCATATGTTGAAAGACTGGAATGACTAGGCTTGTATACACTAGAATTTAGAAGGATGAGAGGAGATCTTATCGAAGCGTATAAGATTATTAAGGGGTTGGACACGTTAGAGGCACAAAACATGTTCCCAATGTTGGGGGAGTCCAGAACAAGGGGCCACAGTTTAAGAATAAGGGGTAGGCCATTTAGAACTGAGATGAGGAAAAACGTTTTCAGTCAGAGAGTTGTGAATCTGTGGAATTCTCTGCCTCAGAAGGCAGTGGAGGCCAATTCTCTGAATGCATTCTAGAGAGAGCTAGATAGAGTTCTTAAGGATAGCAGAGTCAGGGGGTATGGGGAGAAGACAGGAACTGGGTACTGATTGAGAATGATCAGCCATGATCACATTGAATGGCGGTGCTGGCTCGAAGGGCCAAATGGCCTCCTCCTGCACCTATTGTCTATTGTCTATTGTCTAACTATGTGGATTTTGTACATTCTCCCTGTGACCGCGTGGGTTTTCCTGGGTCCTCTGGTTTCCTCCCATATCCCAAAGAAGTGCAGGTTTGTAGGTAAACTGTCCCCAGTGTGTAGGATAGAACTAGTATACAGAGTGATAGTTGATCGATGCGGACTCAGTGGGCATAGGGCCTGTTTCCATGCTCTATCTCTAAGCTAAACTAATCTTATCTGCCTGCACATGTTCCATATCCCTCCATTTCCTACATATCCATGGGCCTGTCTAAACACCTCGTATGCCACTACCAGTTTGCCCTCCACCGCTAGGATTATGGAAAGGGGGATTGGACCAGTCCAAAAGTTAAAGTTTTAAATTGGGGCAAAGCTGATTTTGATGGAAATTAACAGAACTTTCAAAAGGTGATTGAGGAGATTGTTTGCAGGGAGGAGATATCTGATGATAGCAAGGGTTTCAAATGTACAAAAGGAAGAGTTCGGCGGCACCATGTTCCAGTTAGAGTGAAGGGCAGGAGTAAGGAGGCCTGGATGACGAGATATAGACGCTCTCCTATCTCTTGTCTTATATAAGGAGATATATGGCAAGAGAGACATATCTATATGAAATATATATATCTTGTCTTCGATATATGACAAGAAAGATATCTCTTATACATCTCTTGTCATATATATATATATAAGGCAAGAGATATATTTTTTGTCTTGAGAAGGGGCGGGCATGGTGGTGCAGTGGTAGAGTTGCTGCCCTACAGCGCCACAGACCTGGGTTCGATCCTGACTATGGGTGCTGTCTCTACAAAGTTTGTACGTTCTCCCCATGACCACATAGGTTTTCTCCAGGTGCTCTGGTTTCCTCCCACACTCCAAAGACATACAGGTTTGTATACTAATTGGCTTGGTAAAAGCGTAAATTGTCCCTAGTGGGTGTATGATAGTGTTAGTGTGCGGGGATCGCTGGTCGCCATGGACTCGGTGGGTCGATGGACCTGTTTCCATGTTGTATCTCTAACCTACACTAAAGATAACTAAATTTGAACACTGTATTTACCTCAGGGGGATTGAAACTTAAATTCTTGCAAATCAAGATTCATGACTTTGTCCACCATGTTCGCACCGACCAGCGATCTGCCCTACACTAGTTCTATCCAACACGCTAGGGACAATTTACAGAAGCCAATTAACCTGCAAACCTGCACTGCCTTTGGAATGTGGGAGGAAACCGAGACATCCGGAGAAAACCTACCTGGTCACAGGGAGAACGTGCAAATTCCGTACAGACAGCACCCATAGTCAGGATCGAACCTGGGTCTCTGGCGCTGTAAGGCAGAAACACTACCGCTCCTCCACTGTGCCGCCCTTGTTGTGTTGTGCAAGGTGAAGGGTGGTTCAAGAGTCTGATGTTTGATGGGAGAAAGAAGCATGCTTATCATGATCATAGATCATAAGAGATAGGAGCAGAATTAGGCCATTTGGCCCATCAAGTGTACTCGTCCACTCAATCATGGGTAATCTATCACTCCCTCCAAACCCAATTCTCCTGCCTTCTCACCATAGCCTCTGGCACCCGTTATAGTGTTACCCCTATCCCCACATAAACTCAGGCACCTCTCTCCATAAAACCATCTGCTCTAGAGTAAATAGTTAAAGTGTCCAGAGTTATGGTACAGCTTTCTGCTGCTGGTTTCCCTTATCTTCAGGCTTTCAATGTAGCCATCTCTCTTGTCCAAAGTACCTTTGTTTTTCAGTTCATCTGAAATGGACTGAGTCAATTCTCTTCCATCCTTCAGTGTGACGAAACAGTAGATGCATTCGCCTTTCACGGGGTGAGGATGGCTCACCACTGCAACCTCCGCCACTGCACTGTGTTCTGACAGGGCTGATTCCACCTCCGCACTGCTCAGTAGGTGACCTGTTGGTATCAACAGCAGAGATGTCAAGATGATGGCTGAAAACAAAATCAAGTGAGAATCAAAAGGAAATAAAGTAGATTGCGAAAATAATAATGCAATAAACATAAGAAGCAATCTAAAAAATTCCCACAGGTAGAAGTAATAAAATGAGAGCCAAAAAAGGGATCTACTCAAAGTAAGTACGTCAGAATCTATCAAGTAAGTAGTTTTTTATTTTGGAGATACAGAGTGGGAACAGGCCCTTCGGCCCACAGAGTCCACTCCGACAAATGATCACCTGTACAGTAATTCTATCCTACACACTAGGGACAATTTACAGAAGCCAATCAACCTACAAACCTGCACATCTGTGGAATGTGGGAAGAAACTGGAGCACCCGGAGAAAACCCACGCGGTCACTGGGAGAAGGTGCAAACTCAGTACAGACCGCACCCGCAGTTAGGATCAAACCCGGGTCTCTTGCGCTGTAAGGCAGTAACTCTACCACTCCTCCGCTGTGCCGCCCAAAGTTACTGCAGAAGCCTCACCAAAGAACATTGGAGGGGCAAAAAATTGATAAAGATATGTACAAGAAAGGCCAGCTATATTTAACACGGGTAAAACAAGTGCTCCCAAGGAATTGCATCCTGGGTTGCTAAGAGAATTAAGTATTGAAATTATAGGGGCATTGGCCAAATATCATTCGAAAGGAGGTGGCCTGAGGTTAACAGAATGGCAAATATTACATTCTTGTCCAAAAATATATGTTGCGGTAAACAAGGGAACTACACATCAGTCCGTTTATCCTTGCTAATGGGGAAACAATAATCAATGCAATATTTACAGTCACTTGCACAAATGTAGATTGATTAGGGAATGTCATCATGCCAAATATGTGCTTAACTAACGTTGATAGGGGTTCTAATGAAGTAGCGGATTATCATATCATATCATATCATATCATATACATACAGCCGGAAACAGGCCTTTTCGGCCCTCCAAGTCCGTGCCGCCCAGTGATCCCCGTACATTAACACTATCCTACACCCACTAGGGACAATTTTTTTTAAATTTTTTTATTTTTATTTTATTTACATTTACCCAGCCAATTAACCTACATACCTGTACGTCTTTGGAGTGTGGGAGGAAACCGAAGATCTCGGAGAAAACCCACGCAGGTCACGGGGAGAACGTACAAACTCCTTACAGTGCAGCACCCGTAGTCAGGATCGAACCTGAGTCTCCGGCGCTGCATTCGCTGTAAAGCAGCAACTCTACCGCTGCGCTACCGTGCCGCCCTTATTAGGTTGATGAGGGAATTGAAGTGGACTATCAGGAGGTTTGATAAAGTGTCACATAATTAGCTTGTTGTTAAGAGGGGGGAGGAAGCTAGAAGAGAGGAGGGCAGGACAAAGCCTGGCAGGTAGTTATCATCTTTCCCCACATTACAATAGTTACAATTTCAGTCATTGGTTTCAAAGGGCTTGAGGTGACCTAAAGAAATGAAATGTGAGGTTGTCTTTTTTTAAATTAATAGCCAGATGGTCAAATATGCCCTCACCCCGAGAACCTCAAGGACAGGTGTTCAGGAAGAACACACCGTTTTTGTTGCACTTGGCCTGGATGAACATATAGCCCGCAGTGAGATGATGTTAATGTTTCTACCTGAAACATTGAGCATGTCATCTATCCTTCCTGTGATCCAGTAATAGCCGTCCGCGTCTCTCCTGCAACCTGCACAATAAAGCTTTCTGTGAGAAAGTCACCAAACTGGAAAAGAAAGTCACTTATTATCCACACATGCAAGCCGACAACTCGTTCAACAATAGCCTGAACATGTTTATGAGTTACTTTAAGTCACATTCAAGCTTCAGAAGGTCACTTCATAGAGTCATGGAGTCCTACAGTACACTACATCCATGCCAACCCTTCAGCCAATCTGCATTAATTTCATTTGTCTGCATTGTGTCCGTATCCTTTAGCGCCTTGTCCTTTTTTAGATATCTGTACCAATACCTCTTAAACATAGCACTTGAACATAGAAATTGACCTGCTGAGTTACTCCAGCATTTTGTGAAATAAATACCTTCGATTTGTACCAGCATCTGCAGTTATTTTCTTAAACATAGCACTTGTATTCGTTTCCACATCTACTCTGGCAGCACATTCCAGATATCAACCACTCTGTCTGTGAAGAACTTATCCATCAGATGCGCAGAAAGACATAAAGTGCCAGAGTAACTCAACGGGTCAGGCAGCATCCCTGGAGAACACAGATAGGTGACGTTTCAGGTCAGAACCCTTCTTCGGAAGAGCCTGAAGAAGTCCTTAGAAGGGTTCTGACCCAAAATGTCACCCATCCATGTTCTCCAGAGACTGCATGATCAGCTGAGTTACTCCAGCACTTTGTGTTGTTTTTTGTAAACCAGCATCTGCACTTCCTTGTATCTACAGATGTACAAAGAGTTTGTATCACTCAAAATCGTTACCGTATGTTGAGGATAAATCTTCGACGACACTTAAAAACAATCAATGAACTCCACCTCTCCATCCAAAATGTCTTCCCATGCCATTTCCTATATCTTTAAGTACACTCTGCTGTGTACCAGCTATCTCTGGTGCAGCAATTACTTCTTGTTCCTGCCTAATCTAGACCCCATGCAATTTGCTTACAGGAAGATACATCCACAAAAAAATGGCATCAGTCTGAAGAAGGGTCTTGACCCAAGAAATATCATGCATTCCTTCTCTCCAGAGATGCTGCCTGCCCACTGAATTACCCCAGCATTTTATGTCTATCTGTGTCTATCTCTTGCACTACATTCAGCTCTGGGTCAGCTTGACAATGAGAAGACCTATGTCAGGACCACTGACTGCAACTTAGCCTTCAACACCATAATACCAACTCAGATCATATCTACGATTCTGGACCTCGGCTTTGGGGCTGCTGTTTCCACCTGGTTTCTGGACATCCTGGCCGGCAGACTTCAGTCAGTTAGAATTAGTCATAACATTTTTTACACCCTGAGCCCTCAACACTGGTGCTCCTCAGAGTTGTTTGCATCGTCCCCTGCTCTACACCCAGTACACCCACGACTATGTAGTCAAATACGTACGCTCATAAATTATAGAAGCAGAATTAGACTATTCAGCCCATCAAGTCTACTCCACCATTCAATCATGGCTGATCTATCTTTCACGCTCAACCCCATTCTCCTGCCTTCTCCCCATAAACCCTGACACCTCTACTGATCAAGAACATAACAATCTCCACCTTAAAATTATCCATTGACTTGGCCTCCACAGCTTTCTGTGGCAATAAATTCCACAGGTTCACCACCCTCTGACTAAAGAAATTCAACTCATTTCCTTCCTAAAGGAATGTCCTTTAATTTTGAGGCTATGATCTCTAGTCCTAGACTCTCCCACGAGTGGAAACATCCTCCCCACATCCACTCTATCCAAGCCTTTCACTATTCAGTTTCAATGAGGTCCCCCTCATCCTTCTAACTTCATCAACGGCGATGCTGAAGAGATTGTCAACAGTCTCAAATTCCTCGGCATCTATATCACCAGCAACCTAACCTGGTCCCTTTATACTGATGCAGTAATAAAGAAAGTGTCTGAGAAGATTCAATACATCCACGATGATTCTCTCTTACAGATGGTATTCTCAAGGATCTCAGCCTGGTATGGCAATTGTTCAGCTCTAGACCACCTGAAACCTGCAGAGTGGTGAACACAGCCCAGTCCATCCTAAACCCATTCCATCCAGTCCATCTTTACAGTGCATTTCATCAAGAAGACTGCAAGTATCATCAAGGATACCTGCCACCCTGGCCATTCCCTTTTTTCTCTTCTACCTCCTACAGGTGCGTGAAACCCTGGATATACAGACTTAACAACGGCTTTTCCCCCCATTGCTATCCAACTCCTGAAACAATCACCGCTGTCACATCCCCTTCCTGGAGATGTTGCCACATACTCTGAAGAAGGGTCTCGACCCGAAACGTCACCCATTCATTCTCTCCCGAGATGCTGTACGACCTGCTGAGTTACTCCAGCATTTTGTGAATAAAATACTCTCACTCTTATCTCGGTTATTAGAGTCATAGAGCCTCTGCACTTACATGTTTTTTTCGCACTTCCTCTGGTACTCGTGAACAGTTCAAGTGCCAAGACCAGAATTTAAATTTCCATTTGTCGTAAGAAAATATTTCAAGCATATAATAATTTTGTCATTTGTGTGTGTGTGTGTGTGTATAAAATATATATATAGTCCTGATTGGTTCCGAATCCTTTGAAATTGGTTATCAAGTCCAAAGAAACATCATCACTCCGCTCTGAAATATCATATATAAAAGCACGTTGTTGTACCTGTAGAAAACATCTCAGGATTTGACTTGCAAGCGGCTTCGGAATTGAAAGGTTTTTTTTTGCATTAAGGAAGTGGAATATAAATAATTTGATCACACAGCTTCAAATCAATCCCCAGGAATCACCAATCAGACATGGTGGTCGATTCAATCAATTACACAAACCTACATTTAACGCATAGAATCATTGAATGTAAAAATAGTAGTTTACTATCTCCAGTCAGGTAAAATCCTGGGAACTGTTTGAAATAAGTTGTCTCGAAGCGTTCTTTGTCCCCGTACACTGTGCGCAGTATAGATGGCCAAGGCTGCTTGAAAACCTGCAAACAGGATAATAGACCAGGAAGAAAATATCCACAAAACACTTGAAGACAAGTCATTATTGTTTACATGGCCACCATGGTTCAGTAGTATGCTTCTGACTCAGATGGTTCAAGTCCCACATCTGAGTCTAGTTTAGTTTAGTTTAGAGATACAGCGCGGAAACAGGCCCCTCGGCCCACCGGGTCCGCGCTGACCAGCGATCCCCGCATATTAACACTATCCTACACACACTAGGGACAATTTTTACATTTACCAAGCCAATTAACCTACATACCTGTGAGAGGGGGAAGGTTTCATGGAGATGAGTGGGGCAAGTGTTTTTTTGTTTTGGTATCGGGCTTGGCACAAACATTGTGGGTCGAAGGGCCTGCTCCTGTGCTGTACTGTACTGTTCTATGTTCTATTGTCTACCCTGGATAAATGACTCAGTGCATCTACTCTATCTTTTCTCTTCATGATCTTATACACCTCTATAAGATCACCCCTCATCCTCCTGCACTCCAAGGAATTAAGTCCTAGCTTGCCCATCCCCTCCCTACAACTCAGGCCCTCACATCTTGGCAACATCCTCCAAAATCTCTTCTGCACTCTTTCCAGCTCAAAAACATCTTTCCAATAGCAGGGTGCCCAAAACGGAACACAATACACCAAATGTGGCCTCACCAAAGCCTTGTACAACAGTAACATAACTTCCCAACTTGTATATTCAATGACAGACACAAAAAGCTGGAGAAACTCAGCGGGACAGGCAGCATCTCTGGAGAGAAGGTATGGGTGACATTTCGGGTCGAGGCCCTTCTCCCTGACTGATGAAGGCCAATGTGCCAAAAGCCTCTTGACCAATGTAATCAAACCTCATTTTGTTCAGGAAGGAATGCTCACCCCCACAACTCTCACCACAAGAGAATTGGCTGTACTATCACTGAGGTTATTCTGATTCTGATTCTGATTCTGAGTGCCCTTGGAAGTACTAATCTAATATATTATCTTCAGTGGGTGCAAATACAGCATTATTGATCGCAACCCTGACAATCTGTGGTTCTTCTTTGCAGAGCATATCCATCTTTAATGCTGGACAATATTTCAGTCACTTTGAAACACCTCTTATGTATTGCACATGCTGGCTGCAACACCTAACACAGGTCCACCACCGATTTTCTGGCACCTTTGGTTCCAGAGCTTTGCTGGATTATCCGTTTTGCCGGACCAACTATGATCATGGCCGACAAGGATCAAACGTTACCGGGACGGCCCGCCCAGGGCACCGGGGAGCTGAGATACCGGCCCACAATGTCAGCCTTGGAAGGCTGCTTTAGGAATGGATCTGTCTGCTCTGGCTGGGCCAGAGTTCCAGACCCAGCCGCAGGGGGCAGGTTCGACGTGTCGATCGGCCGCGGAAGTCCCGATGAGGTCGAGATCAGCCGTCTCACCGGCCTAGGTGCCATATTTACAGGGGGACTTCCAGGGGGATTTCAAGTGCCCCCTCGTAATTTTGTCTGGATTAAAGATGGGGTTGGACCACCAGTTGCTGGCAAATCAGAGGTGGACCTGTATTTATTTTAATGTATTACGAACCGAACATCAATCTAGGACTGTTCATAGTATCTTTTGCCCTCCAATACTTATGCAGAATGGAAGAAAAGCATTCAGAAGTTAAATCCTTGCTTTTATACCCTTATCAGACCTCTCAGAAACATCTCAAAAACAAGTTCTCAGCAGTGAATTGCTGTTCAGCTTTGTTACAATGAAGCATTTTTGCATGAGTAAGTTGTAATCTCATAGACAAGAAATTGTTACAAGACAACATAGAACAGTACCAGCACCAAAGGAACGAGCACAACTTGTTGATGGACACAGAAAGCTGGAGTAACTCAGCGGGACAGGCAGAATCTCTGGAGAGATGGAATGGCTAACGTTTTGGGTTGAGCCCATTCTTCAGACTGGTTAGGGATAAGGGAAACGAGAGATATAGACAGTGATGTGGAGAGATAATGAACAATGAATGAAAGATATGCAAAAAAGTTACGATGATAAAGGAAACAGGCTATTGTTAGCTGTCTGTAGGGTGAAAACGAGAAGCTGGTGCGACTTGGGTGGGGGAGGGATAGAGAGAGAGGGAATGCCGGGGCTACCTGAAGTGAGAGAAATCAATATTCATACCACTGGGCTGTAAGCTGCCCAACCAAAATATGAGATGCTGTTCCTCCAATTTGCGTTTAGCCTCACTCTGACAATGGAGGAGACCGAGATCAGTACAACTTGTTAGTCTGTTTCCAGCTGAGGCTGTGTCATGCCGCCTCTCATTTACAAACATGTACTCTCAATCACACTGCCGAGCGAGATATTTGCTAACTCACTGGGTTAAGGAAACTCAGGCTGAGCACGACCAAGAACTTACCAGGTATCCTTCAGCTTCTCCCTGCAACTCCTTCCCGTGTTCATTCAGAATGGCAGGGAGGATGCCAAAGAAGGGAAATGTCTGGAAGGGAGGGTGGGATAACGTGAAAACAGAGCAATTAATAGAAGCAGTTTGGGATGGAAAAGATGTAACTCAAGAAGGAAAATAACAATTCGCCAGTTGTAATGCTTACAGCAGATCCTGGTTTCAGAGGGGTAGCAGCTGGCAATGGTGTCATCATTGGACCTCCCTGTTAACACAAAGAAGACAATAAGGTGTAGCTGCATGCTGGTCTTCTCTTCTGCACAGTAACACTAAAGCTACATTGCCATAACACGACATTCTGCACTCTGGTATTTTACACCTTGCACGAACCATTGTACTTGTGCATGGCTTGATTGGGCCCCATATCTGAGGAAGGATGTGATGCCATTGGAGAGGGTCCAGAAGAGGTTTTCGAGAATAATCCCAGGAATGATTGGGTTAACATACGACGAGCGTTTGGCGGCACTGGGCTTGTACTCGCTGGAGTTTAGAAGGATGAGGGGGGACGTCATTGAAACGTCCCGAATTGTGAAAGGCCTGGATAGAGTGGATGGTGGAGAGGATGTTTCCAGGAATGGGAGAGTCCAGGACAAGAGGCCATAGCCTCAGAATAAAAGGACGTACCTTAGAAAGGAGATGAGGAGGAATTTCTTTAGTCGGAGGGTGGTAAATCTGAGGAATTCCTTGCCACAGAAGAGAAGGCTGTGGAGGCCACGCTAATGGATAATTTTAAGGCAGAGATGGTAGATTCTTGAATTGTACAGGTGTCAGGGGTGTGGAATTCACTTAGATAGACTACCAAGCAATGCTCTTGTCTTCCATTGACACGAGCTATTGATCTTCTCAGATATTTAATGTGGGCGTAGGAACAAAGAACTGCAGATGCTGGTTTATACCAAAGATATACACAAAGTGCTATCATAACTCAATGGGTCAGGCAGCATCTCTGAAGAAAAAAGATGGATGACGTTTCGGGTCACCCATCACCCATCACCCATCAGACTGTAAAAGGGTTCCGACCCAAAACGTTACCCATCCTTTTTCTCCAGAGATGCTGCCTCTCCCGCTGAGTTACGCCAGCACTTTGTGTCCATCTTTAGCTAATACGGGTCATCATTTGGGCAACGCAGTGGTGCAGCCGGAAGAGCTGCCGCCTCACAGCAACAACAACAGCCCAGATTTGATCCTTAGCCCTGGCACTGTCTTTGTGGAGTTTGCATGTTCTCCCTGTGACCATGTGGGTTTCTTCCGGATGCTCCAGCTTCCTTCCATGTCCCAAAGACATATGGATTTGGAAGCTAATTGGTCATGGTACATTGGCCCTGGTATATAAATGAGTGGTAGAATTTGGGTGAAGTTGATGGGACTGCAGGGAAATTAAACTGGACATGTCCATTATATGCCCATTTTATTTTATGTCCACTTTGAAGTGTGCCGGCTTTGAAGAAGTTCTCTCTGATTTTTGGTATGTAGGATAGAACTAGTGTAAGGGTGATCGCTGGTCTGCGTGGGCTCGGTGGGTCAAAATGCCTGCTCCCACATTCTATCTCTAAGCTAAACTAATCTACTCACAAAAAAACACCCGTTTCAGAGCGACAATTGTAGAAGCAGGCAAATCCCCGGCTGCCCCTGACTACTCGAGACAGGAGGAGAGAAATAAATGTAAACAGGTGAATGGTTAATTACTTCTTAATTCATGCTCAGGGTCTGAACATTGTTGGGCAGGCCTGTATTTTGAGTTTGTGTGTTCTCCCTGTTTGGAGTTTCCACTCCTGTGACAACGTGGGTTTTCTTCAGGTGCTCCGGTCTCTGCCCACGCTCTAAAGACGTACAGGTTTGTAGGTTTATTTGGCTTCTGTAAATTGTAAATTGTCCCTCGTTTGTCGGATAGTGCTCACTGGTCGGCATGGAATCATTGTGCCGAAGGGCCTGATTCCACACTGTAGACCTAAAGTCTAAAGGCAATAAAGCAGGATCAGTGCAGGATTAGTGCAAACCGCTGCTTTATGGTTAGCACAGACTGGCAGTGTCTGTTTCCATACTGCAGAACTCTATGATTCTCCATTTACCTCAAAGTTGGCGGGGCGTCATTGTGATGAATTAGAGACAAGAACCTTTGGCTTCCTATGTTCAACAATCCATATGGAAGATTTTGTAGCCGAGCACACAAGTGATCTCATCACAAGTGCTATGTGCGCGATGATGTGGCAGGAACAGTGAATTGAGAGTTGGCACCTATTTTTATCCTCATGCGAACTGCCTGATCTTAGCCAAACTATTGTGGGAGATGTTGTTTGGAAGCCAGGAAGATAAATCAGTTGGAAGGAAAATTTATTCCCTGATCACAATGATTACAGCGCCAGAGACCCGGGTTCAATCCCGACTACCGGTGCTGTCTATACGGAGTTTGTACATTCTCTCTGTGACCACGTGGGATTTCTCCGGGTGCTCCGGTTTCCTCCCACATTCCAAAGACGTGCAGGTTTGTAGGATTGTGCCTGTGGAGGGTGCTCCTGTGTTGCATCATGTTGAACATGGACATTGGGCCTGTGGGGCGTGCACCTGTGTTGCATCATGTTGAACATGGACATTGGGGCTGTGGGGCATGCACCTGTGTTGCATCATGTTGAACATGGACATTGGGGCTGTGGGGGGTGCTCCTGTGTTGTCAATCAAATTTCCTCAAACTCAATTGCAACAAATCTGAAATCATCATCATTGGTCCAAAAACGCTCACCAAATCCACCCAAAACTTCATCCTCAACATTGATGGTCTCCCAGTATCCACCTCACCTCACATCCGGAATCTTGGAATCATCTTTGATCAAGCCCTCTCCTTCGACAAACACATCAAACACATCACAAAGACAGCCTTCTTCCACCTCAAAAACATTGCCCGTCTCCGTCCATCCCTCTCCTCCACAGCTGCAGAAACCCTCATCCACGCCTTCATCACCTCCCGTCTGGACTACTGCAACAGCCTCCTCTATGGCGCACCCTCAAAAATCATCAGTAAACTTCAATACATTCAAAACTCCGCTGCCCGTCTACTCACCCACACCCCGATCCGTGACCATATCACCCCCGTCCTTTATAAACTCCACTGGCTCCCCATCCCCCAGAGAATCCAGTACAAAATCCTCCTCATAACCTACAAAGCCCTCCATAACCTGGCCCCATCCTACCTGACCGACCTCCTCCACAGGCACACTCCCACCTGCCCCCTCCGCTCTGCTGCTGCCAATCTCCTATCCCCCCACATCCGGACCAAACTCAGATCCTGGGGGGACAGGGCTTTCTCCATCGCTGCTCCCACCCTATGGAACTCACTACCCCAAAACGTTAGAGACTCCTCCACACTCACCACATTCAAAACATCGCTGAAGTCTCACCTGTTCAGTACTGCCTTCAACCACTGAAGGTCACCTCACCTTCTGTCTCCTTTCTCTGTTCGTTTATTTATTTACTTATTTATCTATTTATTAATTTCCCTATGTTTTCTAAATCTCTGTAAAGCGTCTTTGAGTATATGAAAAGCGCTATATAAATAAAATAAATTATTATTATCATGTTGAACATGGACATTGTGCCTGTGGGGGGTGCTCCTGTGTTGCATCATGTTGAACATGGACATTGTGCCTGTGGGGGGTGCTCCTGTGTTGCATCATGTTGAACATGGACATTGTGCCTGTGGGGGGTGCTCCTGTGTTGCATCATGTTGAACATGGACATTGTGCCTGTGGGGGGTGCTCCTGTGTTGCATCATGTTGAACATGGACATTGTGCCTGTGGGGGGTGCTCCTGTGTTGCATCATGTTGAACATGGACATTGTGCCTGTGGGGGGTGCTCCTGTGTTGCATCATGTTGAACATGGACATTGTGCCTGTGGGGGGTGCTCCTGTGTTGCATCATGTTGAACATGGACATTGTGCCTGTGGGGGGTGCTCCTGTGTTGCATCATGTTGAACATGGACATTGTGCCTGTGGGGGGTGCTCCTGTGTTGCATCATGTTGAACATGGACATTGTGCCTGTGGGGGGTGCTCCTGTGTTGCATCATGTTGAACATGGACATTGGGCCTGTGGGGCGTGCTCCTGTGTTGCATCTTGTTGAACATGGACATTGGGCCTGCGGGGCGTGCTCCTGTGTTGCACTGTACTTTGCTCTAAATACACCCCTTTGGGTTTGTGTGAAATAGGAACAGGACTTACAAGAAGATACGGTCACAGGAAGAACGTGCAAACTCTGTACAAACGGCATTGCGGTCAGGATTGAACCTGGAGTCTCCAGCACTGTGAGGCAACATCTCTACGAGCTACACATTGCCACCATGCAATATCTTCAACATTAAGCTGCTAAATCTAAAGGTTTTCAAATTCGGAAGGAGAATCATGCCACAAATATCTCTAAACTGTACGTTGGGAATAAAAAAGAGCTGCAACCATCTTGGGCTCTTCCCCGCGTGAAGAGGATGGCTCTTCAACAGAATATTTACCGTTTCCGTCTGCCAAAAGGTGTCCATGATGGGACAACGCCCATTCCCAATGACGTCATGGTACCATATCCATGCCTCAGGGTTAATGGGTTCTCCAGCACAGCCCAAGATCTTCAAAGACTCAAGGTTGAATCTGAAGAGGTGAAATTTAAAAAAAATGTTTCACAGAGAGGAAGGGTGATTTTTAACTCACACAAACAAGATGCTGCCCAAGCCAGGCGACTCTCTGCGTTCTGGTCGCAGAAGCAGATGTGCAATCATTCATTCCAATCACTCCACTCTTTTAAACCTCTACTCCAACAGATCTGTACACTGTGGTTGGCTTCATTGTAATCATATATAGTCTTTCTGCTGACTGGATAGCATGCAGCAAACCTGCATGTCCATGGAATATGGGAGTGAACCGGAGCACCCGGAGAAAACCCACATGGTGACATACAAACACCACACTGACAGCACCTATAGTCAGGATCGAACCCGGCACTCTGGCGCTATGAGGCAGCAGCTCTGCCACCATGCAACTGTGCTGCCCTTGTTCTAACCTTGTTCACCATAGCACTGAAACTGTTAGTTAGTGAACGCCTGATGGTGAATGCTGTTGAAGAACTTCTCACATGTTGACATTGTAAAATGGTAGGGTCCTGGGGAAAGTTGTAGGACAGGAGGAACTAGAAGTACAGGTACATAATTTCCTGAAAGCAGCATCACAGATATATAGGGTGGTAAAGAAAGTTTATGTTGCATTGGCCTTCATTGGTCAGGGTATTGAATATAGACGTAAGGATGATCGGTTACAGTTGTATAGGACATTGGTGGAGTATTGTATTCAGAGATGGGCTGAAGGGTTTGTTTCCATACTGCGTGACTCTATATCTCTTTGACCACCAAACAATCTCAAAACTGGCAACTTTCCAGGGAATAATGTCCAGTAGATTCATGGGCCCAAAGACACCGTTTGACCAAGGACACAATTCTTAAGTTCATAAGTTCTAGGAGCAGAATTAGGCCATTCGGACCATCAAGTCTACTCCACCATTCAATCATGGCTGATCTATCTTTCCCACTCAACCCCATTCTCTTGCTTTCTCCCCACAATCCCTGACACCATTACTAATCAAGAATTTGTCAATCTCCGCCTTTAAAATATCCACTGACTTGGCCTCCACAGCTGTCTGTGTGTGACACACACAAATGGTCACATCAAGACCCATCGCCTTACTTTCTCACGGGTTCCTCTCCGAACTTCATCAGCATTCGAATGACAGTGGGCGCTGTGTAGAGCTTCGTCACTTTGTACTTTTCGATCATCTCGTACAGCCTCCCCACGTGCGGATAAAGCAGCAGACCCTCAAACTAAAATGGAGAGAGATTAACAGAAAATATATTTATTGGAAATTCATCCCAGTCAAGTGTATATCCTACCTTTCTTTTAAAAAAAAACAATTTTGGGCTCCTTGGCATCACTGGGACAAGGCCAAAGGTTGATTGCCCATCTTTAACGATGTTTGAAGGGATCTACATGAAGGCATCTACCGGAGTCATTGCCTCAAAAAGGCAGCCAGCATCATGAGAGACCCACACCAACTTGGCCACTCATTTCTCTCCAGCCGTCGGGAAGAAGGTACAGGAGCCTGAAAACTGTAACATCCAGGTTCAGAAGCAGCTTCTTCCCAACAACCATCAGGCTATTAAGACTACAACCTCCAAATAACTGAACTACATAGACTTGGGAGCATTGATTTTGTCTTTTTATATATATAACTTTTCTGCTGTTTACTATTGTGTTATTATGGATTTACTGAGTACTATGTTAACATATCTGTTGTGCTGCTGCAAGTAAGAATTTAATTGTTCCATTTCAGGACATATAACAATAAAACAGTCTTGACTCTTGACTTGACTCTTAAAGGAATGTTTTGCAAGGTCATTTCAGAATCAATCATTTTGGTGAATCTGGAGTGAAATAAAGGCCAGACCAGTGAAGATGGCTGACTTCCTTCCCTGAAATTAGTAGTGACCCAAATGGGTTCTTACATCAATCCACTTGTTTTGTGGTCCCCATTACCAATGATTAGTTTTTGTTTTCTTTTTCATTTCAAAGGAGGGATCCCATTGAAACTTACTGAATAGTGAAATGCCTGGGTAGAGTGGATGTAGACAGGATTTTTCCACTAGTGGGAGAGTCTAGGACCAGAGGTCTCAGCCTCAGAATTAAAGGACATTCCTTTTGGAAGAAGATGAGGAGGAATTTCTTTAGTCAGGGGGTGGTGAATCTGTGGAATTAATTGCCACAGAAGGCTGTGGAGGCCAGGTTTAAGGCAGAGATAGATAGATTCTTTATTAATATGGGTGTCAGGGGTTATGGGGAGAAGGCAGGAGAATGGGGTTGGGAGGGAGAGATAGATCAGCCATGTTTGAATGGGGGAGTAGACCTGATGGGCCAAATGGCCTAATTCTACTCCTATCACATGAATTTATAGTTGCCTGCATACAAATTCCACATCTACCTTGGTGTGATTTGAACTCATGTCTCTAGATTGTTAGTTCAGGCCTTTGGACAACTAGGCCCGAAGTTAACCACTACACCACCATCATACACCATGATTTCAAGAGTGGCAAGACTGAGGTACCATTTCCGGGGTCTGGCATCACACCACTCAACCCAGCCACTGGGCAGGGCAAGGCTGCAATGATATTAGTTTCAGCTCTGTCACTGGACAAGGTACCAAGATCTCAGAACACTCAATGCATTTATAGACAATAGACAATAGACAATAGGTGCAGGAGTAGGCCATTCAGCCCTTTGAGCCAGCACCACTATTCAATGTGATCATGACTGATCATTCTCAATCAGTACCCCGTTCCTGCCTTCTCTCCATACCCCCTGACTCCGCTATCCTTCAGAGCTCTATCTAGCTCTTTCTTGAAAATATTCAGAGGCCTCCACTGCCTTCTGAGGCAGAGAATTCCACAGATTTACAACTCTCTGACTGAAAACGTTATTCCTCATCTCCATTCTAAATGGCCTACCCCTTATTCTTAAACTGTGGCCCCTGGTTCTGGACTCCCCCAACATTGGGAACATGTTTCCTGCCTCTAACGTGTCCAACCCCTTAATAATCTTATATGTTTCAATAAGATCCCCTCTCATCCTTCTAAATTCCAATGTATACAAGCCTAGTCGCTCCAGTCTTTCAACATATGACAGTCCCGCCATTCCGGGAATTAACCTAGTAAACCTACGCTGCACGCCCTCAATAGCAAGAATATCCTTCCTCAAATTTGGAGACTAAAACTGCACACAGTACTCCAGATCTCACTAGGGCCCTGTACAACTGCAGAAGGACACTTTTACATGTTACACAGTGGTGTAAGAAAATTTCCAGTGATCCCGATCGTTTTTAGTTCAGGTTAGTTTAGAGAAACAACAAGGAAACAGGTACTTCAGCCCTCCGAGCCCATGCCGACCATCGATCACCCTTTCACATCAGTTCTATGTTATCCCACTTTCTCATCCATTTCATACACACTAGGGGCAATTTTACAGAGACCAATTAACCTGCAAACTCGCAAGTCTGAGGAATGTGGGAGGAAACCATAGCACCTGGAGGGAACCCACACGGTCACAAACTCCTCACAGACAGCATGCAAGGTCAGGATCAAACCTGAGTCTCTGGTGCTGTGAGGCAGCAGCTTTACCAATCGCGCCATTGTGCCACCCACCAGTCACTGTGCTGTCCAGAGTTTAAAGGAAGCAAGAGATGTACATCTCCTCTTTCTTATTTAAGGTGAGATGGGGAAGATTGAATAGAAACCTGAGGGGCAACTTTTAGAAACATAGAAACATAGAAAATAGGTGCAGGAGTAGGCCATTCGGCCCTTCGAGCCTGCACCGCCATTCAATATGATCATGGCTGATCATCCAGCTCAGTAGCCTGTACCTGCCTTCTCTCCATACCCCCTGATCCCTTTAGCCACAAGGGCCACATCTAACTCCCTCTTAAATATAGCCAATGAACTGGCCTCAACTACCTTCTGTGGCAGAGAATTCCACAGATTCACCACTCTCTGTGTGAAGAAATGTTTTCTCATCTCGGTCCTAAAAGACTTCCCCCTTATCCTTAAGCTGTGATCCCTGGTTCTGGACTCCCCCAACATCGGGAACAATCTTCCCGCATCTAGCCTCTCCAACCCCTTAAGAATTTTATATGTTTCTATAAGATCCCCCCTCAGTCTTCTAAATTCCAGCGAGTACAAGCCCAGTCTATCCAGTCTTTCCTCATATGAAAGTCCCGCCATCCCAGGGATCAATCTGGTGAACCTTTTTTACGCGATGGGTAATAGGTGCATGGAATGAGCTGCCAGAGGAGGTAGTTGAGGCACTATCATAACATTTAAGTCATTTGGACAGTTACATGGGTAGGATCTGTTTAGAGGGATATGGCCAATCGCAGGTAGGTGGAACTAGTATAGATGGAACATATTTTTCAATGTGGGCGAGTTGGGCCTGAAGTGCCTGTTTCCATGCAGGATGATTCTATGACTTGGTGTATAATCAGTCTGGGCTCCAGCTCTGGCAACAAACCTGCCCACGTCTCTTGGCCCTGGTGGTTTGGACCCCAACCCTGGCTCAGCTCCACACCCAACCTGCAGACTTGACGCATGCTCACACTCTGGATTGCAGCCCTGACCACACATCCTGCATGCAATCTGGACCCTGGCTCACATTCCCTTCTAAAGAGTGAGCCATGTGCCAGACTCATTTCCAAAACAATATGATGCCACATTACTAGAGTTCTACTGTACATAACTTTCCGAGTGTTTTACTCCATAACTCCCTAATATTCTTGTTCACTTCATAAGACCTAGCAGCAGAATTAGGCCATTCAGCCCATCGAGTCTACTCCACCATTCAATCATACTTGATCTCACTTTCCCTCTCAACCCCATTCTCCTGCCTTCTCCCCATAATCTTTGACACCCTTACTAATCAAGTACCTTCCACTTTAAAAATACCCATAGACGGCCTGCATAGTTGTCTAAATTGAAATTCAAGGAGAGGATAGCTATATATAACAACCATTTATTGACACTTTTGGCAGGTTCCTCTGTATGTTTTTTGTACGTTTTTTGTTGTTGGAATAAAAAGATGAAAAAAGTAACAAAGTGCCAATCAGTTTTTATTGTTTGTAGTTGACAGGATATATTTTGAGAACATGTATAAAGGGCAGAGAAAGCAGCTTTAGATGCTCCCTAGATGTTGAAAGAGTGCCTGCTTTCACCATTGCCTCAGGTGGCACGTTTCAGATATCAAATTCACTTGGTGTGGAAAACAATCTGCTCTCAGGTCCCTCTGAAGCTCCTACCTCTCACCGTTAGCTAAACCCATGGAAAATTAGTGGTTCTTTTTGGGCCTGCTTTTTGATGTGAAATTCCACAATTCCAAACTTTCAGTTGCATCTTTAAATGTTGTTATTGATCCCAAACACAGCAACACAGCATCGACCAGATACCTGTTTGCCTGTCGGCCATGATTGGAGCCATAGATTCCAGACTTTAGACTTCAGCGATACCACGTGGAAACAGGCCCTTCGGCCCACCGAGTCCACACCGACCAGCAATCACCCTCGTACACTAGAACCATTCTATGCACTGGCGACAATTTACAACTTACAGAAACCAATTCATCTACAAACCTGTACATCTTTGGAGTCTGGGAGGAAACTGGAGCACCCCGAGAAAACCCATGTGGTCACAGGGAGAACGTACAAACTCCATACGGTTAGCACCCATAGTCGGGATTGAACCCGGATCTCTGGCGCTGTAAGGAAGCAACTCTATGAGTGCGCCACTGTGCCGCCCGTACACAGAAGCACCACACCGAGATTGGGGGCTCTAACCTTCTACATTAACCACAGCTGCTTAGAAGATCTTTCCAGTTGCAATAAAGATACAGAACAGAGCCGGTACTCACAAGTACACTCGTTGCACCATTTGCCAGCGGTCCATAGGTAACGTATGAGTGTCCAGTAACCCATCCAATATCTGCCGTGCACCAGTACACATCATCAGCGTGGTAGTCAAAAATGTATTTAAAACTGATCGCCGTGTACATTAAGTAGCCTGCAACAGTGTGCAGTACGCCCTGGATGAAAGCAACATATTAACAGTGGAGGTGACCTGATGAGAACCTGCTGAGGAGTGATCACGTTATGACCTCTCGACACTGTAGACACTCGCTCACTATACACATTCATTCATTGTGGAGGTCGTTGCTCTAAAGGTAAATTAATTGATGCAACCCTTGCAACGTAGTATAATGTATACTGGAACACCCCACCCCTCACCAATGCCCCAACCCTCACCCCACATGACCCAAATCTCCCTAACATCCTGTCTCTCTGCTGCTTTCAAATCCCTTATCTCTCCTTACAAGAGTAGTCTTCTCCAGCCTATAAACTATCCAGGGTAATTGAAATGTTGCCTTCCTGATCATTCCCAAATGCAATTGGTGTTTATGTCTGTACTTTCAACTGCCAGGTTCCAACCTCTGGAATTCCCTTCCTAACTTGCCCTTCTTTCTTCCTTTGAGACATTTCCTTACTCTACGACCAAATGTTTAGTCATCTAGTATGCAGCTCAATGTCTCATTTTAAATGTTTAGAAACAAGGAACTGCAGATGCTGACTTACACAAAAAGACACAAAGTACTGAAGTAACTCAACGGGTCAGGCACCATCTCTGGAGAACATGAGTAGGTGATGTGGTCGACGCACAGAGTCTCTTGCCCAGAGTAGGGGAATCGAGAACCAGAGAACATAGGTTTAAGGTGAGGGGGGGATGATTTAATAAGAATCTGGGGGTTAACTTTTTCACGCAAAGAGTGGTGGGTGCATGGAACGAGCTGTCGGAGGAGGTAGTTGAGGCATGTACTATTGCAATGTTTAAGAAACATTTAGACAGTAACACGGATAGGACAGGTTTAGAGTGATATGTGCCAAACACAGGCAGGTGGGACTAGTGTAGATGGGACATGTTAGTTGGTGTGAGCAAGTTGGGCCAAAGGGCCTGTTTCCACACTATATATATGTTTCGGATTAAGACTTAAATGTCAACTTGATTTAAATCAGCCAATTGGCATTCACTGAACCATAGAGATAGCTCCCCATCTCTCTAATAATCCCCAACACCTTTCACCAACTTCTACAGATACATCCAACACGCAAGGAATTGCAGAGGGTTGTGAACACAGCCCATACCTTCATGCAAACTATCCTCCATTCCATTGACTCCATCTACACCACATGCTGCCTCTACAAGGCCACAAGCTTAATCAAGGGCGAGTCTCACTTTGGTCACTCCCTCTTCTACCCTGTCCCATCAGGCAAGAGGTACAGAAGTGTGAAAACACAAACCTCCAGATTCAGGGACAGTTTCTTCCCAGCTGTTATCTGGCAACTGAACCATCCTATCACCAACTAGAGAGTGGTCCTGACCTACCATCTACCTCATTGGAGATCATTCGGACTACCTTTAATCAGATTTCACTGGAATTTATCTTGCACTAAATGTTATCCCCTTATCCTGTATCTGTACACAGTGGATGCCTTGATTGTAATCATGCATAGTCTTTTCGCTGACTGGATAGCAGGCAACAAAAATGCTTTGCAATGTTCCTTGGTACATGTGACAATAATAAACTAAACTAAACTAAGATGGGGAAATTACACTCGTACAAATCATTTGGTGCATTTATTTACCAGACATATTAAATTGTTTTGATATAACTGATAGACAATAATAAAGGACTGAGGAGGAGGATACTGAGTGTAACTTAGCGCAAATATGTTTAAAAAGAGCAAAACAGAAGGGAAGGTGAAAGGTTTAAAAGGGACCTGAGGGGCAACTTCTTCATGCAGAGAGTGGTGCGTACATGGAAAGAGTTGCCAGAGGAAATGGTAGAGATGGGTTCAATTACATTTGAAAGACAGAGACAGGTACATGGACAGGAGAGTTTGGAGTGATATGGGTCAGACACAGACAAGTGGGACTAGCTTGATTAGGCAACTTGGTCAGCATGGACAATTTAGGACGAGGAGCCCATTTACTTGTTGTACAGCACTATGACCCAATTACGTAAATTGAGAAAGCACATTAAGGTTGTACTTTAGAAACTGATTGAAGGAAGGAAGACCGAGGAAGGTTCTGCAGGAACAAAGTTGGTAAAAAAAAAGTCAAATCACAAGGGGGATTAACAGGGTGAATTGACAGTCTTTTATCCAGCGTATGGGAATCAAGAACCAGAAGACATAAGTTTGAGATGAGAGGGGAAAGATTTAATGAGAATGTGAGGGGTAACATTTTTACACAGAGGATGATGGGTATATAGTACGAGTTGCCAGAAGAGGTAGTTGACACAGGTACTATTATAATATTTAAAAGACATTTGGACATGTACATGGATAGGAAAGATTTAGAGGGATATGGGCCAACGCGGGCAAGTGGAACGAGAGTATATGGGATACAAAAGGACACAAAGTGCTAGAGTAACTCAGCATTTCAGGCAGCATCTCTGGAAAACATGGATAGGTGACATTTCGGGTCGAAACCCTTCTTTAGACTGTGCTCCAGATATGCTGCCTGAGTCACTGAGTTACTCCAGCACTTTGTAGATGGGGCATCTTTGTTGGCATGGGCAAGTTGGGCCGAAGGGCCTGCTTCTGTGCAGTACGACACTATGACTCCAAGAGTGGGTTACAATAGGAATCCATATAATCTCTGTTAATTTCAGCATGGTAATAATGTAGGATAAGCATAGTTCCGGTTGGCATCTATGATCTACAAGGAGACAGTGGGCTTGCCTTTGGCTTCCCAGTAGACCCACTGGTGTAGAGGATGAAGAGAGGATGTTCAGCATCAACCCATTCTGGCTCGCACTGCTCACTGGCATCCTTCATTAGGGCATCCCAGAAAATATCCGTCTCAGAGTTCCAGAATGACTGTGAGAAGACCACAATGGTTAACACATGAATGTATTTTTAACGAAGATAGACACAGAATGCTGGAGTAACTCAGCGGGTCAGGCAGCATCTCTGGAGAACAGGAATAGGTGACGTATCGTGTCGCGACCCTTCTTCAGACCCTTCTTCAGCCAGATGTATTTTTAACACAGCAATAAGTTGACACACAAGCTGGCACAGAATGCCAATTCATCTACCAGAGACATTCCTACAATAGAGATCTTCCTTCTCACTTCCCGAGCATTAAGCATTGTCCAGGAAAATCCGATGGCCGGGATCACAAGGCCTTCACAATTGCTTCCATTATCTGTGGTAACGAAGGCGGCCACTGAAATGTACTCTTCGTGCTCTTTGAGTACGGGTCCATCTTACGATATGTTTGCAAACAACCACATGGAAGAGATGCAGATCTGTATTCTGATTGCAATAAAAATAACTCCAGCACATACTGTACAGTGTTTAGGAGGAAGCTCTCTGACAGTTTGCTTAGCGATTGTTATATTAGGAGTAAGAGTACTACAATAAGTTTAGGTTAGTTTTGTTTAGAGATGTGGCATGGAAACAGGCCCTACGGCCCACCGAGTTCCCGCCAACCATTGATCGCCCATTCTCATTAGTTCTACATTATCCCACATTCGCATCCACTCCCTAAACACTAGGGACAATTTACAGAAGTCAATTGACCTATAAATTCACACAACTGGTATGTGGGTGGAAACCGGAGCACCTGGAGGAAACCCACGCGGTCCCAGAGAGAACGTGCAAATTCCACACAGATAGCACCCAAGGTCAGGATCGAACCTTGGTCTCTAGCTCTGTGGGGCAGCAGTTCGACCAGTTGTGCCGCTGTGCACCTAATAAGGTCCTTAAGATTTTTTAAATAAGCATTTATGGGTTTAGAGCATTATAACGTTCCCTAATTGAACTTTGAGAAGGTGATGGTGAGCCAGATTCTTGAACAGCTGCAATCACTTTGGTGATAGTAGTGCTCTATTCAATATTTCCTTGTGACGTAGAAAGAGACCATTCAGCCCATTGAGTCTATGCCGGCTCACAGAGAGCCCACGTTCCTTTACTAACGTTCTCTGTAACCTGGTCTCCCTACATTCACATCATCACCCCTCACTCAGACCCTACCTGCTGAACAGGAGTATTTCACAGTGGCCAACTGTGGCGCAGTGGTAGAGTTGCTGCCTTACACCACTTGCAGAGCCAGAGACCCGGGTTCGATCCCGACCATGGGTGCTGTCTGTATGGAGTTTGTACGTTCTTCCCGTGACCACTTGGGTTTTCTTTGAGATCTTCAGTTTCCTCCCACAATCCAAAGACGGACAGGTTTGTAGGTTAATTGGCTTGGTATAAGTGCAAATTGTCCCTAGTGTGTATGGGATAGTGTTAATGTGCGGGGGTCACTGCTCAGTGCGGGCCTCGGTGGGCCAAAGCGCCTGTTTCCTCACTGTATCTCTAAACTAAACTAAAACTAAATAAAATTATCATATTTTCAGGATGTGAGTTGAATGCAGCTGCAACACTGTTACCCGGAATTCCAGCATTTAGATGCACCAACGATGAAACATGATTCCCGAGTTAGAGAGCTATTACATTTCCAATATTCCATAAATTTTAGGCAGCCTGGGTTGGGTAGAAAAATACATCCGTGTCCGACTGGACTAAATTGACTCAGCCGTTTACTCAATGACATGGCATCTTAAATGAAGACAGGGGAAATATGAGCTATTCTATAGAATTAGCAAGTGAGTGTGGAGGAGTGGAGATGGGAAGGGATGGTGGAGGAATGTGAGGCAGAAGGAGCTTTTCTCTGGTCCAAGATCTGTGGTGGGGAATCTGTGGAATTCTTTGCCACAGAAGGCTGTGGAGTCCAAGTCCACAGTGGATATTTCTAAGGCAGAGATAGATAGATTATTGATTAGTACTGGTGTCAGAGGTTATGGGGAGGAGGCAGGAGAATCGGGTCAGAAGGGAGAGATTGATCAACCATGATTGAATGGCGGAGTAGACTTGATGGGCCAAATGGCCTAATTCTACTTCCATCCCTTATTACCTTATGATCTTATATGTGATGCTAATAATAATCATTCAGTTATTTCTTATTAATTAATGTTTACCTGTAGTACGTTACAGAAGGGTTGTCCCTGGCTGTTTCTCAGCTTGTTGCCAAGGCGTTGCACCACAACGCACCTTTTCACCACAAAACCTTTTCTGCAGAGAAATTGGAAATCAATTTGTGAAGAATGGTCAATTTGAAATGATACATAATTATTATAACAGCAGAACACCATTGACTGGCTTTTGGAAAAGCATGGTCTTATTAGAGATAGTCAGCATAGCTTTGTGCGGGAGAGGACATGTTTGTGAACATGTAGATAGCTTATCAATGACTATGGAGCTAGTTATCGTCCTATAGCGTAAGTGTGTATACGCAGTTTAGATACTGCTCTGGCATTGGGCTTGGTTTTCGTGGTTGTGCGCTTATCCTCATGTCATAGCACAAGTACTTTGTATATTAACAGTAATGTATCACAAATTTGATTACTTTTTTTGAGAAGGTGACGAAGATGATTGATGAGGGTAGGGAGAAAGGTGTTGTCCACAAAGACTTCAGTTAAGCGTTTGACAAGGTCCCTTATAGTAGGCTGAATCCAAAGATTAAGTCATGAGGTACAGTGAAAAGGCAGAATAGTGGCGGATGAGTGTTTTTCACTGTAAAAAAGCTTTTCCCTGTACCTCGGTTCACGTGACAATAAACTAAACTGAACAGCACTGAACTAAACATTCTCTGACTGGAGTTCTGTGACCATAAGTGATCCGTAGAGATCAGAGATGGGACTTTTGTCGTGTGTAATATTGCATTAATGATTCGGATGAAAATGTAAATGGTCTGGTCAGTAAGTTTGTAAATGACGTGAAAGTTGGTGGAGTTGTAAATAGTGAGGAAGGTTGTCAAAGGATACAACAGCACAACTGAACTCAGTGCTCCAAGTGTGACCTCACCACAGAATACCCCAAGTGCAGCCCTCCCACCAAAGTGGAAAGATTATTTTCGGGAGTAAATTTTGTTCATAATCATCCCATACTTTGCAGAATAAAGTATCAAGATTTCTAGAGTTGAAGCAAGGAACTGCGGATGCTGGCTTACAAATAGGGTTGCCATCTGTCCCGTATTAGCTGGGACATCCTGTATTTTGGGCTAAATTAGTTTGTCCTGTACGGGACTGCCCTTGTCCCGTATTAATAGGGTTGCCAACTCCCTCACTCCCAAATAAGGGGCAAGGTGACGTCACTGCCCCACGTGACCTCACCCAGCCAGCGGCCATGTGCTCCCGCTCCACCAATGGCGGCCGCCCGGGCCGGGAGGCGAGTTGCTACGCAGTTAAGAGGGGAGGAGGTATCACTCCATGTACAAAGTCTTGACATTGTTGACTCCAGCAATCGGGCATTGGAATCATGGTTGTGTCACGATTCTCTGAAAGTACTGAGCTCCTTGCGTCAAGATGGGCCCACAACGCTTGGTAGTTACTCATTGCGGCTGTTGCCAGCTACGCTTGGGCTGTCTCACTTAATCTAAGGTGTTGTGTTTTTGTGGGGAAAAAATCATTTTGCCTTAAAACTGACAGGTATTTTGTAACTTGGCAGTGCCACATTTTGGTGCCAGGCCAGGGAAGCTGCCTGCTGTGCACGCAGCAGTCTGTCAGTTGCCCAGCTGGGGTAGGATAAGCAATTGAATCCATACCCAGCCCCCAGGCTTGAGATGACAATAAGGGACAATGATAATCCAAAGATTCTCTCTGAACGGTGTTCAATTTTGAACTGCTGTTAGGCCGGGGAGGGGGGGAGGCGCTGTAGGCCCGGACGATGTAGGCCCCGACACTGTAGGCCCGGACGCTGTAGGCCCCGACACTGTAGGCCCGGACGCTGTAGGCCCCGACACTGTAGGCTCACGTGGAGCGTGGGGCGGTGGCGTCAACTTGTCCTGTATTTAGGAGTGAAGAAGTTGGCAACCCTACTTACAAAAGAAGAATACAAAGCGCTGGTGTAACTCAGCAGTTCAGGCAGCATCTCTGGAAAGCGTCGATAGGTTCAGGACCCTTCTTCACACCAAATCAAGATTTTTAGTTAGAATTTGGTTGACAATGTTTAAGACATGCAAAACAGAATTCCAGGACCTCTGCATTTGATCTATCTCTATATAACCCCATCATGATTCATGCTTTGGGATCTCCCCTACGCACAAATACAGTTTTCAATAAAAGCTCTTTAGCACATAAGCGAGCTTTGGGGTTTCCTGAACAATTCATAGGTAATGTCCAAAACTTTTGTCCAATAGAGCACTAATAGCAAAATTCTCACTTGCGTTTACACTTCTCCAAAGCATCATCTGCAATCTGTTTTAGGTTAATCAGCTTCTCTCCTCTGTAAAAACCATCTAAATGACAGAAAGAAAATGTAAAATTTAATTTAGTTTTATTTTAGAGATACAAAATGGAAACAGGCCTTTTCTCCCAGCAAGTCCATCAATTACCTGTTCGCACTGGTTCTATGTTAACCCACTTTCTCATCCACTCCCTACAAATTAGGGGCAATTTTAGGGACCATCAATCATTGTTCACACTAATTCCATGTTATCCCACTTTCACATCCACTCCCTACACACCAGATGTAGTTTGCAGAGGCCAATTAACCTACAAACCTGCATGTCTTTGGGACTTCCTGACCAAGAGATCCCAATTACTGAGGGTAGGGAACAAATCATCCTCCACGATAATCTCAACGCGGGGGCTCCGCAAGGATGCGTTCTCAGCCCCCCTTCTTTCCTCCTTGTACACCCATGGCTGCACAGCCATGTACATATCTCATTCAATTGTCAAGTTCGCAGACAACATCACCATTGTGGGCCAGATATCAAATAATGATGAGACGGAGTACAGGAAGGAGATTGAGAACCTCATGTCCTGGTGTAGAGACAACAACCTTCTCTCAACATCAGCTAGACAAAGGAGATAGTGATCGACTTCAGGAAGCAAAGTGGTACACATACCCCAGTTTGCATTGATGGTGCCGAATTAGAGGTGGTCGAAAACCACCTCTAATTCTAGTGTCAATATCACTACCAATTTCTCCTGGACCACCCATATTGAAGCAACGACCGAGAAAGCACACCAACGCATCTACTTCCTTAGAAGGCTTAAGAAGTTTGGCATGTCCCCTACAACTTTCACCAACTTCTACAGATGCACCATAGAAAGCATTTTATCAGGATGTATCACAGCTTGGTTTGGGAACAGCTCCATCCAGGACCGTAAGAAATTACAGCGAATTGTGGACGCAGCCAAGGCCATCACACAAACCAACCTCCCTTCTATTAATTCCATTTATACGTCACACTGCCTCGACAAGGCCAGCAGCATAATCAAGGCCACTCCCTCTTCTCCCCTCTCCCATCAGGCAAAAGGTACAGAAGTGTGAAAACGCACATCACCAGATTCAACAACAGTTTCTTCCCAACTGTTATCAGTGAACTGAATCATCCTACCACAACCAGAGAACAGTCCTGAACTACTAGCAACCTCTTTGATGTCCCTCGGACTATCTTTGACTGGACTTTGCTGTCTTTACTTTGCACTAAACGTTATTCCCTGATCATGTATCTATACATTGTAAATGGATTGATTATAATCATGTATTGTCTTTCTGTTTATTCACAAAATGCTGGAGTAACTCAGCAGGTCAGGCAGCATCTCGGGAGAGAAGGAATGGTCGATCACTATCTCCTTTGTCTTTCTGTTGACTGTTTAGCATGCAACAAAAAGCTTTTCACTGTACCTCGGTACACGTGACAATAAACTAAACTAAAACTGAAACTGAAACGTATGTGGGAGGATACTGGAGCACCCGGTCACTGGGAGAATGTGTAAATTCCACACAGGCAGCACCCAAGGTCAGTATTGAACCTGGGTCTCCGGCGCTGTGAGGCAGACGCTCTACCAGCTGCCTGTCTCCTTTTTGCCTTAAGATATTATGCTTTTGCCAACAAGGATCCACAGTGCTTTCAGGTATTAAAGCTGCAACTGCTCACTGGGATAAGAGGTGGATTACAAAGAGCAAAGACGGTTCACAAGAGAATGACTGTTCGCGGAACAATAAGGTCTTTACCTGCAGTAACCAGCAATATGCATTGGGAATCTAATATTCTGTCACACAGAGATTCAGCCGAGAAACCTGCAAACTGAATAATAAACAGATGAAATAGTTGTAATCCCCTCTGTTCTTTAATCAACACTGCGGACTTAAGATTCAGTTGAATGTATTGCTGATTGAGGTATCAAGTCCAGTAAAGGATTACAGCTAAAGCTGGAAAGCAGTCTAAGGAAATGTGTGGTGTGAGGATCTGCTTATCTATCCTCTGAATGCATCACTTCTCCTGGAAATTCCCATAAAATAAGATGCATTCCACTGAATGTACAAGTCAAGTCGAATACTATTCAAAATCATGAGTGCAATAGTCCGGGTCGACGTACACAGTCTCTTGCCCAGAGTAGGGTAATCGAGAACCAGAGGACATAGGTTTAAGGCAAAAGATTTAATAGGAACCTGAGGGGTAACATTTTTACACAAGGGGTGGTGGGTGTATGGAACGAGCTGTCGGAGGAGGTAGTTGAGGCAGGTACTATTGCAACGTTTAACAAACATTTAGACAGGTACATGGATAGGACAAATTTAGAGGGATATGGGCCAAATGCAGGCAGGTGGGACTAATGTAGATGGGACATGTTGGTCGGTGTGGGAAAGTTAGGCTAAAGAGCTTGTTTCCACATTGTATGACTCTATGACTCTAAGAAACAGTTGATGCACCTCAGAATTGTCACTGTGACCTTTTAAGTTGCGTCCATCTTGTGATGGGAAACCTAAGAGATGTGCCTAAGAGATGTGATTCATAGGCTACACAACAGCAGAACCAAAACTGGTGGTTCTCCGCACAAAAGATGCTATGTAAGGATTCCCATGAAAGATGCCATGGTCAGGAGTAGCCCAATTTTTTTTAATTTCCAAAGATAAGCTATATTCAGAATAAAAAATATATACAAAACAAAAACTGTGCAAAACTCTTCAGACCTTCTCAGTGTCTGTACATTCATGAGCACCCTTGCCACCCATGTGCCCCCCTGGGATGATATCCCTTGCCTTGTTTGCGGAGTGTCCCAACCGGACTTTGCCCCTCAATGTCCACCAGTAGAAGGACCCTAGACTGTGGTGCTCCCTCACAGTGCCTTGGCATTGGCTGCAGCTAGTCCTTCAGCACGTACTCCTGCAGTCTGGAGTAGACCAGTTGGCAACAAGTAGCCTAATACCCCAAGTGCATACATACCACGATTGAGTGGACAGCTCCTATTCTTGCGCAGGCCAGCATTGCGTATATCAGTTCTGGGATCACTGGTAAATAGATGGCAACTCTATCTCCTTTCTGCACACCTATAGGGAGAACAAAACGGTCTGCAGATTATTTATCAATAGTTCAATGGTTCTTTTATTGTCACGTGCACCAAAGGTACATTGAAGTATATTTTTTTGCATATAGATCGGTGAGATTATTGCCATATATAAAGACAATCCTCGATTACGTACCCCATGCATAGAAACAGCCCACTGAGTCCATATGCAATAGTTGCCAGATTTGGGTGCCATCTGACACAGACCTTGCTGCAGTTGGCTATAAAGGCATGTTGCAGCCTTCGTCTTATTCGGTTTGCCAGCAAGAATTCCTTTTCCTCACCAGGCCTTCAGACCGTGCCCAGGGAGTGGGGGGGCGGGGGGGGGGGGCCCGGGGAGGGGGGCTCCTGCAGCCGATCTTGAAGGTGCGAAAGGTTAGACCCCTGGTTCTCCTGCCAGATCTTTGTCCTGCATCGGCTGGTGTCGCCGACTCCCTCCTTCTTCACGTTCTCAGGGAATCAAACAATTTATGATTGCTTTGTTGGATTTTCATATCAGGTGTTTGGATTTAAAGGCCTGTACTTGCTGGAGTTCAGAAGAATGAGGGGGGGGGGGGTCTCAACAAAGCCTACCAGATAATGAAAGGCCTGGATAGAGTGGATGTGGAAAGGATGTTTCCTGTAATGGGAGAGTCTAGAACCAAAGGGCACAGCCTCAGGATAAAAGGATGTACCTTCAGAATGGAAATGAGGAGGAATTTCTTTAGTCAGATGGTGGTGAATCTGTGGAAATCATTGCCAAAGACTGCTGCGGAGGACAAGTCACTGGGTATTTTTATAGCAGATGTTGAGAGATTCTTGATTAGTAAGGGCACCATAGGTTACAAGGAGAAAGCAGGAGAATGGGGTTGAGAGGGACAAATATATCAGCCGTAATTGAATGGCAGAGTAGATTCGATAGGCCGAATGGCCTCATTCCGCTCTTACATCTTATGGTTTAATGATTTAAATAGACAGACCTGGCAAACATAAGTTGATTCAATCTACTGGCCAATCTCCTGAACATTTGGCCCAGCCTTTAGTCACAGCATCACCTTCAGTCTATGTGTTCCACACGAGGATATGCTCATCAGAAAGCAGCTTGTAGGAACAATGCAACTAGATCCCATCCCCCTCCCTATCCTGAGAACCTTACAAATTATTTCCATTTAGTTACCAACTCCCTTTTCAAACAAATCAGCTTCCTCTGCTACCCCTAGCTGTGCCTTTGAGGCTCTAATCATTCCCCAGATGAGAAATAAGTTCTTTGTGTCACTTTTATGTTATGCTTAGTTTAGTTTAGTTTAGTTTACAACATGTAAACAGGCCCTTCGTCCCACGGAATCTGCGCAGACCAGCGATCACCCGTACACTGGTTCTATCCTACATACTATGGGCAAATTACAGAAGCCAATTAACCTACAACCTGCATGTCTTTGGAATGCGGGGGGAAACCAGAGTACCCGGAGAAAACCCACGCAGTTACAGGAAGACTGTGCGAGCGCCACACAGGCAGCACCCGAGGTCAGGATCGAACCCGTCTCTGGCACCGTGAGGCAACAACTCTACTAGCTGCACCATTGTGCCATCCATCACCTGATCTCCTGAACACATTTCAGAAACCAACCTTCCTCTTTGTTCCTATGTTTATAGCCATACCAGTCTATAGTTGGAGAGCTGAAGAATCCTATTATCATTACTCTATATATTTTTTTGCAGTTCTCTGCAATTGCCGTACATATTTACTGTTCTGCCCATTAATTAGCAGATAATACAGCAGTCCCGGCTGTGTAATTGCACAGTCATTTCTTCTTAATTCTAGCCAGATACATTCTGTCCTGGATAATCTCAAGACAGCTTTCCTCTCCAATACCGCACAATTCTCAGTGTAAAAAACTTAACCTGCACATCTCCTTTAAATTTTGCCCCTCTCATCTCATCTTAATGCACTCTAGTATTTGAAATTTCCATCCTGGGAGCAAGGTTCTGAGTGTCTACCCTACCTGTAGGGTTATACACTTCTTTCAGGTCTCCTCGCAATCTCTGGTGTTCCTGAGAAAAAGATCCAAGTCTGTCCAATCTCTCCCTGTAGCGAATACTCCCTAATCCAGGTAAAATGTTTTCTCTTAGAGTATTGTGGAGAAAACCAAACAGGATCACAGAGCTTTCCACAAGGGAGTATCAAAGCTGTCTGGACATTGGAGTTACAAAGCTCAGTTTACACTGGAATAATAGTTATAGAGTCATAGAGTAATACAGTGTGGAAACAGGCCCTTTGGCCCAACTTGCCCACACCAGCCAACATGTCCCTGCTACACTAATCTCACCTGCCTGCCCTTTGATCCATATCCCTCCAAACCTGGCCTATCTATGTACCTGTCTAACCGTTTCTTAAACATTGGGATAGTCCCAGCCTCAACTACCTCCTCTGGCAGCTTGTTCCATAAACCCACCACCCAAACATTGGATTTGTCGAGCCCTCCACACACTAAGGACTCTCTACTTACATAAACAAATTAAGAGCATTCTACAGCTCTCAGGATAAAGGAATTATTCACCTAAACTCCGTAGAACATTGGCGAACTTGCAGACTTCCTTCAGGAGCTGGGAGTAGGTGATAAAGCAACAGTCATGAGGTTCATTCCCTTCCCTGAAAGAACATGTTAAACATCATTGGATCAGGAATAATGTTACATCATCATCATGTTCCATCAAGAAAAACCCTTCATAATATTGCACTCAGGCTTCAATTCCCCTCCTTCCATCTCCACCAGCATCTCGCCCTTCCTCACCTTCTCCACCCTCTCCCCACAGGCACCATCTCTTTTCCTAGACTGAGGGGTGTGAGGTCTAGTTCAGCACACACTGTTTGCCCTCCCAAGTTCCCGCTATTCCTGTCCGTGCCAGGGACAGTACATTTTACTAGAAGATTCGACCGAGCAAGCATCTCTATGAAGCTCAATCTTTTTCTCACCGGAGACTAAACTCTGTATGCTTTTAACAGAAAATCTATTGAACAGCAGTCAGGAGAAGGACAAAACTCCCCAGCGTTGTGTTGAATCTAGGTGCAATGTCTAGTGTGTGATGGATGCTTGGAACACATGACAGGGGTGGTGATGCAGGCAAATATGATAGTGGCATTTCAGAGGCTTTAAAAGAGGCACAAGAATATTCAGGGAATAGAGGGTAGCAGAGATTAGTTTAATTCGGTATCATATTTGTCATTGTGTGCAAGGGGCCTGTCCTTGTGCTGTACCATTCTATCTATTAACTCATGCATCTGCTTTACTAGTCTTCACAATACAAACCCAGTTTCAGTTTTAGTTTATTGTCACATGTACCGAGTTACGGTGAAAAGCTTGTGTTGCACATTAACCAGTCAGCGGCCATTACCGCGATGATATTGAAACAAGAAGACGTGTCAGAAATTATTATAAATAGACTTGGTCATTTTAAACGTCTCATTTTGCTGTCTCTTGCATCACAGAGAAAAACTTTACTTGACTGTCATTGCTGAAATTTTGGCCTTAAAAGGCAATGCGGCTCTTTGTTCGATTATTACCTGTGATCAGCAATTTGAAAACCTGTTTTCAGTAAATAAGGGACTTGAATTGTTGCAATACTTCAATTGGCGAATTCAGTGATAGATCAACAACAATGTATTACAAGCAGCTCGCGAGGGTTCTTCCCACGTCCCACAGATGTGGGGGTTTGTAGGCTAATTGTCCTCTGGAAAAATAATTGCCCCTAATGTGTGTGGAGCAGATAACAAAGTGGGATAACATAGAACTAGAATGAACTGGTAATCCATGGTCGGCATGGACTGTGTGGGCGAAAGGGTTTGTTTCATGTTGTATCTCCAAAAATATAATCTTCTCTTAAAGAAAGATCAAACCCATTCATTGAACTTTTCTGGATCAAATGCATACTAACTTCCGTTATGATTTTAATGTTATAAAAAGTAATGGCAGATGCTGGTTATACCAAAGATAGACACAAAATGCTAAAGTGACTCAGCGGGTGAGGCAGCATCTCTTAAGAAAATGGGTAGGCAATGTTTTGGGTCAGAAGAAAGTACCCAATCTAAAACGTCACCTATCTATATTCTCAAGAGATGCTGCCTGACCCGCTGAGTTACTCCAGCATTTTGTGTCTATCACTTATGATCTTAATCCATCATAAAATGGATCTGGACACAACTCTTTTGGTCAGGATGATAACAGGACACCTGTTTTTTTTTTTACCTCTGAACAACTTATCTCTGCTGTTCCTTCAAAGGAATGCCAAGGCAAGGATATTTCAAGTTGAATATTTCATACTAGGAGATCATTCCTCATGAAGGTGAAGGAAGGAGGAAAAGAAGGGGAAAAAATGCTCACCTACAGATTAACTCGCATTCGAAAATTCAATGATCTAAATTGCTGTGATGGGATTTGAACAGAAAATGCTGCCTTTACACTTCACGCTGCCTTGGCAAGGACACTAGCATAATCAAGGACGAGTCTCACCCCAGTCACTCCCTCTTCTCCCCTCTCTCATCAAGCAAGAGATACAGAAATGTGAAAACGCATACCTCCAGATTCAGAAAACAGTTTCTGCCCAGCTGTTATCTGGCAACTGAACAATCAGACCAACAACAGGAGAGCAATCCTGAGATACTATTCACCTCATTGAAGACCCTCAGACAACCTTTAATCAGGCTTTCCTGGACTTTATCGTGCAAGAAACCTTATTCATTTGATCATGTATCTGTGCACTGTGGTGGCTCGATTGTAATCATGTACAGTATTTCCGCTGACTGGTTAGCAGGCAACAAAACATTTTTCACTCGTACCTCGGTGCACATGACAATAAACTAAATCAAACTAAATTTCTGGGTTACTGTCTGGCATCGGAGACTGTTGTGCAGTTCTTGTTACTCTATTGATCTATATAGAAATTAATCTGATAAATGAAGTTTGAAAGGAAGGATGGGAAACCCTAATGCATAAAATGACTTTCAGCCCTCCAAACCTTTTTCTTCCTGAACATGTCCGACCCAAGCTCAAAGTCACTCTCCACCATTACAATGCTGATCAAAAGACCAATTTGTTTACAATCACTAGAGCCATGTTCAGCCATACAAGGAAAATCATCACAAGGAATGAATCGGTGGCCACCATTACATAACTCTGACTCCCTAAAGGAAAGAAATTGCGCAAAGATAGACAGAAAGTAACTCGGCAGGTCAGACAGTCTGTGGAGAACATGGATATGTGATATTTCGGGTCTGGATCCTTCTTCAGACTTCTTCAGACCCTTCTGAAGAAGAGTCCCAATCTGAAACGTCACCTATTCATGATCTCCAAGGATGCTGCATGACCCGCTGAGTTACTCCAACACTTTGTGACTTTCTGTGCAACTGATGGATAAACGCTTTACAGACAGAGTGGTTGATATCTGGAATGTGCTGCTAGAGGAGGCGTGGAATCGGATACAATTCTATGTTTAAGAGAGATTTGGACAGACACTTAAAAAGGGCATAGCACTGAAGGATTCAGTCACAATGCAGGCAAATGGGATTAGGATTATGAAAGACATATCGTGCTGGAGTAACTCAGCGGTTCAGGTAGCATCCCTGGAGAACGTGGATCAGTGACGTCTGAAAGAAATTGCATATATTGCTGCATGCAGCCTCATTGCTATTCTGCATATTTTCCTTCATTTTTGCTCCCCACAATTCTCTCTTCAATGAAGAATAACCACTTGAATGAGGTACTATCGGTAACTGCCACAGCAGAACCAAACACCAACATTAGTGTCATTATGAGACAAAGAGAGATTTCATCTTAAATTATTTGCTGAAACAATTCAATTAGAATAGTTACCAAATCACTTCTTACCTATTAATACAAACAGAAGCTCTGATTAAAATATTTGCCTGCTATTGCAAAACAAATCATGCTTGATGAATAATATATTTTCTCAATAAAAGGGATGGGTGGAGGGAGGGATGGATGACAATGAGAATTCATTGATTACCAGTAATAAGCTATTTTCTCTCCCCGATCATTCTCTTGTTTTTTTCTGTCCAGAAGGTTGTAGCAGATGTTTGTTGTTGCTCCTTTCATGAAATTCACATAAATATCCCCCTTCGTCACATCAAAATTGTAATCGAGGATGGCACCAGTTGGGGGACTGTTCCAGTAAAAGCCTTTTGCAAGATCACCCCAAAATTCTATTGGAAAAACATAGAACTAGAATGAACTGGTAATCCATGGTTGGCATGGACCAAATAAGAAAATCTGTATGCAATAGAACATACTTTGTTACAAAGCAAATTCTGGAACATTCAGCAGGGCAGTCAGAAACAGTGGAAGAAAAATAGTCAACGTTACATCAGGTTTTGAGTAGGAGAGGTTGAGTAGGCTGGGTCTCTATTCCATGGAGTGCAGGAGGATGAGGGGGGATCTTATAGAGGTGTACAAAATCATGAGAGGAATAGATCGGGTAGATGTACAGAGTGTCTTGCTCAGAGTAGAGGAAATTGAGGACCAGAGGACATAGATTTAAGGTGAAGTGGAAAAGATTTAATAGGAATCTGAGGGGTAACTTTTTCACATAAAGGGTACTGGGTGTATAGAGCAAGCTGCCAGAGGAGGTGGTTGAAGCTGGGACCATCCCATCGTTTAAGAAACAGTTAGACAGGTACATGATAGAACAGATTAGGAGGGATATGGAACAAGCGCAGGCAAGTGGGACGAGTGTAGCTGGGACATTGTTGGCCAGTGTGGGCAAGTTGGGCCGAAGGGCCTGTTTCCACATACTATGACTATCAGAGAGAGGGAGAGAGAGAGAGAGAGAGAGGGAGAGTCATAGTCATACAGGGTGGAAACAAGCCCAACTTGCCCACACCGACCAACATGTCCCATTCACACGAGTCCCACCTGCCTGTGTTTGGCCCATATCTCTCTAAACCTGTCCTATCCATGTGCCCGTCTAATTGTTTCTTAAATATTGCAATACCCCCTGCCACACCTCCTCTGGCAGCTCATTCCACACACCCACCAGCCTTTGTGTAAAAAAAGTTACCGCTCAGATTCCTATTAAATCTTTCCCCTTTTGCCTTAACTTATGTCATCTGGTTCTCGATTCCCCTACTCTGGGCATGAAACTGTGCATCTACCCGATCCATTCCTCTGTGAGTATAGGATTCCAGTAGGGGGGAGATCTGTAGCCCAAAGGGAATGCCTGTGAAAGGATGAGATGAAATGGTTTAATAGGAACATCAGCACATTAACCCACTTGGCGTGGGTAATGAATTGTTCATGGTAAATTGGTGAGATTTACTCAGAGAGTTCAATCTGGGCAAGTGTGTGGTGTTGCACTTTAGAAGGTCAAATGTAAGGGAGAAATATACACTTAATGACAAGACCATTAACAGCATTGATGTATAAAGGAATCTTGGAGTCCAGGTCTATAGCACTCTGAAAGTAGAAGAGGTAATGACCCAGGGTGTGAGAGGTCTTAGGTTATGTTGGCTTCTTTCCCGAGGCTGCGTGAAGTGTAAATAGCGTCAATGGTGTGGAGTGGGGAGGAGGGAGAGGGAGGAAGAGGAGGCTAGTTTGCTTGATAGATTTGACTGCATCCACAACCCTGCAATTTCTTGAGGTCTTTGCCAAACCAAGCTATGATGCATCCCAACGTGATGCTTTGTATATGGTGCCTCTGTAGAAATGGGTAAGAGTCATTTGAGACATGCCTAATTTTGTTAGCCTCCTGAGAAGGTAGAGGCGTTGATGTGCTTTCTTGGCCCTAGCATAAATATGATTGGACCCAGATGTTTACTTAAGATTATGCAATGTTTAATTCTATTTACAGCTGTCATATCATAAGTTTATGTTCGTAAATGAGAGGAATAGAATTAGGCCATTCGGCCCATCAAGTCTACTCCGCCATTCAATCATGGCTGATCTATCTCTCCCTCCTAATCCCTTCTCCTGCCTTTTTACCATAACCCCTGACACCCATACCAATCAAGAATCTATCTGTCTCTGCCTTAAAAATATTCATTGATGGCCTCCACAGCCTTCTGTGGCAATGAATTCCATAGATTCATTACCCTCTGACTAAATAAATTCCTCCTCATCTCCTTCCTAAAGGAAAGTCCTTTAATTCTGAGACTATGCCCTCTGGTCGTAGGCTCTCCCACTTGTGGAAACATCTTCTCCACATCCACTACATCCATGCCTTTCACTATCACAGTCAGTGCCTGCAGTATCTGGATAACAATTAGGCATTGGATAATAAATGGTAAGTTATGAAAAGTTTAAGAAGCTTTTACTTGGATAGGATAGGTTTAGAGGGATATGAGCCAAACTCAGGCAGGTGGAACTAGTGTAGATGGGGCACAATGGTCGGTGTGGGCAAGTTGGGCTGAAGGGCCTGTTTCCACTCTGTATGACACTATGACTAGTATATCCCTGCCAGACACAAGAAGAAATGGCTATCTTCCCTTGATGTTGAACACTATTACCATTGCCCTGTCCTACACCAGACTGATTCCTTGGGTGGCACCTGAAGAGGGACTGAGTGAGGCTGATCCTTTAATGAATAAGAGGTGCTCATTGAAACATTCCAGATAACGGGCAGATTTGGGGAGGCTGATTCCCTGACTGCGGAGTTTCGATCCGAGGGTCACAGCCTCAAAATAACAGGTAAACCTTGCAGAACTGAAATGGAGAGCAAGTTCCTCAGTCAGAAGACTGATTGTGAGTTTCTTGCATTCTCTACCCCCAGAGTCTGTGGAGACTCTGTCAATGGAGCTTTTGAAACAGAGATCAACACATTTCTAAATATTAAAGAAATCAGAGAATCTGGACTGAGCAGTATTACAATGGTGAGGTTAAGGATCAACTGTGATCTTATTGAAAGGGAGAGCAGACTAGAGGGGCCAAGTGGCCCACTCCTGCTCCTTTCTCTTAAGTTCTTACGTTGTACATTGAAAAGTTCGGCAATTATAAACAGCCTTTAAGATGTTATAGATATTTCTTTGACCTGCGGATTACCAGCAAAACGATTATAAAAGGAACAGAATTCTACAGTAGTAAAGTGCTAACTAGAGTCTTGAACCAAGTTTGCTGATTCAATCAAACATCACCTCAGAAAATCAAAGAGATAAACTGAAAGAAACAGCCTCACCTGGAAACTCTTCAACATTACACTGGTGTCTGGGACGTACACACTGATTGTACAGAGAAATACTTACATGCAGATGGACTTCTTTGTTCGTTTTCATTCATTGGTTGGCTAAATATACTATACCTTCTGGGTTTTCAACAGATTTCTTGTACATTCTTTTGTACGTTTCGATGTCTGGTATGTGAGCGTTTGGTTGCAGCCACCGGTCGGGGTGATAAACCAGCTCTTTCGCTGAAACTCTTTCACAGGTCATGTTTGGGGGAAGCGCTGCAGTTAAGACTGCACTCAGCCCTGAGATACAATCCTTTAGATGGCCACAACCTCCCTCCCCCAGACTCCTCCCCGCAAACTTGTCAATAGTCTGGGCAGTAAACAAGTGTGATCTCTTATTAAGTCTGCAAAGCCTTAACCCCCACAAGAAACAAGCACAGCCTGTAACATATGAAAGGTTGCTGGTAGATGTTGCATCCTCCACAAGGGGCACAGTGGAGCAGCAGGTAGAGCTGTTGCCTCACAGCGCCAGAGACACAGGTTCGATCCTGACCTTGGGTGTGGAGTTTGCACATTCTCTCTGTGACCACATGGGTTTTCTCCAGGTGCTCCGGTTTCCTACGAATCCCAAAGATTTTTTTTTAGATTTAGATTTAGATTCTACAGATGTGCAGGTTAGTCTGTTTTAGACAATAGACAATAGACAATAGACAATAGGTGCAGGAGTAGGCCATTCAGCCCTTCGAGCCAGCACCGCCATTCAATGCGATCATGGCTGATCACTCTCAATCAGTACCCCGTTCCTGCCTTCTCCCCATACCCCCTCACTCCGCTATCCTTAAGAGCTCTATCCAGCTCTCTCTTGAAAGCATCCAACGAACTGGCCTCCACTGCCTTCTGAGGCAGAGAATTCCACACCTTCACCACTCTCTGACTGAAAAAGTTCTTCCTCATCTCCGTTCTAAATGGCCTACCCCTTATTCTTAAACTGTGGCCCCTTGTTCTGGACTCCCCCAACATTGGGAACATGTTTCCTGCCTCTAATGTGTCCAATCCCCTAATTATCTTATATGTTTCAATAAGATCCCCCCTCATCCTTCTAAATTCCAGTATATACAAGCCCAATCGCTCCAGCCTTTCAACATACGACAGTCCCGCCATTCCGGGAATTAACCTAGTGAACCTACGCTGCACGCCCTCCATTGCAAGAATATCCTTCCTCAAATTTGGAGACCAAAACTGCACACAGTACTCCAGGTGCGGTCTCACCAGGGCCCGGTACAACTGTAGAAGGACCTCTTTATTGTCCCTACTGTGTAGGGAGCGGATGCGAAAGTGGGATAATATAGAACTAGTGTGAACAGGTGATCAATGGTCGGTATGGACTCGGTGGCCCGAAGGGGCTGTTTCCAGGCTGTATCTTTCAATCAATCATGCAAAATCAGTTGACCATGTAGACTCAACTACTGTTAGCAACCGCTGAGCAGCAGATGAAGAGATGAATGAGGGAGGGAGGAGTCTTCAACAGGATCCCTCTCTCGCTCTACAGTCAGGTGGAGAATGCCTTTAGATTTTGGTGAGAAGCCCGAGCTGAATTGCTAACGTTGACGCAGTGTGCCTCCATATGACAGACATGGATAACAGTCTGTAGAAACAAGGAACTGCAGATGCTGGTTTGCAAAGGAGTCAAGAGTTAAGAGAGGTTTATTGCCATATGTCAGAAGGTCATAAGGTTATAAGTGATAGGAGCAGAATTAGGCCGCCATTCAATCATGGCTGATCTATCTCTCCCTCCTAACCCCATTCTTCTGCCTTCTCCACATAACCCCTGACACCCGTACTAATCAGGAATCTACTGTATCTATCTATGCTTTAAAAATATCCATTGACTTGGCCTCCACAGGCTTCTGTGGCAAATAATTCCACAAATTCACAACTCTCTGGGTGAAGAAGTTTTTCCTCATCTCAGTCCTAAATGGCCTACACATTATTCTTAAATTGTGACCCCTGGTTCTGGACTCCCCCATCATCAGGAACATTTTTCCTGCATCTAGCCTGTCCAATCCCTTAAGAATTTTATATGTTTCTATAAGATCCCCTCTCATCCTTCTAAATTCCAGTGAATACAAGCCCAGTCGACCCATTCTTTCATCATATGTCAGTCCCGCCATCCCGGGAATTAACCTGGTGAACCTACGCTGCACTCGCTCAATAGCAAGAATGTCCTTACTCAAATTAGAAGATCAAAATTGCACACAATACTCCAGGTGCAGTCTCACCAGGGCCCTGTACAACTGCAGTAGGACCTCCTTGGTCCTAAACACAAATCCTCTCGCAATGAAAGCCAACATGCCATTAGCTTTCTTCATTGCCTGCTGTACCTGCATGCTTATAGTCAGTGACTGATGTACAAGCACACCCAGGTCTCAATGCACCTTTTCTTTTCCTAATCTTTCACTATTCAGCAGACTAAAAATTGCAAGTTATATTTTCACTCAATAAACCATGAGTTTAGTTTGTAGATTTCCATTAATGTACCCACTGTGGTCAGTTAGTGCATCCCAGAACCAGGGCCAACCTTGAGATCTTGCTGGCCTCTATGACTTTGTACCACTCCAGTGAAGCCTGTGTTTATTGCAAAATAGTGAGAGCTGCTTAATGAATTTGAGAAAATATTTCTCATTTTGAAAAACAAATTTGGATGTCCAGGGCAATCTAGTTGATCTGTATAAAAGTGTTGTATCACAAAGAAAGGAAGAAAAACAAAATTGTTCTTGCAGTAAAACCTCAGATAATACAGTCCCACTGACATCTGTGCTTTCAAGGCCAGTTACTGTGTAGATAGGATAATGATCCAATTGTTTGTGTCACTGCACAATTCAGTAACATGGAAAATTGGAAACAAAATTCAGAAACATACAGATGTATATAAATTATCTGAGCATACAAAATGTCCCAAGACCCAGAACGAATGCTGGGGCTGATTCAATAATACTTGTTTTTCCTCATTAAAATGGGCATCAATTAGTTTTGCATTGCGTAAGCTAATGCTATTAATTACAGTATTATCTATTGAGTACTGTACTGTGTTTATAAACCTGTTGTACTGCTGCTGTAAACAAGAATTTCATTGTTGAATTTTGGAACATATGACAATAAAACACTCTTGACTTCCGCAAGTGTAATTTCATGAAAATATCTGCACTATCCACTTAAAAATCTAAGACATGGAGCGAACTGATCTCAACATAAAGGGGCTCACATATCAGTACTTCCATGGCGGAAATCTAGAAGGAAGAAATTTCTCAAACTTTCCACTCATTAATACAGTCCTGTGACCATATCTGGTAATTGCACCCACTTTATGAAATGTCCCCACAATTTGGCTAACTTGCCAATATTGCCAATAAGTAGTGCAGCGGTAGAGTTGCTGTCTTACAACGCCAGAGACCAGGGTTCAATCTCAACAATGGGTGCTGTCTGTACGGAGTATGTACATTCTCCCCGTGACCGCATGTCATTTCCTCCCTCACTCCAAAGACATACAGGTTTGTAGGTTAATTGGCTTTGTATAAATGTAAAATTGCTCCTAGTGTGTGTAGGTTAGTGTTAATGTGTGGGGATCGCTGGTCGGTGCGGAATCAGCGGGCCGAAGGACCTTTTTCTGCACTGTATCTCTAAACTACACTAAACATTCACTGTGTGGACTTGCATCTCAGTGGCAGCAAGGTACAGAGCAGGTGCCCATGGTGTTTTATCCATTAAAGAAAAGAAAGGCTTGCACTACAAGCAATATAGTTAATAAAGGAATCTTTATTACCATAAAATTACAGTTTAACAACCTTAAAGGTTCCATTGGATGCTGTTTAATAGTACAGTATATAAAAATGTTGTCTTGTAGTTATTTTAATCTGCATTTTAATTTTGCCAACAGAGGGCAGTAGAAACCACTTCCTAATTTGGGGTTATATTTACGATTTATTTTGCTTAAGATGGTCCTGAAAATTACCACATTCTCTTCTTTATTAATCCTTCAATTTCAATTTTATAAAAATGCAGGCACTTCACTTTGCACATGAGATACAGCACAAAGCCATTTGTGTGCTACACCCACTCACAAGATAAAGGATGTGTGCATTTATGTACACCAGGAAAAAAAGCCCACTAATGTTGGAAACCGGGAAAAATATTGGAAATATCCAGGGAGAACAAAGGGAATATCAATGTGAGGATGAAGACTAGGAGTGACACAAACAGTGTTGGTACACAATCTGATGCATAATGTCATTGCAAATGTGTCTATACTGTATCTGATGTGCAGTGTTGTGCAAATGTGCATGGACTGCATCTAGTGTGCAATGTCGTACAAAGGTGCTTGTACACAATCTGATGTATAATTTAATTGTAAATGTGTCTGTACTGTATCTGATGCGCATTGTGCAAATGTGCATGTAATGCACATAATGTACAAAGTCATGCAAATGTATATGTTCTGCCTCTGATGTGCAATGTCTTCCAAAGTGCATGTGATGCATCTGATGTGCAGTGTAGTGCAAATATACACGTACTGTGTCTGACATGCAATGTTCCTGTAAATGTATGTTTACTATACCTGATGTACAGTGTCATGCAAGAGTACATGTGCTGCAAGTAATGTACAATGTCCTGACAAATGTGCATGTACTGCATCCGCGCAGTGTCATGCAAATATGTTGCAGCTGATGTGTGGTGGCATGCAAATAAGGGTGTTTTCATCAGATATGCATTTATTCATACAAAGAACTGGGTTTCATCCTGACCACAGGGACCTTGTGGTTTTTCACCCCTCCAGAGAGAACAAAGGGAATATCAATGATCGGATGAAGACCAGGAATGACACAAATGATGTTGGTTCTGAGTGCGAAGGGTGGGATAGGCTTGCTATTGCAGTTGGTTTGTGGAGAAGAGATGAATAGAATGTAACTTCCTGCAACTTAAAACATGTTTATTTTCCAATCTTTCCAACTTCTGATGGTGAATCATCGATCTCCATCCTCACATTGATATTCCCTTTGTTCTCTCTGGAGGGGGTGGAAAACCATGAAGTCACATTTGCAATGAAAGTGTACATCAGATGCAGTGATGCACATTTGCAGTGACTATGCATGTCAGATGCAGTAATGCACATTTGCGGTGAAATTGCGCATCAGATGCAGTAATGCACATTTGCAGTGACAATGTACATCAGATGCAGTAATGCACATTTACAGTGACAATGTACATCAGATGCAGTAATGCACATTTGCAGTGACAATGTACATCAGATGCAGTAATGCACATTTGCTGTAACTATGCACGTCAGATGCAGTAATGCACATTTGCAGTGAAATTGCGCATCAGATGCAGTAATGCACATTTGCAGTGACAATGTACATCAGATGCAGTACTGCGCATTGGCGTATCACCGCAGAGCGGACGCTGCGGATCAGACGGATGAGCCCACTCTGCGATCGATTGGCGGTGCTGCGCGCCAGGCTGTGCAGAGCCAGCGGCCGCCATGTTGCTGTCGGGCCTATTCCGCTCCGCCGTCTCTCACTCGGTAAGGTCGCAGCGGTGGTCCTGGGCAGCCCGCGCTGTCCCGCCGCGGAGCGGGCATCGCTTGCGGAGGTGCAAGGCGGAGGGGGTGGGCTCACGTCGCCGTGGGGCCCGGGTCTCGGCGTCCTTGGCCGGGTAATGGCGGGCGGGCGGGCGGCCGGGCGACCTTGGCGAGCGGTGGGAGGACGGGACGGGACGGGACGGGACGGGACGGATCAGGGCAACGACGGCGAGGCGGCTCCGCTCAGCTCCAGGAGTCCCCGCACCGTCCGTCCGTCCCGAACCGTGCAGCGAGCCCCGGCCCCACTCACCCTTACAGTTTAATCATCGCCTGCAAAACAAAACGGGAGACGGCCCGATGGCAAGGTCGCAGCTGGCGCCACATAAATGAACTTAAGGCACCAATTAGTTCAATGGTGTCTCGATTTGCACCCCCTCCCCGTCTTTCACCCCCTTGTTTACCGAGCATCTCTCTAACCGCCTTATAAATATTCCAAGGCTGTACTTCGATCGCCCATTCAAGAGAGTTACAAAGGCTAGTCACCTTCAAGAAGAAATTTCACCTCATCTGCCCTAATTTCATGTCCTCTAGAGATGTTGCCTGACCAGCTGTCCTTTTGTCCGTGATCTGTTTTTAAACAGTGACCCCTATTCTCCCATAAACACAATCATAGACACAAAAAGCTGGAGTAACTCAGTGGGACAGGCAGCTACTCTGGTTGAGATGCTGCCTGTCCCTCCCTCTGCGTTACTCTAGCTTTTTGTATCCATCTTTGGTTTAAACCAGCATCCGCAATTCCTTCCAACACAATCATAGAGTCTTACAGAACATTCGGACCACCTCATCCATACCAACCATTTTGCCCATCTACACTCGACTTGTTTGCTTGCATTAGGTTCATATCTAACGTCTTGCTTATTCAAGAGCTCCTTTTAAATGTCTCTTAAACACGATTGGGCAAAGATTTCGTCTATGTGAGGAAATGTGAGTTCATCCGGCTGAGCCGGATGGTCACATCGCACAGTGAACCGGCACAGATCTACTTGCACTTTATTCTGTTTTAAAACTGTTCCAATTTGTTTCATTGGGTTGTTTAAATTAATACTGACTAGCTAATTAATTTATTGCATCGTATGGAAGGCGCATTCCCAATCTCGTTGTACCCCTGTACAATGACAATAAAGATATATTGTATTGTATTGAAAAGCAGTATTTTATTTAAGTGACCTTGTATACCAACACAAGGTGCGAATGCAGATACAGCAAGTCATGTGACCTTTATTGCAAAGGGGTATAGAAGAAAAAAATGGAACATCTTACCTAAATTGTTGGTCTGATCACTGCATATAGTTTTAGTCTTTTTATTTAAAGGTATGTGTGTGTGTGTGCGTGCGCATATACATACTTATATTGAAGGCAGTTCAGAGAAGATTCACTAGGTGGAGTTCTGCGAAGAAGGGATTTTGACATGAAAGGTTGAAGAAATAGGACCTTACTCAGTAGAGTTTCGAAGAATGAGAAGTGATCCTATTGACGTTCTATGCCGGGACAATGTTACGTTTCAAGGGGGGATCTATAACTAAGGGTCATAGCTTCAGGAAAAGGGGTCACTCAGTTAATAGTTTTCTTTCACAATTGAGAATTATCTGCACCAAAGTACTAATGAGACTGAATAATTAAAGAGATTTAAAATTGAGACATAGTAGTGAGCCTGTAGTAGGAAACTCAAGTGCTATGGGGAACATGCACAAAATTGGAGCCAAGGCCAAGTTCAGATCAGCCATAATTGTATTGAATGGTGGAGCTGGCTCACGTGTACCATATGCCCCTCTCTGTTTAAATACATGTGTTCAAATTAGATCTATGTCATTTACAAGTGAAAAGGGGAAATACTTTTTAAGCAGCTTAATAGAAATTTGAAACTTGTTGCTCCAAGGGTTTGGCTATGGAGTTAATTGAAGCACTCAAGATCAATAGATTTTTATTTGATTTGAGGTTAATCGAATTGAATGGTAGAAAAGGCACTTTGAAGCAGAGGTGCCCACTCCTGTCCTCTTGATAGTCCCTTTCTGGTGTGCAAGAGGTCATTGTGCTTCATTGTGTCGAAAACTAAAGAGAAATTAAAAGATTGATTCTAATTTCAATTCGAACTGTGAGGGAAGACTCCCTATTGGAATATCACAGAATAGAATCAAATGACAAATGAATCAAAGCAAAGAATACAATCTAAGCACAGATGTCTATTTATGGGACAGATGTTGCAATGAGAAAAATATTTGAATTATTTGAGAAAATTAGCTTCAGTGACTGAAAGACAGTTGGGCAGGTCATTAGATGCAACAATCTACTATATATTGGCATGGTATATTTCATGCCATATATTTAGTACAAATGGGATTAAGGGAATAGTGGGTGGGATTTGATGACAAAACAAATTTATGGGGAGGTAAAGAAATTGGCCAAAATCACTGAAACATAGAAAATAGGTGCAGGAGTAGGCCATTCGACCCTTTGAGCCAACGCCGCCATTCAATATGAACATGGCTGATCATCCAAAATCAGTACCCCTTTCCTGCTTTCTCTCCATATCCCTTGATTCCATTAGCCCTAAGAGCTATATCTAACTCTCTCTTGAAAACATCCAGTGAATTGGCCTCCGCCGCCTTCTGTGGCAGAGAATTCCACAGATTCACAACTCTGGGTGAAAAAGTTTTTCCTTATCTCAGTCCTAAATGGCCTACCCCTTATTCTTAAACTATGACCCCCTGGTTCTGGACTCCCCCAACATCTGGAATATTTTTCCTGCATCTAGCTTGTCGAATCCTTTAAGAATTTTATGTTTCTATAAGATTCCCTCTCATCCTTCTAAATTCCAGTGATTATAAGCCCAGTCGATCCATTCTTTCATCATATGTCAGTCCCCCATCCTCGGATTAACCTGGTGAACCTACGCTACACTCCTTCAATAGCAAGAATGTCCTTCCTCAAATTAGGAGACCAAAACTGCACACAATACTCCAGGTGTGGTCTCACCAGTGCCCTGTGCAACTGCAGTAGGACCTCCTTGCTCCTTTACTCAAATCCTCGCACTATGAAGGCCAACATGCCATTTGCTTTCTTCACTGCCTGCTGTACCTGCATGCTTACATTCAGTGACTGATGTTCAAGAACATCTTGTTGCACCTCCCCTTTTCCTAATCTGACATCATTCAGATAATAATCTGCCATCTTGGTCTTGCCACCAAAGTGGATAACCTTACATTTAGCCACATTATACTGCATCTGCCATGCATTTGCCCGCTCACCCAACCTATCCAAGTCACCCTGCAGCCTCAGAGCATTCTCTTTGCAGCTCACACTGGCATCCAGCTTTGTGTCATCCGCAAACTTGGAAAAGTCACAGTTCATTACAAAGGTGACAGGAAGCTTAACGTAACTTCAGTTTTTAAAGCTGAGCTACGTGTCTGGGTAGGAGTAGGCTGTTGAGTCTCTCAAGTCTGTCTTTGGCATTCATTAAAATTACAATTGATCTTTAATCAGTTTGCCTTGTGTCAAATTTTCACACTTCTAAAATATATGTGGAATGGAGTTTACAAGTTCTTCCTGTTGCCATTTGTGCTTCCTCAGGGTACTCTGGTTTCCTCCCACATCCCTAAAATGTGCAGGTTACCAGTTTAATTATCCAGTCTAAAGAATTCCCTGGGTGTGTTGTGATAGAATCTAGAGGTAATGGGAAAATGAGTAAAATAAAAAGTCTGCAATAAGTGCAAATGGGTACTTGCCTGTTTCTGTGCTGTGAGATCTCCAAATTGAAATAATTAAACAAAATGAGCAATAGGAAAGGCATAGAGGGATACAGGCTAATGCAGTTAAATGGTGTTAGTGTAGAGAGAGGTTCTGGTCAGCACAGACAAGGTGGGCCAAAGGGCAGGTTTCCATACTGTACATTTGTCTGATTCTATGAAGATGTACAGATTGTTCAGCTATCGAGGAGAAAACATGAGCATCCAATGATCTGACAAAAATAAATAAAGAAATGGAAATAGGATGCTTAAAACAAATAACAGATTTATAATTCAATAGAGAGCTGAACTGAAGTAAAGCACAAAATAGAACTGGGAAAGGAAAGACATTTTATCAGAAGAAACATACATCTTTTACAAATGTCTGCAGTACAAATTGTGAACATATAGTAAAGGATTGGTCAGGTTCAGTTAGGGCCCAGAAATGAACACCTTGAGGGACAGGATATGGCTGGTAAACTAAGTAGTTTATTTTTAACTGTCTTTACCAAAAATAACTTTGCCAGTGTCATGGTGAAGAGTGTGTTTGTGGCAAAATTGAAAGAGAGAAAGTACTGGATTTGTGCCAGTTAACCTTTTCCCTAGTAAATCTAATTGATTTGACTTTGACCAAAGTTAGTGATAAAAGTATTGTAAAAGTGAAGTAAGAATAGGCCAATTAGTTATTTTCAACCTTCTCTGTCATTCAAAATAATTATGACTGATCTAGCATATTTCCTGTTTCTCCCATTATACTTAATTGACATTGTTTCTAGACACTAAAGCTATCTTCAGCTTTGATATTTTTATAGACCACCCCTCCTCCTCCTTCCCCCCCCCCCCTCCAATCACACTTCCTCTGTGGAAATTATATTCTTTCTTAGATTATGTAATACAATATTACAGTTGATGTCTCACTGCAGCATTGAATAATTGAAGTAAGACATCGTTATTTGCCTGCTAAAAACCTTTTCCAATGAAGGCCGACCTACCTAAAGTGGCAACACGGGTGAATAGGACAGTGGAGAAAAAGGCATTTAGTGCGTTTGCCTTCATAGGTCAAGGCATTGAGTATAAGAATTTATGTTGTAGCTGTACAAAACGTTGGTTAGACCGCACTTAGGAATATTGTGTACATTTCTGGTTTCCACACTGCAGGAAGGATGTGGTAGCAATAGAGTGAATGTAGAAGACAATCACTCACAAGCTGCTTGGAATGGAGGGCTGTAGTTGTAAGAAGAAATTGGATAGGCCGCGTTTATTCTCACTGGAAAGCAGGATGTGGAGGGATGACTTTTTAGAAATTTATACAATTATGAGGAGCATTGGTAGGATCGTAAAACTCTTTTTCTAGGGCAGGGGAGTCTAGAACCAAATAGTATAGGTTAAGGTGAAAGGGAAAAAAATTCTCGTGTAAGAAAGAACTGCAGATGCTGGTTTAAATCGAAGGTAGACACAAAATGCTGGAGTAACTCAGTGGGACAGGCAGCATCTCTGGAGAGAAGGAATGGGTGATGCTTCTGGTAGACCCTTCTTCAGTAGAAATATCGCATCTAGTTCGCTCATCCAAATCATTGATATGTTGTGAATAGTTAGAACCAAAGTACAAATTAATCCCTGATGGTGTGGCAAATTGGATTAGTAAATATGCAGATGATACTAAGATAGGTGGAGTAGTTGATAGTGAGGTAGATTTTCAAAGTCTACAGAGAGACTTGGGCCTTTTGGAAGGGTGGGCTGAAAGATGGCAGATGGAGTTTAATGCTGATAAGTGTGAGGTGTTGCATTTTGGTAGGACAAATCAAAATAGGACGTACAGGGTAAATGGTAGGGAATTGAGGAATGCAGTGGAACAGAGGGATCTGGGAATAACTGTGCATTGTTCCCTGAAGGTGGAATCTCATGTGGATAGGGTGGTGAAGAAGGCGTTTGGTATGCTTGCCTTTATAAATCAGAGCATCGAGTATAGAAGTTGGGATGTAATGTTGAAATTGTACAGGGCATTGGTGAGGCCAAATCTGGAGTATGGTGTGCAGTTCTGGTCGCCAAATTATAGGAAGGATGTCGACAAAATGGAGAGGGTACAGAGGAGATTTACTAGAATGTTGCCTGGGTTTCAGCACTTAGGCTACAGAGAGAGGTTGAACAGGTTGGGTCTTTATTCTTTGGAGCGTAGAAGGTTGAGGGGGGACTTGATAGAGGTTTTTAAAATTTTGAGAGGGACGGACAGAGTTGACGTGGGTAGGCTTTTCCCTTTGAGAGTGGGGAAGATTCCAACAAGGGGACATAGCTTCAGAATTGAGGGACAAAGGTTTAGGGGTAACATGAGGGGGAACTTCTTTACTCAGAGGGTTGTGGCTGTATGGAATGGGCTTCCGGTGGAAGTGGTGGAGGCTGGCTCGATTTTATTATTTAAGAGTAAATTGGATAGGTATATGGATAGGAGGGGATTGGAGGGTTATGGTCTGAGTGCAGGTAGATGAGACTAGGTCAGGGAGAATGGTCGGCGTGGACTGGTAGGGCCGGACAGGCCTGTTTCCGTGCTGTAGTTGTTATATGTTATATGTTATCCACTAATCATTGCCTGCTCCCCTGATAGTGACGATCATTTGTTCCTCTATTCCCTGTCAGCCAACCAGTTTTCAATCCATGCCGGTCACCCTGATTCTATGTATTTTAAGATTACACAAAGACCCTCTGGAAATTCAAATACACCAGATCCAACTGTTTGTTTTGTTCTACCAGTTACATCCTTAATAAAATTCCAATTAGTTTGTCAAATGTGATTTTCTTTTCATAAATCCATATTGACTTTGTCCAATCGTGTTGATATTTTCTAGATATCTTATTAGCCTTTAATTGACTCTGGCACTCTCTCTTATAATGGTATTGGGCAAATAGCAGATGATACCCATTATATACACAAAATGCTGGGGTAACTTAGTGGGTCTGTCAGCACCTCTGGAGAAAATGGAAAATGGGTAACTCCCCCCTACAATCAGAATGAAGGACCCAAAATGTCACCTATCCATTTTCTCTAGATATGCTGCCTGACCTGCTGAGTTACTCCAGCATTTTGTGTCTATGTTATAAATCAGCATCTGCAATTCATTTTTTTGCATTAGGTATTACCAAGTATTCTGTTCTATCAATCTAAACTTTGAATTTAAAGTAAATGTAATTTGAATATGTTCATGGTATTGCACGTTCACAGTATACTTTCTCTCATTGTGCATCTGCAAAGATAACAACATGCATCTTTATTTCCAAAAACATAATCCACTGGTTGGGTGGATGTTGTCTCTACTAAATCCTTTAATCTAGGGCTCTCAGGCATAACCAACAGCTGTTCATTCTGAGCGTGCAACAACTGGTTCCTGTATTGGAATTTCAGAAAGTGCATTTCTGAAAATCCACTAGGAATGGAAAATGGCCCAATGCCATCCGATAGAACCTTCAGGATTCTTGGAGTCCAATTTAAGATTAGACTTACTATGACGCCTATTTGCTCCACATTTGAAAAAAATGTATTTACATGTCGAAATCTGCGGCAAGAACACTTCGGCTTCAAAACAGTTAGATAACCAAGGTTGGAGAAATTCGTCAAGTTAGCAAAGTCTTCAGAAGATTAAGTTAAATTTGCACATTGGTGTTGTAAATCAGACCCACATCTCAATACATTAAAATGCTATGCAGCCCTTCAGACTGAACAATGAAAAAATATTAAATGCAACAGTCCAAGAGTAGTACTGAAATTATATCCTTCTAGTCTTGTCTAATACTTCCACCACTAACGAAATCAAGCCAGAAACCTTTATTTTCGTTGCTATGTGTGCTTTTTGCAATTGATCCTTTGACCCCCTTCATCTGCTAGCTTGTTGCTTGTTTTTGTGCCAAGCAGAAGAGAATTCAAGCAATTGTCTTTCTCATCAGCTAATTAAATGACGTATTCATCCAGCTGCATTGAAAATGATTTTATTAGAATTTTTTTTTAAACTGCGGCAAGAAGCTCCAAAGTGCAGTAAGGAACTGAATGCGGTAGATGCATCAAAGTGATTTATCTAAAAACATGACGCAAAGCCACTGAAAGCACCTCAGTACAAGTGATGGCACCGTCATAGCTCTGTTTGAACCTTGCAGGAAATGTGAAATATAATCATCCCACTGAATATTTACCATTTACAATTCCTGAACAATCAAACAAACAAACACCCAAGCAGGTTGTTGTTTCAAATAAGATGCTGCGGAAAGAAATTGATGTTGGAGATATGTACAAAATTAACCTTTATTATCAGACCTCAACTAATTATCAATGATTTCAGAGCTTCAGCTTCTAAAAAACAATTCCCCATTGGCGACATTTGTTGTTGAGCCTTTTATGTGTATCATACATTTTAAAGATTGTAAAATTAATTTTTTTGGAACTTATCAATGTTTTAATTTTTTGTTCTTTCCCTTTGGTAACTTCAAAGTGAGGAATTGTTCCCCGTCCTTAATTCACACAGCTCTGAAATTCGTAACAGCAAAACGCCCCTTGGCGGGTTTGTGCCTGGACATTATCTGATGCAGTCTCCGGTTCTTCTGTTTTTTTGCTGCTTATATTATGTTTAAAAGAACAAGGCTCAAAGCAGCTTCTGCTCGTGATCTCGAAGCAAGCTTCCCATAGTGATCCGGTGATCTGTTGTGTATACCCAGTTTCTCAACATTGACTTCAATTGGGTGTCATTCAGGGATTCAACAAAAGTGATGTTATCAAGCATGTTGAAAATTCTCACCGGAAGAAAAAATATATAAGATTAAAGTAGAATCTGAAATTTCATGGACATCTTTTGGGGGATTCTGATGTACTTTGCAAACATTTTTCAGGTTTAAAGTTTGTTGAGTAGTAATTATGGTTTATTGGTATATTACATAGTGAATTATACTGCTATTATTTCACCTTAGTTATAAGGGATTACGTTGGAATTGTGGCATACAAACAGGCCATTTGGTCTATAGGGTACAAACCAACTTTTATGCTCCATGTGCCTCCGCCCATTTTGCCTTATCCATCAGTGTAGCCTTCTCTTCTCTCTCATCCTTGTCCAGCCTCTTAAATGAATTTATATGGTTTGTCTCCACAACTCTCTGCAGTAGCAAGTTCCATATCTTTACTAAACTTTGGATGAAAATGTTTCTTTCGAATTCACTGTTGGATTTCTTGGTGACCACTTTAACAATGCTGGCTTCTAGATAATCATTTTCCCCCCACATACTCTCGGTTTACTCATCTGGAGTCTTTATTTTAAATACCATTAAATAAATTATGTCACTCCTTAATTGCCTTTTCTCCAGAGAAAAGATCCAGTTTAATAGCCTTGTTAATCTTCTACATGTCCTCTCCAGTGTCTGTGGTTTGTTTTTAATAACATATCGTTGAAAACTGTACAGTGTGGTCTAACTAAGTATCAACTGAGTTGGCATGATCCTCCTTATTTTTAGAGCTAAACTCTAGTATTCTGTTAGCTTTTTAAATGTACTCACTAATCTGTTGTGCATCTTTGAGTAAATCATGCATTTGTATGCTCAGATCCCTTTGAGTCTAACCAAGAGTCATGTCATCCAAATAACTACCAAAATATATTACCTTACATTTGCCTATGATAAATTAAATTTGGCCCTACCATCAATATCTTGGGTGTCAATACTGACCAAATACTTAACTAGATCACATAGTCCAGATGCAGGATTTTGACCTGAAACATCAACATTTCATTTCTCCCCCACAGATGCTGGTCAATCCACTGAGTTCCTCCAGGAGATTGTTTGTTGCTTGAGATTGTAGCATCTGCATTATCTTGTGTCCCCAATTTAATTTTTTTTTCGATTTCTTCTTTGTGCCTCTAAATTACTGCTGTTTGTATCAATACATAGTTTGTTAGATTTTGGCTGTAGTTTAGGTGAGTTTAGGTGAGTGCATCAAGCACTCCTGTCATTCAACTGAGAATTTCACTACTTTCTTTCACATTTTAGGTAAGACAGATCCGCTATGTAAAAAGGACAGCCCAATGTGCAGGAGGAAGTGGTGCAGCCTCATTTACAGTAAGTAATTGGTGCACAATATAGAACATGTATAAATAAATTTTAAGTCTTTACAAATGTTGGCAATGATTCAACTTTTCAGGCAGATAACTTGGTGCGGTAGTTATTTCCATTAAATTCTGGGCCATTGATTGTATCTAGGGATGAGCTTACTTACTGCCTAGAAGGATGTTGAATAAAACTAGTTTACTTTAGGCTTGATCCATATTTAGGTAGAAATTAACATATCCAATATCCATTTTAGATGTCTTTGGTGCTAAACAAGAAATATTTGTTGATACAAGGAACTGCAGATACTATTTTCTTACAAAATACAGACGTTGCTGGGTAACTCGGGTCAGGCAGCCTCCCTGGAGAACATGGATAGGTGATGTTTCGGTCGGGGCCCATCTTCAGATTGATTGTGATGGCGATGATGATGGGGTATAGGGAAGAAAGCTGGAAGAGAGGAAGGGTAGGACAAAGCCTGTCAGGTTACAGGTTGATATAGGTTAGTGGGGTGCTTTGGTGCGCAGACAGTGGATATGGGCCAGAGGTGAAAAGATAGGGGGTGTGAGACAAAAGGATTAAAGAATTGTAAAATGTGAAGATAGAGAAAGGAATGTAGGTGGAGGGCAGGGGAGTCCAGGTTGTGCACAGGGGAGGGAGGGGGTAAAGGGGAGGGGTTTGGAGAAAGAACAGGGGGGAAGAGGGGAGAGAAATATTTGTTGTGATGTGGTGTAGGAAAATAACTGCAGATGCTGGTACAAATCGAAGGTATCACAAAATGCTGGAGTAACTTAGCAGGTCAGGCAGCATCTCTGGAGAGAAGGAATGTGTGACGTTTCGGGTCGAGACCCTTCAGACTGATGTCTGGGGGGGCGGGACAAAGAAAGGATATAGGTGGAGACAGGAAGACAGTGGGAGCGTAGAGTAGGAGGGCAGGAGGTATCACAGAGGGGGAGCAGCCAGAGAGCATGTTGCTAAACCCTCGTCAAAGAGAGGAGGAGAACTTCTTCAAAGTAGACATACCTTGAGGAGAAATCACAGTGGTAGTGATGTGGTTCTCAGTGTTTTTGAGGTGACTAAGTTGAAGTAGAACCAGACAAATCTTGTGTAATTGGAATGCTGTTCCTTAAATGGCCAGCTAATTAGCATTACGATTGTTTTTGAAAATGTAGCAAACTTAATTCTTTCACACCTTCTTGGTATTGCAGTAGCACGTAGTGGTAAACAGGAATAATTCACTACCTCTACATTGATGGAGAGAAATGCCAGTAATTAAGAGATGAGAGGAAAGTTGATGTAATTGAAATCACAAATTTGACGTTCCACTCGTTGTTTTGCAATTGCAGAACATGTTATACAGTATTTAACAAACAAGCTATTTCTACTGATATAGGAATGCAGTTATGTTGTTGAAATTATGTATTTACTGACAGTGTTTATTAAATCAGTGATGTTTAAATTATTAGACACAAAATGCTGGAGTAACTCAGCGGGACATGCAGCACCTCTGCAGAGAAGAATGGGTGATGTTTCAGGACAAGTCCGTTCTTCAGACTGTCAGACTTCAGCAGTCTGAAGAAGGGTCTTGACCCGAAACGCCACCCATTCCTTCTCTTCAGAGGTACTGCCTGTCCCGCTGAGTTACTACAGCATTTTGTGTCTATCTTCGGTTTAAACCAACATCTGCAGCTCTTTCCTACACATGTTTAAATCATTACTGGGGCAACCATTTAACTACTTTTTGTTACCAGTCATTTGAATCCATGTCTCGCAGCATGAAAACAGGCCATTCAGCCACCACACCCACCAATGTGTCTGTATTAATTGTATAGAAGATAGACACAAGGTGCTGGAGTAACTCAGCGGGTCAGGTAGCATCTCTGGAGAAAAAGCATGGGTGACATTTTGGGTCGGAACCCTTCTTCACATTGAAAGTAGATGGGGGGGTATTAATCTTATTTAAGTTTTTCAGTCTGCCTATGAACCTTCATGAATGTTAACAATAAATGAAAAAGAGAAATATATTGAATTTCATAATTATTTCTCAAAGGGACAGTGGTATAATTGGCAAGGAAAGTGTTTATTGTCCTTGAAGGTAGCAATGAACTCTACCTTTAAACTGGTGCAGTTTATATAATGAAGGTACTCCCACAGCTGGAATTCCCTGACAAGCTGCCAGAGCTGAATTTGATTATCTGTGGATTATACATTGCTCTGACTCAGGATATTTCTGAAAGTGACACTTTTCATTTCTTGGAAATGCAACGTCTGGATTCGAATTATTAACATCCAATTGAAGTCTGCAACATTGTAATCTGAAAATCTGTACAGATATTTTAATTTCAAAAGTTACTTTATTCATAACATTTTTAAGCAAATCACTTACAGCATTAAATTTTGGAAAAAAAAGATTTAGCATTTAAAATGTTGTGAACTGTTGAATGAATGTGAGTACAAGCATTCCCCAGGTTTCAAACAGACCAAAAACTGTTTGGAAGTCAGAAATGAACAAAAGCTGTGTGAGAGGTGATCACACCTATGATGGGAGAGTGAGCATGCGTGGGACGAACTGCTGCCAGTCGACCTCACTGATTCAGTGAGTCTGCTTAGCACTCCCAGCTCTGCTCGGCTCGAGCAGTGGGGAGAGAAGGTACATTGAAGTGCCCCGCTCCCACTTGGCAAAAAAATGCCAGATGCCGGCAGCTCTACCACAGCTGGAAAACTCACCCCCATCCATCGTGCCGGTCTCCTAAATGCTCGTTCATATGCAAACCAGCTGTTGGTAACCTAGATATGATTAAAATGGATGAACTATCACACTTAAAATCTTGGTTTAAAATATTAATTGAAGGAAATTACAATGTACATAAATGCTTTTAGAATACGTTTAAGCAGCATTTGCTGCATCGTAGAATACTTAATCCTCAAAGATTTTTAGCAAAGAATAGGCAGATACAGTGGTGGCATTTAAGAGGTTTTTAGATAGGCATATGAATATGCAGGGAATGTAGGTATTTGGATTATGCGCAGATAGATAAGAGATGGTCTTGTCATCATGTTTGGCACAGACAATGTGGGCCGATGGGCCGGTCCTTGTGCTGTACTGTTCTATGTTCAAAGTAGCTTAAATTCACATCAGTCCTGCTTGACTGTGGTGCAGATGGCCAGGTAGCATATCCTGTAAAGTCTTGTGGATCATTGACAGCTACTTGGGATTTCTACATTAAGCTACATTTGAGTATAAATCGCAAAAGGGACATGAGGCAAATGTTGGGCCATTAAACATTTCAAAGCAAAAATACCTAGCTACCAGCAAGCTATGCAACAAGAGTTGGGATGTTGAAGGAGAGAAGACAAATGTAAAAGTTAAGAAATCCAGTTTGTGGAGAACATAGCCCAAAAAAACCATGAGAAAGTGAACTGGTCTGAAAAAAGGTCTCAACCGGAAACGTCATCATTCCTTCTCTCCAGGGATGCTGCCTGTCCTGTTGAGTTACTCCAGCATTTTGTGTATATCTTCTAGAAGAAATTGAACCCTGCCTTCATTCCTATTCTATCATTTGATCTTTCTCGTCATCTCTACCTTCCCACCTAATTGCCCTGGATTTCAAAACTCCTTATTTTTTTACAACTTGAGAGACCAAATGTCCCCCTTCAGTGCCAACTTGAATCTCATTAATTCCGTTTCCCGGCAAAACTGATTTACCTCTCACATTCTCATTAACTCTCACTGGCTCTTCTACCACCCACCAATTAACCTAGCAGCCAGCATATCATTGGGCTGGTGAGAGGAAACCCACACAGCCACAGACCACACAAGCAGCACTTGAAGTCAGGATGAAGGGGAGTTGCTGGAGCTATGAGGCTTGTGCCACTATGTTGCTTTCTCAATTCCATATAATTAATGATCAATCTTCCACAGCTTCAAGTAGAGAATTCCAGTGATGGAAATTCCTTGTGTGTCCAACTCTCTCCTCTTCCCCCACCTCCCCCTCACCAATTGCAACTATTACCATCCACCCCCACAAGTTACATACTCTCCTTCAAGGGAGCTTTGCATGGCCAAGCCCCTTCAAAGTATTACACATTTTAACGGTATTGTGCAAGATTGTGGAGTGCAGCAGAGATGTGAAAGGGCTGAAGCAGGCTGCAGAAATAATGAAGGACAAAACCATGGAAAAATGTTGATCAGGTCAAGGATTTTTAGAAACCTCTGCATTGCATAATGAATATTGATGTGGGAAGATGTGGGAATAAGTGGTGATCTGGCCCACTTGCAAATGATATAGGATAGAGCTCAGGTTTCAAAGGCAACATTAAAGTGATTGCTTTATTCATTTCCATACTCCATCATCTCTGCAGAGGTACAGGCAAGATTGGAATAGACATCTGTGTTTTTGTGAAAATTGTGAATCTTGTTTATGCCAAAGAAGTGGGGTTTTACACAAAAGAACACAAAGTGCTGGAGTAACTCAGCGGGTCAAGCAACATCTCTGGAGACCATGGACAGGTCGCGTTTAGGGTCGGGACCTTTCTTCAGACACAAGAGTAGTATAGTGGCATGTATGGGGTTTTCAGTTCTGCTTAGGATCAATTAAAGTTGCTTTTCACTTTGATTTTTCAAATGAAATGAAATCTTTCCCAGTTAAACAGCCAGAACATACAATGTTGAGAAAGGCAGACTTATTAACCATCTGCAATATAGTTGTGGACAATAATTAAACTACCGATGATGTATCTTGTGACATCCAAAGGTTGAGAGAAACATAAGTGTTCACAAGGCAGCAATGAGTCTGTAGAAGAAATGCTGGTTTTGTTCAAGGTTTTTGTTGAACAAAGCCATAGCAGGAATTCAAGAGGCTGGAAGAGGACCATAGAAATAAAGTAATGGTAGCTGAATGCTCAGAGTCCTTAATATAGTACAATATGTTGCTATTCTCAAACTGAACCATATAATTCCATTTATAATGCATTAGCATGACATAGATTTTCCTTTACATTAATTTGAGCAGTTAGATTTTATTTTAAAGGATGGCTTCTACAGTCCTGGTAGGAGGACTCCAAGTGTGGCTTTTCCCCAAAGAGCATTTGCAGTGGTTGTTTCACACTTAAGTGCAGCCCTGAGCCTATAGTCCTGGACAACCTTACAGCAGCAGTTGGTGTTTATTTCAGTGTTTGTCTCTAGGAGCAGTCTGTAGAGAACATACTAATTTGTTCTGAAAACATTGTCTCTGATTAGCATTATCACAGTTTTGCCTTGTTCTCTTGATTTGGGTAAATGGATGGTGAATCACCTTGATGACTTTACCTCAGTTGGATTTCTGAAGATGATAGGAAGGGGGGAATTCTCGTTACACAGTTAGCAGGTATTTGAAATTAGTAGAGAGCCTTGGCCTCAAACTACTGGTGTAAGATGTTAATTAGCCCCATAATGCAATGAATTTATATTTCTATTGTGCTGCTTTCCCTTATTGTATATTTAAAATCTGTTTTCCTTTAAGCATAGGGATACACCTGACAACAATGAAGAAACACCCTTTGATTTCACACCAGAAAATTACAAGGTAAGAAAATTGTAGTGTTGTCACTTTTAAAGTTTTTGACTTTGGGTATGCCAGGGAGGAGTCTTGGCAAAATTCATTGAGAGAAAGTATGCAGTGGTAAAATTGTTTTAGTTGATATCAAGATGAATTTGTGACTTATGGATATGTTGGCTTTGCCTAGGCTGATGAACTTCATATATTTTATTTGGTGCAAAAAGGGAGAAGGAAAGTGAAGTATGAACACTATTTTCTGGAGGTGAAACGATGTGCCATGGAAATTGTGTATATTATTAGAAGAGTATTTCATTTTACTTTAAAAAAAAAAAGGGAAATAGGCATTTCATTTGACAGATTTTTACATTCTAAGTTAGCATTTAGCTTTAATATCCGGGAACATTGAGGCCTCACCCATGTTTTATGTTTACAAATCTTTGGTAACTAATGGATTACAAACTTTTACTGTGCATTCAGAAAGTATTCAGACCCTTTCACTTTTTCCACATTTTGTTATGTTACAGCCTTATTTTAAAATGGATTAAAAAAAATTTTTTAATCATCAATCTACACACGATACCCCAGAATAAAGAAGCAAAAACAGGTGTTTAGAAAATTTTGCAAAGTAATTAAAAATAAATAACTGAAATATCACATTCACATAAGTATTCAGACCTTTTGGTATGACATTCAAAATAGAGCTTAGGTTCATCCTGTTTCCATTAATTATCCTTGCGATGTTTCTACAACTTGACATGGCTACAAGAGGACCAGGGCTGGGAACTGAATATTCAGGGGTACACAACATATAGAAAAGACAGACAGGTGGGCAGAGGAGGTGGGGTCGCTCTGTTGGTAAGGAATGATATTCACTCCCTTGCAAGGGGTGACATAGAATCAGGAGATGTAGAATCAGTATGGATAGAAATGAGGAATTGTAAGGGTAAAAAGACCCTAATGGGAGTTATCTACAGGCCCCCAAACAGTAGCCTCGACATAGGGTGCAAGTTGAATCAAGAGCTAAAATTGGCATGTCGTAAATGTAATGCTACGGTGGTTATGGGAGATTTCAACATGCAGGTAGACTTAGAAAATCAGGTTGGTACTGGACCCCATGAAAGAGAGTTTGTGGAGTGCCTCCGAGATGGATTCTTAGAACAGCTTGTACTGGAGCCTACCAAGGAGATGGCAATTCTGGATTTAGTGCTGTGTAATGAACCTGATCTGATAAGGGGACTCAAGGTAAAAGAACCATTAGGATGCAGTGATCACAATATGATAAGTTTTACTCTACAAATTGAGAGGGAGAAGGGAAAATCGGAAGTGTCAGTATTACAGTGTAGCAAAGGGGATTACAGAGGCAGGAGCTGGCCAGATTTGACTGGAAGGAGGCCTTAGCAGGGAAGACGGTGGAACAGCAATGGCAGGTATTCCTGGGAACAATGCAGAAGTTACAGGATCAATTTATCCCAAAGAGGAGGAAAGATTCTAAGCGGAGTAAGAGGCACCCGTGGCTGACAAGGGCAGTCAAGGACAGCATAAAAATAAAAGAGAAGTATATCATAGCAAAGAAGAGTGGGAAGCCAGAGGATTGGGACTCTTTTAAAGAGCAACAGAAGATAACTAAAAAGGCAATACGGGGAGAAAAGATGAGGTACGAGGGTAAGCTAGCCAATAATATAAAGGAGGATAGTAAAAGCTTTTTTAGGTATGTGAAGAGGAAAAAAATAGTCAAGGCAAATGTGGGTTCCTTGAAGTCAGAAGCAGGGAAATATATTATGGGGAACAAGGAAATGGCAGACGAGTTGAACCGGTACTTTGGATCTGTCTTCATTAAGGAAGATACAAACAATCTCCCAGATGTTCTAGTGGCCAGAGATCCTAAGGTGACGGAGGAACTGAAGGAGATTCACATTAGGCAGGAAATGGTGTTGGGTAGACGGATGGGACTGAAGGCTGATCAATCCCCAGGGCCTGATGGTCTGCATCCCAGGGTACTTAAGGAGGTGGCTCTAGAAATTGTGTACGCATTGGTGATCATTTTCCATTCTATATATCAGGATCAGTTCCTGTGGATTGGAGGGTAGCTAATGTTATCCCACTTTTTAAGAAAGGAGGGAGAGAGAAAACGGGAAATTATAGACCAGGTAGTCTGACATCAGTGGTGAGGAAGATGCTGGAGTCAATTATAAAAGACGAAATTGCGGAGCATTTGGATAGCAGTAACAGGATCGTTCCGAGTCAGCGTGGATTTACAAAGGGGAAATCATGCTTGACTAATCTGGAATTTTTTGAGGGTGTAACTAGGAAAATTGACAGGTGAGAGCCGGTGGATGTGGTGTACCTCGACTTTCAGAAAGCCTTCGACAAGGTCCCACATAGGAGATTAGAGGGCTACATTAGAGCACATGGTATTGGGGGTAGGGTACTGACATGGATAGAAAATTGGTTGACAGACAGAAAGCAAAGATTGGGGATAAATGGGTCCCATTCAGAATGGCAGGCAGTGACTAGTGGGACCGCAGCTATTTACAATATACATTAATGACTTGGATGAATGGATTAAATGTACCATTAGCAAATTTGCAGATGATACAAAGCTGGGTGGTAGTGTGAGCTGTGAGGAAGATGCTATGAGGCTGCAGGGTGACTTGGACAGGTTGTGTGAGTGAGCGGATGCATGGCAGATGCAGTTTAATGTGGATAAGTGTGAGGTTATCCACTTTGGTGGTAAGAATAAGAAGGCAGATTATTATCTGAATGGTGTCAAGTTAGGAAAAGGGGACGTACAACGAGATCTGGGTGTCCTAGTGCATCAGTCACGGAAAGGAAGCATGCAGGTACAGCAGGCAGTGAATAAAGCCAATGGAATGTTGGCCTTCATAACAAGAGGAGTTGAGTATAGGAGCAAAGAGGTCCTTCTGCAGTTGTATAGGGCCCCAGTGAGACCACACCTGGAGTACTGTGTGCAGTTTTGGTCTCCAAATTTGAGGAAGGATATTCTTGCTATTGAGGGCGTGCAGCGAGGGTTTACTAGGTTAATTCCCGGAATGGCGGGATTGTCATATGTTGAAAGACTGGAGCGGCTAGGCTTGTATACACTGGAATCTAGAAGGATGAGAGGGGATCTTATCGAAACATATAAGATTATTAAGGGGTTGGACACGTTAGAGGCAGGAAACATGTTCCCAATGTTGGGGGAGTCCAGAACCAGGGGCCACAGTTTAAGAATAAGGGGTCGGCCATTTAGAACGGAGATGAGGAAAAACCTTTTCAGTCAGAAAGTTGTAAATCTGTGGAATTCACTGCCTCAGAAGGCAGTGGAGGCCAATTCTCTTAATGCATTCAAGAGAGAGCTAGATAGAGCTCTTAAGGATAGTGGAGTCAGGGAATATGCGGAAGGCAGGAACGGGGTACTGATTGAGAATGATCAGCCATGATCACATTGAATGGTGGTGCTGGCTCGAAGGGCCGAATGGCCTACTCCTACACCTATTGTCTAGTGAGCAGGCCATATCATTAACATGTTGGACAACACATTCCCAAATCTGAAGAAGGGTCTCGACACGAAATATTGCCTATTCCTTTTCTCCAGATATGCTGTCTGACCCGGTGAGATATTCCAGCATTTTGTGTCTTATCCCAAGACTAGTACTCTAGTTCAAGTTCAATCAGGGGCAGAGGTTTTCAAAAAAAAGAAAATACTTCTAATACTTCTTAATAAAATTGTATATCCTTACTGACAGGTGTGAATCCCTAGCTTGTAATTACTCACTCAGTGGAGGAGAAGCATTCATGAAAACACTTGGCCGAGGCTCTGATAAGAACATTCCAATACTATATGCAGATAGCAAAAGGAACATGCAATGCCCCCAACTTATTATCTGTGACAGACTCCTGGGACACCTCAGAACCAACAGAACTGGAATGGAAATTAGTCATTCTTGGCCCAAAGTGCAGGGCAGCACCAGTAAGTGTAGGTTGCTAATTTTGTGAGAAGAATGAAATTGAACTATGCAACCTTAATGACAGAGTCATACAGCATGGAAACAGGCCCTTCAGCTCAACTTTCCCCATGTACATGCCCCACACTAGTCCCACCTTCCCACACTTGGCCCATAACCTCCAAACTGATCCTATCCATGTACCTGTCCAAATGTCTCTTAAATGTTATGTTAGTACCTGCATCAACTACCTTCTTCTGCAGCTTGTTCCATATACCCACCACCCTTTGTATTATAGAGTTACCCCTCAGGTTCCTATTAAATCTATCCCCTCCTCACTTTAAACCTATGCCCTCTGGGTTTCGATTCCCCTACTCTATGCAAAAGACTGCATTAACCCGATCTATTCCTCTCATGATTTTGTACACCTCTATATGATCACCCCTCATCCTCCTGCGCTTCAAGGAGTAAATTTCTAGCCTGCTCAACCTCTCCTTATAGCTCAGGCCCTAAAGTCCTGGCAACATCCTTGTGAATCTTCTCTGCACCCTTTCCAGCTTGACATCTTTCCTATAACATCGTGACCAAAGGTGAACACAATATAATGTCTTATACAACTGCAACATGACCTCCCAACTTCTAAACTCAGTAGATAGATACAAAATGCTGGAGTAACTCAGCGGGACAGGCAGCATCTCTGGAGAGAAGGACTGGGTGACGTTTTGGGTCGAGACTCTTCTTCACTCTGACTGATGCAGGCCAATGTGCCAAAAGCCTTTTTGACAACCCTATCTACCTGTGACCTTAAATGGAGTCTGTTAAATGAAAGTAGTTACATTCTTTTTCCAGTAATCCAGCTAAATTATAAAGCTCAATAGTGCAGATGTGATGACATATTTCATCATTCAACGGGTACTTTGTTGAACATCAGTCGTTTCTATGCAGTTTAGTGTCTATGTTCTAATTTCCCCTGACTCTATTTGGAAATGTGTGTAAAGTGTTTGTAATTTTAGTCATGGTTAGCAAAACACGAACTTACTTTTTTTCTAATGTTCATTTTTGCAGCGACTCGAGGTTATACTTGACACCTATCCAGAAGGACATCAATCAGCTGCTGTAATCCCAGTGCTGGATCTGGCACAGAGACAAAATGGTTGGCTGCCCCTCTCAGCAATGAACAAGGTAAATAAAGCATGATCAGATGTTTAAGTGTTATGGGGTGATTCCTTCAGTTTTAAACCTCTTATATGCATGGAAATGTCTCATTTCCTTGTAAGGCATGAAGTTATCATTTTTAGGAAGTTGTGATGGTGAATGTGCTGACATTTTGCTCTTCCCCTACCCTTGATGTTTCTGATCATCTCAACTTGAATACATACAACTGTTTTTCCTTCAGAACCTGGGATTGCTTAACATTCACACTTATGGAAGTATCATCACAGCAGTTCCAGAGGACTGCTTACTATTGTCATTGTTTCACAGATTAAAAGTAGCATTAGTCTGATGGGTAATCTTGTTTGACTTCAGCAGAAACTAAATTCATGACAAGTCAAATTAAACATTTTAATAGATTCATAATTTCTTCAGGAAATAAAACTGTTGCCCCAGTTATATACATGTGTGAATAAGTTAAGTTGAGTCATGGAGTTGTACAGCACAAAAACAGCCCACTACATCCATGCTGATCTCTTTGTCCATCTACACTAATCCCATTTGTCCACATCAGGTCTTATTTCTATGCTTTGCCTATTTAAGTGTCCAAATGCCTTTTAAATACAGTGATTGCATTGATTATACCAATACCAGTGAGTTCCAGATATCAGTCTGAAGAAGGGTCTCGACCTGAAACGTCACCCATTCCTGTGTTTTGGGGGGTTTTTGGGGTTGGGTAATTTTGGGTGCCTGTTTAGTGCTTTTATTGTTGGACTGTGGGTGATTGAATTAACATTTTGTTCAAGATGGCCGCGCCGTTGTGTTTGGCTGCCTGCCACTGTATGTTTCTTTTTTTCCTGGTCAGATGTACAGCACTTTGGTCAACGTGGGTTGTTTTTAAATGTGCTATACAAATAAATTGACTTGACTTGACTTGACTCTCTCCTAGATGCTGCCTGACCTGCTGAGTTACTCCAGCATTTTGTGATAACTCCAGATATCAACCATATTGTTTAAAAAACTTTCATCTCAAAGCACCTTAACACTTTTTCCTTTCACCTTAAACCTATGCCCTTTTGTTTTTGATACCCCTATTATGGGAAAAAGACTGACTATCTCTGTTTCTTATAATCTTATATCTTTCTATCACCCCCACAGCCTCCTTGACTCCCAGGAAACAAGCCTTTCTATCCAATATGGGCAAGCTTAGATTGAGTAGCTTGTGTCGGCATGGACGGGTTGGGCCTAGGGACCTGTCTCCATTCTGTATAAACGGATGCTCTGACTCTAATCCTTCCCCATTTAGTTTAGTTTAATTTAGAGATACAGTGCAGAAATAGGCCCTTTTGGCCCACCGGATCCGCACCGACCAACGATCCCCGCACATTAACACTATCCTATACCCTCTAGGGACAATTTTTACATTTACCAAGCCAATTAACCTTACATACCTGTACGTCTTTGGAGTGTGGAAGGAAACTGAAGATCTCAGAGAAAACCCACGCAGGTCATGGGGAGAATGTACAAACAGCACCCGCAGACAGGATCGAACCCGGGTCTCCGGTGCTGCATTCGCTGTAAGGCAGCAACTCCACCGCTGCACCATTGTGCCGCCCAAAGTTTGTAAAGTACTTCAGTTCAGGTAACATTCGAGTTCTCCTCTGCACTCTCTGCAGTACAATGAGATTCTTCCTACAGTGTGTTGACCAAAATTGAACACAACACACCCAAGTATGGTCTAACCAGTGTTTTGTAAAGTTACTCTCTAATGTCCCATCTTTCATATTTCTATGCCCAAACCAATGAAGGCAAGCATACCACATGCTTTCTTCACCACCCTACCTGTGTTATGAGAAGGAACTGTGGAGTTGAATCCCAAGATCACTCAGTTCATCAACATACCCTGGCATCCTACCATGTACTGTATATATCCTACCCCTGGAATAAAGTATGTTTTGATATTTAAAAATATATATATATATATCCTACCCCTATTTGATTTCCTAAAATGCATCACTTCACTAAATTCCATTGCCAATTGTCCACCTAACTTTTCATCTGAGCTATAGCTTTAGACAGCCTTCACTATCTACAGCAGGATAAATTTTCATATCATCCATAAACTTACTAATCATACCTCTTACATTCACATTTAAGTTATTGTTTAACACAAACAAAAGACCCACTCCAGTCCCTGCAGTACACTACCTGTCACAGACATCTCGTCAGAAAAGCATCTTCCCACTGTTCTCTGCCTCTTATCACCAAGCTAATTTTGGATCCAGTTAGCCAGCTCGCCTTTATTTCCCTGTGCCTCCTAACCCCTCGGCCATTCTACCATGTGGGACCTTGTGAAATGCCTTACTAAAATCCATATAGACAATGTCCATCACCCTGCCTGCATCAGACTTAGAGTCATATACAACCCAGAAACAAGCCCCATGGTCCATGTTAACCAAGATGCCCATCAAAGCTCGTCCCATTTGCCTGGATTTGATTCATACATGTACTGTCCAAATGTCTTTTAAACATTATTGCATCTGCATCAACCACTTTCTCTGGCAGCTTGTTCCATATACATACCACTCTTGGGTGAAAGAAAAACCCCTCAGATTCCTATTAAATCTTTCCCCTCTCATTTTAAACTCTATTTCTTGATTTCCCCATCCCTGGCACAAAGTCTACCTTCATTCATCCTATCTATGCCCCTCATAATTTTATACACGTCCATAACATAAACTCTTGGAATAAAGTCCTAGACTGTTAAAGTGCTCCTTATAACGTACTCCCTCAAGTCCTGGCAACATCCGTGTGAATGTTTTCTTCATTCTTCACAGCCACCCAGCACGCAGGCTGTTCTCCTTGTTACCGTCAGGCAGACGATACAGGAGTATGGCTGTGCGTACCAGCAGACTTAAGAGCAGTTTCTACCATCAGGCTTCTGAACTCATAAACACATTTCAAATCATATATGTTGATTATTTTTAATATTATCTTTTTACCTATTTTTAATATTGTCTTTTTACCTTACTAATGTCATTTTTTAAAATCTTATTTATCCTTGGAATATTACTGCTGAGGTGACCCGTTGTCAAATACATTTCATTGTACCGTTGACCCAGTGCCAACCTACATATGACAAATAAAATTTATTATTATTAATTACATTTTTCGTATAGCAGAGTGACCAAAACTGAAGACAATACTCCGTGCAGTTTCACCAATGTCTAGAACATTTACAACATTATATTCCAACTTCAATACTGGATCTTACTGCTGAAGGCCAGTGCACCAAAAGCCTTCTTCACTACTCTGTCTACTCATAACACTACTTTCAGGAAATATGTACTAATACTCCTGGATCCCTCTGTACTACATCACTCCCCACTATTCACTGTGAAAATCCCTGGTTTGACTTCCCAAAATGTAACACCTCATACTTATCTGAATTAAGTTCCATTTGCCATTTTTTGGCCAGCTGATCAAGACGCTGCTATAATTTATGATGCCTTCTTCAATGTCTACGATGTCAACTATTGGAGTGTCATCTGCCAACTTAGTAATAAAGTTTTGTACATTTTCACCTTATATTCTGCTTGGCTAGCTTACAACCCAGGGGTATGAACATTGAATTCTCCAATTTTAAGTAACAACCCCCCCACCACCACCTTTTGCCCCTCTCTTCCCTGTGCCTCATCTGGAAGCACACCCATTTCTCCCACTATTGCACCCCACCTTTCCCATTTCCCCCCGTCCCTAGTCTCCTTCCACCTATAACCCTTCCTCCGGCTTCACACCACACTCCTCTCCTTGTCTTACAGCTGTTTGTCTTCTTTTCACCTCTGGCATTTGCCCACCAATCTGATCAAATCCCCCCCTACCTGTACCTATCTATTACTTGACAGACTTTGTTCCTCCCCAATCTCTTTTCCTCTTTTCTAGCCTTTCATGCCCCCCCTCCCCCCCAAACCAACTACAATTGGTCTGAAAAAAGGGTGTCCACGCAAAACCCATTTATGTCCTCCAGAGATGTTCCCTGACTTACTACAGCATTTTGTGTGTTTTTTTCTTTTGTCATCTACATTATTGATTTGGATGAGAAACAGCAGTGGACCTAGTACCGACTCCTGAGGTATACCAGTAATCGCAGGCCTCCATTATGAGAAACAACTTTCCACCATTATCCAAACTGATATTCCTGTTTGAGGGGAATGTCCACAGGAAAATCCTGATGTCTCTGTCTACTCCCTTGACCTTTCGTAGTGGTCACCTAGCTACTTTCTGCCTGCACCTTGGGTGTGACCACCTTGCTAAAATTCCAGTCTATGATTCTCTCAGCATCCCAGGTGATCCTGAGTGCACTCAGCTCCATTTCTTTCATGCGATCATTCAGGATCTGCAGTTGGATACACTTCCCACAGGTGTAATCAGCAGGGACACTGGAAGATTTCTTCACCTCCCAAATCCTGCAGGAGGAGCATACCACTGTTCTAACTGCTATCCCACTCACGGAGACACCTCAGAAAATACAAATGAGCCAGACAGGATTCCCCCCCACTCAAAGCTGACTATCCTGATCAAATAGGATTGATCAAGATTGATATCCTGATCAACTTCTGCCTTTCCAATGTACATAAATGTTATCCCTCAGGATTTTCTCCAACAATTTCCTTTATAGTAAAACAAGGCTTACCAGCCTGCAGTTACTTGGCTTACGACTATTGCCCTTTTTAAAGAAAGAAAACATTAGCTATCCTCTAGAATTCTGGCACTTTGCCTGTGGCTAACAAAGTTGGGAAAAAAAATCAGTCAGCTCCCCAGCTATCTCCTCGCTTGCTTACCATAGCAACCTGAGATAGATCCCATCAGAGCCTGTATATTTATTAACTCTTTAACCATCCTATAACATCTAACACCACCTCCTCCTCCAGGCAATCCATGTGCTTCTCCCTGAACTCACGATCTTTCAGGTTCTCTTCGGTGGAATACAGATGAGAGTATTCATTTAGGACCTTGTCCACAATTGCCTCACACCACACATTGATACAGTCCCAAAGGAGTCCCACTATTTTCTGTTGCTCTTGATTTATTTTATTTTTTTGGGTTCTTCTTTATCTTACATGCCAAGAATATTTCATAATCTTTTTGCTCTCTTAATTTTCTTAAATTCTCTTCTATTGTTTACTTTCCAGCTGCCATCTACTTCCTTTTTTTTAATCCCCAGATCAATCCTTCAATAGCCATAATCTTGCCATCCTTACCTTTCACCCTTGCTGGAACGTGCTGGCTCTGAACGCATGTGACTCTCTTTAACAGACTCCTGTTTGTCAACTGTCATTGTACCTGCAAGCATCTATTCCCAGTCTTCTTTTGCCAGGAGCCCGTATGCTGATGAAATTAGCCTTCCCTCAGTTCAAGACTCTACTTGAGGACCAACCGTATCTCTTTACATAAGTACCTGAAAATTACAGAGATATATTCAAATAAATTCTTTCCATTTTTATGCTTAGTCAACAATTATGTTCTTTTTCAATACAAATCGATAAATGGATCTGTGGATAAATAATTTCTTTCTACTTATTGAGAGGCCTTAAAACTGTTCAGTGTTGCTCAGGTTGTATTATCAAAATTATTGAAAGGGTGCCAAACTTAGTAAATGCCATATGCATTCCTGTTGTAATTCTTACCATCTGCCATTTCTTTGTTGTGTCCTTCATTGTTTTTCTTCAGTTGTGAAGCCTTTTTACCTTTTCAAAGAAGGCTACAGTTTTTGATGGAAAGATCTTCAATGTGGTAAATTACAGCAGACTAATGTGATTGTCCTGCAGAATTACTAAGAAATAAGCTTGGGAACACTGCATGCATAAGGCACAACAATATCAGCCATCTGTTGTGTGGCAGCATTTCAAATCTAGTTAGGCACATTCTTGGTCTTCTGATCCAGCAAAGTGCAATTTTGCTTTCAGTACAAACCGCATCTGTTGTTTTGACCTTCGAGCTTGACATTGACAGAGACCCAGTTATGCAGACAACAGGCACATTTACCTTTAAAGCAGTTGGAGTTTAGAAATGGGGAAGTATTGTTACAATTGTACACGGTATACTTGAGGCCATACCTGAGATTTCTATGCATAGTCCTCTATTTAAAGGAAAGATACACTCGCATTGGAAATAGTTCAGGCTAGGCTAATTCCTGGGATGAGAGAGTTGTCCTATCATGAGCGGCTAATCAAAACGGGATCTGCATTTTTTGGAGTTTGGAACAATGAAGGGGGAACTTATTGAAACAAACAAGATTGCAAGAGGCTACAACAGAATAAATATTGAGAATTTCCACTAGTGGGAGAGTCTTGAACAAAAGAACATTGCTATAAAATAAGGAAATGGTGACAAAATTAACTGCTTAGGAATTTATTTTTGCAGAATTTGGTAAATTTCTAGTATTCTCTCGCCTGATGGGTTGTGGAGGTTAGATCATTGGAGGTAACGAGAAGATGGGCAATAATCATTGAAAATGGAACATAGTTGTGCGTTCTATGTTTATTGGAATATAAACATTCTCAGAAAGAGGGTGGGGGTATATGGTACAAACTGTCAGAGGAGGTGGCTGTGGTAGGCACAATAACATCATTTAAAAGACATTTGGACTGGTACATGGATAGGAAAGGTTTAGAGGGATATGGGCTAAACGCAGGCAGATGGGACTGTCGTAGATGGGGGCATCTTGGTCAGCGTGGGTAAGTTGGGTCGAAGAGCCTGTTTCCATACTGTGTGACTCTTTGACTCCATATAATCTTGAAAGATTGAACAATTGAGGACTGTGGGGGAAACTGACAGAACTGACGTAGGAGTTGAGGCCCAGAACTGATAAACTGTGATCATACTGAATTGCAAAAATGTTAATAATTTACTGGTTTTGTCATTTTATTCTTAAATAACTAGACCTTTTGATTGCTAAAAATGGTTCTCAAACACACACACAGAGTTGCAGTTTTTAAATGGTTATATTAAGTATTCCTTAGAAGGTTCAATTATTTATACAGTTTGTTCCATCTGGACAGAATACAGTTATTTGCATCACCCATTGCCTTGGAATGTCCTAGAGGAAAAATAATAAAATCTCACCAGGTAGAAGGCAGCTATTTAGCTTATTGTGCTGGTTTCAGTTCTTCAAAGGAGCAATACCAACCCATGCTCTTTCCGCATTGACCTGCAAATATTTCCATTAAATTAGAATTGAATCAGCTCCCACTGCCGTAGGCTGCACATTCCATATCATAAATTGCTTTAACATCATTCCACTCCCTCCCCCAAATTCATTTACCAATGTAATGTCAAATTATTAGCAATCTATAGGAATAGTTTGTCTTCCTTTATCAAAATCCTTTATTGTTAATACACTTTTGTACTAGGTACTGTTAGTATACAAAAACTGTTACATTAAATTTTCCCAAAGCCTTGACAGTTTTCCAAAATATGCTGAGCTATGATTTATGGAAGTTCCTTGATTTGTATGCTGTGCTTGTATCCTCACTTCTATAAAGATATGTGAAAAATGTCTGACTTCAGCAGGAACTGAAGTACTGATCCCTGCAGAACACCATGGTCACAGACCTCCAGTCTGAATAACACCTCTCCACCGCTATCCTGTCTTCCAAACAACTAAGTCACCCTGGATCCCATGCATCTTAATTTTCAGCTTACCAGGAAGGACCTTGTCAGATGCCTTTATCAAAATTCATGTAGACAGCATTCACTGCCCAACACAGTCACCTTTATCACGTCCTTAGAAAAAATCTTGAATTTGTAAGAATGACCTGCCCCTCACATAACTATGCTCACTGTCTCTAATTATCCTATTCCAAATGTGGATAAATCTTATTCTTAAGAATCCACTCTAGTACCTTCCCTGCCACTGTGAGGCCCACCAGCTATAATTTCTGGAATTATCCCTACTTTCCTTTTTAAACAAAGGAACAACAATAGTAACTCTCCAGTTCTTCTGGATCTAGCTGGAGATGATACAAATATCTTAGTCAAGACCCTAGTAATCTCTTTTCTTGCCTCATCCGACCCTGGGGACCTATACACCTTGGTGCTCTTCAAGAGACCCAACACTTCCTTGCTCTTGATATGCCATAGCGTATTAGTATACCCCACATTGCTCTGTCCTTAGTCCCCATTGTCCTCCATGTCCGTCTCCTTGGCGAATACTGATACAAAGTACTCGTTTGGTACCTTGCCTACATCCAAGTCCAAGCACAAATTTCCTCCTTTATCCTTGTGTGGTCCTCTTTCCCCCTTGTTACCCAGTATGCCTTTTGGTTAAAATGTTTGTTTAAATTGATGGGAAGTTAAAGGTGTCACAAAGTAGAAATATCGACCTATTCAGCATGATAGGTAACATCTGTACAGATAAATTACTTTAACGTTTCTGGCTAGTGCCTTTGTGCAGAAAGGTAGAAATAATCATAGCTTCATAGACAAACATTGACCTTCAGTCAAAAACAAAGAAATAACAAGTGCAGTGGATGCAGGTATACCAGTGTATTCTCATTACATTTTTTAAATGGTCCCACATATATCAGTGCAAACGTAAAGTACATGGGTTTGGGGATAACATACTGTCCTGAACAGATAACTAGTTAGTAGACAGGAAACCAAAAATAGGAATAAATATGGTGGAAGATAGTGACTAATGAGCTACCATAAACTTTAATGCTATGGCCAAAGCTATTTACAAAAAAAATTAACGATTTAATGGAGATAATTCAATGTAATCTACTTAAGTTTGGAGACGACACAAAGGTGAAAGCGAGTGTGAGCTGAGTGGAGATAGAGAGACTTCATTATGATTTGTCACCTTGATTGAGTAAGCAAATATATGGCAGATGCAGTATAATATGAAATGATGCGAGGTTAGACAATTTGTGGTAAAATCAGGAAGGTAGATTATCGGAAGAGCACTAAATTAGGAAAAGGGAAAGAGCACTGAGACATCTGTCCCACTCAAACCCCATAGTTACTCCAGCGTTTTGTGTCTATCCTCTGACACTATTGTTGTACGGCATTAACTGAATGTATGCATGCAGATGGTTATGGTAGTATTCATCGCGAGAGGGTTTGAGTGCAGGAGCAGGGATCTTTCACTGCAATTAATTGTTGTGTGCAGTATTGTCTCTGTATCCAAAGATGTTCTTGTTATTGGAGGGAGTGCATGATCACAATGAATGCCGGTGCTGGCTCGAAGGGCCGAATAGCCTCCTCCTGCACCTATTTTCTATGTTTCTAAAGGTTCACAAGACTGATTCCGGGGATGACATGACTGACATATGCAAAGGCATTGGGCTAATGACTGAACTTGTAATCTCTCAGGCTTAGACAAATGAGTAAACCAATTGAATGTATCAAACCATGAGGGGAACAAGACAACAGACAGAAATGAAGGTTACTTTGGGAGAGAAAGGGAAGGAAAAAGTCCACAATTGGGGCTCTAAGGAGAAATTTAGGACTGAAATAACAAATGTCCACTAAAATAATGAACCTGCGGAATTATCTCTAATATGGCTTGAGGCCAAATCATGAAACATATTTAAGGTGGAGCTGGATATAGTCCTATTGGCTAAAGACATCATGTAGGTTAATTGGCTGGGTAAATGTAAAAATTGTCCCTAGTGGGTGTAGGATAGTGTTAATGTACGGGGATCACTGGGCGGCACGGACTTGGAGGGCCGAAAAGGCCTGTTTCCGGCTGTAGATATATGATATGATATGATATGATATGGGGGGAAAACTGGAAAGGGTATAGATCAGGTTTGACGAGACAACTAATTTACACACAATATTCAACCCACACTTCAAGGAACAAAACAGAAAATGCTAGAAATCCAAATTGTTGATGATCTGAAATTGTTGAATGAAGTGCTAACTTCCAGGGCCTGAATTGTGCTTAGTTCGAAAATTACATCCTATTCTTAGAGCTAACATGGTATTGTTACAGCGGAGGTCAGACAGGGTGATACATTATTATGTCGTGCTTCTGGACTAAAATAGGTTTTGTGGAGTGGTCACCCATTTTGTAGATGAGGCCACAGTCTCATCTCCATCCAAAGAAATGTCATGGTCCTGAAACACCAATGTATGCTCAGCACAGAAGCAGCCTGAACCAAATATTTCCTTTGTTTTTGTTATTTCATATTTCTGGCACAAACGATTGCAAAAGTGAAATATTGTATCTACGGGAGTCCATTCTAGGAATCAAGAATTGTAAAATCAATTTCTTAACTTTCATTTCTGCATTTTTCCCATTAAAGGTCGCTGAGATTTTAAAAATGCCTTCTATGAGAGTGTATGAAGTGGCAACGTTTTACACCATGTTTAATCGCAAACCGATGGGCAAGTACCACATTCAAATCTGTACGACGACACCCTGTATGCTGTGCGACTCCGACAGCATTGTAAAATGTATCAAGGAGAAACTTGGTAAGCAGTCTGGATTTCTGTACTTGGGTGGCATGTATTGTTCGGGAACAAGTGTCTGTCCTGTTGCTATCAACAATCATACACTCCTGGATTTGTTTTTGGTTCTTGTACTTTTAGAATTGTGCCCTCTCTCTTCATTTCCCTTATCAAAATATAACATTTTACATTGTGCAACATGAAGTTTCATCTGTCACTTTAATCAGCATCAACCAATAAAGATGATCTTAATTCAGTATTGGCAAATGGATAATATATGCAAGATTCATGAAAATAATTGTGTGCATAAATGAAGATATAAACTTAAGATTTTTGTTCAGTAAGAGCCTACGATTTACAGTGCCCTCCATAATGTTTGGGACAAAGACCCATCATTTATTTATTTGTCTCTGTACTCCACAGTTTGAGATTTGTAATAGAAAAAATCACATGTGGTTAAAGTGCACATTGTCACATTTTAATAAAGGCCATTTTTTTATACATTTTAGTTTCAACATGTAGAATTACAGCAGTGTTTATATATAGTCCCCCCCATTTCAGGGCACCATAATGTTTGGGACACAGCAATGTCATGTAAATGAAAGTAGTCATGTTTAGTATTTTGTTGCATATCCTTTGCATGCAATGACTGCTTGAAGTCTGCGATTCATGGACATCACCAGTTGCTGGGTACCTTCTCTGCAGCCATATTTAGTTTATGCTGGTTTTGTGGGCTAGTCCCCTTCAGTTTTCTCTTCAGCATATAAAAGGCATGCTCAATTGGGTTCAGATCGGGTGATTGACTTGGCCACTCAAGAATTGACCATTTTCTAGCTTTGAAAAACTCCTTTGTTGCTTTAGCAGTATGTGTGGGATAATTGTCGCTGTAGAATGAACCGCCGGCCAATGAGTTTTGAGGCATTTGTTTGAACTTGAGCAGATAGGATGTGCCTATACACTTCAAAATTCATTATGCTACCACCATCAGCAGTTGTATCATCAATAAAGATAAGTGAGCCAGTACCTTCAGCAGCCATACATGCCCAGGCCATAACACCCCCACCACCGTGTTTCACAGATGAGGTGGTATGCTTTGGATTTTAGGCAGTTCCTTCTCTCCTCCATACTTTGCTCTTGCTATCACTCTGATACAAGTTAATCTTCGTCTCCTCTGTCCACAAGACCTTTTTCCAGAACTGTGGTTGCTCTTTTAAGAACATCTTGGCAAACTGTAACCTGGCCATCCTATTTTTGTGGCTAAACAGTGGTTTGCATCTTGCAGTGTAACCTCTGTATTTCTATTCATGAAGTCTTCTACGGACAGTGGTCATTGAGAAATCCACACCTGATTCCTGAAGTGTTTCTGATCTGTCGGACAGGTGTTTGGGGATTTTTCTTTATTACGAGAACAGGGTCCAAAGCTCTCCTGCATTGGTCTAGCACCCTCCCCCACACCTTCCCCACTCCCCCCCACCTTCCCCTCACCCACTCCTTCCCCTCCCCCACTCCCTCCCACCTTCCCCTCCCCCACTCCCTCCCACCTTCCCCTCCCCCACTCCCTCCCACCTTCCCCTCCCCCACTCCCTCCCACCTTCCCCTCACCCATTCCCCCCCACCTTCCCCTCACCCATTCCCCCCCCACCTTCCCCTCACCCACTCCATCCCCCCTCAACCCCTCTTATCCCCCCTCACTCACCCACTCTATCCCCCCTCAACCTGCCTTATCCACCTCCTCCTCCCCCCCCCCACACCGTTTCAACCAACGCAAAGTCGAAATATCGTATGTCGAAGCATTGTAAGTTGGGAAGCATCTGTATTAGATCACGTGGCTAGAAGGGAGCTGCGGCTCGCTAGGGGTCGCTGCCATTTGCACCATCGCAAAGTCGAAATATTGCCTTCGGGCCTGGCCACCCTCCCCCAACTGACGACACTCACCCACTCCATCCTCCCTCAACCCCCCCTTAAAACTCCCCGGGGGCGGGCGAGGGGGGAGAGGAAAGGGGAGAGGGAGCCACTCACTGTGGCCCCGGGCGACAATATCGCAGCAGCCAGCAGCAGGAGAGCTCTCGTCACCCCCCTCCCCCTCATTGGCCGCCACTCCTGTCACTCGGGTAGGTCCCGCCCCACTCTGAGTGGCAACCCTCCCCCAACTACGCATGCGCGGATCCGGCGGCCATCTTACATAAGTATTAGTTCAACGGGCCCCAACTGTGCAGGCGCGAACCCGTTTGTTCTGCCTACGCGCGGATCTGGCAGCCATCTTACGTATCAGATCAGCTGCGCAGGCGTGGACGCGTTGGGTTCCCATTATGACGTCGAACACGTAGACCCGTTGCATTCCCATTGTGATGTCGACACGGCTGACAGGCAGGGGAAATGGAAAAGTGATTTTTTAAACTTTGAAAAGGTGATTTTTAATGTTAAAAAAATGAAGAAAAAAAATATATATAACAATCATTTGAACCACAAGACAATGGTGATTAAGATGGTTCTAAGATTGTTGCACTATCGTGTACCATTTTGGCTGTAGTTCGGGAACTTACTATATAAAAAATATATATATATTAGACCAAACCCCTCCTCCACTCCCCTCTCCCTTCCTCCCATTCCCCCCTCCCCCCCACTCCATTCCCCCCTCCCCCCCACTCCATCCCCCTCAACCCCCCGTAACACCCCCCTCCCTCCACCCCATCCCTCCCTCCACCCCCATCCCTCCCTCCACCCCCATCCCTCCCTCCCTAGGAGATAGATTTAAACTTTAAAATGTGAATAACAAAAAATATAACCGATTTCAATGAAACTTCTTCCATTAGCACCAAAGGGACGACGGTGAGTAAGGTGGGCCTAAAATTGTCGTACTAACGTGTACCGTTTTGGCTGTAGTTCAGGAACAAACAAACAAACAAGAGTTTTAGTATATAGATATATATATATATATATATGTACACGCATCTACAATATGAGAGTTTTAGTAATATAATAATATATATATATAGACATAGAGAGAATTCTTCTGTCCTCAGCTGTGGAGGTCTTTCTTGGCCTGTCGGCCCCATTGCGATTAGTAAGCTCACCAGTGCTCTCTTTCTTGTTAATGATGTTCCAAACAGTTGATTTTGTTGAACAACAGTTGATGTTCCAAACCGTTTCCAAACAGTAAGCCTCAGGTTTGGCTGATGTCTCTAACAGTTTTATTCTTGTTTCTCAGTCTCATAATGGCTTCTTTGACTTTCAATGGCACAACTTTGGGCCTGATGTTGGTAAACAGCAATAAAAGTTTCCAAAGGTGATGGAAAGACTGGAGGAAAGACTAGGTACTGAAAGCTCTCTTATACCTGCATTAAGGAGGCATTTAAACACATCTGAGCAATGACAAACGCCTGTGAAGCCATGTGTCCTAAACATTATGGTGCCCTGAAATGGGGGGACAATGTATAAACACAGCTGTAATTTCTACACGGTGAAACCAAAATGTAAAAAAATGGTCTTTAATAAAATCTGACAATGTACACTTTAACCACATGTGATTTTTTTCTATTACAAATCACAAATTGTGGAGTACAGAGGCAAATAAATAAATGATAGATCTTTGTCCCAAACATTATGGAGGGCACTGTATAAGCAGGACTCGGCCGGAACACTCTTATTCTCTCCACATAAAAAATAATTTGGATAGCGACATGCTATTTCAGTGAATTAACTAGTCATTTTGCAATATTATTTAATAAATGAGTAAAAGTTTGGTTCCGGATTATGAGAGACAGGAAAGCTGTGAATTACTAATTTTGAAGCCGAAAAAACTTACCATTTAAAATCCCTCAAGCTGTCTGTGTCATTCAGGTCTTGCTCGTCACATCACTTTTGTACCACATAGAGCCATAATGATTAATTTAATTATTTGACAACAGCAGATTTTAATCCAGGAAAGAAAGGTTTGTTTTTCTGTTCTGTCTTGTTCCTGGAGCTTTTAACATCTGAAACTGTCAGTGGCCCCTGAAGTGAGACTGATGTCCATCTGAACTACTGTGCAAATGCACATGTACAATTCCGAGAGGATATTTACCTGACTCAGTACCTAGTCTTTAATCCTAGTATTAATCTGAAAGTCATTGTTTACTTACACAGACCAGTGAAAATATAACCAAAATCCTTCCCCCCCTTCCAAGTTAACTCTTGTCAATAGTCCTATTTCAAAGGTTTCCCACAACTATACCTAACCCCAGTGTTGTGATATTGAATTGCATTTTCAAAATACTATTTCAGATTGCATTATTCCAGTGGATTAATAAATGTACATATTCTTAATTTGCCTTATTTTCTATTTAACATTGTAGACTCCGTTTCGTTGTCTTAATATCATTTCCACTTAAGGCTCCAAACAATTAAAACAAAATCCCCCCCCCCACACCAAACATTTGCTTCCATTTCTCCTGTCCTAATGCTCAAATTATCACCAGCTCTTATTAGGAAAGCTAGCAAGGAGAACAACATGAGACAGTCATTACCCCAGCTGAAAAGGTACCCCAAAGCAGTTCCAGTTTAAATCAAAGACATCATGCTCTATAGCCAGAATGTAAATAGCCGTGGAAGTAAATTACATCTCTTGTAAGTGACTGACTATAACTCATGGCTGCAGCTCAAGAATTATAATCAGGTTAATCATTCCTAGGCTATAAATAGCAACCTGCAATTCTTTACATTCTTGCAATTTGTAGCAGAATCCTGGAGTCAGTGACCAAGCTTCCCGTTTCTAACAAGGCCACCCCCTTCAGTTCTAAGTTTATTCCCACCTCATCAGAAAATTCCTGTCTCAATTGACAGACTTTCCTAAAAAGTATTAACATTGGCAAGATTATGACTTTTAAGGGAATAATAATAATATATTCCTTTATTCGTCCCACACCGGGGAAATGTACAATGTTACAGCAGCAAAGTGGATAGCAAGAGAGCAAGAGATCATTCATTATAAATAAAAGATACATAAATTGTCATCAGTTTTCTGTGTGTTCTTAGCTGTTCTTGTTGACTCGTCTGCTGGGAGCAGTGCTGGCTGTGCAGTCTCACAGCAGCGGGAAGGAAGGACCTCCTATATCTCTCCTTCACGCACTTGGGGTGAAGGAGTCTGTCACTGAAGGAGCTACTCAGTGCAGTGACAGTGTCCTGCATGGGGTGGGAGTCGTCCAGCAGCGATGTTAACTTTGCCATCATCCTCCAGTCTCCCACCACCTGCACTGAGTCGAGGGGGCAACCCAGGATAGAGCCGGCCTTCCTGACCAGCTTGTCGAGTCTCTTCCCTTCCGCCACTGAGATGCTGCTGCTCCAGCAGACCACTCCATAGAAAATAGCCGATGCAACCGCCGTGTTGTAGAAGGTCCTTAGGAGTGCCCCCTGCACTCCAAAGGACCTGAATCTCCTTAGCAGATAAAGTCTGCTCTGGCCCTTTTTGTGTAGTGCATTGGTGTTTTCAGTTCAGTTTATTGTTGAGGTAGACACCCAGGTACTTATAAGAATCCACCCTCTTGATGTCTATTCCCTGGATGTTCACTGGTGTCAGGGGGACCTGGCTGCGCCTGCGGAAATCTACCACCATCTCCCTGGTTTTCCCCGCATTGATCCGGAGGCAGTTCCGCTGGCACCAGTCCTCAAACTCCTTGATCAGTTCAGGAAAGCCTGTCTTTCAAAGTGCTAGATATCCAAATTCGTAGTTGATACAGCACTACACCCGATATATTTAATTTAAAAATGCAAATTGTTAGAGATCCAAAAAGCCGTCATTCAATATCATTGTGTAAAACAGTACAATTACAAAATAATGTTCAATATACCAGAGAACCAGAAATGAGCATTTCTTGATTTTATTTTGCAGTTTACATTTCATAAGTAGTGCCTTGAATTGTATAGCAATGGAAGATTATATTCCTAAATAAGCTGATTTTTTTTTTGTTGAAAAAACGATTCTAAATTGGTTCTGATGGATCTCAAGCGAAATGTGGTTCTGACGCAGAATGACTTCACTTATTTTCATTTTTAGGTATTGCAATTGGAGAAACAACACCTGATAAGCTTTTCACCATCGCAGAGGTGGAGTGTCTGGGTGCATGTGTGAACGCACCAATGGTGCAAATTAATGACAATTATTATGTAAGTCAAATATTTTTCACTATTTTAGATCTTCATGTGATGATATAAATGTGAAGATAATGGATATTAATTAGACGTGTAAATCCAAACTTGAACCACTATTCAGTATTAAAGGAAGAAATTGGAATACGTATCCCCAAAGGTCAATCTTATATTCCTAAAGTACAAGGTTCATATCCAGATTATTAATGTACATAATAAACAGTAAGGGCCTCTCACTGTGCCCTGTGGCACACTGCCAGTTGTAGGCTCCCAGCAGTGAAAAACATCCAGCATCACCCTCTGCCTCCTATTATGCCAATATTTGATTGTCTCCTAACTTGTCCTGAACCGATCGTCTCTGTGGGAGCATGAAAACTGCACTGCCCTCAGCAATGCATTTTATACCCTCTTGGGAAAAATAACACAGTTGAACAGACAGGATCTCATATTAATAAAATGTGAGAATGTCTGTAGTCCCTGCCTTTTCAAACGAAGATTAATCCGGTTTCTTGTCTCCAATAATTTTCCTACACTGATATTAAACTCACAAGTTTTTGATTTCTTGGCTTATCCCCACTGCTTTAAAAAAAAAATGATTTGCCATGTTTGCTGCCCTCTTGTCCTTACCTGTGAAATCTCAAGACCCCAGCAATCTCCTTGTTTGGGTACATTTCATCCAATTCTGGGGATTTATCCACCTTTACGTCTGCTAAGATATCCAATACCTTCTTTCAATAGTAAAATTTAAGATTTCTTCATTCCTTTCCATGCATTTTCAACCACAACGTTCGGAGTAAACACAGATGAAATATTCATCTAAGACATTGCTCTAATGAACTAAATACAGTGTCCATCAACTATGACCACTCATTCTGTTCCTAAGCCAAGACATAAAAGTCAACATCTAGACAGTCATTTGATTTATGAGAGAATAGAAGAAAGAAATGATTTAACATCACGCTAGACAGAATCCATCCAGCCTATATTTTGGGTCTGAAGTGCAGTCGAACATGAACCCTTAACCCTCTGATTTGGACCTTCTGACTTAACAGTGCTAACGATTAAACCACAAAATACAATTTATAGGTAAATTACAACAAACTTCTCACAAGGACCTATGTTTCACAAACATGATAACGAGAGTTAACAGTTGATTGTTCTATGCTTGCTGCATGGAATATGATACCTTGAGCATTCAGCAGTACCTCTCTTGCATTATTTTCATTTAATGTACAAATATACACTGATCAAGGTAGTTTCTTATTTTCAGCCTTTGCATCACACTTACTGTTCTGTCTTTTCCATGAACCGAAAATGTACAATTTATAGTAAAATGTTTTCTTCCTGGTAACTGATGGTGTACAATTGCTGATAGATAATATGTTTGCTTTATAGGAGGATCTAACACCAAAAGACATGGAGGAAATAATTGATGAATTAAAGGCAGGCAAGACTCCCAAACCTGGCCCAAGGTAAATGTAATTCTTAAGTTACAGTGCCCTCCATAATGTTTGGGACAAAGACCCATCACTTATTTATTTGCCTCTGTACTCCACAATTTGAGATTTGTAGTAGAAAAAAAATCACATGTGGTTAAAGTGCACATTGTCAGATTTTAACAAAGGCCATTTTTATACATTTTGGTTTCTCCATGTAGAAATCACAGCAGTGTTTATACATAGTCCCCCTCCATTTCAGGGCACCATAATGTTTGGGACACAGCAATGTCATATAAATGAAAGTAGTCATGTTTAGTATTTTGTTGCATATCCTTTGCATGCAATGATACTTGAAGTCTGCGATTCATGGACATCACCAGTTGCTGGGTGTCTTCTCTGACGATGCTCTACCAGGCCTGTATTGCAGCCATCTTTAGTTTATGCTGGTTTTGGGGGCTAGTCCCCTTCAACTTTCCCTTCAGCATATAAAGGGCATGCTCAATTGGGTTCAGATCGGGTGATTGACTTGGCCACTCAAGAATTGACCATTTTTTAGCTTTGAAAAACTCCTTTGTTGCTTTAGCGGTATGTTTGGGATCATTGTCTTGCTGTAGAATGAACCGTCAGCCAATGAGTTTTGAGGAATTTGTATGAACTTGAGCAGATGGGATGTGCCTATACACTTCAGAATTCATTATGCTACCACCATCAGCAGTTGTATCATCAATGAAGATAAGTGAGCCAGTACCTTCAGCAGCCATACATGCCCAGGCCATAATACCCCCACCACTGTGTTTCACAGATGAGGTAGTATGCTTTGGATTTTGGGCAGTTCTTTCTCTCCTCCATACTTTGCTCTTGCTATCACTCTGATACAAGTTAATCTTCGCCTCATCTGCCCACAAGACCTTTTTCCAGAACTGTGGTTGCTCTTTTAAGTACTACTTGGCAAACTGTAACCTGGCCATCTTATTTTTGCAGCTAACCAGTGGTTTGCATCTTAGTGTAGCCTCTATTTCTGTTCATGAAGTCTTCTGCGAACAGTGGTCATTGACAAATCCACACCTGACTCCTGAAGAGTGTTTCTGATCTGTCGGACAGGTGTTTGGGGATATTTTTGTTATTATAGAGAGAATTCTCCTGTCATCCGCTGTGGAGGTCTTCCTTGGCCTGCCACTCCCTTTGAGATTAGTAAGCTTACCAGTGCTCTCTTCTTCATGATGTTCCAAACAGTTGATTTTGGTAAGCCCAAGTTTGGCTGATGTTTCTAACAGTTTTATTCTTGTTTCTCAGTCTCATAATGGCTTCTTTGACTTTCATTGACACAACTTTGGGCCTCATGTTGATAAACAGCAATAAAAGTTTCCAACGGTGATATCATCATATCATATATCTACAGCCGGAAACAGGCCTTTTCGGCCCTCCAAGTCCGTGCCGCCCAGTGATCCCCGTACATTAACACTATCCTACACCCACTAGGGACAATTTTTACATTTACCCAGCCAATTAACCTACATACCTGTACGTCTTTGGAAAGACTGGAGGTAAGACTAGCTCACTTATACCTGCATGAAGGAGGCAATTAAACACATCTGAGCAATTACAAATGCCTGTGAAGCCATGTGTCCCAAACATTATGGTGCCCTGACATGGGGGGACTATGTTAAAACACAGCTATAATTTCTACATGGTGAAACCAAAATGAAATCTGATGAAATTAATAAAATCTGACAATGTGCACTTTAGCCACATGTGATTTTTTTCTATTACAAATTTCAAATTGTGGAGGACAGTGGCAAATAAATAAATGATGGGTCTTTGTTCCAAACATTATGGATGGCACTGTGTACTGCAAAATGCATTGCTTAAAGATCTCTAAATTTTAAACATTGGATAAATTGAAAATGTGTACTTTAGCAAGTATTCGTAGGATTTTAAAATTTCCTTAAAATTTGAACTAAATTACTCATTACTGAATTTGTAGGAAATGTTAAGCATATGCAGCTAATCCTTCAAGTAACATTCATTTTGTATATATTTATTAGGAATCTTGATTGTGCTTTCTTTCAACATTGCTTTTATAGTTAGAGCAGCTGCCTAGCTTTGGGAACCTGTGATTTAGCTTTAGCAAACAAGGTTGTGACCTTCATGTGCACCATAGATGGATTTATGCTGTCAGTGTTGGTTGACATCCAGTCTTGAGTGTGTACAGAACTATATTTTATGATTGATTTTTCTCCATTGAAACTGGGTGAATGGGCAGTTGAACACTAATCCGTTTGCTCTGTTTGGACTTAATCTTCCATCATTTTCTTACTTTAATCTTTTGAAAGATGGAACACTTTCCCCAAAAGAGCTAGAGGCCTAATAAAATATTGCTAATATTTTAAAAACTAACTTTAGTTTAGATTATTGTCACGTGTGCCTACATAGAGCTAGGCAATTTGGCCCTTCGAGCCCACTGTGCATTTTAGAAAAGATCATGGCTGATCTAACAACTCAAATACTGTTTTCTTATCCTCTTCCCATTGTCTTGATTGTTCTAATGAGTATTAATCTCTATCTCAGTTTTGCATGGAATCAATGCCTGAGCCTCTATGGCCTTGTTTGGTAGTGAATGTAAAGGATCCACATTGTTTAATGGAAATAAACATTTCAGTACAGGAGTTCTGCTATAGCGTTTCCATAATGCTAATTGGATATAGTACAATTATCAAACAGGGAACAATATTTATATTATACAGGCAGAATTGGTTGTAACGTGATTTCGATTGGGAATTAGAGAGCCATTTAAAAGTTATTTTCCAAGTTGACAAACAATAAAAGCTATCCCGAAAAATAGTCTATTGAAAGTTTCCATAGGACTCCCATAATAATCAAACACCAGAGTCTCTTAAGAACACAGTCTGTCAGTTTCACCATAGGTGTTCATTGAAATTGACAAGTAAACGCTTGTATTTATATTTGCGCAATAATTAATAAACAATGTAACGTAGAGTTTGCAATTACAAAAATAAACAGCTCTTAAAACACCTTTATTTTGAAATCCTACAGGGAGAAACAGTTATTGAGTATACGAAAATAACTGCAGATGCTGGTACAAATCGATTTATTCACAAAATGCTGGAGTAACTCAGCAGGTCAGGCAGCATCTCGGGAGAGAAGGAATGGGTGACGTTTCGGGTCGAGACCCTTCTTCAGTCTGAAGGGTCTCGACCCGAAACGTCACCCATTCCTTCTCTCCCGAGATGCTGCCTGACCTGCTGAGTTACTCCAGCATTTTGTGAATAAAACAGTTATTGAGTGTTTGAAACTCACCCATAATGCCCCTTCATATGATGGTTATTATAGACAATAGGTGCAGGAGTAGGCCATTCGGCCCTTCGAGCCAGCACCACCATTCAATGTGATCATGGCTGATTATTCTCAATCAGTACCCTGTTCCTGCCTTCTCCCCATACCCCGACTCCGCTATCCTTAAGAGCTCTATCTAGCTCTCTCTTATTATAACATGATTTTTATAACACAATTTCTTAGGAAGGTAGCTATTGCATTATAGCAAAACTACCCGTACTAAAAGGCCCGTCTCCTTTTTTTGAGACTGTGACCCCAATTTCTAGACTTGCCAGAAGTCGTCATCAACATATCAGCTCTTTCAAACCGGTGTGTATAATTGTTGTGGAACATCTATCCTCTTGTACTCTAATTCTCAGAATGATAGCAAGCATACCCTGTGCCTCTATTCTCCTGCTACACCAGCATGTTGGCTTTCAGTGATGGTTATGTGGACAACTGGCGAAAATAAACAGTTCCTAGTCCTACCAGTCTCTCAGTTTAAAAACAAAATAACATGGAACATGTCTTTGACTTTTCCACCAGTGTGAACCAGACCCCATATGAAACTACCTGTAGCAGATCAGAAATGAGTGCTCCTTTGGACTTGCCAAAGAAAGTTGAGCCTCACCTCCCACTTAACAGTAGTTGGACGACTGTGAAGTCTGATCTGTCCCTGCCAATAATAAACTCAGCAATCAAAACATAGGTTTAATTGCTGAGCAACAATTAAAAGACCAGTTTGTGAAAGTTTGACTAATGTGGGTTTTGCATTCTTGCCTTCTGGCCACCCAAGATTCGTCTAGGATGAGAAATGATTCCTTACTTCATTTATAAAATTAACCTAAAAACAAATAACTAGAAACAAAGAACTGCAGATGTTGGTTGATACCAAAGATAGACACAAAGTGCCAGAGTAACTTGGGGGGGTGGTTAAGAACAATTAATGCTGAATTATTAAGCATGGTGGGAGCACTGATCTCATCTTTCTCAACAATTTCCACACTGCATTTACCAGCAGGTGGAATATTGGCTGATGGTTGCACACCCCGAGAGAAATATGTCCTTGGTAAATGAGTTTTCTTTTTAATCCTTTCAACACAGATTTACCATTCAATTTATGTAATATAACAACAGCATATAATTATCTTCATTTTTTTCTCCAATATAACTAATTAGTAAGAAGATGCAAGCAAATTAAAAACATTTTCCTCTTTACAGTAAAAACAGACACCAGCAGCTGTGATGCTTTTTCAATTGTTTTTTTATTATTTAGAGATAAGACAGTTACAGTGGACAATCATTGTATTTGAGAATTTCGAAAAGGCAGCTGTGCGCCAAAGTGTTCCATCAGCTGTTTTGCTTGCTAGATTCTTTTCAATTACTGACTGCTTGCATCATGTTTCAAATGTATAAATATCAAGCAATAAGTCAAATCCTTACCGTTTAAGCAAGTTGCGTCCTATTTGAATCCCAGTTTGCATGCTCTGTTCAGATGCTGTAAACAAATTAGTTAAATGAACAGTGAAATGTTCTTGCTGCAGCTGTAATTGATCAATTGATGCTTGCAATCAAAACAATTTGTTTCATGTTCAGTTATTCCAAGTAGCCACAGTGCCCTCCATAATGTTTGGGACAAAGACCCATCATTTATTTATTTGCCTCTATACTCCACAATTTGAGATTTGTAATAGAAAAAAATCACATGTGATTAAAGTGCACATTGTCAGATTTTAATGAAGGCCATTTTTATACATTTTGGTTTCACCATGTAGAAATTACAGCTGTGTTTATACATAGTCGACCCATTTCAGGACACCATAATGTTTGGGACACATGGCTTCACAGGCGTTTGTAATTGCTCAGATGTGTTTAATTGCCTCCTTCATGCAGGTATAAGAGAGCTCTCAGCACCTCGTCTTTCTTCCAATCTTTCCATCACCTTTGGAAACTTTTATTGCTGTTTTCAACATTAGGACCAAAGTTGTGCCAATGAAAGTTAAAGCAGCCATTGTGATTGGAATGGTTAGTGGTGCTACCCAGGAATGAGATGGCATGTGATTAGGATTATGCAGGCTGTGTTAAAAAAAAGTCACGGATAAGTTAATTTTCCCGTATCAGAACTTAATACTTTTCCACTTCATTTACCTTGACATTTCACCTACTTTATACAAAAGTCTAGTGTAAAATCAGCACATTTTGGGTGGGGCAAAAGTTATTTCAAACTCTGGGTCTTTTAACTCCTGGATCTCAGCTGCATACCATTGGTTAGCTGACCAAAATAGCTCAATGTCAGAAGCCACCAACTAGTGCCAAATACAAGGTTACTGACAGGAAAATAAGATTCACGCTAGAATCTGAAGCAGAAACTGTTTCAACAAAAATTGAGCACAATAGCAAACTCTCATTTTCAGCAATGCAACTAAAAGGCTTAATTGACCAGGGAATTAATCATGCCTTCTCTGCCCACTTAACCACTAATTGCTCCCTGTGTTGCCAAAAGGAGGATTAGAACCAGAGATTATCACAACCTTGATGAGTTTTCTGACAAATCAACAAGACTGCCCTCCATTGAGATAATGTTACCGTATTTGTGTGTTGCTGAAATTGTCACAGGTCTTGGGTACTTCTACACTTGACCTTTCCAAAGTTCCGAAGTCAAGGTTCCTATCGCCCACTCGCTGTAAACTGTTCAAAGCTCTGTTGCCTGTATAGTAAGGAAATATATCCTACTACTCAACTTCTCTTCACCAGGCGCTTAGTTCTTTGATTAAGCTTTAGACTTTTGAGATGCAGTGTGGAAACGGGCTCTTTGGCCCGTCGAGTCGTCGCCAACCAGCGATCATCCTATAAACTTAACACTATCCTACACACTAGGGACAATTTACAATTTTACCATAGCCAATTAATCTACAAACCTGTACATCTTTGGTGTGTGGGAGGAAATCCGAGTGCCCAGAGAAAACCCACATGGTCACTGGGAGAATATACAAACTCCGTACAGACAGTGCCTGTAGTCAGGATCGAAGCCGGGTCTCTGGAGCTGTCAGGCAGAAACCCGACCACTGTCACCCCAAAAGCATTTGGTTACCTTTTTTATGTGAATAAAATTCTGTGCACCACACCTGTTAAATGTCAGGACTTAAGGTTAGGTGCATACTGTAAAGTATGTAGTTGGTATACCAGTTAGAGCTCAGAATAAAATGCACATAGACACTTCAACTTTAAAAGAGTTTAAAGGATTAAGTGTCTATATTAGGTAAAAATGAATGCTAGCAGATAACAAGGCTGGAGAATTGTGTGATTTATAATTTTTGTTGTATTTAAACAAAATGCTTCGTTATTTTTTCCCATCTATAGGAATGGACGATTTTCTTGCGAGCCTGCTGGAGGTTTAACTTCGTTGTTGGAACCACCCAAGGAGCCTGGTTTTGGGCTTCAGCCAGGACTTTAGCTAATCTTGTAGCTAGAAGGAGCTGCTAATATCTTGAACTGATCTTTTCTTGGTATTTGTGCACAAACAAAATGTATATAATAAAATGTTTCTCGTACTGCAAGCCTAAACATTCTAATTCTATTTTTTAATGTGGTCCTATTTTATTAAATAAATTAACTAACTGAATGTGCTTGTGCTGCCACACTGCAGATGGAAAGCCTCCCATTACATGTGCACAAATTTTATTCTGCTTTATAGCAACTGTTGCAAAGTTTATCCCCACCAGAATAAATGTTCTCTTGTAAAAGCTCCACTCATTTAGTTTTAAGTATTTTGCACAGCTGATGAATTAGATCCTTTATAATAAGACTTCCTTCAATGAAGTTGTTCAAAATTCAGATTCCATTATAGTTAGGACGATTTTTTTAACCCTATTCTATTCCCAAAGGCAGCAAACATCAGGCTAATAGTGGCACAGCGAGTTCTGCATTGAGCAATTTGGTAGGAATCAATTAGTTGGTTTGAAATAATGTGCTGTGCTGAGCTCATCTATGGGGCAATCCATATTCCACCCTAGACCACTATATATTCCTCTGAATGAGACAGTAATCAGTACATTTTGACAAAGGCATAAAAGTGACCAAGAAAAGTTCTCAATTTCTCACAGAAGGAAGCGGCATATTCAGAAGTTAGTAAATTCATTTCACAAATAAAAAAGAAAGCGCTGGAGTAACTCAGCGAGTCAGGCATGATTTAGATTTTTTAGATTTAGAGATACGGCGCAGAAACAGGCCCTTCGGCCCACCGGGTCCACGCTGCCCAGCGATCCCCACACTAACACTCTCCTACACCCACTAGGGACAATTTTTTATTTTTTTTACATTTGCCCAGCCAATTAACCTACAAACCTGCACGTCTTTGGAGACTCTGCAGAACATGGATAGGTGGTGATTCGGGTGACATATTGTGGTGGGGGAAATGGTTGTCATCTTAAGCAAATTAAATTTAAAACATCAGAAAAAGCAAGACACTACCAATGACTGCTGACAAAGAGAACTCAAATGACACCTTAATCCTCTACCAAAGCCTTTTAAGCTAGTGCAAATCTATTGTTAATAACTTTCAAACTGTTAATCAGATCAAAAATTTCAGCCGATACACATGCTTTGTCGAAACAATTTATACACCAGATCAGTACTTATCATTTTTTTAATATTCTGCAGCAGTGGCACAGCAGTAGAGTTGCTGCCTTACAGCGCCAGAGACTAGCGTTCGATCCTGACTACCGGTGTTGTTTGTACATAGTTTGTATGTTCTCCCTGACTGCTTAGGTTTTAACCTTCTGTAGGTTAATTAGCTTCAGTAAAAATTGTCCCTAGAGTGTAGGATAATGTTCGTGTACGGGGTGATCGCTGGCCGGCGCAGACTCGGTGGGCCGAAGAGCCTGTTACCACGCTGTGTCTCTTAGGTCTAAAGTTTTAGAATGTTATTGTCCATCATTTGCCACCTGATGCGAAGTGATCCACCTAAACCACTGCAGTCACTGAGGACGGTATTTCTAGGTGGAAATTTGATTATTTTGACCTATTCGATTAACAGAAATATTTAAGTTCAGTCAGGAATATGTGAAATTTGGTGATCTACATGCTCGTCCTTCCGAGCTGTTATGGATGCATCTTTAGATTAAGGAAATAGTTTTCATAAACGGTGGCTCAGATAGTTTAAATTGAAGCCACATTGCAGTGGTGGCAGATAGCTGTCAAGCATAACTCTTTTGTTGAGATAATGGTTGCATCCTTCCAAGTGAGTGAAGGATTATAGCCTCTCCTTTACACAAGCCACATTGAACTAATTCATGTAAACCCCACAACAATGGTTTTGGATTCAGTGAAAGTAAAAGGACTAAACATCAAGAAGAGGCCAGTAAGCTCTGGATACCAAGTAGCAGATCATAAGGTCATAAGGAATAAGAGTAGAATTAGGCCATTCGCCCATCAAGTCTACTCCGCCTTTCAATCATGGGTGATCTACAGTGCCCTCCATAATGTTTGGGACAAAGTCCCATCATTTATTTATTTGCCTCTGTACTCCATAATTTGAGATTTGTAATAGAAAAAAAACACATGTGATTGAAGTGCACATTGTCAGATTTTAATAAAGGCCATTTTTATACATTTTGGTTTCACCATGTAGAAATTGCAGCAGTGTCAATAGTCAATAGTCGTTTATTTGTCACATACACATAAATGTGTAGTGAAATGAAACATTACCCGCAGTTGAAACACTAAGACCAATAAGAATAATCAATAAAAATGCAATAACACATACAATCATACACTAACACCAAACAAAAGAAACATCCATCACAGTGAGTCTCCTCCAGTCCCTTCTCACTGTGATGGAAGGCCAAAATGTCTTTTCTCTTCCCTGCCGTCTTCTCCCGAGGTCAGGCTGTTGAACTTGCCACGTCGGGGCTCCCGACATTGGAGCGCCGTGCCGGACGGTGAAAGGTCCACGGCCTATTCCAGGCCGCGCCGGACGGTGAAAGGTCCGTGGCGGGCCGACCCAGCCCCGCGATTCGGGGCGGGCGAACACGCTGCCTCTGCCGCTGCCGGAGCTCCCGATGTCGGCCCCCACCCAGGGGCCTGTGGGCTTCTGACGTCCACGCGGCCCACGCCGGAGCCTCCGGAGACGAGTCGCAGCCGCTCCCGTAGCATCCGCAGGCAGCTAGCGCCGCAGGTGGTGAGTCCGGGCCGTGGGCTCTGCGAACCAGAGCCCCAGGTGGTCCCAGGTGCATGGCCGGTGGTAGGCCGCAACGGGAACGGAGACACGACACAGAAACAAAGGTCGTGTCTCCGTTCAGGAGAGAGAATTTTTTACAGTTCCCGTTCCCTCCCACCCCCTCCCCCCCACATAACATACAAACACTACACCATATTAAAACTACAATTCATACAAAAACAACAAAAAACACAAAAGACAGACGACTGCAGGCAAGCCGCAGCTGCGACGGCAGCGCTGGCTCCTCCTTTATTTGTTTATACAAAGTCCCCCCATTTCAGGGCACCATAATGTTTGGGACACAGCAATGTCATGTAAATGAAAGTAGTCGATTAGTATTTTGTTGCATATCCTTTGCATGCAATGACTGCTTGAAGTCTGCGATTCATGGGCATCATCAGTTGCTGGGTGTCTTCTCTGGTGATGATCTGCCAGGCCTGTATTGCAGCCATCTTTAGTTTATGCTTGTTTTGGGGGCTAGTCCCCTTCAGTTTTCTTTTCAGCATATAAAAAGCTTGCTCAATTGAGTTCAGATCAGGTGATTGACTTGGCCACTCAAGAATTTACTATTTTGTAGCTTTGAAAAACTCCTTTGTTGCTTCAGCAGTATGTTTGGGATCATTGTCTTGCAGTAGAATGAGTCAGCCCATGAGTTTTGAGGCATTTGTTTGAACTTGAGCAAATAGTATGTGTCTGGACACATCAGAATCATTATGCAACTACCATCAGCAGCAGTATCATCAATGAAGATAAGTGAGCCAGTACCTTCAGCAGCCATACATGCCTAGGCCATAACACCCCCACCACCGTGTTTCACAGATGTGGTGGTATGCTTTGGATCTTGGGCAGTTCCTCCTCTCCTCCATACTTTGCTCTTGCCATCACTCTGATACAAGTTAATCTTCGTCTCATCTGTCCACAAGACCTTTTTCCAGAACTATGGTTGCTCTTTGACAAACTGTAACCTGGCCATCCTATTTTTGCGGCTAACCAGTGGTTTGCATCTTGCAGTGTAGCCACTGTATTTCTGTTCATTAAATCTTCTGCGGACAGTGGTCATTGACAAATCCACACCTGACTCCTGAAGAGTGTTTCTGATCTGACTGACAGGTGTTTGGGGATTTTTCTTTATTATAGAGAGAATTCTTCCGTCATCAGCTGTTTAGGTTTTCCATGGCCTGCCAGTTCCTTTGCGATTAGTAAGCTCACCAGTGCTCTCTTTCTTCTTAATGATGTTCCAAACAGTTGATTTTGGTCAGCCTAACGTTTGGCTGATGTCTCTAACAGTTTTATTCTTGTTTCTCAGTCTCCTAATGGCTTCTTTGATTTTCATTGGCACAACTTTGGTCCTCATGTTGATAAACAGCAATAAAAGTTTCCAAAGGTGATGGAAAGACTGGAGGAAAGACTAGGTGCCGAGAGCTCTTATACTTGCATTAAGGAGACATTTAAAGACCTGAGCAATTACAAACACCTGCGAAGCCATGTATCCAAACATTATGGTACCCTGAAATGGGGGGACTATATAAACAGCTGTAATTTCCACATGGTAAAACCAAAATGTATAAAAATGCCCTTTAATAAAATCTGACAATGTGCACTTTAACCACATGCTTCATTGATATATATATATATTTTTAAGATTAGCTTCACCTTTGGGGTATCATTAAAAATGCTCCTAAAGATCTTTTCATAGGTTGACTAAAAATAAAAAACAGACCGGAGGTTTAGCACGAAAAGAATTCGCCCTTCAGTGAAAAGTGACCCAGATTAAAAACCAAACATTGCCCTAAAAGCTTTGCCTGTTGTTTTTTTACAACTGTGGAACTAAGAACAATTTCAAATATTATAACCAGGTTATAGCCTAGACAATTTGCACAAAACACTGTAATGCTAGATTTGAAACAGGGAGTTATTTCTTCAGATTGAAACCTCAAAATGCCTTATAGTTATACAAAATTTGTAATCTACAGTGGCGCAGCAGTAGAGTTGCTGCCTTACATTGCCAGAGACCATGGTTTGATCCCAGCTTTGGTGCCGGCTGTACAGTTTGCACCTTCTCCCTGTGACCGTGGGTTTTCTCTAGGTGCTCCAGTTTCCTTCCACACAACAAAGACATGCAGGTTTGTAGGTGAATTGGCTTCTGTAAATTGTCCCTAGTGTGGAGGACAGTATTAGTGTAGGGAGTGATCGTTGGTCAGCGTGGACTCGGTTGGTCGAAAGTCCTGTTCCACACTGAATGTCTAAAATGGTACAATAGCCATAGAAATAGGCCCTTCAGCCCCAATCCGTCCGCAACAACCAAGATGCCCCATCCAAGCTCATCCCATTTGCTCAGGTCTCGCCTAATTCCTCTAAACCTTTCCTATCCATGTACCTGTCTTTTTCAATGTTGTTACTGTATCTGCCTCAACTACTTGCTCTGGCAGCTCATTCCCTATACCCACCATCCTCTGAGAAAGTTGCCCCCCAGATTCCTATTAAATATTTCCCATCTCATCTTAAACCCATGTCCTGTGATTCTTGATTCCTCTATCTGGGATAAAAGACTGCATTCACCCTTTGCATTCCTCTCATGAATTTATATTCCTCTATTAGATCACCCCACAGCCACCTGTGCTCCAAGGAATAAAGTCCAAGCCTGCCCAACCTCGCCCTGTAACTTAATCCATTGAATCCTGGTAATGTCTTCAGATTTTTTTAATCCCCCTCCTTTAAATGCAAGTCTAGATAGTGCACACCATTATTAAAGGTTTACATGTGGGACCTTCCCAGTGTTGTGTCAAAAAGGTAACACAACCAGGAGTCTGATTGGAAAAGCACACCATCTATAATGAAACACCTGAAATAGAATTAAAAGTATGCATAAATAAATGCATGATTAGTTTTCATGCTAAATTGCGCTAAAAGACCAAACAATACATTTTATGATACATGGGATCCAGAGAATGAGAATCTAGTTTAGCCAGAACTAGTTGGGTCCAGACCTGATCATAGCCCTGGTGTAGAAGACATACAGCCAAATTCCAGAGGGTGACTTCCCTCAACATCAAGAAACAGTGGTAAAACTGAAGTCGATAGACTTCTACAAAAACTCTAATTGTTGAAGTGAAACCTTATAAAAGATGGTTAGGATTATTGGAAGTCAATCATTTTACTTGTAGAATATCACTCAAGAGTTCTTCTGCTGTTTCTATAATTTCGCTTCCATCACAAAGCCAAAAGTGGGAATGTTATCAGAACATTACATTTGCAACTCCTCAACGAATAAAGCAATTTATGCCTGCTTGCAGCAGGATCCAGCAGCTTTTAGGCATGGGCTAAAAAGTGGCAAGTGATATTCATGTTACAAAAATGTCAGGCATTTACCATCCATAAAAAATGTCCAACCACCTACTCTTTACAACCAACGGCATTACAATCTAAAGGCCTCCCACTACAAACTAAAATGCACTCGCCACATAAAGGGTATGGTTACAAGAACAGGTCAAAGTCTAGGTTTTCTGTGGCAAAATAGTCATCCTTTAACACCCAAAAGCCTTTTCACTATTTCAATAAGCTCAAAATGGAGCAAAACTGAATACATTCCACCTGCCTGGATCTGTGAAACACAACAACTGAAGAATTCAGGACAAAGCAACCAGCTTGATTGATAAATAAAAGACACACTGTGTAGGAAAATAACTGCAGATGCTGGTACAAATTGAAGGTATCACAAAATGCTGGAGTAACTCAGCAGGTCAGGCAGCATCTCAGGAGAGAAGGAATGGGTGACATTTCAGGTCGAGACCCTTCTTCAGACTGATGGACACACAGTTGCTGCACCGTGTAGCATCTGAAAAAAGTGATTGTGCAGCCCAATGCAGATGACATCACCACAGAGAGCCGGATCTCAACCAATTGCCAACAGAGTGCAGGGAGATAGAGAGCCTTGTAACAGTATCAAGCCAAAAGCCCTCCCCCTCAATGTCAGCAAGATGAACGAGCTAGTTATTGATTTCAGGAAGCATAGTGGAGTACATGCTCCACTCAGCATCAATGGTGCCAAGTGGAAATGGTCGAGTCCTTCAAGTTCCTCGGCATAAATAATACCAATCTATCCTGGGCTAACCACATCGAAGGTACAGCCAAAAACAGTACATCAACACATCCACTGGAGACCAAGTAAGTGCGGCATGTCTTCAACAACTCTTTCCAATTTCTGTACATGCATGTGTCCAATAAGTCTTACCAGATTCTACAGAAGTCGGCGAGAATTGTTGGAGACACATCAAACCTCCTTAGTCTCCTCAGGAAAGCATACCATCAAGTTGCATCAAAGCTTAGTTTTGCAACAGCTCTGCCCAAGACCGCAAGAAATTTCAGAGTTGTGGATGTAGCCCAGTCCATTATACAGATCGCACTCCCCAACATTGACCCCAATCTATACTTCACACCACCCTGGGAAGTAGCTAACATAATTAAGGACATTTTTCACTCTAGTCATTCCCTCTTCTCCCTTCTCCTATTAGGTAGCAGATGCAAAAGCTTGAAAGCATGTACTACCAAACTCAGGAACAGCTTCTTCCCCTCTATAATCCCACTGTTGAACAGTCCTTCCATTTGTTAAGGAATAATCCTGATCTTCCAACTTAATCCATTGCGGATGCTGGACATTTTCTCTGTGTAATGCTACAATGTTTTAAACCTATATTCTGAACCCTCGTATTTTTTCTTTTTACACTATTTGTCATACTTGTATATGGCTTCAATATACTCGTGTCTAGTATGATTTGATTTAACTGGATAGCATGCTAAAAACTAAAGCCAGGCATGTGAGTGAGGTAAAAAAAAAAGGAAAAGAGACAAGCGCTTGTGCGAGGCGTACAGCGGGGGTTCAATGCCAGCACAGAGCAGAAGATGCAGCATGAAATGGACTGCTTCTCACAGGCCTGTGACAACAATTGTCTCTCCATTAGCACCAAAAAGTCTGAAGTTATGTACCAGCCCGCGCCTGGAAAGCCCTACCAGGAACCACACATCACTGTGAAGGGGCAGAATCTACAGGCAGTCGACAGCTTTACCTATCTGGGTAGTACTCTCGCGAGTGGTGAACGTTGACGCTGAGGTCAACAACAGGATTGCCAAGGCCAGCGCTGCCTTTGGGCGACTCCGTGGGAATGTTTGGGAGCGGAGAGGACTCAGCCTTACCACCAAGCTGAACGTTTACCGTGCAGTGGTACTCACCACTCTTCTCTATGCCAGTGAGACCTGGACTGTCTACAGCAGACATGCCAAACAGCTCAACCACTTTCACTTGAGCTGCCTGCGCAGACTCCTTCACATCAGGTGGCAGGACAAAATTCCCGACACAGGGGTCTTGGAACGGGCCGGAATCCCCAGCGTCCACACCCCCCTACGGAGAGCCCAAACCAGATGGGCAGGCTGCCAAAACAGCTTCTGTATGGAGAACTGTGTCAGGGCAAGCGCTCAGTAGGAGGACAGAAGAAACGGTTTAAGGACTGCCTCAAAGTGTTCCTCAAAGACTTGGACATCAACCTCAGCATTTGGGAGTCTCTTGCTCTGGACCGTCCAACCTGGCGTAGCAAGCTCACCCCAGGAGCCCGTGCAGCAGAGAACAGACACACTGCAGAGGCCCAGAGGAAACGCACCGCGCGCAAGGCCCGGGCACTGCAGCACCCATCCACTTGTGTCCTACGTGTGGGCGTGCCTTCCGGGCTCGGATTGGCCTCACCAGTCACTTCCGGACCCACAGTCACCAATCCTCCAACTGAAAGTGAAGTCATGGTCATCTTCGAACCCGAAGGACGAACAACAACAACAGCGGGGGTTAAAAAATTGAAAAATTTACACACAAAATTACCAGTTTCAAGCCTCTTTTAGTGCATTTCAAAGTAAAAACAGACATTACAAAATAATGTGAATGTCACTGTATACTAATAACATTTAAGTAAATTCGCACATTAATTGATCAGCCCAAAAAGGTGGTAATTGGCTTTTCTGCTGTGTTTTATATTTTAAACCAGTCTTAATTAATTTAGTTATATAATCTTGCATTTAAATTTAATATTTACTCATTACAGTTCCACCACTGATTTTCTGGCACTCTTGGTTCCAGAGCTTTGCTGGTTTATTCAGCTGGCCAAGGATGTCGGCTATGGGGATAGATTTGCTGGCTCCAGCTGGGCTGGAGTTCCAGAGTCCTGGCCACAGGTTGCAAATTCAACCCACCAATCGGCCGTAGAAGTCCCGATGAGGTCGAGATTGGCTGCCTTACCCAGCCTAGGTGCCACATTTTCGGGGAGACTTCCAGGGTGCGGGGGATTTCTCGCGTAACCCTTAGCGACCTCTAGCGGAACAAGTCTATACGTCGTTTATTTTCTTTTTTTTCCCTGATCCGATTTTTCCATTGGTAAACACGATTTTGGAAAGTCAAAAACGCGGAAATCATACAAAAAGCGCGGAAAATGGATTTTAAAAACGCCAAATCCGCTGAGAATTCTGTAAAGCTTTTCACTGCATCTCAGTAGACGTGACAATAATAAACCAATACCATTCAGACTTATCCAATAGCACTTCCCAAACCAACAATTTCCACCACCAAGGTGGTTTAGAGCATCTGGGATATGGAAATACCAATGCCCAATGACTTTCCACACACAGGCTTGATCTATAATCAATAATTGTCAACCCATCCTCACCAAGTATAAATCCTAGAAGTCCCCTCCGGCACAATAGAGCAATGGTAATTATTGCCTTACAGTGCTAGCGACCCAGGTTCAATCCTGACTACTGTCTTTACAGAGTTTTACAGTCTTCTTGTGGCCAGCGGTTTCCTCCCAAAGATGTGCAGGTTTGTAGGTTAACTGGCTTCTGTAAATTGTCCCTAGTGTCTGAGATGCAAAACTGGGCTAACAGAACTAGTGTACGGGATGATCATTGGTTGTCACAGACTCGATGGGCCTGTTTCCATGCTGTATCACTAAACTAAACAGCACTAAAATATAAAAACAAAGAACTGTAGATGCTGATTAATACACAAAAGGACACAAGGTGCTGGAGTAACTCAGCAGGTTAGGCAACATCTGTTCAGAACATGAATGGAGCCATGTTCTCCAGAGATGCTGAGTTACACCAGCACATTGTGTCCTTTTAAGTACTAGAAATAGCCTCACTCAGCTGTGTATAAGGACAACAGCAGTTTAATGCAGCAGCCTGCCAACTTCTTAAGAATAATCAATGGAGGACAATAATCTTGCTTTGCTAGTATCACCACACACTCTAAAATTAAATGAATAAATTAAACAGTCCCAGTGAGAAACCAAAATTGCAGAACATAAATAGGAAGATAAAATTATGCATAGTGAGCAATAAATATAATTTTTTTTCTGAAGGGTCTCGGCCCAAAATGCTACCTATTCTTTTTGTCCAGAGATGTTGTCTGACCCGCTGAGTTATTCCAGCTTTTTGTGTCTATCCGGTTTAAACCAGCATCTGCAGTTCTTTGCTTCACATTATCTGCCCACTCACAACCTGTCCAAGTCATGCTGCAACCTCCTAACATCCTCTTCGCAGTTTACACTGCCACCCAGCTTTGTATCATCCGCAAACTTGCTAGTGTTACTTCTAATTCCATCATCCAAATTATGTATGGTATTTACAAAGTGACTAAAATATGAAGATAGCCTTCACAATTCATGACTAGACTGAATGCAAAGTGCAATTTAACATATGGCCTGTTATCATTCACTAACTGATTCTAGATCTTTCACGTTATTTGGTATTCCTCAAATTATTTCTCAATCTAAGGAATCAATATTTTTTGGGGTAAGGCAAGGACTCGTTGACCTTGTGTTCCAATTACACCTTCTCTCCATTGCATCTGCAAATATGAAAAGCATGCCTTGTACAAACAAGTGCAAGTCATTAACCACAACAATGGTCCTTGTACAAATCACTGGAAACTTCACTTCCTTCCAATGTTAAAAGCTTCACTTCTCTACCACCAACTCTTGTTACTGAACTAGTGTTCCCATATGTGCTGCTGCAGCATCTATAATCTTGTGGCACATTAATAAATGCTTTTGGAAAGGCATACCACACCAGCCTCAATTCCATTACCTCAAAAAAGAAATCTCTCCGCAAGTGCAATTTGCCTTTCACAAATCAATCTTGGCTTTTTTTGATCAATATTCCTGTTCCAGTTCTAATACCACTCCCAATTCTTTCTACAAACTTCTGCAACATAGGTGGCAATGACTGGTCTGCAGTTACCACTCTTTTGAGCAAGGATGTAACATATGCAGTTTTCTATTCTTCAGACGACTTCAAACAACAGACATCAGTAAGATTACGGTCAAGGCCTCTGGTAATTCCGTCCATATTTCCTTCAACAATTTAGGATGCATCCATTCAAACCACACGAGTTCTCCAGTTTCAGTTTTTCTGGCATTTCCAGTCTAAATTTATCCCATGCAGAATCTCAACCAAAATCTTCCCTTCCTAAGGCTTCAGTAGCATTTTCTACAAATAAAGTCAATAATTAAAAAGGGGAAATAATTAACCATGTAGGAAAATTCTATGTAATTAAACCTAATCAACAACATTTGCTTGAATTCTGAGGATGTTACAGGAAAGGGGTGCCTGCAAATGTATTTAGATTTCCAAAAGGCATTTAACAAGGTGCCACATAGAAGAGCCTAGAGTGTTGGGGGAATTGCTTTAGCAAGGACTAAAAACTGGCTGCCAAATAGTGAACAGAGTTGGTAGAAATGAATAATTTTAAGTGGTGGGATGCAACTAGTAGAGTACCCAATGGATTGTATTTTGGCCCCTCAATATAGTAATAACCTGGAGGAAGGAACAAAATTAAAGAATTTCAAGTTTGCGGATGAATTAAAAATAGGTAGAAAAAGGTATGCTGTGAGGAGGACATCGTACTTCTACAAAAAGATATAGATTGGGTAAAAAACTTTCAAATGGTTTTTACTGTGGGGGATGAGGTCATGGACGAGCAAAATGAATCATAAGGCAGATTATCTAAACAGAGAATGCAAATAAATCAAGTTTAGAGGATTCTAAGTGCCCTGGTGCACCCAGAAGGCAGATCTTACAAATAGTTAAATGATAGCAAACAGCACATTCATGTTTATTGCAATGAGGATGGAGTTTAAAATTAGGGAGATTTATTACAGTTATACAGTGTCGGCAATACCAGATAGTTTAGTTTACGGATATGGTGTGGAAACAGGCCCATCGGGTTCGCAATGACCAGCATCACCCATCCATTAGTTTTATCCTACACACTACGGACTATTTACAGAAAGTAATTTACATTGACGTAGAAATCTGCATTTCTTTGGAATGCGAGAGGAAATCAGAGCACCGGAAGAAAACCCAGTCACAGGAAGAATGTACAAACTCCACACAAACAGCACCTGTAGTCAGAAGCAAACCCTTGCCTCTAATGCTGTAAGGCAGCAACTCTACCTCTGCACCATTTGCGCAGTCATATGATTCACCAGGCTAATTCATGTGATAAGGGTTGTCTTATAAAAAGAGAGGCTAAACAGTTTGGTAAGAGTTTGGAAGACTGAGGAGTGACCTTATTCAAGCTTACTAGATCCCAAGGAGACTTAGCATGGTAAATTTTGAGATATTCTCCCTCAGAGAATGAACATGAAAATATAACTTCAAATTAAGGGAACAGGCTGATAACACCCCTAGGTGTACAAAAATATATTTAAGATGGAGATAAATAAATATTTGGAAGCCTGACAAATTGAGGGGCATGCAGAACTGGCAAAGAGGATGAGTTGAGGCCAGCATAGATAAGCCATCATGTTGAATGCAGGGCAGGCTTGACTCCTGCTGCTATTTTCTTATGTTCTGAATAACTTATCTATGCTTTTTGCCTTTGTACACCCTTTTGGTTTAGACTCAGTCATACGGTCCTGTTTGCCTACCTGCAAAATATTTTTAGAATCCAATTTGTGTTTTAATATCTATTTTAACAAAGCATACAAGATAATTGACTGCATCTGACCAAACCATTCAAAATAGTGTTTGCACTCAAAATGAATTAAACAGAAAAGCAAGTGAAGGAATATTGTCAACATAGGTCCAAATTTCAATCACAAATTGATTTTGTCTTGTCCATTTCCAAATATATTGTAAAGATTGGCAGTGTATTAAAAAAATAAGCTGATCCAAAGATCAGCAGTCTGAAACCTACATTAACGTTAATAAGAAAAAAACAATCGCAAGTCATATTGTTAATATTAAAACAATTTTATTAAACGATATGGAACCATACAGAAAAAAACCCTTTAATAGGCTACAGCCTACACGTGCATTCAGGAAGAGCACATTCTAAACAAAAGCTTTTTTTTGGAGCTCCCCCAGCCAAAATAATTACATTTCCCTTGTGGATGACATTAGGTTTTTATTATATGAAACCATGGCAAGGATTTTTTTTGTGATTGAAAAACATTCCCTCCACTCTGCCAACACTTTAATGACCACAGCAATCCGGTTAACCTTGTTTAACCTCGCAATTGTCTCTGCACTTTCTCTCTGCCCAGGCAGTCCGCTCACTGCCTGCAACACTCCCAGGGAAGGGCATGCGCTCTGCCATCGCAGACATCTGGCCGCCAGGCTTCCCCTCCCCTCAGCGGCAGCGCCCCACAATAACGTTTCATAACTGTTACATATGCTACATATTCATTGTAGCAGTCCCAACCTCCTGCACTACTTTGTATCAGGCACACTCACCACACACACACACACACTGTGATTAGGTATGTAAGCACTTTTCAGTATCACTACGCCACACAGGCAAGGAGCTGAATAAAGGAGTAAATTAAGGCAACTGAAACAACCTGAATTGTGTCGTTATTATCAGGACATCAAACCCGAAGACGCAACATGGTGGCAGCGGTGACTTTCGAGTAAAAACCCGCGCTATTGTGAATCGCTATTGTGAATTAGGAACAGCGGCTGCAGAGAAATTGATTTTTTTTGTGCACCCGCCTAACAACACAAGATGGCGGCCTCCACAGCAGCAATGAGCCTCCACCCTACGATGAACTGGGACGCCGATGATGTGGTGGAGGCGTTCAAGAAATTCAAACAAAAGAGCCAGCTGGCATTTAAAAGCTTCCTGAAAGGAACTGCAGATGAAGAGAAGGTCAGTTATATTTTACTATGGCTCGGGGAGAAGGGTCTAGACATTTTTAACAGTTGGAGCTTAACAGAGCCTGACTGCAATAATCCGGGAATAGTCCTTGAAAGGTTTGCGAACCATATGGAGCCCAAATCAAACCACAGAATCCATCGGTATGAGTTCCAAGGGCTAAGACAAGACCCACAAGAAACAACCGACACTTTCCTTTCGAGACTAAGGAACGTGGCCAAGAAATGCAGATTTGGTGATGAAGATGACAGAATTGTCGACCAGCTAATATGGGGGTGCGCCCACCAAGAGGTCCAAAAGTCCCTAATAGGGAAAGACACCCTCAACCTAAAAGACGCCGTAGATGCTGCCAGAGCTTTCGAAGCCACAAGGAAACAAATGTCCTCCCTCTGCCTTCAAGTTGGCTCATCTCAGAGCAGCACCAGAGTGAATATAGACGCTCTCTCAAAACGTGACCCTGGCTCCACCTTAAAGGCTCCAAAGCAGACATTTTCTAGGCATGCAAACAAACAAGCAAGCCAAAGAAGCTGCTGGAACTGCGGTACAGAGCATGCATTTGATGATCGCAGGGCGTGCCCAGCATACGGGACTACCTGCAACTCATGTGGGAGGCCTAACCACTGGAAGAAAATGTGTAGGTCAACAAAATCATACAGCACCAAGCCAAAGCAGCAATGGTCAAAGAACGATAGAAATACGAGAAGGAAACAAATACACGCACACGTCCAACAGGAAGAGGAGATAACCTCAGATACCTCTGAGGAAGAATTCCTTTCCGTTGGGACCATTGACATCCACGAAATGGGAAACAGCAAAACACATAGCAACAGAGAGGAAGCATATACTATAATACAACTACAGAAAAAAGTGGGAAAGAAAAGAACAACGATTAATCTAAGGCTCAAAATTGATACTGGAGCCCAGAGCAATATCTTACCAGTCAATCTTTACGGAAAGATATTCCCTGAACACATGACAAAAGATGGCAGCGTCAGGAAAGGAATCCTTGGAAGTAGCGATGTAGTCCTAGCTGCATACGGAGGTTCCATAATCCCACAGCTAGGCAAAATAATCATAGCAGGAACATACAAAGGGAAAGAAGTGAAATGCCCCTTCTTCATCACTAAATCGAAAGGACCTGCTATTCTCGGCCTGAACACGTGCCAAAGACTGAAGATTGTGTCAATCAACTATGAAATCAAGACAAACTCCTGCAGAATTGACAGAAACATACCCATCAAAAACCGGCCGCCCATCAGGAACAAAGAAGAATTGATGGACATGTACCCAGAGTGTTTTGACGATACCGTTGGTTGTTTTGAGGAATACGAATACCATATCACAGTAGACCCCAGTGTGAAGCCAGTGATCCACCCACCCCGCCGTGTTCCCCTTGAACTGAAAGAGAGGCTAAGGGAACAACTAAACGAAATGGAAGAAAAGGGCATCATCACAGCAATAACTAAACCAACTGATTGGGTAAATTCAATTGTTATCAAAGAAAAGCCAAACGGAAAACTAAGGATATGCCTTGATCCCAGGGATCTGAACAATGCATTGAAGCGCGACCATTATCCAACTCCAACCCTTGAAGAGATCACACCCGCACTAGCCGGTTCCAAGGTGTTCAGCAAGCTGGATGCTAGCAATGGATATTGGAACGTCAAAATAGACCGGAAGTCATCAATGCTCACCACTTTCAACACGCCATTTGGCAGATTCAGATTCAACAGGCTCCCATTCGGGCTGAAGGTGAGTCAAGATGTCTTCCAGCGGAAAATAGATGAAACATACAAAGGCTGTAAAGGGGCAATCGGGATAGCAGATGATATCCAAGTATACGGCAGAGATGAAAACACGCATGATTACAACCTCCATGAGGCTATGGAAAAAACTCGAAGAGCCGGCATAAAGCTCAATGCAGACAAATGCATAATCAAAGAAAGGGAGTGCAAATTCTTTGGACTGATTTACTCTGCAGAAGGAGTGAAACCGGACCCTACAAAAGTGGATGCTATCAACCACATGGAGGAACCCAAAGACAAGAAACAGTTAAGAAGTTTCCTAGGGCTCATACAATACATGGGAGTCTTCATACCTAAGCTTGCTAATCATACAGCAAATCTCCGTGAATTGATGAAAGACGACGCTGAATTTGATTGGTGTGCTTCACATAGCCAAGATTTTGGGAAATTAAAACAACTCATCAGCAAAGAAACGATCCTGCAGTACTATGACAGACAGAAACCTGTAACACTCCAAGTTGATGCCTCCATGAGAGGAGTTGGAGCAGTACTGATACAAAATGGCCGACCTATTGCGTATGCATCCAAAGCACTCACTCCTACAGAATCAAGGTACGCAAACATAGAGAGAGAACTCTTAGCAGTAGTCTATGGCTGCGAGAAATTTCACACTTACCTATATGGAAGGTATTTCGACATCGAAACAGACCACCGCCCTCTAGAACAAATCGGAAAAAAAAACCTCACCAAAGCACCAGCCAGACTACAGAGACTATTACTGAGGCTACAGAGCTACGACTACAACATCAGATACAAGCCAGGAAAAGACCTGCTGCTAGCTGACGCCCTATCCAGACTATCAACACATGACAAACAAGAGATGGAAGGGCTGAGCATAAAGATCCACCACATTGTGAGTGTGACAAGCGTGAAGCTGGAACAGATTAAAGAGGAAACAGCCAGAGATGAAGAACTCCAGCTCCTCACCCAAATGGTAATACAGGGGTGGCCAGAAAAGAGACAACAAGTTCAGCCTATCCTCCGCGAATACTGGACCATCCGTGATGATATTTCGGTAGAGAATGGAGTCCTGCTGGCCGGATCACGAATCATCATACCCAAGTCCATGAAAAAAGAAATCCTCGAAAAGATCCACCAAGGACACTTAGGAATGGAAAAGTGCTTACATACCTAATCACAGTGTGATTCTTACCCCCAGCGCGTTATCGCTAGCACTGGAAGGGACAAGTCACAAGTCACGCCAAGACATGACTCTTGACTGGCTACGCACTACCTGAAAGAAAACAAGCTGCCATTATATATTTTGTTGTGTAGTATAGTAGAAAGCAGAATGCCATGAATGTGGGCAGAATAATCCCACGGTATCTGCTACAGGATTGCCACCCTCGCTCTGGAAATCCTCTAGTGTCACTAACTTTTATTCTTTTCTTTTGAGAAGGGGGGATGTTACATATGCTACATATTCATTGTAGCAGTCCCAACCTCCTGCACTACTTTGTATCAGGCACACTCACCACACACACACACACACTGTGATTAGGTATGTAAGCACTTTTCAGTATCACTACGCCACACAGGCAAGGAGCTGAATAAAGGAGTAAATTAAGGCAACTGAAACAACCTGAATTGTGTCGTTATTATCAGGACATCAAACCCGAAGACGCAACATGGTGGCAGCGGTGGGATTCGAGTAAAAACCCGCGCTATTGTGAATCGCTATTGTGAATTAGGAACAGCGGCTGCAGAGAAATTGATTTTTTTTGTGCACCCGCCTAACAACACAAGATGGCGGCCTCCACAGCAGCAATGAGCCTCCACCCTACGATGAACTGGGACGCCGATGATGTGGTGGAGGCGTTCAAGAAATTCAAACAAAAGAGCCAGCTGGCATTTAAAAGCTTCCTGAAAGGAACTGCAGATGAAGAGAAGGTCAGTTATATTTTACTATGGCTCGGGGAGAAGGGTCTAGACATTTTTAACAGTTGGAGCTTAACAGAGCCTGACTGCAATAATCCGGGAATAGTCCTTGAAAGGTTTGCGAACCATATGGAGCCCAAATCAAACCACAGAATCCATCGGTATGAGTTCCAAGGGCTAAGACAAGACCCACAAGAAACAACCGACACTTTCCTTTCGAGACTAAGGAACGTGGCCAAGAAATGCAGATTTGGTGATGAAGATGACAGAATTGTCGACCAGCTAATATGGGGGTGCGCCCACCAAGAGGTCCAAAAGTCCCTAATAGGGAAAGACACCCTCAACCTAAAAGACGCCGTAGATGCTGCCAGAGCTTTCGAAGCCACAAGGAAACAAATGTCCTCCCTCTGCCTTCAAGTTGGCTCATCTCAGAGCAGCACCAGAGTGAATATAGACGCTCTCTCAAAACGTGACCCTGGCTCCACCTTAAAGGCTCCAAAGCAGACATTTTCTAGGCATGCAAACAAACAAGCAAGCCAAAGAAGCTGCTGGAACTGCGGTACAGAGCATGCATTTGATGATCGCAGGGCGTGCCCAGCATACGGGACTACCTGCAACTCATGTGGGAGGCCTAACCACTGGAAGAAAATGTGTAGGTCAACAAAATCATACAGCACCAAGCCAAAGCAGCAATGGTCAAAGAACGATAGAAATACGAGAAGGAAACAAATACACGCACACGTCCAACAGGAAGAGGAGATAACCTCAGATACCTCTGAGGAAGAATTCCTTTCCGTTGGGACCATTGACATCCACGAAATGGGAAACAGCAAAACACATAGCAACAGAGAGGAAGCATATACTATAATACAACTACAGAAAAAAGTGGGAAAGAAAAGAACAACGATTAATCTAAGGCTCAAAATTGATACTGGAGCCCAGAGCAATATCTTACCAGTCAATCTTTACGGAAAGATATTCCCTGAACACATGACAAAAGATGGCAGCGTCAGGAAAGGAATCCTTGGAAGTAGCGATGTAGTCCTAGCTGCATACGGAGGTTCCATAATCCCACAGCTAGGCAAAATAATCATAGCAGGAACATACAAAGGGAAAGAAGTGAAATGCCCCTTCTTCATCACTAAATCGAAAGGACCTGCTATTCTCGGCCTGAACACGTGCCAAAGACTGAAGATTGTGTCAATCAACTATGAAATCAAGACAAACTCCTGCAGAATTGACAGAAACATACCCATCAAAAACCGGCCGCCCATCAGGAACAAAGAAGAATTGATGGACATGTACCCAGAGTGTTTTGACGATACCGTTGGTTGTTTTGAGGAATACGAATACCATATCACAGTAGACCCCAGTGTGAAGCCAGTGATCCACCCACCCCGCCGTGTTCCCCTTGAACTGAAAGAGAGGCTAAGGGAACAACTAAACGAAATGGAAGAAAAGGGCATCATCACAGCAATAACTAAACCAACTGATTGGGTAAATTCAATTGTTATCAAAGAAAAGCCAAACGGAAAACTAAGGATATGCCTTGATCCCAGGGATCTGAACAATGCATTGAAGCGCGACCATTATCCAACTCCAACCCTTGAAGAGATCACACCCGCACTAGCCGGTTCCAAGGTGTTCAGCAAGCTGGATGCTAGCAATGGATATTGGAACGTCAAAATAGACCGGAAGTCATCAATGCTCACCACTTTCAACACGCCATTTGGCAGATTCAGATTCAACAGGCTCCCATTCGGGCTGAAGGTGAGTCAAGATGTCTTCCAGCGGAAAATAGATGAAACATACAAAGGCTGTAAAGGGGCAATCGGGATAGCAGATGATATCCAAGTATACGGCAGAGATGAAAACACGCATGATTACAACCTCCATGAGGCTATGGAAAAAACTCGAAGAGCCGGCATAAAGCTCAATGCAGACAAATGCATAATCAAAGAAAGGGAGTGCAAATTCTTTGGACTGATTTACTCTGCAGAAGGAGTGAAACCGGACCCTACAAAAGTGGATGCTATCAACCACATGGAGGAACCCAAAGACAAGAAACAGTTAAGAAGTTTCCTAGGGCTCATACAATACATGGGAGTCTTCATACCTAAGCTTGCTAATCATACAGCAAATCTCCGTGAATTGATGAAAGACGACGCTGAATTTGATTGGTGTGCTTCACATAGCCAAGATTTTGGGAAATTAAAACAACTCATCAGCAAAGAAACGATCCTGCAGTACTATGACAGACAGAAACCTGTAACACTCCAAGTTGATGCCTCCATGAGAGGAGTTGGAGCAGTACTGATACAAAATGGCCGACCTATTGCGTATGCATCCAAAGCACTCACTCCTACAGAATCAAGGTACGCAAACATAGAGAGAGAACTCTTAGCAGTAGTCTATGGCTGCGAGAAATTTCACACTTACCTATATGGAAGGTATTTCGACATCGAAACAGACCACCGCCCTCTAGAACAAATCGGAAAAAAAAACCTCACCAAAGCACCAGCCAGACTACAGAGACTATTACTGAGGCTACAGAGCTACGACTACAACATCAGATACAAGCCAGGAAAAGACCTGCTGCTAGCTGACGCCCTATCCAGACTATCAACACATGACAAACAAGAGATGGAAGGGCTGAGCATAAAGATCCACCACATTGTGAGTGTGACAAGCGTGAAGCTGGAACAGATTAAAGAGGAAACAGCCAGAGATGAAGAACTCCAGCTCCTCACCCAAATGGTAATACAGGGGTGGCCAGAAAAGAGACAACAAGTTCAGCCTATCCTCCGCGAATACTGGACCATCCGTGATGATATTTCGGTAGAGAATGGAGTCCTGCTGGCCGGATCACGAATCATCATACCCAAGTCCATGAAAAAAGAAATCCTCGAAAAGATCCACCAAGGACACTTAGGAATGGAAAAGTGCTTACATACCTAATCACAGTGTGATTCTTACCCCCAGCGCGTTATCGCTAGCACTGGAAGGGACAAGTCACAAGTCACGCCAAGACATGACTCTTGACTGGCTACGCACTACCTGAAAGAAAACAAGCTGCCATTATATATTTTGTTGTGTAGTATAGTAGAAAGCAGAATGCCATGAATGTGGGCAGAATAATCCCACGGTATCTGCTACAGGATTGCCACCCTCGCTCTGGAAATCCTCTAGTGTCACTAACTTTTATTCTTTTCTTTTGAGAAGGGGGGATGTTACATATGCTACATATTCATTGTAGCAGTCCCAACCTCCTGCACTACTTTGTATCAGGCACACTCACCACACACACACACACACTGTGATTAGGTATGTAAGCACTTTTCAGTATCACTACGCCACACAGGCAAGGAGCTGAATAAAGGAGTAAATACTAATAAAATGCCGAGAGGCAAAGGAGGATCCAAACCTGGCACTATTATCCTTACGGGCAACTCCACTAAAGGCTGACATGAAGTCTCCTGCAGAAATGCTAAATGTTGAAAGCTAAAACAATTGTGTCAATTGTTAGAGGGTTGTTTGCAGAGCAAGGAATACCTGAGCAGATCGTATGTGACAATGGAACCCAATTCACATCTCGGGAATTCAGAGAGCTGGCCACCGAATACGGGTTCAAAATCACAACATCTTCACCACATTACCCAAAGGGCCATGGGTTTATTGAAAGGCAAGTACAGACAGCCAAGAAAATACTAATAAAATGCCGAGAGGCAAAGGAGGATCCAAACCTGGCACTATTATCCTTACGGGCAACTCCACTAAAGGCTGACATGAAGTCTCCTGCAGAAATGCTAAATGGCAGGAAATACAAAACCACCCTGCCAAGCAAAATCCAACCCCCTATCGACCAAGAAGAAACAAGGGCAAAATTGGCAGCTGCCCAGGAGGAGGGGCTGAAACAATACAACAAAAATGCACAGTACTTGCCTGAGCTATTTCAAGGCCAAAACGTACATGCTCAGGATCCAATAACAAAGAAATGGACCCCAGCACAAATCACCAGTAGGGCTGGAACCCCAAAATCATATATCATAGAGACAGAACCGGGCAGGCAGTTGAGACGAAACAGAATTCACATCCGCCCGACACCTGAAATGTCAACACCTGCAACTTCAAAGACAACACCAGCAACTCCTAGGACACCACCCACAGCAACAGCAACACCTGCCATTGATGACAACACATTCTCACAAACTGCTACCAGTGAGTTATATAGTCAACCAGCACCAACCAATGGCCAGGAAACGACTCAACAAGTCACCAATACATCGAGTGCAACACTGCAGGCAACAACCAGATCTACTAGATCCAGGAGCAACATCTTACCCCCAGCGCGTTATCGCTAGCACTGGAAGGGACAAGTCACAAGTCACGCCAAGACATGACTCTTGACTGGCTACGCACTACCTGAAAGAAAACAAGCTGCCATTATATATTTTGTTGTGTAGTATAGTAGAAAGCAGAATGCCATGAATGTGGGCAGAATAATCCCACGGTATCTGCTACAGGATTGCCACCCTCGCTCTGGAAATCCTCTAGTGTCACTAACTTTTATTCTTTTCTTTTGAGAAGGGGGGATGTTACATATGCTACATATTCATTGTAGCAGTCCCAACCTCCTGCACTACTTTGTATCAGGCACACTCACCACACACACACACACACTGTGATTAGGTATGTAAGCACTTTTCAGTATCACTACGCCACACAGGCAAGGAGCTGAATAAAGGAGTAAATTAAGGCAACTGAAACAACCTGAATTGTGTCGTTATTATCAGGACATCAAACCCGAAGACGCAACAATAACTAATTCCTTTAATGTCTTTTTTTCTTCCCTCCCTCGTGTGACATCCCGACTCAATTGAACAGTAAGCGTCTAACTCTCCAAACAGTCCATAATCTCTCCGCATTTTATCGCCTTCCCCCTCCCCCCAACTACATGTCAAACCGCTCGGCGCCAGAGTAATCTCCAGGCCGCGCATGCGCGTACCGCCGCCAACTCCTTCCCCATCAGCGCCTCTAGCTCCTGCCGTTGTTGCTGCGCCTGCGCGCGCTGCGACAATCGCCCCATCCCCCCCCCTCCACGGACACACACGGCTCAGACAATCGCCTACTGCGCAGTTGTTACCTCCTGGCTTCAGCCAGTCTCTTCCCCCCCACCCTGGCAGGCAGCCGCCGGCGCGCACGCGCATCCCCTCCCCCGGCTGACAGTCGCCGGCGCGCACGCGCACACGCTTCCCTTCCATCCCCCACAGCGCCACCGACCAATAAGTCCGTCCACCGCATCCAGCAGCGCATGCGCACATTCCTCCTACACCCCACCATTTATATCGGCATAGCACAAAGCGCCCGTTCCGCATTTAATCCCAACTACGTCCTAATCCCCCACCACCCCCCTCCATCTACACACATGACCACGAATCAAAACCAACATTTGATGATTCATGCTTTGCTTAAACCAGCCGTGATTTTTTTTGTACCACTCCTTCTACTAATTCGACCACCGAACCAACCTGTGTTTAAAACAAACGCATAGCGACTTTTTAAACGAGCCAACTGCTCGGTATTCTCTCCATCGCCGCAGAGCCTCCTTTTTTTTTTTTAACCCCTTTTCTAGAACTTTCCAGTCTCTTCGGAGAGTTACGTCACAAATTATCCAGCGTGTCCGGTGAATGCTGGGAACCGTGGCTCCCCTCCACTGTTCTTTAGCTCACAACGAATGCAAAGTTGTTTTTAACATCAAAATTTAACCGTGGCATATCCTGGAGAATGGAAGGTTATTTTTTTTTACACGACACGCTTTAAAAATGGTAAATCGGTAAGAGGGCCGGGTTGACGTGCGATAATCGGCCAATCGGAGAGCCCGTAACAAAAGTATTGGGCTTGTGGGTCATGTGAGGGGTTGCGTCCAACCGGAGGGAACGTTGGGCCCGCGGAAAGTCAAAGGCCGTCCCGGAGATGGAACCTTATCAAAGGTCTCGCCGTTTATAATTTCTCTCTTTTAAAAAAATATAATATTTTATGTTGGCAAAATAGGCGGTAGTGTCTGTTGCGTGTTTTCTGGTGGAACTGCAGCGTGTGTTGTTCCTTTTTGCAAGTCCGGAAGGTTTTTTTTCAGCGCGTTTCCTCACACGTCCCTTCACGAAGGTAAAGGCCGAGAGCGATGTGATGTTTTAATGGGAAAGAGCGAGCGGAGGCCCGCGGTGGCAATCGGATATTGTGTGTTGTGCGGCTGGGACATGGCTGAACCAGGAGGTGTGTGTGAGCCTCACCTACTCCTGAACGGCGCATATATCTACATATCGTAGGAGAGCGATTTTTGCATTGTTTAATATTGTCGACAGCTCGTCTTTCTTTTTTCTTTGTATTTCCCCAACGTCTTGCTTTGTTACATTTCCCAGCGATTTAAGGGCTGATTCTCGTGATTGTGGAGTAAATATTTGCACGGATAACTGTCTAATGACTACTGCGGTGACTGCAGTGAATAGGGAGATCGGTTTAAAGCTATCTTTGTTGATTGAATATCTGTTTAAAAAACGCAGTTTAAGAGATGTTTAAGGTTTATCGTGAAATAAGTGGTTGAAGTCTTTTTTTAAAATGAAGTTAGTGAGATATGATTCGACATCCACTTCTTTTAATACTGTATCTTTGTGAGGCACGGTGGTGGTGACGCGTCTGCACTAAACTAAAATGGCTTTATGCTTGTAGTCGCTGAGAGGTAAAGCAACATTGTATATATGGGCTGTCCGAATCCCTTTGACAAACAATACCAGTAAAACCAGTAATCCCATAATGACACGATGCTCGTAACGAAAGGAAGAAACAAACTCTTGTCAACCATTTCCTTTTAAGTGTTGAATATCTGAGGGTGCAGGATGGCTGAGACGTTGTGGTGGAGTGGTGTTTGGGGGGGAGGAAGGGAAAGTGATTCAAATTAAATCTATTGCCAATTGGACGTACGGTTTTATTGTAAATATGAGTAAGAAATGGGGAAGTGGGTTCAATTTCATGATATTTAAACGCGATTAATAGTCTGGTAGTGTGAAATACAATAGACTCGGCAATGTAGACACTTTAAATCACAAAAAACGCGATTTCTTTTTACCCTGTCTGTGAAATCGGATTTAGATCACGAAAGGAATCGTGACCAGTTTTACTGTAAACAGGAAATGGTTTAATGTTGCTTTTAAAAGCTTTATTTATAGCGGCACAAAATATGCGCAAATAATGCTTCTTTCAGTGGGCTTGAAATGTAGGGTCTGGCTGTGAAATAGTTCATACTGCAGGCTTTAACAGTCCTTGATGGCGTTAATTTATTTCCATCACCCCGCCCCCATCACTCCCCAAGAATACGCAAGGTGGGAGGAAAGCTTGATACAATGATTACGCATTTATTATAAAAAATCTAATTGAGAGGTTTAGTTCACTTCTGCTTTTTAAATCAATACACATGGCAAGTAAAAAAAAATTATGAAATCTTGTCTTTTTCTTTAACCTCGTAGACTGGCGGAAGAAGCCAAATGTCACTCTCCCTTGTCTTTGAGTACATTCAAAAGATTTGATTTTAAGTAGATACATTTGTCATCTATGCCGAAAGTCGTTTGCTTAAATTGTTTCATGTTTGGAATTTAGCAGCATTTAAGGTAGGTTAGTCAGCCGTACACATGGTTTCCTACTGATTTTTTTATATTGCACCTTTTGACGCCTACATGCAATGCCAGTTTTTATCACATCTCGACCCCATCTTTCCCATTAGCATTAATGCCAGACTCAAATGTCTGTTTGATGTTTGATGATATATCAATTATATCATTTATAATTATATCAATTATAACATTTATATCATATATGTTGATTATTTTTAATATTGTCTTTTAGCCTATTTTTAATATTGTCTTTTTACCTTACTAATGTAATTTTAAAAATCTTATTTATCCTTGCAATATTACTGCTGAGGTGACCCGTTGTCTCGTCAAATACATTTCATTGTACCGTTGACCCTGTGCCAACCTACATATGACATATAAAATTTATTATTATTATTATTTCAACCAAACATTGTTAAAATGAATCATTTAATCTTGTGGTAAAACCTCATACTGTCATGTAGATAATGTCACAATAGCCTATCGAAATAAAAGCATCACGTATCAAGCTGTGAGAGGCAAAATAGAATGAACCGGCTTAAGGAAATTTAAAATGGTATAAAGGACTTTTGAAAACAAAAAATCTTTAGTATGTCTTCGAATTCTGGATGAACTGATGTTGCTTTGACCTTAATGGTGGTAAAAATGAATGTTTTTCTTTGGATTCCCAATGCTATCTATAACCCCCTAATATAGAAGCAGTATCTATAACCCCCTAACATAACGTAGGACATGAGGTTCCTTGAGACTGGTACACCATTCAGAAGGTTCATGGTTGAATTAATCTGTCTCACTTTCACTTCCTTGCCTTTTCCCCCCAATAACCCTTGGTTTCCCTACAGATCAAAAATATGCCTAGGTCTTGGATATATTCAGTGATCCGGATTGAAGATTCCCTCAAATTCCTACAGATGCCCTATAAAAAGTATTCTAATGGAATGCATCTCAGCTTGGAATGGCCACTGCTCTATTTTTGTCCACCTGAACCTGCAGACAGTGGTAAATACAGCCCAGACCATCGTTGGCTTCCTACTGCCTTCCATCCAGTCCATCTTCACAAAATGTTGCACCAAGAAAGCTGAAGATATCACCAGAAACGCTTGTCACCCTAGCCATTCTCTTTGCTCTCTTCTTCCATCTTGGAGAAGATAATGGATCTTATATATATCCAGAATAATATCCAGAACATGTTCTCTGACTCCTGAGCAAATTATCTCTTTCATATCACCTTCAAACTCCAAACTCCATCTCATTTGATTATGCTGTTGTTGCGCCTTAATCTCGTTCTGCTGCTTTGTAATTTTCCTTGTATTTATTGTTGTATCACTGTATGAAAACTGCTAACTATGTGCTTCATTCATGCAAGCAAGGATTTTTACTGCACTTTGGTATATATGACAATAAACCAATCTGAATCTGAGGAAAATGGCCTCTTCTGTTCGTCTTGTGTATCTCACCCTTTGTTTAAAAATAATGTCGATATTTCTAGATTCTACTCTGAGGAGATATGTTCTCTCAGCAAGCACCTAGTTAAAGTGTTTCTGGTTCATTGTGTACTTCCCTTCGATGATCCAATATAGGTTTAACCTGCTCAAAATTTCTGATTAGTCAACCCCTTCATTCAGGCATCAACCTGGTGAGCTTCCGAATTTTTTTTATTGGTCAGTTGCAATGGTCTTATCAGTCTCAATCCAGATTGGGTATAGCCACATTCTGATTCAGTTTCATTTGAACTTTGTAGCTCATGTTGCTCAAGGCTAAAATGTAGAATCATATGATGACCAACTGTGATCTGTAGTTTTCAGTCTGTCGGCTGCACTAGTGTTGTTTTTTCCATTATTTACATGCTGCCAACCCATTTAGTACCATTCTTCTCTTTCTCCTCCACAGCCCCATAAATGATTTGTGCTTGTGTCTGTCCAATTTCTTATTGAAAGCCTTGGTTACCTGTACTTTGATTGCAGGCATTAAGTTCCAAATCATAGCCACTCTTTGCATTGCAAAGTTTTGCTTGACTTACTCCTTGGTAGTCCTTTTGTATGCATCCTTGGCCCTTGAGCCATCTGTTTTTCCATGTTTACCCCATCAAAGTACATCACAATTCCTTCAGATCTTCTTTGCTCAATGTTATAGCTAAAGTTCATCCTCTGTGGAATCATTGTCATAAATTTTTCATAAAATTTCTGAGCCTTTCGCATCCTTCCCAAAGTGTGAGCAGAATTGGAAGCACTGGTCCTACTGTGGCTTCACCGATGTTTCACGAAAGTTAAACATATTTTCTTTCTATTTATACTTTACCTTTCTATTTATACTTTACCTTTCTATTTATAAGTCATGGGAGACTTAATGTTTTAATACCATTGCTCAACATGTTCTGCTGCTTGCAAAGATGATAAACTATTTCATTTTTACAATTGATATTTTCAAGAAAGGCTGCAAGGAAAATGCTGAGAACTATAGGCCGATGAGCTACATCTGTAGTTGGTAAGTTACTGGAGAGTATTCTGAGGAATAGATTATACTGACATTTGGATGGGCAAGGGCTGATTAGGGATAGTCGGCATGGTTTTGTACGTGGAAGGTCGTGTCTCACAAATCTGATTTTTTTGAAAGTGTGACCAAAAAGGTTGATGAGGGCAGAGCTGTAGATGTGTACATGGACTTCAGTAAGGTATTTGGCAAGGTTCTGCATGGTAGGCTGCACTGGAAGGTTAGATCGCATGGGTTCCAAGGAGAGATAGCTGAATGGATAGCAAATTGGCTCATGGAAGGAAGCAGAGGGTAATGGTGGAAGGTTGCTTCTCGGACTGGAGGCCTGTGACTAGTGGTGTGCCTCAGGGTTCGGTGCTGGGCTTGTTACTGTTTGTCATCTACATCAATGATTTGGATGAGAACATACAGGGCAAAATTAGCAAGTTTGCTGATGGTTGTGAAAGATTGCAGCAGGATCTGGATCGATTGGCCAGGTGGGGGGAGGAATGGTTAATGGAATTTAATACAGAAAGGTGTGAGATGTTGCATTTGGAGAGGTTGAGTAGGCTGAGTCTCCAGTCCATGGAGTGCAGGAGGATGAAGGGAGGTCTTATAAAGGTATACAAAATCATGAGAGGAATAGATTGGGTAGATGCACAGTCTTTTGCCCAGAGTAGGGGAATCGAGGACCAGAGAACATAGATTCAAGGTGAAGGGGAAAAGATTTAATAAGAATCCGAGGGGTAACTTTTTCACACAAAGGGTGGTGGGTGTATGGAACAAGCTGCCAGAGGAGGTAGTTGAGGCTGGGACTATCCCATCGTTTAAGAAAGTTAGACAGGTACATGGAGAGGACAGGTTTGGAGGGATATAGACCAAGCGCAGGTAAGTGGGACTAATGTAGCTGGGACATTGTTGCCGGGTGGGCGAGTTGGGCCGAAGGACTTGTTTCCACAATGTATCACTCTGACTCTATTCGAATAGCATTTTGCAAAGTCATGACATTGCTGGTGGATAAGTGTAGAGAATAGGTCGGTCCTTTTTATTTGCATTGGTTAGTATACATTAAAAAAATGATTATTTAGTCCACAGTTTACATTTCATTTTTGAAGATAGCTTTTCTACAGTTTAATATTGTGCAGATTCTAATTTCAATAGCATTTATTGAGATGTTTCATGTACATATTGAGTGCCTTCACAATGACTCTCACTACTAATTAGTGTGCAATGTTTTGAGATGCCCTATGATCATGAAAGATGCATGATAATGTTCATTAGTCTTTGCATTTATTCCCTATCGCCTAGAATTGTATTTTCATTTTGGATGAAGCCAGAGTTAATCAGCATTGAATCCAAAGCAAATACTGCTAGAATTGTTCTATTTTTGATTTTTTACCTGATCAAATACATCAATATTAACATTTCTGTCAAGATAGCAGTTCATTGTAGGTGTAACAGGACCTGTTGCCACAGGATAGTTATTTACCAGCTTATTTTGGTCAAGCATCAGCCTTCATGGCATAATGTTTGAATTTTCCATACCAACATAACTCGTGATCACAGGAATTGCTATTTTATGCCAAAATATTATCTTTATTGTTGTCCCATAAGTACTAGATGTTAAGAATCAAAATTAATTTCATGCTGAATCCTTTCAATGATTGCAAAGATAACCTAATTCAGTCCATGTGCATATGCTTATTGTAATCAGGTTATAATTGCTGTTAAAGGAAGTGAGAATAACCTATAAGAACATTTAAAGGGGAAAATACTTCCAAAAGGGGAGGTATTGAAAATCTGATATGAATACTGCATAGAATTTGATGTTTGCAATAAATAGACCTGTACCTTGGGTAATGAGGGAAGCCCAAAAATAATAATAATAATGTCATAATGTTACAAGTTGAGTTGTCTATTATTAAAATTGTTTCTTTTTAAATGGGCGAGCTCACTTTACTAGATATGTTTTCTCATTTACCTTTTTAATTTGCTTCAGTTCCTTATGCATCCTGTGTATACTGTGACTGATATATTTGGCTTAGTTTTATTTGTTTAATTTGTTTTTGATCTGGGCATTATGCGAAAAGAGATGGGAACCGGTTGGATCCTTTCCTGTTTAACCTTGTGTAAACAATGCACTTCTAAAAATATATAAAACATTATACATGGAGGGAAAACTGTTTTAATGTGTGTATTAAAAGCATATGTGAACATTTTATATTGTGTATCTCATTCAATTTTGCAATTTAAAGCATAGATGTCCAGTGTTTTTAAAAGTGTTTTATATTCAGCAAGGGTTCACAGATGCTCCCATATGTTTTAAATGCCTCGCAGAGGTTCTCCGACCAAACAAAGATCTTCAGGTTTTTGCTAAGTCAAAGTTTTAGGTCTCCAATTGTAGTTCTACATGGTATGTTTATGTAAGAGTTCTATTTGTGGAATTTCTCCTTAACCATTCTTATGGAATAAGGTCTTTTTTTCTTCTTTTTGAGTGAGCATTATGTCAGTATAAAAATAAAATATGTTTTTGTTTAGCCCTTCATTTGCTGCTTGTACTTAACTCAGGAAATGTTTGAATATGTTTAATGTGATTGGCTAGCTCAGGAAGGTAACTTGGTTGGATTTGACAAGTTTGACTTGAGGGTGCTGTATAACTCTGTAACTTTATGTAGAAAATTGATATTTGTGACTTGTGGCAAAGATGGTTTGCAGAAGGGACTGTTAACGGAAGCCGAAGCCTACCTGTCTCATGAAATTCTTGGATCTGTTTTGAATGAGCTTTGTGACTGAGGCTCTGCAGCCTTCTGTGATAGTGAATTCAAAAGACTTACCATCTACTGAGTTTTTAAAAAAATCTCTCCTAAATTTATGTGGCTTGCGCTTCACAGGAAACTGTAACATTGGGTTCTAGGCTTCTCAGACCGGAGAAATGTGCACCATATACAAATTTTCTGGATTTCATCCAGATCATTTCAGTGAAAGGCTTAGATATAGTGGATGTGGAGAGGATGTTTCCACTAGTGGGAGAGTCAAGGACTAAAGGTCATAGCCTCAGAATTAAAGGACGTTCCTTTAGGAAGGAGATGAAGAGGAATTTCTTTAGTCAGGGTGGTGAATCTGTGGAGTTCTTTGCCATAGAAAGTTGTTTGGGGCCAAGTCAATGGATATTTTTACGGCAGAGATATAGATTCTTGATTGGTACAGGTGTCGGGGGTTATGGGGAGAAGGCAGGTGAGGAGGGAGAGATAGATCAGCCATGATTGAATGGTGGAGTAGACTAGATGGGCCACATGTCCTTATTCTGCTCCTTTCACTTATGATTTTATGACCTAATCATCTTTTGTTCCTCTAACGTCCTGAGACTATTGGCCTAGCCTACACAATCACACCTCTTGCAAAAAACCTACAATCTAAGAAATCATTCTAGTGAATCTGAAATAGGAACTGCAGGTGCTGGAATTTAATAAGCACAAAAAATGTTAAGGACACTCAGTAGGTCGGGTAGTATCTGCAGATAGAGAAGTAGGATTAATGATTTAGGAGATCTTTAATCGGAATTGGGAAAGTGAGAAAATAAATTAGTTTTAAGTTGTAGGGAGGGTGAAAGGGTTGGCCGGTGGGGGGAGGAGGGTCAGTTAGAAGAAAGGAAATATTTGAGGCGAGGCCAAGGTTGCCAAGATTATTGCTGCCTAAGGGACCAACAGGGCAGTGAGAAAGGAAAAAAATGATCAGGCAATGTCTGTGAAGGTTGGAAAAACCCTCAAATATTACAGATGGATAACCTTGGAGCAAAATTGGCCAGTTTTGTACAAACAGATAAAGCAATTATAAAATTTGATGAAATCAAAATAGAGTCCTGAAGGATGCAAGAAGCCCAAAGGGAGATGCAATGTTGAAGATGTAATAAAAAGGCCAAAGGTGCCAGGTCTGAAATAAAAATCTAGAATGTTAGAACTATTCAGCAAATCATGTATGTCTGTGGAAAGAGTTAATGTTTCAATCACAATCTTGATCAAAACTGGAAGATTATTCTAAGTTGCAGAAAAGATGGGAGGATGATGTGCTGTTCCTCAAGCACACATTGTACCTCATGGGCTTAGTACACAAGGCCACAAACAGGTCAGAGGTGGTTGCAGAATTAAAATACCAGGCAGCTTGTAACTTGGGTTTGCCCCTGTAGAGCCAGATAGCTCAGTAAATAGAACAATTGCCTTGGTAATCCTGGTCTTGTCCTGTTGGACCCTTTGCCATATCTATCTTCCCCTCAATCTCCCTGTATTTGAAATTTGCCTGGTTTCTTAATTTTCCATTTCTGAAGGGTCATCAGCCTGAAATCCTAATTCTGTTCTCTGTCCATAGATGCTCTTTGACCTGCTGAGTATGTGCGGCATTTTGTTTTTTCTAGATTTTTTTCCATCCTGCTAGTTCCTTTTATTATCATTACCCTGATAAAATACTTTGTTCACTTCACAATGTTTAAGTACCAATTTGGTAAACGGCTCCAGTTGCTTCTGCGTGCTTTATTGAAGAATTTGTGTTGTTTCCCTTCTTACTACTATTCTACCTGTTGAGAAAATTGTACGGCTCCTGATTAGCCTGTGACCACAAATTGTAACGGACAGATTAATGTCTTCTCTGTGTAGGGTACTGAATTGTTTCCTTCCTGCTGACTGTTTTAAAATTGAGAAAGCATGAGTGGAAAAAGTGTGCAACAAAAAGCTGCCAAATGACTAAGTGTAAGGGAAGTTGGTATTATTAGGAAATAGGGGAGATGTGCATAGGTTTAATGTCTTTTGATCATGAATGGATCAAGACAAAATAGAATCTTGCAGCTTTTAAGTCCTGGTTAGGTATAAGGCTATGTATTTGCTTAAAAGTTAGTTTCCCCATCACCAACGATACCTGGTCATAAGACAAGCTCTAGTCCTGTATTTATTTGAATCGGTAGAGACGGTGTAGTGACGCAAGAGTTGATGATGTAGAGTTGCTGCATTTTAGGAACAGAGACCCACCCGGGTTCGAACCTGACAACAGGTGCTGTCGTACAGGTTTGTAGGTTTATTGGCTTTGCATAAAACTAAATTGTGTGCAGCATAGTGCGAGTGTACAGGGTGATGGCTGGTTGGTGCAGACTTTGTGGTCCAAAGGGCCTGTTTCTGTGCTGTATCTGTAAACTAAACTGTAACTGGGCTAATATTTGTCTAATTGTGGCTGCTGTGCATTGTAACCTATGGTCTCCAATTGGCTTAAAGATAATACTTAATGATTTTTTCGGTTGAATTCTGAGATTGTTCCAAAAGGGTAGCATGCAAACAAGCAATCGCCTACTGCTTCTGATTGGAATTTGTAGAATCCAACTAAGTCTACTTTTTTCCATTACCTCCTCCTCCCCCCATTAGTACATGTATGAATTGAGTAGATTTCTTTACGTCTGTCAGTGCTCTCTACAGTTGTTGGCAGTGCAGTTTCTCTTGATTAAAAAATCCATAGGATTCATACAGAAAAATTATGATATGGGGAAAGTAATAATAATAATAATAATCCATTTATTTTATATAGCGCCTTATCGCATGCTCAAAGCACTTTACAAAAACAATTAACATAGAAACAAACAGACAAACTATCCTGACGGAAAAGCGGCGAATACTCAACGCCAGCGTCCTCTCACGTCAGGGTCCGGCAGTAGACATTAAAAAGCACAAGACACACAGATATAATTCACAGTGATTGCTCTAGTAGATGAGCAAGGCAGTTAGTTATTAAATATGAATTGTTGATTTTGAATTGTGGTCAATGGTAAAAAGTTGAGCGGTATAAATATTAAATACTGGGGGAAAGAAAGTGTTTTGTGAGATTGTTCATTACTATGTTGTGGAATCTATTTTCACTGGCGTGAGTAGATATGAAGAATTGTATTGCTGAAGTAGAACTTGATTATTACATTAGAAATTGAAAGTAATTAATAAAAAAGGGCAGAGCTGGAAATCTGAAAGAAAAACAAGGTTCTGGAAATGCTCAACAGGTCAAGTGGCATCGGTGGAATGACAAACAGTTAATGTTTCAGGTGGAAGGTCTTTTATCACAGAGAGGCAGGGGTGAGGGGAGGTCTGCCTCTCTCCCTCTGTGCCTCTTTAAACAAATTTTCTTATTTACATAATTCTGACAGGATCTGTTTTTGTATCAACTTGATTTTAAAAAACAAAGTCCATGCCTCTTTTTTCCCCTACTTGTATTCTCCATAATAGCATAGCTATTATTCATGCTTGAGGTGTAAGAATAAAAATTTCAGAGAATAGTTAGTGGTGTGTTTTAGGATGGGGCTGGTTAGAAGGAAGACACAAAATTTGAATGGGAAGTTCAAACCCTATCCTTGAAATGATAGATTTGGTGAAAGGGTAAACAAAATTGGAGGGACGATTTTGTGCCATAAAGTGAGCTTCGGACTTTCGATCAACAATCGGCACAATGCAAAAAATTATGTAAGAGTTGAGATACAAGGAACTGCAGATGCTGAAGCGTTGAGTAAAACACAAAGTGCTGGAGTAACTCAGCTGGACATGTTGGGACTCTTCTGCAGACTGATAGTTTCCTCTCCTCCTTTATTTGGGCCTCCAGATCGTCCGTGCCCTTTCAGGCTTAAGTGTGGACCACCTAATCATGCAATTATTTACATTCTTCAGTCGGAGCTTTGGAAGGTCAACATGTTTGCATATATGTTTTTAAAATAAAGGATCTTTTAAACTGAATTGCTAAAGTGGGTGCCTTGTATTGCCAAGTCCTCTACATGCTTACAACAGCATTAGCACTATCCTATGATGAATTATGAAAAAGCTCAGTGATTTGTACATGGAGTGTAGGAAAGGGTTTTCTATGTGAGATTGGCAAGAAATTTCTGGGCTAGCAAGTAGAAGACAGCAACAGCTGGACACAAATGATACATTACTCAAATAGATTTCTGGAAGAAATTAAAACCAGTAGAGCATGAAATATTTCTTACGAGAATTCAAAATTAGCTCCATATGTACAAACAAAAATAAGATACTAGCTATAGGAATAATTTTTAAAAACACTAAATTCAAAGATTAACAAAATCAACAATGTGGAATATTCTAACATACAATAATACATAAAAGGGCAGCAAAAGGTTTTGTGTCAGACTGCAGCATGTGGGTATTTATGGATGGTGAACTTTCCCAGAATGTTCACACCTGTGGAAAATATTGATGATGAGTCAGTCCAGCTAAATTGTTGAACTGGAACACAAATTAGAGACATATCTCTTGGGCACTAAGTATGAATTTCCAGATAATTTACTCTGGGGTTAACAGAGGTCTAGATCCATGTATCTCCACTTATTAATTAAAGGTCTTCCCTTCTTCAGAAAGCCAGAATTGAGGTTGTTCACTGATGATTGAATAGTCTTGAGTTTGATATATACCCCTGCACAGTAAAGATGTCAATAGCTGTGTGTAACAAGACTGGGACAATATCCAGGATTGGGAGAATAAGATTTATGTGACATGTGACTGCCCTTGACTTCAAAGTATTTAGCATCAAAGATGCTTTATAAGAGATCTATAAAGAATAAATCTCTTTATGGGCGGCACGGTGGCACAGCGGTAGAGTTGCTGCCTTACAGCGAATGCGGTGCCGGAGACTCGGGTTCGATCCTGACTACGGAGTTTGCACATTCTACCCGTGACCTGCGTGGGTTTTCTCCAAGATCTTCGGTTTCCTCCCACACTCCAAAGACGTACAGGTATGTAGGTTAATTGGCTGGGCAAATGTAAAAATTATCCCTAGTGGGTGTAGGATTAGCTGCACGGATACGCGCCCACATTGTTGACTGTTTCGTTTAAACCCATCCGTGTGGCAACAGCAAACCTTGCCCGATAACTATCCAATAATCAACATCGCTAAAGCTGATGGTTCTATCATTACCAAATCATTATCTCCAGCATTTTTTGGGGCGTGGCTGTGCCTTGCGGCACGGCTCACCGCCAGTCTGTGTCTTTTTCTGTCTTTGTCTATTGTTACCGTTTAAATGTATGTATTGACCTATTTTTAGCCGTGTATATGTGGGGGGTGGGGGAAGCCTTTTTTCTAAATCTCCTCAACGGAGATGCGACCTTTTTCCATGTCGCATCTCCGTTCGCGCTACGACCTAACACCGTGGACTTGGCAGCCTCCAGCTGGGAGCGACCTTGAAAGCTCCGGTCGCAGGGCCTGGACTCACCATCTTACCTGGACTTACCGCAGGCTCTGTGGACCGCAACTTCGGGAGCTCGCAGGTTCCCTGGCTGGCGACCGGCTTTCGGGAGCTCCAGCCGTAGCAGCTTCGACCGCCCCGAATCGCGAGGCTCGATCGACCCCGTTCGCAGGACCTTTCCATCACCCGGTGGGGGCTTAGGACCTTCATCGGCCTGCTCGGCTTGGCCCTGGGACCTTCCATCGCCCAGCGGGGGTTTCAAAAGTCGGGAGCCTCGATCGCCTCGAGGCAGCAGTTTGACTGCCTGACAGCGGGAGAAGAATGAGGAGGAGATAAGACTTTTCTTTGCCTTCCATCACCGTGAGGGTGTGCCTGGAGGAATCTCTGTGATGGTTGTCTGTGTTAAACTGTAATTGTGTGTCTTGTGTTCTTTATTGTTTACTGTCAACCATTTATTGTTTATTGTAAACCATTTACGCCGGACCCTGATGTGAGAGGACGCTGGCGCTGTTTGTTCGCCGCTTCTCCGTCTGGATAAATCTTTTGTTTATTTATTTATTTTTATGTTTTATTTACTCTGTAAAGCGCTATATAAATTAAATGTATTATTATTATTATGATTATTAGGATAGTGTTAGTGTGCGGGGATCGCTGGGCCGAAGGGCCTGTTTCTGCGCCGTATCTCTAAATCTAAAAATCTAAATAAATAAAATGTTCCAGGATGAGGGTAGCTCCAACAGCACTTGAGAAACTCAATGGTATCTAAGACAAACCAGCTTACTTGATTGCATTGTATTTTCCACAGATAATCGGTCCATGAACCACCAGTACAAAGTGGCTGCGGTGTGTATCATTTACTACATCTTTCAGTAACATGCCAAAGTTCTGTAGCACTTCCTAAATCTGTGACCTCTACGATTTTTAAGCACAAGGGCAGCAGACTCGTAGCATCAGCTGCAAGTTGCCTCCACAGCACATAGTGTCCTAATGGTAAACACGAAGACGATGATGATGGAATTATTTATTTTCTAGTCTTGGAATTCCCTTGCTGACAATGCTTTGGGAATACCTCAACCACAAAGTCTATTGTTGAAGAAGTTAGCTTGCCACCGCTCTCAAAGCAGCATTTAGACAGGCTATAAACTCTGGCTTGGCCTGTGTTTCCTCTTCACCTGCCTCCAACCTTTCCGATAATGTTTCCACCAAAATCCTCCAGGAAACGAGTTTTAAAATACTTGCTTGCACTTACCTCTTAAGTCAAGATCCTCCTCGATCACCTGACTTCCTCCCGCCCCACATTAATTTATCTAGTATTGGAATGCTAATATATGCATTTGCTACTCTCTCTGTCTTAAATACCCCTATTGCAACCCTGCTTAGTCCCCCATCTTCTGTAAACTTGCATTCATCGAAAGCTCTGGCCATATCCTTTCACCCATTCAATTTCGTTCCTTAATCTTCTATTAGCAAGCTTCACTTCAGTTATTGAAATTCTCATTTCTGGCTATTATTATTTGGCTTGGTACCGAGTTATAATATTCTAATAACAATGCTCAATAACAATTCTGTGAAGCACCTATTACTAAATTAAAGGTGATATATAAAAGCAATTGACTGCAGCAACATGGTTTTGTGTAGAATTCAAATCAGCAAAATGGGATTATCACTGTGTGCTATCTATAGATGAAGTGAAGAATCTTGCCAAGGTTTTCTTGGCTATGCTTGCTAAACCTATGACAGTCACCTAGAAGGTTAAGAGTAGCATGTGCATGAGAATTAGAATATTGTGTATATAGCCATTCTTCCATTTCTTGCTAATTCAAAATCCTGGAGCTCCAAGCTAAGTATTATAAAATAATGACTGATCAACTACTGTCTTAAGTGCCAGCAAATGAAATGTTTTAGAAGGAGGCTATGGTAACAGTCAGCAGAGTAGGTGGAGGAAAGATAAGAAAGATATTAACAAACAGATAAGCAACAAAACAGTTCACGCTTGGAATGTTAACCAAGATACTGTGCAACATGTGCTAGTTCCAGAGGGAAGTAAGTGAAAGCAAAGTAGACAGATTGTATTTATAAAATACTTTGTAATCATGTTGAAGGACATTCTCTGCAGATACAAAGATGTCCAGGATTGTGTTACCAAACTATTATGAGGGAGGAGTATCTCAAGAAGCATAATCATATCCTGTTCAACTTAGACTAGTTCCTCTATCTCACAAACCACCTCCCAGTGTGGACAGACATTGGAGATTTTCATCATCAATGCACCTGGATGTGCTTTACTTAGCTAAGGAAAAATGTATGTGAAGACCTCTGGACCCTGAACCCTTGTAGTCAACTGAGCAGCAATTACCAGTGGCCCCCTATGTGAGAAAGCTGCAGGTAGCCTACTGCAAGTATCAAAGTACTAAACTACCACCAACGTGGACTCCACAAACCCCACCAAATCCACTAACATACCCATACCAATGGCAGCTTCCGTTACCAGGCCAATTTCTCCAACATATAGGGATGCTCTTGACCAGCTCCTGATAGTCGGACCACAATATCAATTTCTGAAAAATGCACACTGATCTGCCCTTTTGTCACAATAAACAATAAATGGAATGCTTTGTGGATACCCTCAAAATCCCCTTAAAGGAATGCATAATCCTCACCCAGTCATGGAAACCTTTGGGCCAAAGGCACTTAAAACTTGTGGAGAAGCAATTGGGATGACAATGGTGTCTCCAAACAGTGGAAAGAGCACACACGGTTCCAAACAATCTACTACCAGTGGATATTTCCACTAGTGGGAGAGTCTAGGACTAGAGGTCATAGCCTCAGAATTAAAGGATGTTCTTTTAGGAAGGAGATGAGGATGAATGTCTTTAGTCAGAGGGTGATGAATCTGTGGAATTCTTTGCCACAGAAGGCTGTGGAGGCCAAGTTAGTGGATATTTTTATGGCAGAGATAGATTCTTGATTAGTACAGGTGTCAGAGGTTATGGGAAGAAGGTAGGAGAATGGGGTTAGGAGGGAGAGATAGATTAGCCATGATTGAATGACGGAGTAGACTTGATGAGACGAATGGCCTAATTCTACTCCTATCTCTTATGACCTTATACTTATCTACTAAGTTTCATCTTCCTCCTCTGTAACAGGTTCTGTGAATCCCATATGGAATTTGTTAAGTCCTTCAGAACCCACAAAATAGCAATAGATGCAAGCAATAGATAGCAATAGATGCAAGTCATCTTGATCCTAAAATACAATCTAGGAAGAACAGCAATGTAATAAATTTGAAGAAGGGGAAATAAAACTGCAAATTGTGGAAATACTAATAGACAGCATCTTTAGAGAGAGAAAACAAGCAGCATTTTAGGTTGCTGATACCTGCTGGGTATCTCTCATGATAAATTCAACATTGCTACAACTTGCATGTATTGAACCCAAGGGAGATGTATTGATTTTAATATGTGTATAAGTGGAACTGCTTATCCGTTTATTCTGGAGTTAGTTTGTATTGCTGATGGCAACATTGCCTCGGCGGCAGAGTGGTGAAGTAAATGCAATAGTACTGCCGTTTTCCGGAGGTGTAAGCTTCACCCAAAGAAGTGGTTTTTGTGGTGCAGCTGAGAGCAATAGCTGAAGGTAAGGAAGTCCATCTTTTCTGACAATTGAGTGGATGTCAGCAGGCAGTTTTTCACTTGTTTGGCCAGAGTACAGACTATTAAAAAATATGGTTTTGTGGCAGCTTTGTTTTTGTAGACTTGTGGCTGTACTACTGAGTTTTCTGGTATTCAGGAATTTTATTCTGCAAAAGCAGTTTTATGCATTTGACAGCCTTCATATTGCAGAAGTAGTTCTGTACTATAACTGAAAAATCGATATCTTTCAGTTCTCAGGACTCAGCATGTTGTTATTTGCAAATGTTTTTTGCTTGTTGTACATCCTGGCACTTGTATTGTTTTTTATAAACATGTTGTTGGAATTTATTTCTGATGAGGAGTTAACAAATCTGTTTGGGAAACTAACCATTGTGTGACTAGCTCTCGTGGTTGTCTTTTGATCACTCCATATTTAACAGGAAGATAGTAGTTAATAGGAATTTTCTCCTCTCTGATTGGATTTTTTTTTTTTTGCTCTCTTGGTCTCTATTCAGCAGCCACGGTGAGTGCATATTGACCAGGAAATCATGTTGATAAATGCAAGCAAGTAGTAGTTTATCGATTGGCAGTAAGGATTTGGAAATGACACCTATTCACAGTTGTTTTGGTGAATAATAAACTCAAGAACTGCAATCTACTCGGTGTCATGGATAAATGGCATTGCATGGGTGGGGATGCACACTGGCACAGTTATGGCACACTGAAAGGACAGGTGCATTGATTTGGGGTTGGCATATAATCGTACAACACAGTAATGGGCTTCCATACCTATGCTGAAGATAGAATACCCAACTGTACTAATCCCATTTTCTCACACTTGGCCCATAGCTTTCTATGCCTTTTGCATTTTTTGGTGAAAACCCCGATGAAAAAAGAAATTCTCACCTCGCCACAATACCTTCTCTCCTAGCCTTAAACCAAAGCCCTCTGGCACGACAATACCCAGCCATGGGGATTTTTTTTTTGTACTTGGATACCCTACCTACGTCCCTTACAATTTGGTATATTTCAATCGGGTCCTCCACCAGCCACCTTGACTTCCGGGAAAACAAATTCAACCTCTTCAGACTGTCCTTCACAATTGAAATACTTAATTCCAGGCAATAACCTGGTTAATCTTCTTTGCATTCTCTCCAGTACTATAAAGCTCTCCATATAGGCAGTGACCAGAATTGTACACAGTGGTTGGGCCAAAGCTGGCGTAGAAACATAAAAAAATAGGTACAGGGGTACGCCATTCGGCCCTTTGAGCCAGCACCACCATTCAATATAATCATGGCTGATCATCCAAAATCAGTACCCTGTTCCTGCTTTTTCCTCACATCCCTTGATTCTGTTAGCCCAAGAGCTAAATCTAACTCTCTCTTGAAAACATCCAGTGAATTGGCCTCCACTGCCTTCTGTGGCAGAGAATTCCACAGATTCGCAATTCTGGGTGAAAAAGTTTTTCCTCATCTCATCCTAAATGGTCTACCCCTTATTCTTAAACTATGACCCCTGGTTCTGGGCTCCCCCAACATGGGGAACAGTTTTCCTGCATCTTGCCTCTCCAATCCCTTGAATTTAATATGTTTCTATAAGATCCGCTCTCATCCTTCTAAATTCCAGTGAATACAAGCCCAGTCGACCCATTATCATATCATATCATATCATATATATACAGCCGGAAACAGGCCTTTTCGGCCCTCCAAGTCCGTGCCGCCCAGTGATCCCCGTACATTAATACTATCCTACACACACTAGGGACAATTTTTTTTTAAACATTTACCCAGCCAATTAACCTACATACCTGTACGTCTTTGGAGTGTGGGAGGAAACCGAAGATCTCGGAGAAAACCCACGCAGGTCACGGGGAGAACGTACAAACTCCTTACAGTGCAGCACCCGTAGTCAGGATCGAACCTGAGTCTCCGGCGCTGCATTCGCTGTAAAGCAGCAACTCTACCGCTGCGCTACCGTGCCGCCCTTGTATTTCTCTCCTTGTATTTCAGACCTGCCATCCCAAGAATTAACCTGGTGAATCTACGCTGCACTCCCTCAATAGGAAGAATGTCCTTCCTCAAATTAGGAGACCAAAACTGCACACGATACTCCATGGCCCTGTACAACTGCAGTAGGACCTCCTTGTTCTTAAACTCAAATCCTCTCGCAATGGCCAACATGCCATTAGCTTTCTTCACTGCCTGCTGTACCTGCAGGCTTACTTTCAGTGACATGTGCAAGGATACCCAGGTTTCGTTGAACCTCCTTTTCCTAATCTGACACCATTCAGATAATAATCTGCCTTCTTGTTCTTGCCACCAAAGCAGATAACCTCACATTTATCCACATTATACTGCATCTGCCCACTCACCCAACCTATCCAAGTCACCCTCCAGCCTCATAATATCCTCCTCGCAGCTCACTCTGCCACCCAGCCTTGTGTCATCTGCAAACTTGAAGATATTCTTATAAGAAGATAACTGCAGATGCTGGTACAAATCGAAGGTATTTATTCACAAAATGCTGGAGTAACTCAGCAGGTCAGGCAGCATCTCGGGAGAAGAAGGGTCTCGACCCGAAACGTCACCCATTCCTTCTCTCCCGAGATGCTGCCTGACCTGCTGAGTTACTCCAGCATTTTGTGAAGATATTCTTTGTCATTTGCAGACTTGGAGATGTTTTATGTAATGCACTTCTTTGAGATATGAAAGGAAACTGAAGCACCCGGAGGAGATCCACAGGTTCAGAGGGAGAACGTGCAAATTTCATGCAGCACCCGATGTCAGGATCAAACCCAGGACTTTGGCTCTGTGAGGCAGCAGCTCTACTTCACAGTGATGAACGTCTTGGATCCTATGTCTCTTTTCTTTTATACGTCTTGCATGTGGGACCTTTTCAAAACTTATCTTGTATTCAATAAAGATAGCTGTCAGCAAAAAAGTTTGAAAATTAAATGCATTAATGTTACTTTATGGAAAAAGGAATAGTAAAGCTTTATTCTGTCTGATTTGATTATCCATGTTTTGGCAGAAACTTTGAGGATTCCAAATGCTGTATGTGACTGCAGATGCTGGTTTACACCAAAGATACTAGAGGAACAAGATAGACCACTCGACCCTAAAAACCATAGTATGTCAAGGCGCCATTTTAGTAGGCAGAAACTTGCAGAAACATTTTAAAAGAAAAATAACAAAAAATCTGTGAATTGATAGATGAGATATATTCTTCATTTTAATGGTATAATCACACATACTGTTCCCCCAAAACACTGATTACACTGCGAGAGGCATAATGAACGGCGGGGTTTGCTTACTAAAATGGCTCCTTTGCGTACTACACTTCAGTATAGGCGATTTCAAAGGAGTGGTCCATCTTGTTCCTCTAGTATCTTTGGTTTACACTGACGATAGACGCAAAGTGTTGGAGTAACTCAGCGAGTGAGGCAGCATCCTGGCATACATAGCTGGTGTTTTGAGTTGGGATCCTTCTTCAGACATGATGTTTTTAATACAAAATCTTCCTCCTGTTCTTAAACAATATTGTGTTTTGTAAATGCTGTTACTACTTTATTCCTACAAGGCTTTTTTAAAGTATCTGGTAAATGGATTTCTAGCTCTTTGGTGTTAAATTATGCAAATTAGTTTTGCAGTATATTTTATGATTGTGTTTTGCTTCAAGCTCACAGCATGCTTGTCCATAAAATTGTTGATTTATGTTTTGTTCAGTGAAATATATAATTGGAGCATCTGGCCCAGTCAGAAATTTCATCAGCATTCGTACAAAATGAGAGATGATGGCTTAAGTGATTTGTGTACATCCGCCTACATGTTGGATCCGCATAATTGGGCCTGTGCCTCAGTCACTTCCACCACAGCAGCCTCTGGCACAGAATAAATAACTATTAGATATAATGATCCTTCACCAACACTGCAATAGAATCAAAACATTTTTTTTTCTGGCAGAGACAACTAAGACCTCAGACTTTCAGTGTTTTGGAGTTTGTATTAGTGCCTGTGTGAAATTCTCAATTCTTTCAGTTGCAGCTGCTTCCTCTATTTGTAGAATTAATTTATAAAAATGAAAGGAGTTGTCAAAAAAATGTTTTTAGCTCTACCCTTGCAGACATTCAATATAAATGGCACTTTGGTTCATGTGCAACAATCGCTTCTTGTGTCAATGTTGTTGGGATATAAATTGTATAAATCATGCCAACATTTGATGGGTAGATTTAAGCACCAGTCTAAATGCAAGGGAGTATTTTCTCCAATGCATTTAGACATGGGCACTTCCTCTGAACAGCCCCACTATTTATTTTTCTGGATGTTATATAGAGGTTCTCTTTTTATTTCCCTGTTGGGAAATTGATGGGGGAGCAGGATGCAGTGATGTTGAATAAGGTTTTGTACAACTAAGCATTGTAGGCTGAATGGGACAACTGGCCAATTCTTATTTTAATTATAAATGGCACAGAAGTACAATCTCAGGAGGTCTTTGTATACATTTAAGCTGTTTGCACAGTTCCTAACAGTAGATATTATTTTTATGTTTGCCTAAATGTTAAAATAATTTGTCTGAAGAGATCATCTATCCTTGTTCTTCACAGATGCTGCTTGACCCACTGAGTTACTCCAGCACTGTCTTATCTTTGTTGACCAGCATCTGCAGTTCCTGCATTTCCCAAAATAATTTATGTTGCATTAGAGTTACTAAGTGCTTCATCCTTCGCGCCATTTAGAATTAATTCCCAATCTTGTTCCTTCAAAAGAGTCCTGAAATTGGTCAAAAAAAGCTTTAAATTGTAATAAGGTGATTTATGGCCTGAAATGCATGCTATAATGGACCTGCATGACTCCTGACTAAATAACATCCGGATTCTTTGCTTTGCACAAGTCTGTGAAGAAGAGCAGCCCTTCAGTGTGCATCCCATGACGGGCACATGGCAGCAACACGTGGTGTGGTTGTCACAAGAAGACAGAGGCTGCAGGGGGCAGAGGGGGATATCCCACATTTGATTAAAGGGACTTTGCAAGTTCCAGTTAATTTGATATGTGCCAGGAGGCAGATTCCAGATTTAATGAGTGTTTACAACGGGGATCAGTGCTGGGTCTTTTACATTTTGTTCTTTTACATAAATGACTGTTTGACAGTTAACAAGCTAATAATGGGTAGAAAATAAATGGTGAAGAGAGCATAAGAAGCTACAAAGGGATAAAGATGGGTGACGCAAATGGCCAAAGATCTGATAAACGGAGTACAATATAGGAAAAGGTGAAACTGTCCATTTTGAAAGGAGAAATAAGAATAAGAAGTGTTATCTAAAGAGTGAAAGAGGATCGGATGCATATTCACAAAAGGGTGGATACAGGAAGTAATTAGGAAAATTTAACATTGTTACTGGAGAAATTAAAACAAAGTTAAGGAGGTTATGTTTCAATTATTTAGGGCATTGAGACTGTCTGGAGCACTGTGTCCATATTTAAAGAAGGATGTTTAGTTTAGAAATACAGTGTGAAAACGGGCCCTTCGGCCCACCAAGTCCATGCTGACCAGCATTCCCTGTACACTGGCACTATCCTACACACTAGGGACAATTTTCAATTTTATCTAAGCCAATTAACCTCCAAACGCCTTTGGAGTGTAGAAGGAAACCAGAGCACCTGGAGAAAACTCACGAGGAGAACATAAAACATAGACACCCCCGGTAGTCAGGATCGAACACTGGTCTCTGGCGCTGTAAGGCAGCAACTTTACCATTGCACGACTATGCCACCTCTAATGCTTTGGAATGTTAAGGCACATGTCAATGCATTGGAAACATTTCAGAGGTAGAAACATAGAAAATAGGTCGCCCATTCCTTCTCTCCAGAGATGCTGCCTGTCCGGCTGAGTTACTCCAACATTTTGTGTCTATTTAAACCAGCATCTGCAGTTCTTTCTGACACATGACCTTATTGATTTACCTTACCACATCAACAAACTCTGGGCAAAATTGAATAGAATGGAGTGGGGTCTTGTCTGGAAGACATATGGGTATGATACTGAGGCTTGAATGTTGAGCTTCAATTTGAGGTTGAAAGTTGGAAAGAACTGTTTTTGAGGAACTTATTTTGTAAATACTGTATATGCAATTGATTCTACATTACAAACTTAATGTAAATGATGCACTTTGGATGCACTTATTTGCAGTTTATCCATTATGGAAAATGATTTAAATTAGTTGTGAATTTTGTGATACTGTAACATTAAATTGCCAGTTGTACTATTCTCTATATCAACTGAACATTTTAGGGAATGGCAAGAGTTTTTTTTTTGCCAAGGAGCTTGGGTTTTGTGTAAGAAGGAACTGCAGAATCTGGTTTAAACCGAAGATAGACACAAAAAGCTGGAGTAACTCAGCGGGACAGGCAGCACTAAGTTACTCTAGCTTTTTGTATCTATCTTGGGTTTTGTGTCATCAATACCTGCACAATATATTTGCAGATAAAATGAAAATTGGCGGATTTATAGACAGTGAGAAAGATTATGAAATAATACAGTAGAATATAGATCAGTTGGAAATTTTGGCTGAGAAATGGCAGATGGTATGTAGTCTGGGAAAGTGTTAAGCATTGCATTTTGGGAGGCCAAAACAAGGGGAAAGTATACAGTAAATGAGAGGTGTTTCAGTAGTGCTGATGTACTCCAACATCCTTCTGTTCAAGTTCATAGCAATCTTAAAGTAGCAACACAAGTGGATAGGATAGTAAAGAAGGCATAATTTACCTTCATCGGCAAGAGCACCGTATATAAAGGCCACATTTGCAGGATCATGTGTAGTTCTGGACCCTGCATTAAAGGTGACATGAGGGCTTTGGAAAGGATGCATAAGAAAATCATCATAATATGGCCTGGATTAGTGTGCTTAAGCTCTAAAGCAGAGCTTTCCAAACTATGTCTACTCGCATGTAGTGAGTAGGTGTGTCGTGAACGTAAGGGGAAACAATGTGAAGTCGCAGTCCGTTTGCCTTTTGTGTTTTTGGTTGTTTTTTGTCTTAATTGAAGTGTTTAGATGTGATGTAGTGTCTTTTGTGGTTGTGTACTATGTGTGGGGGGGTAACTGGAAAATTGTCACTTCGGAACGGGACCCGACCTTTTATCTTCTGGGTCGTGTCTCCGTTCCCGCTGCGGCCTACCATCGGCCAAACACCTGGAGCTGGCGGCCTCCAGCTGGGACCACCTGGGCTCGGGTTCACAGAGCCCACGGACCGAACTGTACTCGCCACCTGCGGCCGCGGGCCTCGTGGATATCGGAAGCTCGCAGGCCCCATGGGTGGGGGCCGAGCGTAGTAAAAATGAATTAATCTTTGCTTTTGTGCCATTGGTTTCAGCAGGTGTTGTGAGAAGTTTCTCAGTATATAAAGACTTACTTGCTGATGATAGGAAAAGTTTATCACAAGAAAACCTTCAAAAATGTCTGTTTTTGCATTTTAATTCAATGATTAGTAATTTAAAAAATTGCTGAATTTTTGCCGTAAAAACCATGTTTTTTTGGGGTTTTTTGGCCAGGTTTTTTTCCGAGCCCTACTCAAATAATAACAATCACATTAATCTTGTTAATGTATCTTATTATCTTACAAATCATATATTTTTAAAAATATAAATGAAAAGTTTTCATGAGATATTTTGTGTCGCCATACATTTCGTTATTAAAATTTATTTATGTCCGTATCGCTTACAAGGGGTTGGTTTAACCTCCGGTTTGCTAGTAAAACTGAATTACTGTGTCGCAAAATGATGTATGTCTAAAAAGTGTGTCACCAACATGAAAAGTTTGGAAAGCTCTGCTCTAAAGAATGGTGGGACAAATTTTGGTTGTTTTCACTAAAGCATCTGAGGCTGAGGGGAGACTGATGTATGTAAAATGATGAGAATCGTAGATAGGATAGATAATGAGAATTTTTTTCTCGGGAACTATTAAACACAGAGCATGTTTGAGATGAGGGAAAAATGTAAAGGAGATTTACAAAGCTTTTTTTTTACATAGTGCTCAGAGACAGTAAAGCGCTGTAGAGACAAATACCATAGTAATGTCTAAGAGGTAATTAGGCCATTACCAATATGAACAGGCAGGTAACAAGATGGATACTGACCATGTTCAGGCAGATGGGATTAGTTTAATTTGGCATCCTGGGTAGCTAGAATTAACTGGAATATGATTTTTAATAATATACTAGACCAAGTGGCCCTAATGGGCCCAAACCTCCCCTGCATTGGTCCAGGACGCTCTCCTCCCCCGCTCTCCCCCCCCGCTCCCCCACCCACTCCATGGAGTGGGTGAGTCAGCGGCAGCTCGTTGGCTCAGCAGCCCCCCCCCCCCCCTCCTTTGGCCGTCACTCGGGTGCGCCCCATTGTGACATTGAACGCGGCCAGCGTCAGTTTAAAAGGTAATTTTTTTACTTTAAAATGTCTAATTTAAAAAATATAAGACCAATTTGAATGAAACTTGCATTAAGGTGGCCCCAGGACAAAGGTGAATAAGGTGGTCCTAAAATTGTCGCGCTATCGTGTGACGGGGGGCACAAAAATAAGGCATGATCAAACAAGCAAACAGAATCTTAGTTTTTTATATATATATATATAATATATATATCTATCTACTGGCCCGTTACAAGCACAGTGGCGCAGCGGTATTGCTGCCTTGCAGCGCTGGAGACCTGAGTTCAGTCCTGATTATGGGTGCTGTCTGAACGGAGTTTGTACATCTCCCCGTGAGCTGTGGGTTTTCTCACGGATCTCCAGTTTCCTCCCACATTCCAAAGACGTACAGGTTTGCTGAGTAATTAGCTTGGTAAACTTGTACATTTTCTTTCGTGTATGTAAGATAGCGTTAGAGTACGGGGATCGCTGGTGGGCCGAAGGGCCTGTTTCCGTGTTTTATCACTAAATTAAACTAAACTACTGTCCACAGAAACAGAATTGTTCTCCTTTACCTGCAGTGGCCTAAAGAACAATCATAGATTCAGATTTGTTTTCTACCAGTCTAACAGTTTTAATTTTATCATTTTCATCCCTCTGCAGTTTTAGTCTCCAAACTTGAAGGATATTCTTACTATTGAGGGCGTGCTGCGTAGGTTTACTAGGTTAATTCCCGGAATTGCGGACTGTTGTATGTTGAAAGACTGGATCGACTAGGCTTGTATACACTGGAATTTAGAACGATGAGAGGAGATCTTATCGAAGCGTAAAAGATTATTAAGGGGTTGGACACGTTAGAGGCAGGAAACATGTTCCCAATTTTGGGGGAGTCCAGAACAAGAGGCCACAGTTTAAGAATAAGGGGTAGGCCATTTAGAACTGAGATGAGGAAAAACGTTTTCAGTCAGAGTGTTGTAAACCTAGTAAATCTACGCTGCACTCAATAGTGGAATTCTCTGCCTCAGAAGGCAGTGGAGGCCAATTCTCTGAATGCATTCAAGAGAGAGCTAGATGGAGCTCTTAAGGATAGCGGAGTCAGGGGGTATGGGGAGAAGGCATGAACGGGGTACTGATTGAGAATGATCGGCCATGATCACATTGAATGGCGATGCTGGCTCGAAGGGCCGAATGCCCTCCTCCTGCACCTATTGTCTATCAAGCCGGGGTGCAGTAGCGTAGTGCACCAATTCAAATCATTTAAGTAATTTGAAGTAAGAAGCATGTATCAATAGTAGTGACCATAGAAGCTACATGTTGGCATTAAAAGACCATTGATTCATTTGATCCCTTCTTTTAAGGGAAGGAAATCTGCAGATCCATAGTAATGTGGTTGATTCATAATAGCACCCAAACCCGCTCTCCCACCCACTAAACAAAGTGATTGAAGCATGCAACTGAAGATGGGTAGTAAATGCTCACCTTCCTGTTGTCAGAGTGATTAATTCTTTAAAGAAATTCAACCCAAGCTCTGACACTCATTCTGAAAGTTGTGGCCTGTTGCAAATCTGCGTGCTATCATTTAACAACCTCTGCTTGGTGTCAATTTTTAAAAGACATGCCATAAAACGGCACACTATCGTTGAAAACCTAAAGTACATGTTTCAGCAAAATTGCCTAGTCATTCAGTTACACAATACCCTTGGCTCATTTAGTGTTGGTCTCAGATTTTTTGGGTGCTTATAGCCCCCAGTTTCTTGTAGCCATAAGCTAAAAATGTAATGTAAACTATCTTCTAGTTAATTGATAAACTTCCTTTAAGATATTTCATTTTACATTCTCACCCTAACAATTCCCATACTTTTATGAGTAAAAGCAACATTTTACTCATTACATACAATCTGCACTATCCACTCCATTAGCTCATAACATACAATTGTGATTCATGTAGAGAACAGTCACTGGAATTTCAGTAAGCCATAGTGATGAGCATGTGATTTTTTGGTTCAACTGCACTTTTATCCTTTTTGCACAATGGGATTTAAACAAGTTTGCCTGGTCATGTAAATACAATAGTGATCCATAAAAGTTACATTTAAAGTTTAAACAAATGTCTCCATTAATTTGCTTGTTTTTTTCCCATGTTATTTTGGAATGCAGAGCCTTTTTATAATCTTCACTATCCCTTCCAGATTCTTGAACACAAGCTTATAGTCCCACAGATTTGTCTACCTTTAAGTGTTCATGATGTTTGTAGCAATGATTTTCGGGAACTGGAGTATTTCCAATCTGGTCCCGAGAATCCTAATCGCTTCCAATGTAAATGATTTCCACTACTTGCTCCATAATTACTAAAATATGTTACTTCTAAGTAGTACTAGCAGTTGTGTCTCAAAACCATATTAATCAATAGATTATTTCATATTCTGATTTATAATACTTTTTTGGAAAATCCATAAGCGAACTAGTTAATCCAAAAATGGGCCATAGTAAAACAGTGCACCAAATGATTATTGACCCATCATTTTCTGTGCTTGCATTTCTCCATACCCTGCTAAATTATCTTTTTTTAGTGTTCATCTTCTTTCCTTTTGAAATCTTTTGTTAAAATATCCTTTACAGAGTTTGTTCTTAAACATAGCGACTCGCCAATTTTATTTTTCTCTTTCACGTTTATTATTTTGGTTATTTTTATCTTGAAAATCTTTTGGTTACTCTCTTGCTATCACTGGATACTGGTTTTCCAGATTTACAGTATTTGAACTCATGATGAGTTTAAATATCCTTATTATCATCCATGAATCTTTTTTGCTAGAAGGAGAGCTCGGTTTTATAGGTTCTCTACATAACATCAATCTCCACCCTGATTATAGTCTAGTAAATTTGTTTAAGGCTTAACATACTTCATAAAGTACAGATCCCAGAGGTGGCCATAAGGCTTCAACTGTGCCATAACTACTGTTTTATAAAATTGAAGCAATATCCACTTTGCTTTATCTATTCTTGGCTTCTGTGTTTAAGGTTATAAATGCTATAGGTCTTTTAATAACTATTTAGCTTGTTCTGCCTACTTGAATCCTGTGTACATAAGCTCGGATCCATCTATTTTCCCAATTTTGTTTACCCGCACCCTCCCACAATTTCAAATTGATGAATTGAAGTTTGGGGGTGGTGACGTTAAGGCCTTAAAATTTTTTTACTAGATGAGAGTCAATTGAAAGAGCCGTTATGAGAAGAAACATCAGAACGTGAGCTTTTTATATTGCACTTCCTCATTTGTCTTATAGTGAAATACATGATTTTCTAAGTTTTGTGCGTCATTAATATGCCTATTTTATCAACCCTATTGCCATTTTCCTTGCTCTCTTATACAGCCTGGATGAATGCAGCTCCAACAACACTTATGACAATGCCATCCGTTAAAATGGCTCCCTTGATTTGTACCTCATCAAATCTTTAAAATGGCTCTTGATTTGTACCTCAAGTCTGGCATCCACATTCTATGTTGGCCTTTTTTCCTACCATGTTTCCCCAATGTGTACGCTCTTGGGGTAAAAAAAAACTACACTTGCCCAATATTATTATAGTTTCCATAATTTACAACATCAACTATTTTGAACTAGATGGGACTTATGCAATAGTAGTAACTAGACCAAGTGGACCCGTTGGGCCCATTCCTCATAGAGGGGGGGGGGGGGGGGCAGGGAAGGGGAGAGGGTGCCAGTGACCTCGACCTGTGGCGCCAGCGCTGCAGCCAGAGCGAGCGGTGGACCCAAAGCCTCTCCTGTAGGTGTAGGACCCTCGTCCCCTCCACTCAATCTCCCTTATCCCCCCCTCCTCCCCCCCACTCAGGCACTCCATCCCCCTACCCCATGCCACTCCCACCCATCCCCCTACCCCACCCCACTACCCCCATACACCTCCCCGAAGTATGAAATAAAAATAAAACAAACGGAAATGAGGAAAAATGAAGTATAAGTAATATGTAAAAGATAAATCTTGTAAATGAGGAAAAATGAAATGAACTTTATGTTTAAACAAAGCGTTTTCCTTTAAATCAAATATTTTTCAAAATGAAGCTTAACTTGTATTGCACAGAAATTTTAAAATGTAGCTTCAATTTGAATGATAGTTGTTTCAAACGGTCCCCAGGATATTAAACATAAATTTATGAATATATGTAATCACTTTCTATGGAGTTATTTAGAGTTATTGTCACACAGCACGGAAACAGGCCCTTCAGCTCAACTTGTCCATGTCATCCAAGATGCCACATCTGAGCTAGTACCTCTTTCCTGGGTTTGGCCCATATCCTTCTAAACCTTTCCTATCCATGTACCTGTCCAAGTGTTTTTTAAATGTGGTTATAGTAACTTCCTCAACTATCTCTGAAACCTCCAGGAATGAGCAGGTAAACCTATAATGAGCGTTTGTTGGCACAGGGCCTGTACTCACTGGGGTTTAGAAGAATGAGAGGACCTCATTGAAACATACAGAATAGTGAAAGGTTTGGATAGAGTGGGTGTGGAGAGGATGTTTCCACTAGTGGGAGAGTCTAGCCTTGTACACTCTCAAAAAGCTCTAGAAGATTTGTCAAATATATTTTCCTGAAAGCATATTCACTGGCGGTATCAACATTGACTTCTCTAACTTCAAATAGCCCTTGCTTTCCCTCTTTCCATCCCATCCCAGTTCTCCCACCAGTCTTACTGTCTCCAACTACATTCTATCTCTGTCCTTCCCTCTCCCCTGATATCAGTCTGAAGAAGGGTCACCATTCCTTCTTTCCAGGGATGCTGCCTGTCCCGCTGAGTTAGGCAGCATTTTATGTCTACCTTCACTTGATTAAGCTTTCCAAATTGATTAACTATTTCTTTGATTATTCACTTCAACATTTTAGCTTTCAAATTAACTGGCTATAGTTTCTTGCTTTTTGCCTTTCTTCCCTCTTAAATGAAAGAGTCAGGTTTGCTTTTTTCCAATCCACTGATACCCTCCCAGAATTCATTGAGATTTTAGAAAAGCTTCAATAAATTCACTATCTCTGTAGCCTCTTCCTTTAAGAGCCCCGCAGCTCCAAAGACCCAGGGTTCGATTCTGATTACAAGTAGTGTGTGTGTGTGTGTGGAATTTGTTCATTCTCCATGTGACATTTTGTGGGTTTCCTCAGGGTGCTCCAGTTTCCTTCCACGTTCCAAAGATGTGCAGGTTTGTAGGTTAATTTGCTAAAGTGGGATAACGTAGAACTACTGTATAGGTGATCGATGGTCGGCTGGGATTTGATGGGCTGAAAGGCATGTTTCCACACTATATCTCTAAACTAACTGTATGACATTGATGTGTTGGATGGAACTGCAGATGCTGGTTTAAACTGAAGATAGACACAAAAAACTGGAGTAACACAGCGGGACAGGCAGCATCTCTGGAGAGAAGGAATGGGTGTCGTTTCGGGTCTGAAGAAGGGTCTCAACCCGAAACGTCATCCATTCCTTCTCTCCAGAGATGCTGCCTGTCCCACTGAGTTACTCCAGCTTTTATGTTCTGTATATCATTGATTCCTGGTGACCTGTGTGCCTTTAGCTCTGGGAGATTTTTTTTCAAATAGCTTGTCCATCTTGATTGGGACTTTTCCAAGTTCTTGGACTCTATTTGAAATTAGCCCATTTGTCTGAAGAAGGGTCTCGACCAAAAACATCATCTATTCCTTCGCTCCAGAGATGCTACTGGTCCTCCTGAGTTACTCCAGTATTTTCTGTCTTATTATTGGGATCTTTGCAATGTCCATCACTGTGAAAACTGATGTAAAGAATTGTTTTAACATTTCTACCAGTAGTTTTTGAACACCATCCTAGACCTCCTTGGACATGGACAGTTTGCCTTTTCGTTGGATCCCTCATTCCATTTGAGAAGTTTCTATTAAATGTTGTGAAAATAGTTGTTTAATTGCTCATCTGCTGTTTCATAGCTTATTTATCCAATCTACTCTTGACAATTAATTCCTCCTTTATACCAATATAATTGTTTTCATTGAAGTTTATGTCACTGGTTTTTGATCTGGCATGTTCATCCTCAAACTATCTGAAATTATACCATGTCATGGTCACTACTTGCAGAACTTAAAAAGACGCATCCTTTTTTATGTACTTCTCTGCAGTCCAATTCTATTCTCATAGTAAACAGTCAATATTTTTAAGCAACTAGTTTAATACCTAACAAATTAATTTGTTGACTCTCCTTCAACAGTTATTTGGCACAAAATTACACTTTTTCAGATTTTTTTTTCCACCTTTGCCTTTATTATTGATTTTAGATTTATGCCTTATCTTGTGGACTGAAGGACATAAATTGTAGTTGTTAGGTCTTCATCCCTGCTGCTATTAATACAATTTGTATTTTGTAATTGAAGACCGCATTTATTTTTAAAGCAAGACTATTTTTCTAAATATTGTTTTATCTCGAGACTGCTGGGAAAATTGTAACTGGATTTGAAACTAGATGCAGTAAAATATGCTTTCTGGTAAGAATTGTGCAGTTATTGGATTGTAAGCAAATCACAATGATGGCGCTTAGTTCTATAGATAGTTATTTTCCTGTGAGCTTCATAAATAATTTTTAACCACTTAGTCTATTACCACGGTGCTTTTCGTACCAATTTCCAAAGGGAACTAGGACTTAAAAATTACATCAAATCTGGCGACATTTGTATACTGCGTACTATTTCTGTACACTTGTACTGTATCTAAGATGTACTTGTGTATAGTAATATTTGTACAAACAGATTCAAGGTATATGGGGGGAAAAGCAGGAACGGGGTACTGATTTTGGATGATCAACCATGATCATATTGAATGGCGGTGCTGGCTCAAAGGGCCGAATGGCCTACTCCTGCACCTATTTTCTATGTTTCTACTGAACTCTATGCAAAAATGCATTTCACTGTACCTCGGTACATGTGACAATAAAGTACCATTGAACTATTGAAAGTTGCTTAATTGTGCATCAACAACTTACAATTCTTCACCATTGTTCCAAAATGACGTTCATGTCAAGTGGAGGGAAGTGTAAGGACACCTATCAGTTGTAGACTTGCAGTCAGTGTGCTGCACTGTTCTATGTTCTAATCTTGCAGATCTTATGCTGTTATTAACTGCCATGCAAGTCTAATTAGTGTATAACTATTTATATTTAGTGCATTTGTGGTGGGGGATATCTTGAGTGTTGTATTTTTTTCCTCATTTGGTATATGTTGTGCAAACCAAGATTTATCACATGTACAAATATGAATATTGTGTCAAAATTGCCTATTGATTCTATTAATTCTCCAATAATCACTGGTAGTTTAAATTCAAAACATATGTATAAATGCTATGGAAGTTCTGTTGTAGATTTTGGTAGTTTTTCATAATGCTAGGTAATCCAATGTTTCACTGCCATCAGAGTTTAATCATTGTTATAGGAAAATGCAGCATCTAATTTTATTATAGCAAATTCCTACAAACATTGCAGGGAAGTTGACAATTAGAATGTTTAGAAATGTTTGAGGGATAACATTTGGTGTGGGCACTAAAAAATGCTTTATTCAGCCTCATACGATCTTTTGTGTCCAACCAAGAGGACGGCAGATATGTGACTTTTATCTAAAGTGATTGGAAAAGGAATATATACTAAACTGGAAACTGACTACATACTACAATGGCAATTACTTTAAAAAAGATTACGTTGACAGGATATGTTATTGGGTGTGGAATATTCGAGCTGCAAAGAATAGCAAATTGATTACTTTGTCATGATAATTCAAATGTTGGAGCTTATGTTTTTCACTTCACAACTTGTATTTACTGTCTACCTGATTAAAAATTTCACAATCCCTTCTGAATTTTGTCGTCTTTTCTTTTGAAATATTGGGTATTTTTTGTCATCGACTTTAATTGACATGCTGCTTGATAACATATCAGATTCTCA